>NC_139762.1:52478980-53144988 GCF_965231275.1 Zosterops lateralis | reverse complement strand
CTAATTTGTATGAAAAATAGGTATGGTGGTTCCTGTAAATAGCTCTCCTCAGATACTCTGTAGGTAAGTGGCCTGGGGAGCATTTGAAAAGGCATCACCCCCTACCTAATATCAGCCTTCATCAAGCTTATAAAAGAGACAAATGCCTGGATATGCAGCCCAGAAGGGATGATGAGGCAAGGGGTCCTCATAAAGAGATCCAAGGAGGAGAAGGAGCAGAGGCAGAAAATGAGGATATGCTAAGGCTGTTTGTGGCTTTTCAGGTGGATTCTTCACCAGCCATACATCCTTGTCCTCTGCTGCTGTTCCTCCATCCCTTCCTGCCCCTGCCATGCCGTCTGTCTGTCTGTCTGTCTGCCTGCCACCCCCTCCATTGTGCCAGCACAACTGTTTCAGCGGCCGCATTCTGTGAACCGGATTAACAGGTCTGGCTCCAAAAGAAGGAAAAAAAAACCAACCCAACCTAAACCATTTTAATTGCCAGGCTATATTTAAATTCTCCGATGTTGCACAGTATGGCAGGTGAGGGGGTGGCATTTATCAGCACAAGGTAAGGGCAAGTGGAGAATGAGGATGCTCTTAGTGGGTAACACCAGGAAAGATTTTGTCAAATGGAATGTACATGGTAACTTTCTCCTCCATTATAGTTCCCAATGGCTGCTTTGCCTGTAATTTCTTTCAAGCTGGTCTGATTCTGGAGTCATAGCCTGTGTGCTAGCATAGACATTTAAAATCACTTCTAAAGTCTTCAAACTTCTACATTTTGACTTATAAAAATATTTAAATATATCTACTTGCTCTTAGAAGAAAGCCAGCCACACACAAAATTTTCAGGATTTATTTTTTTAAGGATTCTTTGGCAGGTTGCACAACCTACATCAAATGCTAGTTCAGCATTGCATGGCTATCACATGTGTTATGAAATTGTCTGAAAATATCTGGGGAAAGACACTGTGTTGGACAAACCACAGTCAGAATAAAGACTTATACAAATGAACTGGAACCACCATACCTGGAAGCAGTTTTAGACAGAGAAATGAAGTAGCTATCATTTAAATCTTTCATGTAAGAAGCTTTGGAGGATTTTTGGAAGCAGAAACAATTTTCAAAATTCACAAAAGAAAAAATTTGAAGTTAACTCACTATGAGTTTTTTTACTAATTTAACTTTTCATGTTTGCAACACATCATGACAGATGGGCTGCTGAGCATTTACTGCTAGAGATCAGAATGGATATTTAAAATAACCCCTCTATTATAGGTGGTTTTTGGTGATGCAGGTGGGATGCTACATACATTTGTGATTAAACACACTGACAGCAACCACCTGCACAGGCTCTGGATGCCATTTGAATATCAGCCACCAACCTTGAAATGGTTCTCATAACAAAAAATTCCTCCCATCAATATAAAGGTCAAAAGCTGTCTTCATGTGAAAACTAGATTATAAGTATTTTTTTTCTCCATTTAAAGCTTTTGTGCTCAAACACACTGAATTCTAGTTTGTGCTTCACAACTAAAGGTTATGATTTTAAAATATGCATCCCTACTTGATTCATATCTCCCCAACCATATATTGAATCTGACTACAAAGTATTCCTGTAGCTTATGCCAATGTAAAAACCTGGAATAAGAAAAAGCAGGTCCCACTGAGCTTTTACTCTACATGGGAAAGTCCTCGTGGTAGCATTTGCTCTTTAGCTAAAGATTTTCATATTTGGTTCAAAGAATGATATTCCAGTTCTACTCAACGGTAAAATGTGATGAGGCTAAAATTTAAGCCCAGATTTAAGCTCCTTAGCTTGCTTGCTATGTTTGAAATAGTATTGGTCTCCAAAACCTATGTCATGTTGACTTAAGTATGGAGCTACACTGCTTGGCCAATGAGTTTTGTTTTCCTCAGCCTCCTTCACCTGCAGCTCTTCCTGTGGTATCAGGGGTGCCCACAGCTCCATAAACTTTGACTCTCCCCCCAAAACAATCCCTGCATCTTGTGGGATTTCCCAACCATGCAGTGTGGCTGAACTTAAGGGCCAGCAAATCTCTACTTCTACTGTGTTTATGCTAAGTGGCACAGAAACTGTGTCAGTTTAGAGAGTTTATTTGGTGTCACTGTGATTTTTTCTCCCCACCCATTGCTAATTTATATATATACAGAGGGAGGGAGCTCTGCAAATACAGGAGACAGTTACGAGTTCTTTCTTCAGCTGTTCTGCTGCTGCTTGAAGTCAACTTGTAGGGATGGGGTAAAGTGAAAATATATTACACCATAACTCTCAGTTACAGAGAGGTTTTCTCCAAACAGCCTGAAAGTGAATAATGCTAGAAGGTCCATAAATGTAAATGGCAACAGAAGACTGGGAGCAGAATTATTTTGTGGTGCAACACTACCCAGTTCACAGAAAATCCAGAAGGATGTTCTATTTATCCAACTCTCGAAGCTGGAGTAACTAAAATATCTCTCTCCCCTGTGCTTAGTTGACTTTTGCTCATGAATAGTGCAAAATTTAATATCAATCTGGACCTTCCAGCCTGCTTTTGACATCTATGTAGCAGGCACCGGATGCTTGCAGAGGCTCACAGCACCTTCAGCTTCAAACAACCCTTGGTTCTGTTAAGATGATAGCAGAGAACAGCCAGACTTTCATTCACTGCTTTCACAGCGTCAGCCAGGTTGTAATTTGCTGGGAACAGGATGAGGCTATCAAAGCAGCACTGGGGAATTTTGTTCACTGCTATTTTTCTTCCTAAGCCTAGTGTTTGCTTGAAAATGTATCACTTTATCTAGGAGAGATTTTCATTCACAAGCAATTTGTCAAGCGACTTCAAACTTCTGGGACTGTATTGATTCCAGAACTGCAATTGCAGTTGTCAGCAACATGGGCTCCTGCAATCTGTTAAACGCATTCCTCGAAGGTGGTTAGTATCCTCCCTTCTCTTTTCCTGTGGGAAAGACAGCCACAATGGGCTCTCACTCACCATCCACTGAAAGGCTTCTCTGGGATAGTTTATTATACTAAACCCTGCTGGTCTTTGCCCTTCCTCCCTGTGAGCCTGCCTTGCAGCAGAGCCAGCTGGGCTGGCTGATGTCTGGCTGTAGCCTGCTGACTGATGGCTACCAAGTAATGGATCAAGCCAGCCATAAGGGCTGGAAACCTAGTGCTCACCACCTCTGCCACCCCAGGACAGGGACAGCAGAGCCACAGGGGCAGCCAGGCAGAAGGCAGCCTCAACTTAATTTGGACAAAAGCAAAAATCCTCCCTTCAGTGTATCTAAAACTTGGGGTAAGAAGAGTTGTTTTTTTTTTTTTTTTTTTTTTTTTTTTTTTTTTTTTTTTTGTTAGCTTTTTCTTTTTTCCTTTTTAATGCATCTAACAGGACTAGAACAAATCAGCACCAAAATGCTTGATCCCCCACATATGGTCAAAGAGCCAAAAGCCTGGTAGTTCAGTTGCTGTTCATTGCTGCTGCCGTGCTTAATTCTGGCTGTGGCAATGCCTCTGTAAGAAAAGGCCCTGCGTCACATACAGCATTGAACACACTCATTCTTAGGTCCCCTCTTCTTCCATGCATCTTTCCTTTGCAAATTAAACCCTTTTTTAGACACAAGAGCAAGGTGAAATGAGGTATAAGAAATCACTTGGGCTGCTCAGCCAGCCCTCCAGCTCATAGAGCCTGGCAGAGGGCCACTGAGAAGCAACGGTGCTGGGTTGATTTGCACCAGCTAAGGCTCTGCCAATAACCCTTTTAAGGATTTGGAAAGAGTCCCTGTGAACTAACAGGCTGAGAGATTTTAATCCCAGGGAAGGGGAAGGGCGATTCTGCCTGACCTTCGCCTCCTCTGAAGTAGGGGGAAGGAAGGTGGGAACAGTTGAGCAGAAATTATCTTAAATAAAAGCAGGTGTCAGCATACACAAGGTTCTGCCTGGAAAACAGAAAGCTGCTGCAGCCTAAAGCAACATTCCTTCATACCAGAGAGATGAATAATATCAAATAATACATGCAAGAAAAACACACACCGTTCTCATCGATTCTGTTTCCTTCCCTCTTGCACTTCTCAACTATGACCAAGATCAAAGACAAGGCTATTCCAATGCCTAGCAGAGGCATTTGCTTAATTTATTTTAAATAAAAATGCAACAAACTTGCCAGAAATAACACTCCAAATATTTGCACCAGAACAATCCCACCAGGGGTGAAATGTGGACAAGTGGCACCAGAGTTAAACTCACGGCAGTCAAAGCCCAAGAGGGATTACTTGGCTTTGTTGTAAGAAACTCCTCTCTAAGCACTTTCTCTTTCAACACTGCTGAAATTGTTGCTAGCAACGAAGCAAAGCAAAATCAGAAGAAAATTTGGATTTAACATGCTTTCAGCAAGAGCAGGCATTAGCTGGCATGGCCAAGCAAACCTGCAGGGTATCTGCCAAGCTCTGCCAGAAACACAATATATGTAGTCAGCCCTTCTGAAAACTCTGCAGTTTGCCTTTAATTAATTTTACTGTCATATCATCTAGCCATATTCAATACTCTTTACAGGAACTGCTATAGATATCACAGTTATCATAAAATTATCAAGGGCAAATGGCATGTTTTAAGAGCAGCCACTTGAACTGCCACTCTTTTTACTAAACTTACTCAATTAGAGACAAGCTTTCTCCATAGGCATTGGACACTTTACATCAAAGGCTGATGGCTCTGTTTATAAAAAGGTGTATAAATGCATAAATGGTCCTGTATCTCCTTAGGAAGCAGAAGACACTGGATAAATGCTAAGTGCTGTTGAGAGAGTAGGATATACTAAAGGCATTCATGGAAACACCAGCGTACAGACAAGACTGATGTATATATGATCACTATGATATGAATTACATTGTGTTAGTCATCATGTTCCTGTAGATATTAAAATCCCTTTCTCTAATGAACTGCAACCATAAGCTATTCCAATTCTCTAAGTAGGTCACAGGACATGAAAATCCTTCCATCCATAGGCAGCAGCTACAACAAGAAGTGCAAAATAAAAAGCATTTGTATTTCATCTGATCAACCTTGTTTTGCTGGTATGCTTGGCTTGATACTCTTTGCATGTGGAAAGGAAGAGGCGGCACAGCCTATATGTCTATGTTTGTATATTTCAGGAGCATAGGGGAGCAAGAAGCAGGCAGAAAATAGTCAGGCTGAGCTCCCAGGGGAGCAAAACTACTTGGCTACTATTAGAAAACCTTCCCCAGTTTCCAGCCCATACCTGACCACCTCGGATTCTGAAAGGGGTCTGGGGCTTTAAGTTCGTGCTTATTTTCAGGGGGTAGTTAATGGGATTTAATATCCCAAGAGTCACTCGTGACACGACAGGATTTCCCATGTTGGCTTTAGTTCTATATTGGTTTTCCCTAGCAGGTACCAAAAATGCACCGGGCTAGCCTCTCCTGAAAGTCCCCAACCTGCTCTGCCCAAATCTCATTTCTGTTTTAAACACAAATTAACTACTCTGACCAAAGGACCAGAGACCTGATTTCCAGTACAGCCCTAAGTACAAACAGTTGTACAGGCACAGGGTGGAGGTGGAAAACTACAGTAGGTGACTATGAAGAGGGGGCAAAGCAAATATTCCCTAAGCCAGCTTCGTGGATGAGGAAAAGAGTTAGAAAGTTTCCTAAATACATGTATACAATAAATTATATTGGTATTTCATTCCCTGCCTGTACCTTCTACTCCACTGCCTATATCAACTTCTCATACACTGTACTTACAAACGTTTTAAATAAAGTAATGGAGGTTATTTAACTGAGGCTCTGTTCCACATAAAACCTTCTCCCCTGGGTGCTTCTGATTCATTTTGGTTAAAGCTTAATAGAGTCATACACATTGACAGGCCTTTCTACATTTCTTACTGGAGAGTCCCCTCTTCTCCTGCCAGTTTAGGCTACAGAAACCCCTCAATTAAAAAAAAAATCAGTTGAGATTCATTTAAAGAACTCTTCCTCCACTTTAACTTTTGCAATTCATTAGACCTCCATAATTAAACCAATGGGAAATATTCCAGCTCCCCAGTGGGTTTTTGTTAGTCAGGAAAAAAAAAAAAAGTTTTCCTGCATGTGCCTTTCAGCTTGCACTGAGAATCCCAGGCTTTTCGTGTGAGCAGCTGCAGCAGGGTTACCCAGGGTCGGCCTGGGTAGGAAGCAAAGGTTTCCTCCAGTCAGATAGGGGGAACATAGCCATGGTTGGCAAAAGGGAAAAGAGAAAACAACTTCCCTTCAATTCAAAGTGCTTTTAAAAAGAAAAGCAACAAGAAACATTTTGGAAAGGGACCTTGCTAATGGAGAATGATGAAGAGAGGAAAAACCAGAAAAATCTAGATGAAGTGCTAAATATTCAGCAAAAAATGTAAGCAGAATCCAAATAAACCACTGACACAAACTTTTAATTTTATATCTATACACACAGCCAGGGTACTTTAACATTGCAGCCCTGCTTAACATCTTTCTTTCAATCCTCAGTTCCAGCTGAAGCAGCTTGGACTCACATGGTTCCTCCATCCTTCACTAAGCAACTCATATCCCTAAAAGCTTAGCATCCCAGGCTTCCCAGGTGCGTGGTTACGCATGGCAGCATGAGCCTGCACATGTGGCCCCATCGTTTTAATCTGTAATCTTTTTTCTTTAATTTTAATCTTTTTACTATATTTACTTTGGAGCAGGGCAGGAGGAACATCCCCCCATCTCTCAAAGCAAAGGGGACAAAGGGCAAAACGTGTCTTGAAAGTATTACCTGCCAGCAGCCACCTCACATGGGCTCAATAAATCCCAAGGCAGTATGTGAAGATGCCCGGGTCAGAATGCAGGTATGCTCTGCAGGCTTTGCTGCATCCAAGGCTCCACTTCTCTGGGGACTTGAAAGTCAGTATAAACAAAACCATCCTCCTCCTCCAAAATCCTCCCAAAACCCTAAAAATGCACCATGACTTGCAAGGTTCTTGGACTGACAATTTCCATGCTGCTTATGAGAAAAGGCTATTTTTAGTCATAAAAGAAAATCAAAGCTGATCCATTTTAACATTACTAACCTCAAGAGCAGCTCTCTCTATTCTTCAAAGCCTGCCCCCCACTTGTGCACATGCTTATTCTCTTTGTCCAACATGTGCCACTCATTAAAATCTCTGGGAGACAAGTCTGCATGCACACCTGATGGAAATACCTGCAGAATTATTTTCAGTAGTGGCAGTATTCATATCTCCTCCCAACTGAATAGAGAGGAAAAAAGGATGAACTAGGCTTGAGAATATTTGCTTAAAACTTAAAAATAACATATGAGCAAACTGGCTTTTTTTCAGAAGAAAAAGAAAGAAAAAAACCCTATGCATCACCTGGCAGATTACAATAGCTGCAGAAACTGAAATTCAGTTCATTTTCAGAAAAACTGCAAGGAAGGGATGTAGCAGAAGCTACTCCAGCTAGCTGCCCTGGGAATGCCTGCCTTCAGCAACAAGGAACACTCCTCTGCCTCAGCACAGAGGCTGCACTGAGTAGTGCCAGTTGCATTCTGCAGAGGCCCAACAGCCAACAGGGATGTGACACAGGGATGAACTGGTGGTCTAGATATTTAACAAGAGAGACAAAAAATAAGCATGTTTCCTCTCCGCCCCCCCCTGCCCCCAGCACATTAGTGTTATTGCAACCAAATAACTTGGTGCTGTTTTACATATCCTCACTATTTTCTTCCCAAGCCATCAGCGTACATATGTATATGACATACATATATAGATGCTCAAATTATCTCCAAACCTAGTATTGATAGGTCATGGATCTCATTTATCATGTTTTTATCCTACAAGCTGAACATCTCACTGGGAAATCACATATCTATAGGGAAAAAAAAAAAAAAAAAAAAAAAAAAAAAAAAAAAAAAAAAAGCTAACAAACTCAAACAACTCTTATTATTTGGTTTGTAACAAGATTAAGGACTTGAAATGCAGACATTTCAGACTACACCAATCCTGTAGCAGCAGATCCCTGTTGTGAAATGAAAAAGAGTACAACTCAATATGCTATTCATGAATAATCCAATGTGGATACAGAGTTATTCAGCTACAATGCAATTAAGAATGAAAAAGAGAGGGTAACAGTGGTAAACACCCAGGGATATTTTGAATTTAATTGGGATTAGCATGTAATACTCTTACAGCCTTTTGAAGAGAGGCTACACAGTGGCATACTGAGAACATGGGCATTTGAAAGCCCCAAGCACCTCATTTAATGATCTTTTCAGCTGGTGTAAGTTGCTTTCAACAGTGGGTTCATTTGCAGGGACTTTAACCCAGCACTGCTGCTTGAGGCTGAACTCTGCTGGGGGGGAGCAGGCTCCAATGCTGAAGTACATTTTGCTGAAGTACAGTTTCAGGGCAGGGGAGCTGAAGCATGTGAGGGTATTTCTGAAAGCTCGTGATCCAGTCATTTCTCTCACACTCAGCTCCTTTCACACAGAGATACTACATGCAACACCAGGGAGTGTTTGCTTTGAGGAGAATAGCAGAAAAAGACATATCTGGTGTGTTGCCAATGTGATGGTGGAGGAGTATGCAAGGCACCTAGACAGATTCTACTTGGAGAGCAGGTGTCACCTATATGCTTCCTGTGCATGGTTCTTCTGGGGGATATATAAATAGGGGGGAAATAATCAATGACTCTTTTTAACCTATGTTTTGGGAAGATGTATAGGAAGAAATCAGGCAGCCCTTGATGGTTTATCCTTCGCTTACAGAAGTATTTAACAATAACTACCAATGTTCTGGTACTGCCCAAGCTGTTTAAAAGGCAATGGTGCAAATATCTGCAGCCTGTTTGCAAAAGCAGAGCACCCATTGGCATCTCAGACAGTTGTGCTGCTCTCAACCTGAAGAATGCCTCAGGGAAGGGAAAGGGCTGGTTCAGAGTCTGTATCATTGTTAGGGGCCCCAAAACATAACCAATAGCTATCAAGCCCACAGAGGGCATCTTCGAGGTTTTCACAAGCCTTAGCAGAGGGGCAAAACTGAAGTACTCTGAATTTTACCTTGTAAAGTTCCACAGCCTGCTCATTTTTTGGTGAATGAGTCTACAGGAGGATAGTAAGGAAACTTGGGCACAAAGGGGAATGAAAAGTAAGGGATGTGTTTGATGTTTTTTCCCTTTTAACCTGCTTCAGATTTCTCTTTTAGATTGCAAGTGTCAGAATGGTTGTATAAAAGCCAAAGTTTGTGGTAGGGCTCTCACTGCAAAGGCACTACTGTCCTTATGTAGTCTTTGAAGATTTTCTTCCAAGCTGTTCCCACCGTGTGTCTCCTCAGTTACCAAACCCAGTGGGAATCAGTTGCACATGTTGCCTCAAGTATTTCTACAACTGCACAGCTTTGTTTGTATGTGGTAGTAGTGGGGGAAATGGCTTTACTCTAAATATATCTCCCTCTTACATCTGGGTGAAGAACTAGGGATGAGGTTATCCTTTTAAGTGCCGGTAACTGGGTTTAGTATATTTGTTGTTGCTGCACCTCTGAGAAAACCGAATTAGGGAGTGTTGTACTAAGTGTTGTTTTTCTCATGTAAGGACAATCTCTGCTCTGGTGAGCTTATACAAATCCACCTTCTGCCAACAACTTAGCAAAACACGGAGCACATATTCCGCTGACTTATGTCTGCAGCAGTCCCACTGAAATCAATGAGGCTGACCTACTTGTAAATGGAGCAGAATTTGATTCCTGTGTTTATTTGTAAATGGTTATGGAAGAGGCTGACCAAGTCTGCATGGAAAAAAGATAACCCAGAACATCAGAGGTAGCTTCTGCTTGGACTAAACTTCAGAGGGTTTGAGGACAGAACATGGGAACGGATGGATGAATCCTTACAAAAACAGCAACCGGACTTAGCAGCTTTGCTTTGCTAACCTGAAAAATGCTTGGGGAACCCCCATGCTGGGAGAATTCATGTGAGCTCACTATTACTTATTTCTCACTTTACCAGCTTTCATTTGTGCATCTCACTTGAATAAAAGGAAACCAGTTGCAGATAAATGACATACCTCAATACCACAGCAGTGGCAAATTGCAAAGGAAAAACTCAGTAAAAGGTTTTTAACTACACCAAAGCAAGGCAGCACAGCCTGAGACATGCTTCATCAGCCAGGCATAGCATTTGCAGCTAGCCTGAGCACTGAAGGCAGCATAGACACAAGCATGTGCCCTGTATTGTAACAGAAGAGCATTGGTATTGGCCAAGCAACTTCTGGCTGTCGCGCATTTCACAGGGGTAGGAGAAGTGAAGGGACGCAGCTCAGAGTCAAAGTAATTAAAGGTTTGGGCTGATAGCTGGGATTAAGATACCAACACTGCTGTCTATCTGTAAGCACCCAGGAATCCTGGGAGCAGCTGCAACCATTGCTGAGTTGCTATGCTAGGTTCAACAGGGACCTTCCTTGACAGCCTGCAAATACCACTCCACAGGGACAGGAAGGGAAAACACCTAGATGAAGCCCCAGCAGCCTGGAGAATACTTCTAAAGCTTGCATCTCAGCTGCAAAAATGGGGTTTTGGAGACAAGAAATTTTTAAAACTCTGGAAAGTATAAGCACATAAGAATTGGAAAGACCCAGGACTTGCATTTGGAAACAGCTGGGAATAAAGCATCTCTTCAGCATCCTGCAGAAAGCAAGCCAGCCTGCTGTCAGATCTGACAGAACCTGTGGTTCTCACTCATTGACTAGCCAGTGTGCTGGGCTAAGAGACAGATAACATCATGTCTGCACCCTCCTTGCAGAGGCAAAATTCTGGGCAGGAAAAAGGTATACTACCATTAAGTGAGTAAATATAGAAATTATTGTAAAGCTCACTGGGAACAGAGGAAGAAAAGTCTGAGCATGGATAAAGTAAAACATCTTAAAAATGAGCCTTCACACAGGGCTCTCCATCATTTCCGGGATGCTCTAAACCAAGCTGGCATGCTGCGGTATGAAGCCAGTTTTCACTGGCACACAGTAGCTCCCGGCTTTCAGTGATTTCCAAACTCGGCAAAAGCTAGGAGCCAGGAACCACTACCTCTCACAGACACTGTACCAGCATGCTTAATTTGGGAAAGGAAAATACAGTCTGGCACATTAGCCCTGAACAGCTGCCAAGCCCTGCTCTCATCTGTGCAGTGCTGGAGCCGGCCAAAAAACAGGGGGAAAGAAGTCCGACAGCAGGTTGGATTCCCTCAGTAACAATCCCCCTTCCCAGCCATCTCAGTCTCAGTGTGCTTACCTCCTTCTGAGCATTACAGGGAATCACAGCTAATGGGAACACCAAACCACAAACAGTCTAGGAGAGACTGGGGCCTGGTAACTCTGAAGTGAGTCTACAGAGGTGCTTGCACACCCTACAATATTGAAATAACCAGTTCTGGAGATTGTGCCAGGGCTTGGTTCACCATCCTGCTTGATACCACCACCAAGCACAACAAAAATCTTGCCTTCAAGGCTGCTCCACAGTGCACAGTCCTTCAAGGCTGCAACACAGTCCAGCCTAATCCAAGTATAATTAAATAAACCTAATTTCAAATGGGAAAATTTCAAACCTATTAAAAAGAAACCTGCAGCTATTACATGGATTAAGAAGCATTTTGGAATTATTAATACATATGTTATTAACACACGTTATGTCTAATCAGAATACTTATGTGTTTGAATTGTTTACTACAATCACCTGGATTTTTTCAGAAATTTTAAAGTAAACACGTCTCCATAAAGGAATTTTATAAAAATAAATGTATGATAACAAATGTGGGGAGAGCTGTATTTATTTACATTTTAAACCCTAGGAAGCACTGATGTCATATTTCATAACATTCTCTACAAGCAAGAAGACTAAACCCAGAATTTTGGGTGGGCTTGTTTGGGTTCATGACTTTTTTTAAAAAAATAATTTTGTAATTTAATCACTTGTTTCCAGGATACTGGGCTTTGAAGAAAGTGTCAATTGTCATCAAATGACGCTGCTGAAAATGGAATGAAATATGTTCTTGTCTGCAAATACATACAGAATCTTCGATTTGGCTTTGACTAGTACTAACCAGCAGTGTTTACCCTCAAAAAACATGCTCCAGAAAACAGACTGAAGTACACAGGCAAATGTCTTTGCTTGCCATATTTTGTTGCAAGTACTGGTGACAAAACTTTGAAAGTTTCCTGCATTCACTGAGGGAAGAGCAAGAAGAAAGAACTCTGGTAACACACTGTAATGCAGGACAACAATATGGTGTGGAGATCACAGAGTATAAATTAAAGCTATACTATACATCCACAGTCTCGTGAATTGCTTTTAGCAACAACTACAATTCCTACTCCCCATCCCTGGAAGAGTTCAAGGCCAGGCTGGATAAACTTAATGCAAGCGGAAGGTGTCCCTGCCCAGGGCAGGGCAGCTGGAATTAGATTATCTCTAAGATCCCTTCTAACCCCACACATTCTATGATTCCATGAAGGACACAAGTAACAATGGAGCACATTTGCTTCCATCACCCTCCAGTGTTCCCACTCAGCCATACCAGGCCACCGAGCCTGGTGGGGATCTCTGCCCACTACAGCAATACTGGCCATCCCAGGGAGTCAATCAGCTCCATGCCTCCCACTTTTCTCCCAAACCTGAGTCACTCTGGAGTTTTTGATCTCAGGAATAAGCCCATCCAACCATCCAAGCTGCAATTTCAAGGGGCAGTGGTGGAACCAGCAGCTGGGACCAGCTTAGAGGGTTTTCTTGTAGAGATGAGCTTGTGTGTGCTGTCTCCTCAATCCATTCATTCCCCAAACCAGGAAGCAGCAGATAAAGTAAGGTGTCCTCCCTGGTCAAGTATTAAACAAAGGGGATCAAATAATCCATTCTTTTGAAATGTTCCTACAATTTATGCTACATAAGATACCATAAATCTCAGAAAAACTAATCAAAGCTCACAAGAGGCCATCTTAGTTTAAAAAAAAAAAACAAAGGTCTGTCTTGGATAGATAAACTATTGAGAATAGTCTTAGGGAAAAAGAAAAAAAAAGAAAAAAAAAAAAAAAAAAAAAAAAAAAAAAAAAAAAAAAAAAAAAAAAAAAAAAAAAAAAAGGAAGTTTTTTCCAGTGAACCATATAGGTAAGGGAAGTGCCTCATTTTTGAAGCCATATTGATTTTTGATGCTTTCTTGCCTCCTCTTAGATTCAATCAGCTAAAAAGTAACTGCTCAGAAGTGAAGGATAAATATAAAGAGATTAAGCCATTCATTCATGGGAAGCAGACCTGCTTGGAAAGCAGCAGCAAACACTCTGCTTGATCCCCTGCCCAAAAGAACTTAGTATGTGAAAGAGTACAAAAACCTACGTAAATAAGGAAGTTTTTGTAAGCCCTGTTCTTACAAAACCTTAATATTCTGAACTTACATTGCTAACTTTTGAGGGAGTTGAGCAGCTGGTCTGTCACACAAGAATGACCCAGCCTCTTGGACACAACATAGACTAAACAATGATAGCCCACTTTCAGAACCTGGCAGAAGTGTTCCAGCCTCACCCCATCCTTTTTTAACCACAGGCTCCCTTCCTTGATCTCTTTACTTAACATTCACCACCTGCTTACTGCTCACTGCCTAAAAACTGCCTTAGTCTCTGGAGTTGCAAGAATGCTGCTTCCTCACAATCCAAACCCTTTGGTTTTATCAGAGAAGAATGGAACCATCCTTTGCTCTTTTTCATAATTTGTTTGAACAAGCTATGTTTTCCAGAAGAAACAAAAAGCACTCACATAACCAAACAAATTAATAAAGACAAATTCTTCTTAAACTGACCATCCCTAAATGGACAACTATTTTCTCTTATAGTGCTAGCACTGACCAGATGAAGGGGCTGAAGGGGTTTGTGAAACAATTGTGATGTCCTCATGGTTCCCACCTTGCTTCTCCCCTGTCTTCTCTAAGGAGAAATAGCGAATTGGTAATTAATTACTTAACATTTTAAAGCAGTAATACTGCTTCACGTATCTTTCCCCTTGGAATTTATCTAGGGTCAGGTATTGATAGTAGGAATGGAAAGCTTTGAGAGGAGTTCATGATCAGCTATCTTTTTCAGACACGTTTTGGTAAAGAACAGAAATGCACACAAATGCAGCAAGGAAATTAAGCAGAAAAATATGTTAAAAGCCCCTGTTTTTCAGGAGCACCATCAGAAGTTAAAGTAACAGCATGAGGATATCTCCTTCTGTCCCATAGCTTTCCCATACTGACTGCCTCTCCCCTTCTTGCTGGATGGTATAGAGAGAATCCATGCTGCTGTTTATGGTGTGCTTCCACTCCAGCCCACTGGAGCTCAGATATTTCATAGCCAGCTGCCAAACATACATGTAAAACATGGTAGATGCAGCTACTGGGATCAAACCAAGTTAATCTGAACAATGTGTGATGGGCCATAAGAAAAAGAATGGAGATGGGAATACAGTTCCAACATTCACCCTGGCAAGTTGACTCTGAAATTAAACGCCGCTCTTCCATTTGCTCTAGGAACTATGAGCTATGCTACAAAAAAGGATGCTTCATCCCTACTTTCCTTATAAACATTTCCATGGGTTGTCCTAGAACAGGACCTTCAGGGGTGTACTTCACTATCAGCCTGAGCATCACCTTTTCTAAGAGGACCTTGGTTATGCCTGGCATGACTGGTAACCCCCGCAGGAATGAGCATAACAGGCCCTCACCTCCTGACTGTCTTACTTGCAGACAGTGGAGACCCAGTTTCATACAGGCAGAATTTCATGCAACAAATCCTTGTTTCAGCTACATTAATTCACTATCCCCAAGAATGCTATGGAGAAGCATGCTTTCCTATTTCAGTGCATGCACATTCTCTAGCTGCAGGGGACATTAAGCTTCCACAAAGACTATTTTAAGAACTCAACTCATCTTTCTCTCTCTCTTTTTTTTTTTTTTTTTTTTTTTTAATTCCTGTACTCTACTATGAAGTTGAACAAAACAAGACAATTTGTCATTAATCTGTCAATTCAGATAAACCCACTGAGCTAAGATAATGGCATATATTGAGTGGTACAAGACTTAAGAATTATGCTGAGCTGAGACTGCATTAAGCTGCCATGAGAAATCTGTTGTGTCTCAGCATGGTATCACATCGTAATTTCCATTCAAGGGAGACCCTCTCAATCAGAATGTATTAGAAATGATCTAAGGTTTCTGGTGTTGTATGAAAAAGCTCTCAAAGGACCAAATTTACACCAGTGCTTCAGTTTTAGGTTTCTATATAAGAGACTATGTCAGTGGTTGGGATGTTCAATGCATAAACAAGTGAAGACACATAAGCAAAAGTAATTTAAAAGATGTCCCAACATTGAAATGCAAATATTAGAGCATTGGAAATTGGAATATTAGAGCTTGTTGGAAAACAAGCAGCAAGTCAACATGAAGTAAACTCTTCTGGTCATCCATGGCAGACCATAGGAAAGTGATCAACAAGCCTCATCCCTAAGGCAAAGCAAAATCAAAAAAAAAAAGCATATTTTTCCTTAAACAAGTGTTAGAGGGCTTGTAAATAAAGGTTATGTCCAAAAATACCCAAAACAATAAGACCTATCTGCTCTTCTAAAAGAGAAGTGAAATCTCTAGCTGTAACTAAGGGCAGCCCATGATGGGCACCAAATCTTCCTCCCTCCTCAGCCAGGCCTGCTGCTCATGTGCAGTACACAGACATCTCCAAAGTCTTCCAGCATCACCGCCCCCTCACACTGCTCCCTTTCGAATTTTTTGGCTCAAGGCTCACCTGCCCCATGTTACTCCTATGACATGTTTGATCTGTGTACCCAAGTTGCCATGGAGCAGGACAAAACTTTGTAAATCTCCACTGTTCAAGCAGATTCTCTCAAGATGTGTCATTTTAACGCATTTTCTCAGCCTCCCTTTACATACCGTCTCTCTGCCCTCCTTCCCCTCCAGCCTCATCTCTCTTCCCAGTACCTTGAAGAATAGTATATGAAGTAAGAAGTGAAAATGCAGCAGCTGCTCACTTGTTAAAATATTTATATTTTTTCATTTCTGCTTTACAGATTGACCCAGTTATGCTTTCGGACCCAATATTAAAAAAGATACAGAGTTGTATGTTTTATTTAATCTAAATAAACATGCAAAGTGTCCATGGCATTTGGGAGAGACAAACACAAGTGACAGGTTGGAAGATGGGACAAAAGGAATGTGCTGGCTATTTTTTTAATGACATTATCCTGCTTTCCAGTCCTTTCTTGGGAATGTTTATTTTTATGTTAACACCACAAATTATTCTAGCTGCACTGTAAATATTTCTATTAATTTCCTAGTTTAGTTTAAATTTCATTAGTATCTTAAATACAGAAAAAAGGGAAACTTTAAACAATCAACAATATGCAGAGAATTTCTTCTGGGATGATGGAAAGGCTCCTGCTTGGTACTGGGCCCATTCCCTACAACAGCCCAGTAGTGGTTTCAGTAGTTTGCTCTTAAGCAGTAAAGAAATTCCCCCCCAAAAAAACAATAAAGTTGAAGTAAAATGTAACTAATGTGCATGCAAAGAGGTGCATTTTCTGCAGTGGTAAGTACAGGAATTAAGACCTGCTTGGGTTTCAGCTGCATTAACATTACTTGAGCACAAAACGTCAGTCCATATGGAAATAATCAGTTAAAAAGAACACTGAAGGCTTGGTCCGAACTTTCCTTCAGCGTAGCAGGAAAATATATTACTTTTCAACTGTACAAATGACCTTAGCTCTTTTTTTGTCTTTTCCAGTAGAAAACTCCCACTCTTCATTAAAGCACCTCACATACAAAAGAGGCCTTAAAAGGAGAAGTGGCTCTTGCCGACAAACAAGATGGGTATCTACCCTGCCCCTACCCCTACAGCCTTCTCAGCTCATGAAACGGGGAAAAGAAATTATTACTGCATGTCTACTCTTTCTCCTTCTTCATCTCTTTAATTTTCCTCTTCATTTATCTTTGCTTTTCACAACATTAGGCTGAACTGAGGTTGGATAATATGTCATCAAGTGAGAGCCGAGGTTAATACCTATCCATGGGTTTTAACTTACTTCTTTTTCTATTTAGCTGTTCTTAGAAAAATAGAGGGAAACAAGTTTTCAGGTGGACAGTTACTGTTTCAGACTTTCACTGCTCTGTGACAGGGACCCACAGACATGCCCTTATTTAGCAAACAGCCCAGGCAACTGAGTATCCACTCATTTCCTCTCCCTGCATGTCCAGGCTCTAGCTCAGCTAACAGAGGCTGATGGACCCAAACCCTGAAAATTTTGGCTTACATTTCCTTCCTATCCTGAACACGCCACCTAGGTTTTAATTCCCAGCAGGTTCAGTGTCCATAGCCTATTTATCGAGCCAGAATTATAGGTACCATACAAGAGAAGCAGACTATCACATGGGCATATAGAGCTCTGCTTTACCTTGTTTGTTTTGCTCATTTCTGATGACCCATCTTCAGGCAAGCCTTGCTTTTTCATCTTCTTCAATTCACAGATGAAGATCCCAAGTCTATATTCATCATTCCTATTGCAGAGACAGTTTTCTACCCTTGTTTTGAAGTCCACATTAGTGCAGATAAAATGCTGGATGGAGCAATGAAGAGGGCTGACCTGAGATGACAGCTATATATATACACTGACACTGGTGCTGGAGGAAAACCACAGCCCCACCAATGCAGCACAGGCACATTTACAGCAGAGAGTGATAGCTGGAGGAAACCTCATCAGGGCAGGAGGCAAGGACACCAGCAGGAAGCAGAGGGGCAAGCAGCTCCTCTTTTCCTGCCTTCTTGTTGGCACTGGTGATGTTTATTTTATCCCAGATACTTCACAAAGGATGTAACAACCTCAGAAACAAACTTTAACTCAGTTTATTTTCTTCATTTATTCAAACAGTGCCAGTGTTGAATTTATTTTCCACAGAAAGACTCAAGACTGTCAAGAACTGGCTGGTTCTTACATCAAAGAACCAAAAATTGCTTTGGTCCTTCACAGACAACTCAGATTACTTCTAAAGGCAGAGGCGAACCCCACCCAGGTCTTTCTATTTAGCCTTCACTCAAGAACTGACTTGCCACACAATTTCACTGGCTTGCAACTCAGGAACTAGGCAGACTTTTCCAGCAGCTTCTTTTTCATTCCAGAGCCACATCATACCTATCCTTGGTACCTTATAAAAGAAGAGATCCAAAGCCTGATGTTTGACAGGGGAAAATGAGCTCTTGGTAATGCTGTCCCTTGAGACATTGCTGCTGGAGCCATGGTGGGTCGTGCTGAACCCTCCCACCTCCTCCTGTGGTTTGAACAGCAGGACTGGAAAGCTGTGGCTCCTCAATCACTCATGATAAGAGTCCCATGGGAGGACATGAGGGGTTCAGGTCCACCACAGGCATGACAGCATTTCTGTTGGGTTACCTGGGGCAGGTGATGCGACATTTATTTTGACTCAGTGCCTTCACACTTCTTTCATGACAGCTGCAGAACAGCCAGTATCTGCTCAGGCACCAAGCCAATGGGTACTGAATTATATAACTCAGCTTTTCTTTTTCTTTTTAAAATAAAAATCTTGAGACTAGAAGGGCAAGGGACAATGAAGTGGGATTTATGTCTTTGTGAAGCCACTACAAGCCAAAAATAGTAAGCAGGGGAGAGGGATCCACACAATATAGATCAAACTACCCATCAGACTTGGCCACTGTTTAACACTGCACCTCACATGTCACCCTTGTCCTTCCAGTCATGCCTCACAAAAGCCTCCCACAAGAAACAACTTCCTCAGTATGCCAAAAGGCTTAAGAAAAGCACGAAGCTCCTCCCTGAAGAGAGCCTGAGGCTGAGGGCTTGTATGCAGCTAAAGGAAGATGCCCTGACAGAAGTCCTCCCTGTCCTTGCCAGGACATGCCATCTACCATACCTCTTCTGGAGCTGGGTGTGTATTATTCACAGGACATTTTGCAGGTGCCATGACCCCTTCACTTTCCCTGTCCCTAATGCATTTTCAACATTTTCAGACCTCTGACTCCACTATACCAGTGTGGTTTGTGGCCTAAAGAGCTCTAAAAGAATTAATCAGCATGAAAAATCTTTATAAGGAAGAGAAACTCTCCTGAATTTCAGATGTTTTCAGGCACTATGAAGTTCTCCTTGAACAGAAAATGCTAAAAGAAAAATGGAGTTAATCCTACACTGGTTGGTTAATCCCTATTTTCCAAGAAAAATATGTCTGCTGGCAGATGTTGGCAGGAAGCAAACTCTAGACCAAAGGTTAAAACCATTACAGGGAGAGAGCATTGCTATAGAAAAACCCATTAAGATAGCAACTACAGGAAAGAGTTTTCCAACTCATGATTTCTCCCTGCTCTTTTACATAGTTTATGTATCAGCTCTTCTTTTTTGACCCCGATTTAATTTCTTTTCTGGCAATCCAGCTGACAGTGCTGATTATGAGGTTCAGGTCCCCAGGGGTAGCAGTGCTGCAGTGACAGCTGATGATCCAGCTTCAGCAACTGCTTAAGAATGGAATTCAGTCTCAAGAGTTTTTGTATAACAGGTCTCTTTCCTCATGCAGACTCCCTCCCTCATCTTTTACAAGGGCTGTCCAAAATGCCTTGTCTACCCATCTGCACGAGGAAGCAGCATGGGTTATGTAGGCAGCCTCACCTACAATGACTCAAAAGTTAACAGAGAGGGCATGGCTGGGAGGAATAAAGCCCCAAACCCAAATAACTCCAAGCACATTTGGCATCACAGGGGAGTAATTATGAAGGGAAAAGAATCAGAAATTAACAAAAGGCAATATAAGGGCAGTGGTTATTTCCTGTTCACTTACTTCTCAAGTTCTTTTTCTTAATGTGTAAATTGACCCCATCTGGTTCTTTTTATTCAACCTCTGAGGGAGAATATGGGCCACAGTTTAATAACAATGTTCCCACAAGACTTGGCAATCCAGCATTATCTCAATACATTATTCCAAAACTGAGAAGAAGGAGGAATCACTCAAAAGACCGTAAGAGTACCACATGACAAGCCATCACCATTTGCAGAGACCTGCAGGATGAGTAAACTGACAGCAGAACAGAGAAGAAAACAAATGTAATCCAAGATTAAACACTGACGAAAGAGTGTACATTGTGAAAACCAGTTCTAGCATGGCTGCAAGCAGCAAGAGGACTATCCCACTGCAACTCATGACATGAACTTGGATGGTAACCAGGGAGCACTAGCAACGTTGTGAGAAAGTCATAGACTGAGGATACTGTATTTTAGAAAAAGTCTCTCTAGATAATTCTTTTGAATTATCTTCAGATTAGACATCATGGGAATTGAAAAATGTAACAATCTTTCAGCAACTTTGCAACGTAATATTCTGAATGCTACCAGGTCTTCTCTAAACAGCGCTATTGAAGCCATGTGAATCACTGCCTGACTGAAGTAGCCATACTCCTTCTTACAAAAAAGACAAGCATTTCTTCACAGGAACCCATCTTAAACTCTACTTTTACACCAGTCAGCTTTGGGTACAAGCTTCTAGAGTTAAAGACTGACAATATCACATCTTAACAGCTATGTGCATACTGACCGAAACCTTCTTTGTGGACAAAATAATCATTCTGTGTTATTTGCATTTTAGTACTTTTCGTACATATTTTGAAGGTTTGACCTTGCTTTAGATGCAAGTCTTATTCACAGCTTATTTATAACAGTCTCTTCCTTAATGTAAAAAAGTTGTCATTTCTATTTCTCCTACACATCTTGGGACTAAGGTAACCAGCCTTGCACATTACCGTGGTCCTCTAATTTGGGGTTACAATCATAAATCACAAAGTGATTTATTGCCCTGGCATACTCTATGAAAGGTACCCAGCTCTGAAAACTGGCTCAAAAACAGGGAGCTTTCATCACCAGGTTCATAATAGAAACATTTGAAAGAAAAGGAGGAATAAAATAGAAAACACATGCACAACACAGATGTTGTAGGAAAAAATCTGCTTGTTTCTAACACACAAGTGAAATTGGTCAAGATCATCACATCTGCTCTGAAGTACAGGTCTCACAAGCACAGCCACAAGCAAAGGCGAGGATCAAGCAGAAAAGAGGAAAGGTATAAGGCCTTCACCCCTTTATCTGTGCTGACCACCATGGAATATACCCTCATACTTTATGAAAGGCTGAGGTGCAAACACATACCCTCCCAGAGATCTGTGACCCTTCTTGCCTGAGTGTGAGACATGGGGATGTGCTCTAAACAACTCTGCACCAGCTCCTTGGGAAAGCTGTTCCTATCTTCCTGCATCCATCTGTTTAGGGACACAAGCACAAATCCCACTGCAGATTTTTTTTTTCTGAGAAAACAAGAGACCTCATAAAAAAATAGAACAGGAAAAAACCTCCACAAATCAGATGCCTTTTCAGTAGATTCCAAAACACCCCAGATATTAGAAAAACTTTAATGAACATAGATGGAAACTATATTTTTGGAAACACAAAATTCGAGCATGTGTAAATTGAGAACAGCCAAGCACTGTCCACCCTGCAGAAAAATGCCTCCAGAGCATTCCCTCTCAGCCTTGCAGTTAGAAACAAATCATTTTGCTATACAGGCGATCAAGTTCTAAGTAGAAATTTTTGCTTTTCAATTTTCATATCAAAGTCAATGGTGAATTCTACAAAACAAAAAACCATAGTAGCTTGGTCCAGTGAGACTTGTATGTGACCACAAAATTTATAGAGATGAAATTATATCCTCTCAGGGTACTTTCTGGAAGCAATTGTTGGATGCAGCTAGTTATAAAATAAAGATAGAAAAATCAAGTCTGAAAAAGCTTTTGATATGTTGTATTTGCCATGGAAATGCATGTAATAACATGGTACACTGAAATGGAATGGTGGGAAAAATCCACAGTTGCCGAGGAGGAAGAAGCATGAACAAATAACTCATTTTCCTCTAAACTTCGCTAATGAAAGAAGGTGCTCTAGGGATCCTCAGAGGTAAAAGCCACTACATAACAACTCAATAAAAGAACAGCTATGTCATATAGAGCAAATCTTTATTAAGATTAATTACAAAACACTGTGGAACAGTAAGCTTTCCTTTGCCGTGCTCAGTTGCCATTTTCTTTAAAAACCTCATGACCTTCTCACTGTGCCCTTGAATTGTACCATTAGTTATACACACTATATTGTGAACTAAAATGAACAATGATCATCCATGCCCAAACTTTATACATAGATTTAAAAAAACATTGGCAAATGGGCTATTAGAAGTGGATGCGCCGTATTGATTCCCCCTTAAAGCAATTTACAGTTAGACAGCACTTTTCACTCAGTAGCTTTAGAACAAAAATTGCTTGTATTTATCTTGCTGGCAAGGAGAAAACACATCAGTGCATTAGAGCTGAGATTTGTATCTTGTTAAAACAGTGCTAAAAGACTGTCCATTGTATCTACCACGGACCTGCACATGTGCTAATGTGAAAATATTTTAAAATATGAAGATTATCAAAAGAAAGAAATATTTTGCCATACAATTGCATTTCCCAGTGTTTCCCTATATTCTTCATTCCTCAGTGAGCCTTCAAGACAAGTAATTACAGAAAACACTTCCACTGCAAGATGTCTGGAGGTTTAATAGAGCATTTAATCAAGACAAAAATATCTTTATATATGATACTTTAGCTGATGGTCCCAAGAGCAAAAAGCACATATTATAGGGAAACACAACCACAGAAGTCAGGAGAGGAAGGAACAGGTATCTGGATGGACAAAACAGTGCATAAATCAAAAAAGGAAGTCAGTGTGACTAGCTCCTCACAGTACTGTGGTTCAGGATAAGCTCCCTAACATGCCTTCTTCCCTCACAGGTTTCCTCTTAGACATCTTTTTCCAGGTCCATTGTTGGAATTATTAGAAAAATGCAAGAGTATTGCATTTTGCTTAAGTCAGTGAGAAAACCACACAGTCCATACTGTACTGGTCAGTGTTTCATTACAAATACACACTGGCTCTCATCAGTACATCTGATCAAGTCACACTGGTTTCAAAATCTGCCCACCCTCACCTGACATGATCTTGGGTACACACCTTTCCACTTTTTCTTAAAAACCCCAAGGTTAGTTTAGCTGGTGAGTGACAGCATGGTGCTAACACCAAGGTTGTGGATTTGATTCCTGTATGGGCCATTCACTGAAGAGTTGAACTTGATGATCCTTATGGCTGTTTCCAGTTCAGAATATTCTGTGATTCTGTGAAAAACACGCTTCCCAGAAAGTCAAACAGTGATCAAAATAAGACAAAAGAGAGACTGAGGGAAAGGCTCACTTTTGCTGCTCTGGAGTAAGATTAAACATGATAATCACTATCCCTATTGATGGCAAACCTCATTTAACTCAGCTAAGGACTGAATCAGAATTTAAAAACAAGCAAGGATGCCACTGATGACATCTTAACATTATGTAAGCTGACTTGAGACTGTTCCTTCTGTATCACCAACCACTGCTACATGCCCAAGCACCTATAGCTAAGCATCAAGCTACATTTGTTCCACCACAACATGATGTCACAACACGATGACACCCTGGTCTTGACCTGCATTCCTCTGCTGCTCTGGTTTGGAAACCTCCTATGTGTGAGTGAATGCATCTTTCTTTCATACTTCTTACCATCAGGAAAGTATTTCCAACTCAGGTAAACAATTTTCTCACTCTGATAAATTCTGATGTGCATCCATGAAAGGGATTTACTGATTCAGGGATACAGCTGTGAAAAACCAACCTCATGTCTGTCTCTGAGGAAGGAGAGCTTTGCGACTAGAGTACACCAATGCCTCACACATATTCCTGCAGTAATGAATTAATCCTTCTTCACCTAACAGTAATTATTTTGTTCTTGATGAACTTAGCAGATATCATCAGGGTTGAAATGTCTAGTGCAAGTTCAAGAGTTGGTGTCCTTGTAATTAACTGATCAGCCACAGCATGAACTGAAAGCTCTTGATAACCACAGACCACTGTCCTTTTAGATAGTTTATGGGAATGCATTCTAGAGAAATAAGGACTTATCTCCAAAGAGCCTAAGGAGACAAGGGAAACCACGGAAATCCTACAGCCCCAAAACTCTGGGAAAAACAGTGAGGCCTTCTCCAAGGGGTGTTTATCTGACATTTGCCATTTTGGAGGACACTAGAAGGCACATCAGGCAGACCTCCTATGCCAAAGCAAAGGAATCATCTGTGAGCTCTGAGAAGAGTAATTTTTGTCACATGGAGTTCACGTACGTACAGGAACACTTCTAGTGACCAAACATAACTGGCATGTACTGGAGATTGGAATCAGGACACAGAACAATAACAAAACCCCTGCAGCTGTCTCCACGTCATGTGTTTGGATTGCACAAGTCATCGATAGCATTCTTCTACTGCCATTCTACAAAAAAGCCTTTTCAGTCATTGATGGCTGAAAGTGATTGCCTCCCACCTCTTATCAAGGGGCATCATGCCTCCAGACACACTCTGAGCCTGAATGCTCCATGTACTCCTTGTTCAGGCTTTTGGGCTTTCTGGTTTTACTGCACATATGTTAACACGCAAAGCACACCACTGCACTACACACCTTGTGCAGCAGATCAGATTTTACTACTGTATTCACCACACAAACATCTCATCAGTTACACATAAATGTCATGACTGTAGAATAGGCAAAGAGTTTGTGTGCTTTGACTGCTTAGAGGAAGAAAAGGAAGCTTTTGGCACAGCCATGAAGCAAAGGCGTAAAAAAACTGCGTAACATTCATCTGAAAAACAAAACAGTTTCAAGTTTCATTTTAGGCTTTTCACTGGCTTCTGGAGTCATATTAGTTACATCTTTATAAAATGCTCTAAGGAAAAAAGTTGCTACAGAGATAAAGAGTATGTCACAGATCTCTTTTTTCCTTAAAGTAGATAGTCATTAATATACCGGAGATGGCCAATTTACAAAGGCCTGATCCTAAAAGTCACACACTTGCTTTCTTCAAATCAGTGTAAGATGAAGTTATTCAAAGTCTCTCCAGAAAAGCTTCAAGAAACAGCTGTATTTTGCACTTTCAACTACTCTTTAAGAATTTACAGGCAGGACAGTGTTAGTAAATAACCAGATACTATTTCCATGACATGCTCCATTTCGATCATATTGAAAGGGAATCTAATTTTTTGACTAAAGCTCAGTTTTCAGTGAACACAGCTTTAGCACAGATGCTTCTGTGCTGCTAAAATCCACAGTAAATGCATCCTTAGCTATTATCACCATTAACTGCATGAATCTGTGGTTTGCCAAATCTGTACAGGCAAAATGCAGGATCTCCTTCCAATTCAGATAAGTTCCTAGATGTCAAACAGGACATTCTCTCTGAATCAGCACTTCTGGTTCTTTGAGGCAGTTACTGAATTCTGCAAACTAGACAGTGGCAATTTGCTCAGCTCCTTTGAGCAACTAATGTTCATTCAAAAATGAGCAGAGACGTGAAGTGAGCAAGCAGCACAAGAGCCCTCCTGGAGGTATTTTTTTTTTAGTGGGTGAAAGGTGGAGATTTTCATCCAAGAGGCTTTAGCTTAAAGAGGCATCATGATCATCTTAAAAATGGTTTCCTGGAGTTCCAACAAGTGAATGCTATAAAGAGCACAAAAATAACAGCAGTGTCTTCTGCCCATCTGAATATGACTACCAAGAGGAAAGCTAAAACTGGTTCCTGGGAATATCAATAACTTGAAGGAACTGCTTTACAAAACCATTTATGGCAGCTATGAGAAGCATCTAGGGGTCAGAAGACTGCACTAGGCAGCACCAGCAAATCAGCAGGAATCACATTCAACCAGCTGAAGAACTGCAGATTAATAGCCTCTAGTCCACTCAGCAGTGTCCTGGTTTACTGTAAAACATCTTAAAATGGACAAATTGTTTCAAAGGCTCCACAGGTCAGCAGGATAAAAAAAGCACAATCCTTAAACCACACAGATACCAGACTGGTGGTGAAATAACTTCACAAGAGAATTCACATGTTTGGACTCGGCTTCCTTTTTTTAAATCCAAAATCTTGTTTAAAACGATAAGGATTATTGTACTGGATGGTGGTCTGGGATGGACAACAAGCTCAAGCTATTTTCTTGGAAATTGCTAGAGAGTGAAAGGAAATTCTCTGAAATTTGACATCAAGTTCTACCATTCCTCAAAATCTTTACTTTGATCATCCATTTCCTGCTGCTAAGTCACCCTGTTGTACATTAGTGTGATGTCCACTATACTGCTCAAGAAAAGGAAACTCCCTGTGTTGGAATAAACTACTATGCTAAAACTGGGTTGGCAACTATTCAATGAGAAGAACGGGCCAGGCAAATTTTCTTCAGGACTGGCTTCATGTCCAAGGATACATCTGTTTCTTTTCTTCTTCAAAGCCTTTAACATTTCAATCCTTATTTTAACCTGTGCAGAATTCAAGTAAATCAAGCTCATCATGTCTCAGGACTGTAAAAGCCTTCTGGTCATTCGAACAGTAAGTTTCCCTACCTTGTCCCTGCTCCAGTAGCATCAGCAGCAAAGGAAAGCAGTCAGGACAGCAGGGAAGTGCTAAAAATACCTTTCATGAAATTTTTTATCACTCCATCAACTTGCCACTAAATTCTGAAACAAGGGGATGCAGTTCTATTTAAGGGTACTTGATAGATATTTCATCTACAGATCTCCCCTGCTTGCTCTCTGAACCTATGTAAACACTGTGGTAAGGAGTTCAAGGGTTTTAAAAAATTCTAAGTAAAACTTGACACAGCTGTCAAACGGGACATAGGATACAAAGTACTGTGGTATTTATGTGGTTATTTATGAAAAGCAAACATAGGAAAGCCAAAGGCATTGGTGGATGCTTTGAAAAGGGAATGCATGGGCCCATGTCTCAGCCCCTTTGGCAGGAAGAAACTAATTAGTGACACAGGGCAGTGCTTCGAGTGGTTAAATGTCCTGCAAACATTTAGGCTCCAGCTCAGTTGCAGTGAGATTCCTTGCATGCAAAAGCAGTGTGTAAATGTTTGAAGAATGCCCCTTTGCTAACCGTAAGAGAACCGGGTATTTGTTATTACCTTTGACAACCCGGGAACTCTCAAAGAGATGCTACATTCCTATTCACAGAGGTATTCCGCAGAATTTGGATCCCACAGCACGGTAGACAGTTTCAAAGGAAGAAGATCAAGGGAACAGACCTGTTAATGAAATGCTAGAATTCACATCTTTTGCTCTTCCACTTCAGAGCCTGTCACCTGAGCCTCTTTCAGCCTCAAAAGCCTCTGACAATACTTAATTCTGTTTCAGAAACTCAGAACCCTGGAAATGTTTCCAAATACTGTCCTAAAAAAAACATTCTGCAGCTTTTTTTCATCTAGTCATAATGACGGAGCAAGAAGAAAAGAAATTTAAAAGGGATTGTTTGGGAGTTTTCTAAGTACATTCCCTCGTTCAGGATTGGAAGATAACGACTTTTGCTTTGCTGCAGAGCAATTATACAAATACTTCTATTTACCTAGAATCTTTTACCCTGAGAGATCCAAGGGGTATTTATGAAACATAGGCCAGAATTTTTAGCTCAGGAATGTGTGTAACTGCAAACAAACACTTTCTGGGCTTGCTCAATTTAAACATTTGCACGTAAGAGCATCCAGCTACGTGTTCCATTTCATCTCCTTTTAAACAAACAAACAAGAAAACATCCTATTTGCAAAACTGATTTGTAGAAATAAAACTCATGTGTATTTGGGAAAATAATGGAAAAAAATTACACTACGAAAAAACTCACTCTGCTAAAATTACAAATTCAAGTGCTGTCCTGTTTCAGATTCCATAATAACTATATTTAATTATACCTGTGCATACCAATTTACCTTCACTTTCTCTGAAATAGTTTTATTGTTGCGGTACAAGAGCATCTCCCAGGCAACTCACCTGGGGGAGTGGTGACAACTGCTGTTTAATCAGTACAGCAATTAACTTTAGTTCTGCTTAATGGCTGAACATTCAACCGATGGTATGGACTGGAGTGATGTTTAACTCCAGGGATGCAGCAAAGGCAAAAGTTTAAATCACAATCTTGTTTCAGGAGAAGAAAGTCTGATGAAGGTTAAATAAAACAGAAACATTAAATAAAAGAAGTATCAGATACTAACAAAATTGCAGGCAGGCTCATTTGCAAGTTTTTTTGGTTTGTTTTGTTTTTAAATAAGTGTGGTCCTGTTGGCCAAACACAGTAACACAATTCCCAAAGTGAACTTCCTAAGGGAGGGCTGAGGGTGGGAGGGGGAAGGAATCTTCCTCCCACTGCAAAACAGTTTTACATCCGATGGCTGAAAGAGCTTTCTGCAGCCATTCTGCTCCAGAGAACTTGGGGCACAACCAGGAAAACCCTTCCAAATGCTTCCAGATGCACCGTGAATAACTAAAGCGAAAAACCCACCAAGCCTTCTACCCGATTCGTGAGCAACCCAATCTCCCGGAGAGGTCAAGAACTGGCTGTGGGCTGGGGAATGCAGTTCTCCAACCCTTCTGGGAAGTGTTAGGACTTCTTATCCAAGCTGTGAATCACAATGTAACTGTGGCTGATGAGGTGGGGAAGGGCAATACCGCTCTAAAAGCCTTATGGCCCTTGTTAAACTCTGCAAAAGAAAGGCAGAGAGCCAAGGCAGGCATTTAACATCCGGCAGTGGACACGAGTTTGACTGAAATTCTGATTTGGGGCTCGATAGCTTTGCCAGGGACCCAAATCAGGCCTTTTAAGTGTGATGAGAATCCAAGCTGTACTGCCTCATTCTTACATTTTCTTGAATAACACTTGAGTAATTGCTGTCCTACAATTAGAAGTTAAATCAGACCCTCTTTCTTAACTAGACTACATTGTTATTGATATTATCATTTGCATGAAAAATACCTAGATAAAGGATGCTATTCATTCTAACAAAAGCTAGGGAGCTCTTAATAGTCACAAAATAGTATTGGAGTTGAACTCTCAAGTGAACTGTTTTTATCTATTCTGTGATATCTGGTGTTATCTGATCTTTTGAATATCTTTTTTGATCCATCTTTTATTTGATCTTTTCAATACTTTTTGCAACAAAGTAATGCTAAACCTCTGCTATTCAGAGGACAGGGCAGAAGATACAATTCAATTTGCTTTAAGTGGACATAATTCACTAATTTTTAGAAGCATTTGAATAGGTGTCCATGTTATGTCTGTGCCATATATAAAGTTCATTAACTTACCACATTTCTTTTGTGTGATTTTTCAAGCCTTTTTTTCTAAATGAAAACTGAGGATCAAACCAATTTATATCCTCTGAAAACAAATGCACTCAAGTCCAAAACAGATCTTAAAGTGCCTGCTGCATGTAAAAGGCATGCAAAGCACCAGTATATTTGGGGGGTAAAGTTGGTGCTTTAGTAATGGGCCTGTACCATTCTTTTCTTTCCAGTCAAAAATACCTTGTGAAAACACTGTGCTGCTAAAAAAAAATCTGATTATATGATATCAGCTGTCTTAGGGCCATGTTCAAAATAACAGAAGAAGCCTTCCCAAGTGCCACAGAATAAATCCAAGAATATATAATCAGTGGGGCTGCTTTAATGCAAAGCTTCACATACAGACACACACACTGCTCTTCTACTACACCACCACCCACACATTGTGCTCTTCAGAAGTATGTGCTCACCATTAAACAGACAGCTTTCCTCTTTCCTAATCTGCTTTGACTTTTCAGAGTGGATCTGGCCACACATGAAGTCTCTCTGACCCATCAGTTTACATTCAGCCCTTCGCTTACACCTCTTCCATCCAGGACAGCGCTTGCAGGATGCAACCACATGTAATATAAATACAGGGGTAGGAGAGCCAGCCAGTGCTCCTTCTGGAGAGAGACTCTTCTCCATGGAGGCTGTGGATGTTGCCCTTTAATCACTCTGTCCTTCTGCCACCAGATCATCCAAAGAGAGAGCTGGGTCCCATCTCTGCTGTTCCTACAGGCGATCCCAGGGCTGAAACCTTGCTGGCAAGGGCTGCTGCTGCAGAAAACCATCTCAACTTGAAGCTCTTCAGAGAGGGCAGGGTGTAGTTACACCAATCAAGAAGTTCAAGGCAGAGGGGAGGGAAACATGTTCCAGCTTTCAGTATAAACACAAGGAGCTCTACTCAGCCAAGCTGAAGTTTTTTTGTCTCCTTTGTAAAGCTCGCAGAGGTGTTCCACATGGCAGAACAGAACAACAGGGTTGTTTAGCACCCCGGGCAAAGAGCAAATGTTTATTAACTGAGAGAAAATATTCCTGCTCAGACATGGCCTGGCACGTACAGCGCTGATGAAAAGTCTCTCCAGCCATCTACATTAATTGAACTAAGCTCTTCTTTAAGAAAGAAGCATCTACTCCACATTTTCATCATAGCTTTTACTCTCTTTTTTTCTTTCTTTTTTTTATTTTTAATAATATACAAGTTTTTCCATTTTAGCTTTAATTAATCCATCATTTCTACCTGTAGTAATTTTCTGGGTACATCATGGATTCAAAATAACAAGGGTCTGTTCAAAAATTTTCTAAAATTTCATATGTAAACTTCCATCCCTTCTTCCATCTGTTAAGGGACTTTAAAATACACTGATTTATTTTAAATGCCTCAAGAAAACACACACGTTAAACAAATCTGAGATGAGTTTAACATCCTAAAGTTTTAGCAATGTGCAGCTGAAGTAGAATGGATGTCAGGTGTCTATGTGCAAAAGGAGCAGAGATTTCAGGAGCAGAATCTGTTGCAGAAACATTTCATCTTGAAACTGAGTACAGAAAACGTGAAAAAATTCTCCTAAAATGAACAGTCAAAGTTGTGTTTCCCCTTGGTATCAGAGCCACAGCACACACACACAGTTTCACAGTGAAAATACTCTAAATTTCTTTCCCAAGTATATCCCTTATTTGTATTTCCTGTCTACAGATTGCAGTGTCCCTCCCACATGGGCTAAGTGCCACCACTGAATTTGGATGAGTAATGACCAGCTGGGCTGAAACGTCTCCAGTAAAATGTTCCTCCACCACAAAGTATGAAACCTTTTTTGTTTTCTGGCTTTTAGTTCAGACTACAAAGGCTACAGAAAGCATCCTATGTCTAAGCCAAAGGTTTGATCTACGGAAAGTTCAAGCTTGCTTGGTAATGCACACTATCACCTGGAAGGGACTAAATCATGGAAACAGGGTGACATGAGGAACAAGAAACCTTAAAAAAAAAACCCAGCTGAAATACAAAACACAATAAATTGCCTGTACAAAAGAGGAATCAGCATTCCTCTCAGTAACAATCTAGGTCCTAATTACATATAATGATCTTGCCAGGTAGCAAGTTACCCATCAGATCTGCCACCTCAGCACAAGAGGACAGATGCTTCTACCACAACATGCACATTTTCCTGAGAATTGTAGAAAAAGCCAGTAAATATCCCAGGGAACTTAAAGTCTCTGTCCCAACTTCATTTCTCCCTTTCAAAAAAGATAGATTACAGCAGTTTTCTTCACAAGCAGTCTTAGAGGGAGTCTGTGACCCCAGGGCAGACATTCTGAAAACCCTGAAGATAACTCCCAGATAGAGAAGCAGTGTTACTGTGAGATATGTCTAACAAAACCCCTGTTCCACACCAAATGCCCATGGGACAGCATTTTAAAATCCAAACACCAAAAAGATCCTCCTCTCCAAAACACCTTGCTCTCCCAAATAATGAGGGATGAAACAACAAAAGCAGAACATGCATCTTTCCTCCCCAAGCCATGGTCTAAGCAATGCACCTCTGAGTGTCCTCCATGGAATGGATTCCATGGACTGCAGCGTTGGCCATGGGTATTTAACTGTACGCAGGCAAGCACCGATCTGAAATGTGGGAAGGGACCCAGAAATCTCTCCCTAAAGACAAATGCATGGAATTCAACCATCTTATCTATAAGAACTTGGAGACTTCCCAATAACAGGTTAGGACAGCCTTGACATATCTGATGCTTCAGCAAGAGCCCTGTGGGAATGACTCACATCAGCCTGTGCAGCTGGCAAGCATCCAGCTTCCAGAAGATCAGGAGAGTCCCAAGAACTCAGTGGGGCAGTAAGGAATGATTAACAACTTCAAAATCAGAGCAATTTCCCATTTTACAAGGGTGGGAGAGAAGATCTATAAAGGTCAAGCAGCCAAAACACATTTGTAACTGTCCCGTAGTTCTCCAGTTGTAACCTTCTGCCTCTCTCCTGGAAGAAGTGAAGCACCTTAAATCCTATACTTATGGGATGCATGGAATCCTACATGCTTTCCAAACCGCTAGCAAACACAGCTCCGTGCATCAGTGAGATTAGCAAATGACTTTCCTACCAAACAAAGGCTGCAAACATGAGTCATGACAGGATCAAGAAGTTCCTCCATGCTCCACTCCCCAGAAATTTTTATAAAAGTGGGCTCTCTACAGTATCCCTTGCCCAATCTCAGCTCAGCTCTAAATGTTCTACTACCTATAGAATAATTTCTGATATTAAACTGCTATAGTGTGTGTGTGTGTGTTTTGTATCACTGCATGTTTGTATCACTGCAAGTTTGAAAGTTGATTAATCAACCTTCTCAAATTTGCCTTAGGGAAACAGTTGTTCTCTCTCATTATTTATTGATTTTTTTTTAACAGACCTAGATTTTTAACCCAGTCCCTAACCAATTCGACATACCTTCTCTTTCTGAAGGTGAAAAGTAAAGATACCTTTCAGCTGAAAAGCAGTAAGATCTACCTTCACATTAGTGACTCCTCCCTCAGTTCTCCACTCTGTTTGCACAGCAGGATCAAATCAGGCTAACAGGTTGCACTAGGGTCACTACCAACCTTCTCTTCAGCTAGTAATCCCACATATCTTTAAGAGGCAGGAACAACTTTGGAGAGTGTAATTGTGAACAGCCCATGAGCTTAAGTGAGTGAGGTCTGGTGTGGGCCTTTCAATTCATTGCACTTCTACCTGGGAGAAAAACATCTCTTTTTCTCAGCTCCGTGGAGTTCTAAGTGAATTTCAACAGAGATGTAACTGCACAAGATGCATCTGCTTTCCCCCCAGTAAGTGGCAGGGCTGTAAATCAACATTTTATATGCTGCTTCTACTTACTTAATCTAGCAGTTCTCATTATGTTTTCAAGAAAAAATAATACAACTGGATTAAAAAAAAAAAAAAAAAAAAGTAAAGGCTGTGATTTTTTTTTTCCCCCCCTCACACAAGTACTCACAAACTCCTTGGATGTTCTCATAATTTTCTGGCCTTGTCTTTAAAGACACTAATATGCTTAAATACTTGGGAATTAGGTTTCAATTACCAAGATCCCCCAGAGGTGTTTTTACTTTTTCTTCTTCATTATGCAAAGAACATGAAGAAAGATCAAGTTTTTTATGAGACCACCCACAAAGGTTTCAAATATGCTGACTCTTAAACACAAATTTGGAAATGAGAACCTAGTCTTGGTGAATGTATTTTAATGTTAAAAAAAAAATTAAAAAGAAAATACGAAAGACGTCCTTTCACTCTGACAGAGCAATCACACGACAAGAATGAAAATAATGTGACTTCCCAGTTTCCCCAAAACACCATCCCATTTAATTTCATCACTTATAAGGGTGCAGGGCAGATTTAACTATTGCTGCTGCCCTCTTTCTTAAAAAAAAATTGATTTGGCACCTTCACTTTCATCCTGTTCTCCAGGCAGAAACAACACCAGCCATCACTCACTACACCTCCCTGGTGTTGGAAAGACTGAGCTGGTTACCAGAATAATAATGCAAAAATCAACAGGTGTAGACCCATAAGAGGCAGTTAATGCAATTATTAATAAATACAGCAATTTAGTAAAACCATCCACTTAGTTTGTTTACGCTCTAGAAATTTTTGGCCTCCTTGGAAATTATCTTTCATCCTCTGGGAATGGAGTCTCATGGTTGGCTTCAAAGATGCTGGCACAAAGTGCAGACCTTTTGTTTAATTGCCCTCTTTTGAAGCAGAATATTAAGTCAGGTTAGACTGAGTATGAAAGGGAGAACCATATTGGAGTTGATGGGAATGAAAGACAGTAGTACAAACCATACCTACCCCTTCTCCTCAGCTCTAATGGCATTAAGGGAAGCATACTTTCCCATCCAGACTTTGCAAAATGCTCCAGCAAGAAAAGGGAAAAACAAAAATGTTTTGGATGGAAAATGCACTATACTTCCCCGAGTAAATTTTATTTAATTTTATTTTTTAACATACAACAATATCCACAGACTGTGTATCTAAAGCTGTCAGTCTCAGAAGTACTGGAACAGCTCCACTTGTCAGAAAATATCTGATACTAAGTTAGACTAAGGCTGCCTGATAAAAACTCCATTGGTAATGTTTTTAAAGAATCAGGATTTTTATGCAGCAAATGTATGAAAATAAGAATAGACACATATATCCATGGATACATGTAAGTAAATACACACAGAAATACACCACTAACCACACCTTTGTGGACACTAAGGGTTGGTTTGCCCCCAGGACACAGGACTTTTCCAGCATGTTACAATTTAGTATTTGCCTTTGTCAAAAAGAAACTGCCAAAGTGAATAGCTTGAACTGTTTTCATTAGCTGATACAAGTTGTTATGCAAACAAAAGAGAACAACTACTCAGAACACATGGACATGCAGTGAACTGCTTTACTCTTCACAAGGAAAACTTTACAGGGAGAAGAATGGTCTCTTCTCCTTTTCCTGTAACAGCAAAATTTTCTGCTCTTTTTACTGACATTCAGGGCATTGCTTACTTAAAGCTTCCAGAAATTAAATAAAACCACTGCATTGGCTTTATCCAGTTAAGTAAGCAATCACAGATGCTACAAGCAATAAACCCCTTGAGTGCAAGGAGGTGGGTTGCTTAGTCAGGTCTGTTGACTGCCCTGAAACTCCTCCTTAAAAACACTGGTGCTGGATTTTTATTTAGCGTTTGAAGTATTATTTTCCTTTCCTTTGTAAAGTCGTCACCTCAAGTTAGTTATAGCACACTGGAATCTGATGAGATGATGGGCAAACCCCTGTCCCTTTACTTTTGGCCCCGGGAAGTGCATGTCATTCCCATGCAGGAGTTAAACTGTGGTCCTAAAACGGATGTGCAGCCTGGATTTAGACAGTTGATAATGAGTCATTACACGTAACATACAGAGAAACACAGAGGCCATGTGGATCCAGACCACTGCGTGCATGTAAGACAAATGCTGTCTTGGCAAATACAGAAATGCACACTCTTCCCTGCCACAGCAGACAGGGAATTCTCTAGGCAGGCATAGATCCATACCGTACTGTAAATTATGGTCTGTTCTAAATGAAAAATGCTGATTTGGGGATTGTTCACTTTGTTATAATTTTCCAAGAGTAATATCCTGCAGGGAACAGCCAAGTTAATACAATGTTTCCACTCAAAAATTGGCAGTGTGAGCACAGCCGATGGGGTGTATTTAATGAGACTTTGCCTGCTGATAAAATGTTATTGCAGAATGTGCAGGCTAAGGAGAGCCTCATATTTTCCATCCCGGAAGAAATGTTAGCCTAGCAAAACCCAGTAACTAGCAATCGTTCTCTGGACGTGTAACATGATGTATAGTCTTACTCTGTTTCAGACATGTTCTGTAATTCATAAGATCTTTCAGCCATCAGAAGCATACAGATGTCCTTTTGTCTGGCTTATTCTCAAAGGGAGAGGCTTGGGATCTGCCATGGATACAACTCATACCCGTTATTTTCACACTTGGCTCTGACGTGCTGCACAAAGGTTCATCTTGCTACATCTGAACCTGGGTATAATTTACGGAGCTAATCACCTCCAACACAAGTATCTGCTCATCTTTCCTGAATCTACTCAGTATTTTCTCCAAATTTCCCATTTTTGGCACAGAGAGTGAGTAATTTGCAGTGAAATACGAAACTACAGTAATGTACAAAACAAAATCTGGGATTGAGCAACTGAACTGAAAAAAATCCAAAGTGTCAAAAAGCCCCCGCTGCTCTGTTGTGAGCATGGCATGAAGGTAACAGATGTGTGCAGCCCTGAAACCATCCTCTCTGCTCCTTTCCCTGCCCTATGCCTACAGCGCTCAGCACTCCTTTTGCATCCATCAGCTTACATAAAGCTCACAAGCTGCTGAAGTCTGAAACTCATGGAAATGTAGCACGGGGAAAACTCCATTTCACGCTACATCTCCGTGATCAGCATCATGCACAGATTGAAGTTTCAACTTCTGCATCCGTCGCCAGATGACAGATCAGTGCCTGAACACTGAGGGCTCGAAAGAAGAAGCCAAGGACCACAAGAGCCCCTTGGGCTGGACGTGGGAGGTTGCACAAATCCAACCAACAAATGTTACAGGTCTCCCCCAGGGAACTTGGGGGAGTACTGAACAAGATGCACATTGCATGGAGTAATAGTTTTGCCTTAATCTGTACAATATCATTTTGCACCATAACTGTTTTACATCCAGTATTGTGCAGAGGAGGAAAGAAACCCCCCAGCACTGCCTTGAGATCACAGGCCAAGTGCTTGCTAGAGCTACTAACAAACACGTGCGTGAGTGTCAGCCTGTGCGTGTAACTCCACAGCTCTTTTCTCCGCCCCCGTACACAGCACAGGGAATCTGCTAATGCTTAAATGGTGGGGAAGGTCAAAGATTTATTGTGGGAAAGCCAACAGTAATTTTGCTGCCTCTCTAGAATACTGTGAGCAGCCAAATAGCACAGCTTAAGTAGAAAAATGAAGTTACACTTTAATGTCAGGATTTAAAGAAACTGTAGGTTTACTGGTCATAGAATCCACCACCCAAGGGTACAGCCCCACTGAATATTTCCATAAACTGAAGGCAGCAAGTTATTCCCTCATAAGCAGAGCTTCTTCTACATAACGTGACAACAAACTTTCCAAAGGTAGAACTGGAATGTCAGAAACCTCCTTGCTTACAGGCCTGCCAAAAGCCCAAAATCCCTGCCTTTCACAAGGATTTCTCCAACTTTCCTTGTGCCCCTTCACAAGAAGAGGAATGCAAACACTTTGGCAAGAGGCAGAAAAATCTCGTGGGAACACTGTGGAAAGCACTGTGCTCAATCTGGAAGCAGGATTTCCTTTAACACCATGAGGGATGAACTAAGAGGCTTTCTCCCCAAGCACCCATTTGCTTCTGGTCACACACAAGACTTTGGGGAACACCATGTGCTGCAACTGTGAAGTTTCCCAAAGAGACATAACCAAAGCCTTATTTAATCTCTGCACAGTGGCATTTTGTGAGATGTTATCTGAACCCCCAGGCTGGTCCCAGGCTCAGTCCTCGCTTATGGGAATACATTTTTCCATGGAAGAAAGCTGCTAGTGGGAAAGACCCTCTGTGCTCAGGAGTGGCTGCATATTGCAACATCCTTGTTTGGCAGAGGAGGCTGCAGCGTCCCTGCAGCTGTCCTGGGTAGCAGCCAGGGGCTCTCGCCGAAGGTGCTTCATCCCATGTCCAAGTCTTTTATGAGTCCCAGACTTGCACAAGAGGCCTGATGCCAAGTTCAGTATGTTCTTGGTTTTACCAGCTGCCTTTTTAAATTAAACTATTCCAATTCATAATGGGATGAGAAACTAAGAATAACAAGGTGCAATAGCTTCACTTGATTTTGTTCAGATTTCTCGACGTTTAGCTGGGGATGTTCACTCCACAGCCCAAGGCTTCAGTCAGTGCCTGTGGTTCATGCAGACTTTTCTCTGGTAGGAGGAGGCTAAAAGCATTAAAGTGCCAATCCCATGTAAAAAGCATGGTGCATCTAGCCTGTCCTATGCAGAAGTAATGCTAAGTGACACAAAAAGTGAGCATCTCTATGTACTTCATCCCAAAGCTTCCAGGTATTTGTTCCATTACCAAACCTCAAACCTTTTATTTTTTCAATCAGTTGCATTTTAGACCTCTGTGCACTACTTTTTCATTCATCACAGATACTCAGGAACCAGGTACTTTGCAATTTTTGCTCTTTCCACCCTTAAGCACACCATAGAAAAAAGTGGGGCAACACCCAGTGTCGAGGCCTCCCCAATTCTACTTTTCAGACCTCACCACAAGTCACCTGGTGACTGGGCTCACCAATGAAAATTTTCATTGCTGTGTAGGGCCCCAGGCCTGAGGGATCTTTTCTTGCATCGTATAAATTTCTCATCCAACTGGCAACTTCTTGCCATGATGATCACAAAAGCAGATTAACAAGCATTCAGCAAATTTGAGAAGAAATCCTGAGTATGCTACATGAACCAGCTGGGTTTGGATAGCACATGCCCTGTACAAACAGCTCCATCTTCACCAGTGAGGGTAATGGAGCGAACAAACCAGGCCAGTAGTTAAACTAAAAAGCACTGAAAAGAAAATAAAAAAATTCAATTGCTGGCCTCACAAAGTACCATCAATACATGACAGAAAGCAAGCACTTGGTTTCAAAGGGGTCATTAAGCCTTAAACTATCCACTTAACAGGAATGCCAGTAGCAATACTGGTCAAGTCAATGTTTGTGCATGATTACACTTCAAATTTAAATGTGAAGCTGTTGTACACAACAGGATCTGTGGAGACTTGTTTCTCTTTCTAATGGATTTAAATTGCCAATAAAATGGAGCCCAGGACAAAGGTACAAAGCAAGCTTGAAAAATAAGCATGCATTTTCAAAACACCATGAAGTTATCAAGGGCATTTTGTGTTGCCTGTCCAATGCACATAATTTAAAAGAAAATATTCAATTAAAAGTAAATAAAAATTGCGAGGAAAGAGCATCTTTTAAATCAGATCAAGGATGTACAGCCATCATACTGTGCTCTTCTCCACTCTTCCCAGCTATAAGATGCTTTTCCTTCCTATGGAGCTTTGTCCAAATCAGCCCTGAGAATGCTCAGCCAACTGAAAACTTATGGTGAGGACAATAGGTGAGTGGTTGGGCAAAGGAATACACCTATCCCACACCAGGAGAACAAACACAACATGACCAAGATTGGCATCAGGTTCTTTGGCCAAGGAGAAGTGTCCAATCCTCTTTTTCACGGCTCAGTCTGGCCAGTTTGCATCCTTGTGATACAGTAGTTAAGTGCAGAAGTTGTGCAGCACCTTTTGCAGGCTTCCCAGATATTACAGGGCTAGTTTCACCTTATAAAGGCCTTTTGTCTTCAGAGGTCATGTTAGGTCTGCAAAGCAGCTATTGTCCTAAGATTTTGCCAGTGGACCAAACTCTCTTTCAATGGAAATAAGTTATGCACTCCTTAGGCCTCTATGGCATCAAATGCTATAAAAAAAGAAAGAATGGAGATGTAAATATCCCACCTGTTATCCTGGCATGGTGCAGAAAGTAGTACACTAAAAAAACACCCAAAACCAGCCACAAAACAATGACAAAAAGCAAACATTGAAACCAGAGTTCACTATGCCATGTAGGTGCCTCATAAATATCCTCTTTAAGGCTTTACCCGCAGTTGAATTTGGATTGCAGCAAAAAACCTAATTTGTATTCAGCCAAAGGATTGCTGCTAATGCTGCAGAAAAACACAGTGCAGATTAATTCTCAATATTAATGAAAGCAGAATATCCTAAAGCTGTGAACTAATAAATATGCAGTCACAGCCAATGACAGTTTGTAGACAATATATAGTTCAGAGCTTTAAAAGTTTCTTTTTTTTTTTTTCTTCCCTGTTTTCTATTGGCCCACAACTTACAAACCCTGATAGACTTTGCGAGAAAAATGCCATGGACAGATAAATTAATGGGACTTTAAGGAAGTTGTTACAAAGCTCTCACCTAGAGAAGTTTTAATAGGGTGAATCATGCCTAACCCAAACACAACCTCCCAGCTTATCGAGGAGGCTCCAACCCCTGCAGATGCCAAGCTGGGGCCAAAGAGCAAAGGCACAGAGCTGGGCCAGCGTGCCAGGGCTGTGAGCTGTGCCAGGAGCCGTGGGGCAGGCACAGCCTTCCCCCCCAGCACACCCAGACAGGGCTCCCATGGGGCATCACCCACCCAACAGCAGTCTCAGCACAGTGTTTGGCACTCCAGGATGCCTACACACTCCTTGGAAAGTCAGAGGCAACTAGTAACAGGTACATTTCCCCAAACCAGTGGATTTTGTGGCAACTTCTGAACATGCACACACAAGCAGTTTTTAAGACCCCAGCACTTACACATTGCTGTGGCTTCACTCACTGTTTTACATCTAAGAAAATGAAGTCTCTTTAGCACACCTTGTATTGCAGCACATAATTCTTGATAATGCACAATTACTTGGGGTTGAGGGTGAGGTGGGGCTTAGACCATATTAAATCTATACAACAGTGTAGACATAATACACAGATCCTGATTTTATAATCCTCTTTTGACTATCTCATGGGAAAACTATTATTCTGTTCCCTATACAGTCAAGTCAAACTCACCCAAGCAAAATCAAAACCAAAGCTCTCCCCAAAATCCAGAGCTTGCTAAGGATTTGATGCTTGAATTCTGGTAATTTTAGCTCTCTCTTGGTGTATCTTTTTCTGGAGCATACTTCCAGCATGTATTCTGAGACACTAAGTCAAAATCCTCTGCTTTATCTGCAACCGATTATGATTTCCATAATTCCTTATTGCAGTCACAGTGGCCTGAAATAAATACCCAAAACAACAAAAAGCAATTGGCAGACTATGGCATAGGACTTCTCTACAATGAATCATACAGGGCAAACTTTTTTTTTTTTTTTTTTTTTTTTTTTACAAGTCCCTTACACCTGACAGCCCAGACTGGGAGCAAACCTGAAAGACTTGCATCCCTGCTTTTGAACATTGCTTTTCCTGACTGTAGACCCAGGTCTGCTTTCAGACCTGAGCACAGTACCTCAGCATTTCAGCAGGGCTGCAGAAGATTTACCTAAGGGTAGAATGTGACCTTATGTTTCCATATCACAGTGCTGCAGATACTTGCACTGTCCCCTCTTCATACCTGTGCATGTAAAAGTACTGTTAGCTTTAGATAACAGCTGCCTGCAGCACAGGTAAATGTTTGCTATTCCTTCTTATAAATGAAAATATGCTAACAAACTTCCCTGGCTTTCAGAAGCCTCTGGTGTTTAACTTAGTCCATAGCTAAAGCAAGCTCTCTCTTTTTAGCATATCATGTTGTATACAATCAAGAAGCACAGCAAGGGAACACATGCATTTTAAACTGGGAGTGCTAAGCATTATAATAAATCTGGTGCAATGAAATATGGAGTCCATGAAATAACTTTCTAAACCTTGGGAAGCTTCTTTTCCCTGACATCAGTCACTCACTTTGACTTTGTGCACAGGCTGTAAGTTATGGACAAAATGTCATTTTCAGGTATCAACCCTACCTACCACCACATCCTTCAGGCAAGGCCCTGAACTTCATGTACTGAAAATATGCCACTGCCTTTAATTTTAAAATTCAAAACAGACTGTCCCCTCAATGTCTCTGTGAGTAGACAAACAAATAAATTTCCTACCTGGTTAAACTACTACGAATGGTGAACCCAGTTCCTCTGCCCCTGGGAGCTCCTTTCAGATAAACAGTCATCAGACTTCTAAGCTTTTGTGCCTCCATGTCTCCAAAAGCATTTTTAATATGCATCTCAAGCAGCTTGTTAAAAACCTGCTAGTGCTGGAAAGCATTCCCAATGTAACATCGAGTTTATCATCAGAAGTGAGTGATTAATTAGATATCAGGCAGACAGGCTGGATTTTTGAAGGTGGATGTACATTTCTGAGATAAATCACTGCTTGCATTCCATTTTTGCTGTAGCACATTTAAAACACTACATACAAACAACAAAATATATAATTAAAAATTCTGCTTTTGATCACAAACTGACTCCTTTTTGTTGTCTCAGGCAAATTATCATACATGTTACATGTCTGAACATCTTCACTACACACTTATTCATTTAGTACAGTACTGAGAACATGCATGAAATGCCTTTTATGGACTGGACTCCCTTGGCAAATTTGTACCAGAACTAAACTGAGTTTCTGAAGAAACTTCTCAGGGATCCTCTCAATGAGTTTTTCTTATTGTCTGGGCAGCACCACAAAGGGGTTGTTTCCAGTCCCAGGATACAGTCACTACTGCTGCCTTTAACTCAGTGAACTTCCAAGTGCTTTTGGCATCTGTTCAAACAAAACATACTGAGGCAGTAGGATGGTTATCAAATATAAACCTGCTCCACCATCCTAAAATAAGAGTGACAGTAAAGATAGTTACCAAGAGAGAGAATCCATGATCAGAATGGGGATTACAGAGAAGGAATATCAACTTAAGTGCTCTGGGTTATTCTACAGTGAAGGTGTAAAAGGTAGAGGTTCAGAAATCATCCAGAACTGATCTTTCAATGTTTGTGCCTACATGACCCAGGCTAGGAGGGGAAAGCTGCCTTACAACCCAGCATGGCTTTCATGCAAAAGGTGAATTTTCAGAGGCATTTTAATGACAACCTATACCTTCACCATGGCTTGGGTTCAGCCCTGAACATCCAGCTATAGCAGGGTCTTCTTACACCTCAGTGTCTTAAAAGGAGAACTCACATAGGTTTACACTACTAGGTTCAGACTAGCTTAAAATCTTTCTTAGTCTTTCCTTGGTCTCTTGCCTCCTCTTAAACAATTACATTTTATAGTACACAAACTTTTATAATGTACCACTCTAACATTTAATAGACAACAAAACATATTTATATACATACCCCTCAACACAGATTCCTTGTTATATCAAATACAGGTGGTGCACAAATGTAGTATGAAACTTTGTCCAAAACTCAAAACTATCCATAAATCAAAACTTCTAATACTTCCAGTTACTCATGACTTCCATTTCAATCATTTTCAGTGGCTCATTGTAGAGATATGCCAGGTATCTGCCCTCACCAGTCACACCCTACAAAAGTGTCACCACTGGAACCTCTCAAAACCATCACTCCCTTTCACAATGCAATTTTTGTCACCTGTAAAACAAGACTCTTGAACCTGTACAAACTCTAGCCCTACATAGAACTCAGTTGATTTCAAAGAGATTGCACATCAACTTAAAATAACACATCTGTGAAAGAGCTTGCTGAATTAGATCTATTGCTATTTATTTCCATTAAGAACTTTTCTCAACTTCTGAACAAATTCATTATCTCCTTTCACTGTAGCATTCACCAAGTGTTAAGTTCCTACTCTCACTTTAGCTACATGCACTTTAAAAATCTGTCTAATGTACTTTTATAAGCGCTACATAGATGGGAGCTGCTTCAGGACCGGGTGGCATAGCAGTTGCTGTGGTAACACCATTTTTTCTTAAATGATAAAGCAAGAGTGCCAGAGGCCCCTATATACTAAGAACTACATATGAACATATCATCACAGGCCTACAGTAAATAGTTCTCAGGAAGAGAGAGAGGTGTATGCTACACACACACACACACACGTTTCTTTGCAAGAGCTCCCATGTAAAAATTTTGGCTTCAACACATCCCGTGTGTGTAAGTGAAATGCCACTCAACTCCATCAAGTTCATTCCAGCAAGTTTAGTGATATCTCATTTTTGCTAATCCATGAGACCACCTCTCTGGCTGGCAGAAAATCAATCAATCAAAGCCACAGCGCTTTACACAGCCTAAAGAATTCACCCAAATTAATCACATCCAAAAATGTATCTAGTAACAATCTTTTCAGAAAAAAAGCGGAAGGACAATTACCAGAATATCTACTTACTAGACTTACTTGCCTTACCCAGGCATAAGACTCACTGCAAGTTAAAACACTGATACCATAAAATCTTGAGATGTGATTATTATCTTACCTTCTGTTTTGGGAGAATTATTTTTTGGCATAGTGTTCATATAACATAGTGTGGTATTCCATATCAGTTTTTCCCTTTAAACTGGATGAGAAGAATTTTCTTAGGCAAATTAAGTAATAAAAAAAACACCTAAACCTGCAGTGGCAGGCAAAATATCCACAGACTTCAAAGGGATATGATGCCTGCAGTTTGCTGGATTGAGCCTGAAGAGAAAATGCATGTCCCTGCTGCAGTGTTAATGTAACTGAGAAGCAAGAATTCCAGATTATTATTCTCTCTCCTCCAGATCCCCATAATTTTACCTTTTCCAGAAGCTTCCATGCAATGTTTGTTTTTCAAAGTTGCATGTTTTGAAGCTGGGGAGCCAAATAATTTTGAGGCCCTCCTTGAATTCCACTTTACCACTCACTGTCAAGTACATCAGGAAGGTGGAGATGGAGCAAGCAAGTTTATCAATGGGCCATTCAAGATCATTAACTTAAGGACTATATTTTTCTGGGTAAAGCACTCCTGAAGCTGTACAGGTGGAGACTGAAGAATATATTCCCCCCAAGATACTACCCTACCTCTACCATCACCCCCTAAATAAAATAAAGCAAATAAATATGGGCAAACAGTAAGTCTAGGAGTACACACTTGTGTCTATTTAGCACATTTCTGTTCCCCTCCTTCCCAGAGTATAAAAATGAAACTCCACATACAGGCAGGTAAACCAGCTCCTCCTTTCTATCCCATGCTGCACAGGTAGAAAGTCCATGTTCAACTCTTCATTAAGCTCTGTATTAGCAATGCTTACACATTGGATATGTTGAATATCACCAACAAAATATCAGAGCTGGAGCAATTCACTGCTTGACTAAACTAATGACATATTTTCCTGCTGTCCTCACTACATTATCAGTGCAGTATTAACAGTGATGTTGCTTAATGCACTGTTAAATACCCTGTGCTATTTATTTTCTTGCAAAAGAACTTCCTTCTCTTCCCACTTTGGATTAAAGCCCATTTTGCATCACACTACAGCCAATAATTTATCTGACCAATCATGTGGAAGGGATGAGGGAATAAAAAGGAGATAGAAAGGCAGTAGCTGTGAAAACAATTTGAAGGGACTATACATTGACACAGCCTGTAAGTTATAGACAAAATTCAAGCACTTCTGTGCTTCTTTTCTTAAATGGAGTATTAATGCCTATGAAAGTAATTAAGCCTTTTTAACGTTCATGTTTTAGTAATTGTAATGCCAAAAAACTCACTGTGAAAGCTAACAACAGAACAGAAATATAGTAAACTTAAACTGTTTTTTAATTTTCATACAAACCCTGCACTGACATTGCCTATTTCTGCTGACCTAGTGAGCAACTGGCAGAGGTAATGAAAAAGTGCCAGTCCTCTACACACAAGAACTTCAGATGTAAACCCACCTCAGCCCAAGCCAGGTAAGGGACTTCTGGGCAGCTACAGCAATTGTGGACCTGAGTCATTAATTCTTAGCTGACAGTATTTTTTATTATTTATTATTAGAGTTATTACATCTTCAGAGTGAAAGCCTTATTTTATGAAATTACATAAACACCACTGATGGCGATTTATTCCAGGACCTGAAGACGCTCACTGGCAATCTAACGATGGATGGAATTATTGTTGACAATTTTACAAAAGCTTTTATCAGAGTTTATGGGCCATTAAGCCAAACAGGGCGATTACCAGTAAGATATCATCTCTCTCAGTGCTGGCCCACAACAATCCGTTTTCTAATCCTCTCTATTATAATCAATCTGTTTACTTAGAAGTCACATGTTTGCTGTTTCTGAAATGATCTGAGTCTTTGAAACTGTATTTTAGTCCACGCATAGGATCCAGTAGGTACCATACTAAACAAGATAAAATAGCTCTTCTTTAAAATTCCAACAATCAATTCAGATTATCTCTTCATAGGTTGAAATACAAAACACAGGTGTTAGCATACTTGTTTTAAATTACATAATACAGGCAATACAATAAAAAAAGGTAATATTTCTCTCCAGAATATCAAAGGATTCAGTTCTTGACCCCAGTTTGTCACTGACACCTTTCCATGCCCTATGCTATAAGGAATTAATTTGGCTCGTAGTAACTAATGATCAGACAGCTAATTAATACCTTCTCTATTTCTTTTCTATTTTTACTCTTAATTCACTGAATAACATGTGCTCATTGATGCAAACCAGACTGCTGCTGTTCAAAACAAGATGACCCTCATTTAGAAAAAGGGTCTGCTCTTCCTTTTTTGCACATGCTAAATCTTTCATGTGTCAGCGAGAAATACCCACACATACTGATGGGAGAATCTTACACACTGCTAAACACAAACTTCCTTGGTGCTGGATTTGCTCATCTACCATAGACAACTGTGATAAACTGATGCTGCCTAGGGGATCTGCCTCATTAAAGAGGGAAAGAGAGAACAAGAGCAGATCTGAAATAATAAAATCATTAACAAGAGCACCTTGAAGAGCTTATTAGGTAGGAAACAGACTGACAATACCATTGTTCAACACTTAATTACTTCTTGAAGACCAGATGGAAGTAAGAGAGCATTTCAGCAGTCATCCTTTCAAATTAAAAACAAAAAGACAAATATCAAACTGATCCATTAACTGGGCATGTATCCTAAAACAGATGCTTTAAGAAATAATGAGATCCTACCAGATAAATGAAGATGCTCAAGTTTTGACTTTGCCTCTTACTGCAGACTCCCTCACTGCAAGAGGTCAAATTAGGAACAAATTACTTTTACACCAAATTAAAAATGCTACAACTCACTTATCTTTACAAGCAGGTGGAAGCTGAACACAAAACATACATTTGTCTTACATGCTTTCCCTTCCAGATCTGCTGTGAAATACCTGTCGCTGCTCCTACTCTCAAAGACTGAACTTCTGCTGTTAATTTTGGGGTAGTCACAATGGCACCAGTATTTCCCCAGCTGTTACAAACATGGCAGTAAAGGCAAAATGTGAAGCTGATACCACCTTGCAAGCTCCTCACTCAGCCTGCTGCACAGACAACAGCTCAATCCTCATGTTGACCTTCCCCTGCTACATGAGTAAAACTTCGTATAAAAGCCTGTGCCGTGTCCCCAGCATGTTTGGGTACTCAAGGACCAGCTAGAAGGGGCTCTTTTCATTAGAAAGCCAAACACCAAATAGTCAATTTGTGTTGACCAGGCAATCAGTGCCCTGCTACCCATTGTGTCTCACTAAAGACAGTCTCAGCATTCTGATACCAGTCAAAATTCAAATATGGAACCTGAGGTGGAAAAAATTCTCTTACTGGGCATAATTCAACTTCTGTTCACATCACCAGAGGTCCCCATTAGGAAAGACCTGGATCAGTACGTGAGGGAGAGGAGATGTGACTGTTAACACTGGTTTTCTGACAGTTTGGTTTCTAAGAATGTTTTCAGAGCCAGGGGGAAAGGGAGAGAAGTCAAAGTCATACTTCCACCATTTCCCAACTCTCCTGAAATGCCAAGGGCCCCAGGTCTACACACTGCTCTGTGGTGCAAAACCCACGTTCATGTGCAAACCTACCAGCTTCAATTACGGTCCAGCTGTGACAAATCAGCTTCCAGAGTCAGGGCTTTGCCAACTAACAATTCTGCTTCCAAAAAAATTGGTTTGTTTTGTTCTGGTTTAATCGGTTTTTCACTTGGGCTTGTCTGTTTGTTTTTAATGGGAAAAAAAAAAAAAAAAAAAAAGAAAAAAAAAAAAAAAAGGCATGTACTTGGTGCTGAACTAGTCTGAAGAGCAGTAAAACAAATTGAACAAATTGAATCCTGTTCAAGAATTGAGTCAAAATTCCATTCATGAGAAATAGGTTGCAATAAAAATGGAGGAGAAAAACCACTCCACTCCTGTAACTTAGATTTTCACTAAAAGCCTTTACTATTTCAGCAGTTTCCAAAACATCATGCCAACCAGTCACTCAGACTTCAGGACAGCTCCTCCACATTTTTGTGGGAGAAAGTTTCCTTGTCTTCATGTGCCCAGCAGATGATCTGTGAACCTTCAGATTTAACACGTGAGAAGCAAATTTGACAAACAGTCATATCTGCTCATATCACAGCTGTCTCTTCCCAATGATTAAAGGAAATGAAGAAATTTTTATTTTTCTCCCAGCTTCTGAAGTTTGTGCAAAATTCACCACCAATGCCTTCAGTTAGGAGAACCATAACTTCCACTCTCAGAAGAAATCGTGATCACATATGGAAAATGGCATTTTTATCTGGCACTGAAGATCTGATATCTTCATTATTATGGAAGTCTTTTTATCAAATAGGTATCCCTTGTCTCTAATGTACCTTTCATGCTATATTAACTAAAAAAGTTGCAAAGAAACATGATAGCAAAATTTTCTCCTGAATGGAGCAGATGATCACTTGGCCAGTAAGCCCTAAATCTTAGCTATTCTCCATATCCCCTTCAACCTGAGCTATTTATTGCCTTTGACAGCCCAGGGTGTATTTTATTAAATTAACATTGCTTTGCCCATGGTACAAACAGATATGACAGAATAGTAAAGTGACCATACATATTTTAAAATGCTATTTTCACAACACAAAAACCACCTGAGATTTTTCAGTTTGATAATATAGCTACCCGAAATTCAGCAAAACTACAAAATAGCATCAGGAAATAAAGAACAAGAAGACTTTTTCTTCCTTGTCTTCTACAATGAATTGCAACGCTCTCATTCCAAGTCCAAACCCAAGAGCAGAAAGTTGCAGGTGATCCACGAAGCACATCCCCTTCAAAACACCAGGGTGAGCACATAATCCATGAACATGTCTGAGAAAAGCAGTGTTCTGCACCTCTGGTTATACACATCCATGGGAGCTGATGGCCAAGTAAGACATGAAGGAAAGCCAAGACTGCAGCAACTGTAAATATTTGGGAAGCACCTCCTTGAGAATTGCCCACTACAATTACAGAAAATGGAGGTGCCCTTGGCCAGGTGGCTTCTTTTTCTTGATAGGTATCTGTTTGTAGAAAATTCACATGAAAATATAAGTGTAGAAGATACAGCACAATGCCACCTGTGCAAAACAAATGTGCACCTCATTTTAATGTGAGCTCTGGTTAAGTGGCTTGTGTTGAAATGCTACCTAGCATTCCAAGTGTAAACCAGCTTAATCATATCTATTGAAAACCACATAATAAATAACATGAAATATGCAGCATGCCATCCTAATTGCAGAGGTTGTCTCACTTACTAGAAGTCATTTATTTATTCAAATGACTTGAGCTACGTGATTCAATCTGAATCATGGGAACTAGTTACTGATTTGTGCAAACAGCCTCTTACTTCTTTGCTAAAGGCATTGTTGAAATAACTGATCCAACTGCTAAAACAAGCTTCTTCCTTGAACCCTGCCTCCTGCTTTAGTCTTACCTCCTGAGTGAACCTCAGAAAACATCATTGTTCTACAAAAAAACTGTGAACTTAATTTTAAAAAAATTAATTCCAATGTAATGAATTAATAATGCAATGGAAAAATTGGTATTTTCAAGATCAAATAATTGCTTAGTGATAGGGAACAGCACATGCAGCCATAACTGCACTTTGCAGAATTGAAGTACACAGTTCTCAAGAAGAAATATCCACTGCCTCAGATGTGAATCAAACTCAACTTTCAGAATTGCACATATGTCTCAGATCTTAATCTGGGAGGGGGAGTGAATACATATCCCCAGACAGAAGAAGCTATAATATAATTTTTTTTTGGTTGGTTGGGTTTAGGGTTGTTTTTTTTTTTTAAGTTAGGCCTTGCAAACGTGAAAATTGCCATCATAACTATGCTGTACCTACATAGAAAGCATAATTTAGGAAACAGTTCAGACTTAACATCTGCTTACACCCAACCTTGATTTGCAGCTACTGTCTCACACTGCTGTTATTTCAGGAGGTGCTGGGGCTTCCCCGGGGCGGTGGAGCAAGGGGCCAGGCATGCTGAGCCCTACCACAGGCAGGGAGTGAGCACGCCTCAGCTGCCAGGAGCCAAGCCAGATGCATGCCACCACAGGTCACCCCATCCCAGCCTCTGGCCAGCCTCCACCAAGGGACATGTCCCCAGGGAAGGGCACACAGAAGGGCCTCCAGGAAAGGGAAGGAATGATGGTCTGCATGAGACATTTTTTCAAAGCTTGCGAATAAGCCCCAAGTAGGATGTTGGTTACTTTCAACTTCAGGCAGTGTTTATCATCGGCTTGGGCATGGGGTGAGAGGCCAAAATACTAGCAGGCAACTTCATCAGTGGCCAGATGTGTTGCCTCAGGCAAGCATTCAAAGTCTCTGTGGCTTCGATTCCTTGAATCATGATAGGGAAAAGTATTGTTTTACCTATCTAGGAAAACTGCTGTGTGAGCTCACAGTGCCCCAGTGCCAAGACTGGCTGATTTCCAAGACTTTCCTGGTTGTCTTTGTATTTACTGCAGAATCTGGTGATGGCAAGGCAGGGATTATGCCACCATGTCCTGATTACCAAACATACAAACCTCATCCCCACAGTGTGATAATTTTCTTCTTATAAAAGCCAGAGCTAAAATACTACTATCCTGTCATCAAGACAGCTGGTTTATATCCTCTCCTTCCTTCCACCTTTTACCCAGAAAACATCCTGTCTGGCACGGTCCCTGCCGACTCATCCAACCCTACTGGTCTCTGCACCCAGGAAGGAGCCATCTACCTTGGCAGAGTGGTTCTGGCTCACCTGCCTTTGCTGATCCTGAATACTTAAGTTTTTCAGTTTGGGATGGAGGGCGCTGGCAAATCCCCCACTTTTCCAAAGCGCTAGAGAATACTCCTGAGGAGGCTATCCACCTTTCACACAGCACCTTTGCAAGGTAAAGCAACCAGAGAGTGGCAACCCCTAGACAAGAAGGCTTTTAACCCACACAGAAGCATTGCTGGCCCTTGGGGCATTGCTACTGCTTGGCAGTGTCACCTTGCCTGCCCAGAGCCCCTGCCTGCCTGCTCCTGCACCTCCAGCAAGGAGCCTGCAAGGCTCAGGCTCCTCCTCTGGAGCTCAGCAATGTATGGTGAAGGTGCCAAACATGCAGACGCCAGGGAGGTAGTGGATACCAAGCTTCTTTTAATTTAAATGTATTTATTAATGCCTATTTCATTATTTTTACTATTTCATTATTTCAATTTATGAAAATAGAAAAAAGTGATCACAAGCACTTTGGACTTGTTCGCAGAGATCAGAGCAGAACTATTAATGTGTATACAAATGACAATTTACCCCACTCCCAAAACCTTAGTTTTTTGAGCCAAGCTCAGCAAACATGCCTTGGCCAAAAAACTAAGTGGGAGGGAGGTATAAGAAAATCAAGTGGTATTCTGGTATTTTCAAAATAAACCTGCACATTTTCATTTCAAACAACATTTCATTTTGCTTCTTACCCAACTTGAAAAGAAATCATCTCAAGTAAAATTTGATCTTCCAGATTATATTAAAACAGGGCTTTTTTCTTGGTGTTTTGTTGCTGGGTTGTTTTTTTTTTTTTCCTTAATTTCACTAAAACCACCCCTGACATACTTGTTTCAGTATGACTGGAAATTATTCTTTTTTTCTAGGTTTTTTTTCCTCTTCAACCACTGAAACAAACAAAAGCCACCCGTGATTCAATGCACTCTGCTAGTAGAACATGCATGTGAACACGTAGATGTTTACTTTCATGTACACAGATGTGCTGGGCAGCTGAAGGAATGCTGGCAGGAGAAGAATCTCTGCATCTGCCTTGCACGGATCTGACAACAGGCAAAACACACTTTGCGTTCAAGCTTCCCAACAGAAGTTCACACATCCCTATGGGATACATAAATCCAGCACGTCTCTCTCCTAACTATGCCTTTTGTTTGTTAAAAAATAATTTTAAAAAGGTGTGGTAGCACTTGCTAGCTCAACAGCCAACCCACATGGCCACATCTTTTCACTCTGGTCATCAGAAAGATTTCCTCTTTAAACACACAATCTCACAGGTAGGTTTCTCATGTTTCTTCCTTTGAGCAACCCTCAATAACATTAAGCATAGAGAGTACAATACTCACACCTACACATTCCCCCTATAAGACAAACTACAAAGTTGTGTCGCAGTTCCTAATACATAACCATCTTGCTTCAGCAGAAATAGACATTTATTTTGGTCCAACTTCTCTGTACAGAGGAGTACATCTTTTTTTTCTACATTTCCTTGAAGAATGACTTCTGCACATATTAATGCCAAATGTTCTGTAACTATTTCTGAAATTTAAAAAAAAAATACACTATTACTCAATACTATTAGGTCAGCAGAATTCAGCCATTAAAAAGGAAGCATTACAATTCTGTTTGCCATAGTTGGAAGTCAAGAAGTAACATAACCAGAATGGACTGAAACACCACTAGGTCTCATACTGTACCTACTAATAGTGTTCCTGGAAGAAGGGGCAGGAGAAGGTCAAATCCATGTATACTTAACAGGATCAGTAACTGCTGTATTAAGCTGAACAAGGACTTTCAAAATCCACACAAAACATCAAGCAAGGTATTTCCACCCTAATCACCAATAACGTGTACCAATAGTGCCTGGAAAAATATAATTCACCTGAACACTTTCTCGCAACACCTACACAATGCTGATAATCCCACAGTGCAGGCACTCCATGTCCTCATGCATTTCATGAGCTTTCTAAATCCAAGAGGTATGAACAACAGAGGTTCTCAGGAATGGAGAACTTCCAATGAGTCACATCAAACACAGCTTTTATACCATCCTCATCACCAAAGGTGTGTGGCATTGCAGAAGTCTTGTTTGAAGGGTGCATCCCAGCAGTGATGGCCCCTCATTATTATCTCTGTTCCTCTGCCATAGAGCTGAGCATCACACAGCTCCTGGCCAAGGTCCCTGTCACAGGTGAAGCACTGCTCAGGACCCAGAGACGCAAGTTCTGCACTTAGAGCAAGATGTGTTGCTTAAGCTAACCTCGAGGGGAGTGTGAGACAGGCAGCTATCCCTATCACCTCAGAAACTGCTGCTCGAGTGCTCATCGCAGGCTACACACCTCCTACAATTGCCACAAAGCACATGCAGGAATCAGAAAGTGAGAATGATCCTCCCACTAAGAAGCAAATAACAGCTCTGCTGCATTTCCTAATAACTTTCTCTTTCGGATAAAGCTAGTGATTTCCCAGCCAAGTTGAATGTGATTCTTGTGCCAGATAAGCCCTGACTGACAGAAGTTCACGTAGATGTCCAAGGAGAGTAGTACAGCAGAATGGGGGGTTGAGAAATTATAAGCACAATTAGAAGATGCCTAATGCAATTCATGCAATTCCAAAATGACAATTATTCTATCTAGCAAGAATTTTTTACAGAATTTAACTAGTCTAGATTTATAAAGGCTTGTCAGCCAGGTCACCGCAGGAAGTCTTCCTAATATAGAACAGCCAGAAGATGCTTATGTGAGTACAGCCAGTTCTGGCTCCCTCAAATAAAAGTTCTACAAGTCAAATTTGTGTTACACAAACCCTTTTGCAATACAGATCCAAGCCTAACATGAGATTTAACACGAGTTCTCATACCTGTTAAAGCTGGTGCTTAAAACAACATGCTAACACCAATTTTGAGTATTGGTTCTTTTTGGGATAATTCACTCATGTACACTGTGTGACTGTACTCTCTGATGCACAGATACTACTGAAACCTGGACTAGAGCAAGGGTTTGTAGCAACATCAACAGTTTCTATGCAAAACCATTCCATGAAGGTACTGTCATCCTCCCAAAAGTGAAGCAAACCTTCCACTACGCTTGTTTCTGAAGAGCTATTAAGCAAAGGCAGTTTGTGCTCAAGGAAGATAAGGACACTTTCTGAAGGAACTGGTTTGGCTAGTCAGCTATCTTGCTGCTAAAGCTAGCATAACCCAGTGATTTCAGTGATACATGGATACCTAAATGCAAAAGTCAGCCCTGAGGACCATAATGGCATTGTGTGACACTCCCCAAAAGTCTCTCTTTATAAATTAACAAATAAACTACAATGGACTAGTCTGATTGTAAAGTCTCCAGGGCATTAATCTTGATTTTCTATTTATCTGCAAATTTCTTAATATACTCTTGATGCAAGAAATAACACATTTGTATTTAGCAGCACTTCAGCATCTAGTTTGCTCACCATACACACACAATTTGCTGAGAGGCCAATCTCCCTTGTAAAATTTTGCACATAGTCACTATAATTCGCAGATTGCCTGAATTAAGGAGATGTCTGCCAGCATTTTACCTTCCCTTTGCTGCTCTTAGTGATGGGTTTTGGGTTTTTTTCTGAAGCATTCACACACTGAGGCACTGGAGTAAAAGCAACCCTACACTCAACACTATTTATTTCTATTATCACACCAAATTGGGCCACGTCAGTATCTAAGTTTCCATCTCTCTAACTGTATCTACCATTGAGACTGCACAGATTTATTTTAGTTTCCAAATCCAAAAATGTTTGGTCATTTACCAAGGAGAATAGAAAATAATAGATGGTTGCATGGACAAGACCTCACATAATAAATATCTACACAAACATATTAGCTCCTGTCCACATAGAAAATTCCACTCGTGCCAGTCGTAATACAAACACAGGAATGAGAGAACAGTGCACCAGCTCTCCCAGGACTTTAACCCAAGTATGAGACATCCTTCACCTGGTACCAGGTAGACAGAGAACACTGCTGATTCCTCAGGAAAGGTGTGGATGTGTGGGCAGCCCCCTGCTCCTGGGAGGCCCCCAGAGCAGGCACAACTCACAGGCTTCTCCTGCCAGATCTCTGCTCCACAGAGTAGCAGCCAGGTTACACTGGAGTGCATCTAAAAAGGCACTGGATGCTTGCATGTAACTGGATCAAGCTCTGCACAATCCACAAAGACTCATCTACTTGTACACATCTGTCACAAATAAGCATGGAATAATACACAGTGCAGAAATTACAAGACAATGTAAAGGGCAGCACTACTCAACATAAGTACACACACAGCCCACATGTAAACACCACACAGGATATTAGACAGAGGTTTTTCATTTCACATGGACATGAGCACTTCACATGGACATGAGCACTTCAATACCCTTAAAGAACAGTCCTTTGTATAAGACTCCAGATACAGAAAGCCACCACAGTCCACTCTGGGAGCTCCTGAGCTGCCCGGCACGCCTGCGTGCACACTCCTGACACGGAGCAGCACACTCCCATCCCACAATGGCTACAGCTACAGATCAAAACTAGAGATATAAAACCAATATATAGCAACAAAAAGCAATTTGCTGAACCGTAGCACTGTTGCCGAGCACTGGCACACAAAAAGGACACGGGTCAAATGCGTCCAGCTATCACAGGTATTCACCCCAGGTACCACCAAGCAGCCCTCCCAGGGGACATTAGTGGAAATCCGGATTAGTTCCACTGTGCTTAATGTGGGTCAACATCAGAGCAGGTAGATAGAGGTGGGTATTGATCCCTGTCATGAGAGTACTTCACTTTTGAGCAACGCTGTTTGGTTCTGGAATATGTTCAATTAGGGGGTTTTTTTTTGTATCTCAATGACTACAGTGTTATAACACAACCAGCTTTCTCTCATCCATCTTCAAGAAAACTAATTCTACAATTTTGGGTAAATACATAATTATATTTAAATTTCCATTGAAACATTATGTTGATTGGATCTTTTAGGCTGATTCTGATGTTCTTCTAACAGTTGCCCAGGCACCTTTTCTTTTTTTGACACATCTCCTTTTGGTAACAGGACAAATCAGGCTGAAGTTTTAAGAGTCATTTCACATGCGATTTGAATTTGCAGAAGTGTTGCATATATTTATGACAGCAAGTTTCCTTTCAGCATTTCTCTGAATTCTGATACCAGGTCTTATCATTTGACCAAGGAGGCAGTCCCCAACATACACTGATTCTCTGCTACCTGCTGGACCTGTTGCTTCAAATCAGTATCTCACAATTCTCAGATGCTGCTTCATTTTGTGCCTCTGAGGAATTTTCTTGCTCATCTTCAAGTGTGGGGAGAAACTAATAAAAAGTCCAATCAATTGATTAATGCTATCTGAAGAAATCCTTCTGCCTTCACCTCTGCCACTGAGCCTCCAGCTCTTACCAGAGGAACAGTTACTTGCTGACACAACATCCTGGGAATAATCTCTATAAGATTTATCATGTAGCTGTTGATTATTTAGTAATCCTCAAAATACTGGCCACCTCCTAAGCTTATGAGACACAGAATTAAACATTATAAACAAGGTATTTCTCCTCTCTACGTATTATGCAGGGCATGTGCACCTGAGACTGCATCTCAAAAGACAGGCAGAGCAGATGAGGAGGCACTTTACTTCTCATCAGCTTCAAAGGGTGAGGAAAAATAAATAAATAAAAAGAAAACCGGCAAAGAAAAACTGCCCATGTTACATCAACAACAGGTATGAACTTGATTTCTGGAACAACAGAATCTTTCCGCTTTTTAAAGGTTGTGCAACTAGTTCTTTTGGATGGGGTGTTCCTCACTTTGAGGGCGGCTTTACAGTCCACAGTCACGAAAGGCTTTAACTCGGTTGCTCTGAGCCTTGCAATCAGCCCTTCTGGAAAGCAACAGCTCTCTTCTCCCGCTTTTTCTTTAAAAAGAATGAAAGGAAAAAGAAGAAAAACCAAACCACCCAAATCTGCATTTTTTCCCTCCGGCTGGCAGATTTCCAAGATAAAGAGGACTGTTCTCCGGCTGGAACAGCAGCCGGGGCCTGCTCTCCAAACTCACAAAAGAGAAAACACCACACACAGAGAAAAAGCGACGGCTCTGACCGGCCAGAAACGTCTTCTCACCCCCTGAGACAGCTTTTCCAATAAAGAGGGAAAGCCAGGCCCCCGCGGCAGCCCCACAGCCCGGCCCCACAGCCGCTGTTCCCACGCACCGCCGGGACGGGACGGGACGGGACGGACAGGGATAAATCGCTCCTTCCTGATAACCGTGAAACCAGAACCCACACGCCGCTTCCCTTCTTTTCAGTCACCCCTCCCCAGGTGTACACTTCTTTCTACTATTACTATGGCCATTTCTGAACAGGACAAGCGGAGGTGTCACAGCGACAGCGGGTTATCGGAGCGGCGCTTCCCGGGAAGCCGCGGCTTTTCCCCGGCACAGCCGCTCCCGCTCCCTGCGCTGTGCCGGGCTCAGCCGGAGAGCGCCCCCGGGACAACGCGGGAAGGGGGGAAGAAGAAAAAAAGAAACACTAAAGGAGAGAAACGCGACCGACGAGATGTGCCAAGGCTTATTCCCTTTTATTTCCTCCACCCCCACAAAAGAAAATAAGCCAAGAATCAGGAAGTCAGGGCTGCGCGGTCGCTGCTATAGCTTTGGTTTTCTCCCCGTTTCTCCTCTCTCTCTGTTTGGGAGGTGGGTTTTTTGTTTCGAATTGTCTTTTTTTCTTAGAGAAAGAAGTACTCGGGACTTTCCCTCCGCCTGTCCCCCCGGGAGGCCGCGCAGCCCCGGCTCCCTGATCCCCGGGACGGGCCGGCCAAGGGCGGCGGGACCCCCGCGCCCCCCTTACCTTTCTTCCCCTCCACGGCCAGGCAGAGAGCGAGGCGCCCCAGCAGCAGCAGCACCAGGACAGCGGCGCCGCGGGGCCCGGCGGCAGCGAGGGGGCTGCCCATGGTGCGGGACCGCCGCTCCCTCCCTCGGCGGGTGCCCGGGCTCAGACGGGACGGGACGGGACGGGCGCACGGATGAGTCCGCGGAGCCGCTCCTGCTCTGCTCTGTCCTGCTCCGCTCCTGTCCCGCGGCAGCGACCAGCGCTCAGCGCTCAGCTCCTCTCGGGCGCCCTGCCCTGCGCGGCTCCGGGCAGCATCGCTGGAGGGGCGGCCGTCGAGCTCTGCGCGCACACGTGCGAGCCCCGCTGAGGGCGGGCTGCGGCCTTCCTCCTCCTCCTCCTCCTCCTCCTCGTGCACAGGGCTGGCGGAGCGGCTGGAGCCGGCTGTGGGACGGGGTGCGCCCGGCTGCGCTCTCCACTCCGCCGCCGAGCGCAGGGGCTCCCTCTGGGGACGCCGAGGAGGAGGAGGATGGGGAGGGAGCAAGGAGGAGAGGGGAGGAGAGGGGAGGAGAAACCGGCAGCGCCTTCCCCGCCCAGGTGGAGAAGGGGCGGGTCCCCCCACCTGTCCCGGAATATGGGATGAGAGGAGGTGGGAGCGGGCATGGGATAGTTTAGCCGTTCCTTCTTGAGAAGGGTGTGTTTGTGTGGATTTTCTACTTCCCAGCAGCTTCTGCCCGACAGCTGCCAAAGGCATTTGCGCCACTGCTCTCAAAGCAGCGGAGTGGCCCCAAGGCAGCTCCTGCCTCCCCCGTGTCCCCGCCCCGGAGTGGAGTGGGGACAGAGGTTTCCAGGGTGTCCCGGGGCAGGGAGCAGCAGAGGCGCTATCCCGTCCCGTCTCGTTCCTCAGGGAGAGCTGTCCCGTCCAGCGCCAGGGAGAGGAGTGCGGGCACGGGAGAACTGAGGGGTTTTACTGGGGAGCAGAGAAGCCGCTCTGGGGCTCCATCCACATCCCAGGGGCGCATCTCCGGGGCTCCGGCCTCATTTCTGCCCCCCCGAGATCAGCGGGGCCCACTCGGTCTGTGCGGATAGTCCTATTTAGCACATAGATAACAGGGTTCGTGTCTTGCCCGTACAGCTTCTACTCCCCTGCCACCAGCGCTAAGAAAGTGCTCCTTGCTCCACGCAGCGAGTTACTTAATAAACACAAAATAGCACAAGTGTTGCTGAGGTGCTCCTTAAGCAATAGAGTATCTGTATGGTGCCCCTTTACCCCAAGGGGAAAACCCAAGATATTCGCTAATCATTAAAATATTCCTACGGGTTTTTAACAGGCAACTTTCTCTGGAAAGTGGGAGGAAGCACTGTCTTGTCACTCAGGTATGTAAATAGAACACAGACGTGCCACTTGTCTGGGCTGGGGTTTCTCCCAGTAATTTATGATTCAACACTCAGACTTGCTGAACGCTGGTGGTGATTTCTTCATAAAGCTCATGTGAGGGCTTAGGTTACACAGTCAATAGGATATGAAGACTTAAAACTGCTGTGATGAAGTGAGAACTCCAGAACTAAAGCCAATAATGACACGAGCTTTGGGAAATTCCGTGCTAAATGTCTGTATCTGTCACAGGCCATTGGAACACAATAGATTGCAAAACAGCCCCCGAGTGTACCTTGACTTTTCTCTGTTATGCATGTTTCTCTGAGAGATGCATCGCCCTTCTCCTACCAGTCAAATTCCTCGGTGAAATCTTTTTTTTTCCTGATAGTTTAACTAGCCACTGTCCTAACTAGGCAAAGAAAACTAACATCCCATTTACAGATCGCAGCACAATGCCCCGTGCCTGGTCATATGCCTTTAATCATTTATTAAAATGAGTTCCATTACAAGACAGCTTTCACATGCTGTAGCTGACATTCTGGTTTGATTATATTTTGTAAATAATGTAAAAGATGTACTTTGAAGTAAACTCAGACATTAATAATACCTGAAGAAGTCTATTCATATGGTCGATTTCATGGCTGTAACTGAGGGCAGAACCTGAGCTTACAATACAATATTAGTACAAATTTGCTTCAAAAATTCTCACGCGGTGCAACTTCATAAACACTATATGTATGTGGTTCATTTTCATTTATTTAGACAAATAGGAGGATCTTTAAAAGACCTAGGAAAAAGAGATCAGCTTCTAGGGATGGAAGATTTTCAAAGCATCCTCAGCATACACTGATGCTAACAACTTGCATTATGATAAAGGAAATGCAATTAAGACAACAAAGAAATGAACTTCAAATCAGTTCTGTAGGTAAATAATAAATAAAATTGTGCCCCTAGACATGCACACTGGGCATCAAGTTACCGCTGTAGAAAGCAATAGGTTTTTAAAATCTAGAAGAAGAAAGGATTCAAACTGACAAATGAAAACCAAACTAAACTAAAGGTAGGAGAGAAAAAAAAAAAAAAAAAAAGAAAAAAAAAGAAAACATATTTGCATATGAATTCAGTGGAGAAACTCATCCAAATCCTGTCCTAACACGCTGAAGAACAAATACTTGCTTTGCAGAATTTTTGTGATTCTACCTGCTATACTGAGAAGGAACATTTCATACTTGTTCACCTCCCCATCACGTACTGGCCTTACATAAATGCACATAAATTCGAGTATTCAGTCCTAACTAAACATCTCCTTCATTGCTGACATGGTGAGCAAAGGGAAACTAGGCAAATTCCCCTTTAAATTTTCTTCCCATGCTGCAGATATCCACTACAGCAGACTCATCTGCTGCTGGCAGTGCAGTGCTGCTGAAGGAGCTGCACAGCAAGCTGCCATCAATTCTGTCCTCCCACCTTTGTGAGCACAAATGTGTTACTTTTGTGGCATTGTGCTCTGCTTGCCAAGGTCATGAGACACATAAAGGAACTCTAAGACTGAAGTTTGAGAAGCTTACCACAGGCAGGAATTTCAGGCCTTTTTTACACAACTGAGCAATTTCTGAAATGGTTTGAATTCAAACATGACATTTTCCCTAAACAGCTGGTCACATACTTAGTGATTGCCTTTAGTATAACTCCTTTGAAGTGAACGTGAATTTTACCAAGGGCATGCAATATTCATGTTGCAAAATTTTATTACTGGCTGCATGTGTGCATGGATCAAAGGTCATGGAACAAAGGCCAACCTTTTGATCACCAATTTTTAAATTGATAGCTCATAGTGAAAATACTAAATGCAACACCTGTCTTCAGCTTTCTTTTGATTTGCTTGCTTTAGGGTGTATATATATATATTTATATATATCTTGTCTTCTATATATTACACATAAACATGCCGACCTATGAAGTGAAGATCATGTAATCTGGTAGTTCTTCCACATGAAGGTACTTCTGGATTGCAAAATTTGACTGCAGTTGCTCACCACCACTTGCCTGCACCACTGAGCTGGTTACTTTGCCACACATGGAGAGAAGTAGCTGTAAGAGGATGAATAACTGATTTCCCTGTCAGTGGAAAAAGCAGGACTAATTCTCCTATCTCTTCCACGTTCCCTCAAAACAGAATACAGTTTCAAAATCCTCTCCAGAGGAAAAAATCCCTGCTGCTGGATCCTTTCCTTACATGAAAAAAAAAAAAAAAGAAAGTGTTGTTTTTTCAATATCTGCCAAGAATGGGTCAGCATTTGACCCTCAAAAAAAGTTTATCAGTAGCCATTCCTCCATGGCAATGCTGCTCTTCTCTGCCAGTTGTGAAAGTGATTTTAAAGGGCAGGCCTTTTACTGGAAGAGAAGGAATTAAACAGAGATAAATTAGTGGAGTTTTACAATCCAGTTTGTTCAGATTTGGCACGGTGTTTGAGATTGTCAACATTGTATTTTGCATTGCAGTTCATATTCTATGACTCCTCATTCAGGTTTTAAAGCAAGGGCTAAGATAAAAATTCATGGGGCTTTATGGCACTTTGCATGTTGAAAATATTGCACACACATTAACTAATTTATCTTTGCAAATCTCCTGTAAAGCAGGTTGGTAGCTATCATTTCCATTTTATAGATGTAAAATAATTTGCCTTGGGCGGAGCATTAGTGGTAGAGCTGGGGTTATCACTCAAAAGCTCTATTTAAACCTTGGATCATGCTACTTCTAGAGAGTGTCCTTGATGAAAATGGAGGCATTTTTACACAGATTAACTTTCTCTCTTCACTTAACACTATTTACAGAACCACAGAATATACTGAGTTGGAAGAAACTCATGAGGATCATAGAGTCTAACTCCTGGACTTGCACTGGACACTCCAAGAGTCACACCAGGTGCCTGAGAGTGTTGTCCAAACACTTCTTGAGTTATGTTGGGCTTGGTGCTGTGACCACTTCCCTGGGGAGCCTGTTCCAGTGCCCAACCACCCTCTGGGGGAAAAACCTTTTCCCAATATCCAACCCAAACCTCCCCTGGCATGGCTCCAGGCCAGTCCCTCGGGTCCTGTCACTGGTCACCACAGAGAAGAGCTCAGTCTCTGCCCCTCCTCTTCTGTTCACGAGGCAGTTTTAGCTGCAATGGGGTCTCCTCCAGGCTGAACAGACCAAGTGACCTCAGCTACTCCTCACATGGCTTCCCCTCAAGGCCCTTCACCATCTTTGTTGCCTTCCTTCGAACACTCTTTAATGGCTTTGTATCTTTCTTATATGTCCCTGATGCCCCCAGGACATGGGTGGCCCTCCTGGCTGCCAGGGCACAATGACTCATATCCATCTTGCCATTGACCAGGACCCCCAGGTCCCTTTCTAATGGCACTGTCTTCCAGCATCTCATTCACCAGCCTGTCCATACATCCCAGGTTGCCCCAACCCAGATGTAGAATCTGACAGTTTGTTTGTTTGTTTGTTTGATTGATTGTTTGTTTGTTTGTTTGTGGAACACCATTTAAAAAGGATAACACCAACAAACAGATGAGTGTTGAAATTAAACCTTAATTATAATAAATTGCACAGACAGTGTTTCAACGCATGGCCAAGGTGTTATCTCAGGAGAGCTCCTACATGTTCTTTATTTCTTTTTATTTCTTTTTTAGATCTGTGTTAGATTTATCTCAGTCACCAAGTTCACTGTGGCATTTTTCAGCAAAATTCTCTTGAATCAGGAACAGACTTTTAAAATTATTTAAACTCTGTTAGGGATTCACAGCACTAGTTTATATATTAATGAAAGTAGGCAACAAAAAATCAGTTTAAAAATAAAACCTGTGTCCGTAGTGGTTTTTATCACACAAAGATTTATTGCACCCATTGCATGGGAGAAAGTGTGAGCCATCTATTTTCTGAATTATGGCTCCTCTTTGAAAAGACCCCCTATTTTTGTCCAGTATAAAGCAAGTAAAAAATTGGTTTTGTGCAGTTTGATTAGTATCTAAAGTAATTACAAGAGAAAAAAAAGCTATGGGAAATTCTTTCTGTGTTCGAGATAAACATGGCAATTGGTAAGATAAACTGAACAAGGTTATCAGGGTTTCATAGGAATAACTACACTGTATTGACAAAAGTATTCAGATTTACTCACTGCACTGTTGTTCTTTGCCCTCTCGAAAAATCTCTGCTGAACTCCTGGGGAATGTGGCACCTCCATTGCCACTTTGGAGATAATTTCAAAGGGTAGAATGCACTTCCTGCTTAAAAGCATCTGTCATTTTGTTGTTTGTAACTTCACATAGAGACTACTGTGGTTTTTCACAAGCTTTAACAAGTACCAAAATTAGGCATTTCTTTCCTCAGTAAGTTTCACAAGTCCGTGAGGGTGAGGACAAAAGGACTGGTACTAGATGAAATGAGGTATATTATATACAAAATCTTTGTTACTAAACAGTACATGTTTCCTACATAAACAATCTCCTGCCTTATTTCTGTACTTGACCTGTTGAGGTGACTTACACTTTGATATTAGTATGATACATATATTTCTTCATTCAGACAGAAATCATACAACTCTGTATGACTACAGCAAGTACAGTTTGAGCATGCTGCCAATTAATGAGATGTCAATGGAAGCAGAGCTAACAGAATCACAGAATGGGTCAGATTGGAAGAGACCACAGTGGGTCACTTGGTCCAGCCACTCTGCCCAAACAGGGTCATCCTAGAGCAAATGACACAGTATTGCATCCAGATTGTTCTTGAATATTTCCGGTGGGGGAGACTCCACAACCTCTCTGGGCAATGTGTTGTGGCCAGTCTGCTTGGTCGTCTGTACAGTAAAGAAGTTCTTCCTCATAAGCAGATGGAGTTAATTGTGCATCAGTTTCCTCCCATTGCCCCTTGTCCTATTGCTTGGCACCAATGAGGAGAGCCTGGATCTTGCCACTTGACAGCCTCCCTTCAGATACATACATGCCTTCATATGGTCGCCTCTCATGGACATGGTTCAAGGGCGGTTTGCTGTCCACCAGGATCCCCAGGGCCTTCTCCACAGAGCCCCTTTCCAGCAGGTCAACCCCCAGCCTGTGCTGGTGCATGGTGGCTCTATCAGAGCACACAGTATAATTATTTAGGATGGGTGAGTAGCAATGCTAGATGTCTGATTATGAACACGAATACTGCTAATTACATTACTCTCACTGTCTGTTCTGCGCTTTATGGCCTTGCTCACCTAATTCCTGACCCTGTCACAGCCCATGTGTGTTCACAGTGACAAAGAGGGGGACAACAAGGCACAAGCATATGAACTTTGACCCAGGAAGAGTAAAAGTGCCATGAAGCCAAGCTCAGGTGTGGTGGTTGGTTTGGGTTGCTTGTGTTTATCCTGCACCTTCCCTTCCCTTCCCTTCCCTTCCCTTCCCTTCCCTTCCCTTCCCTTCCCTTCCCTTCCCTTCCCTTCCCTTCCCTTCCCTTCCCTTCCCTTCCTTTCCCTTCCCTTCCCCCATACCAAGTTCAATACCATGTGCAAATACTGCAAGTGTTTGCTCAAAATGCTGTCTCCTTAGGTGTTTGTAGTGCTGGGAAACCTATGGCACAGAGAGAGTGAGGAAAGCTGGTAGCTCTGAGTAAATGCACAAAGATTATGAGTTGCATCAAGGGTGTGGCTAATGGGGGTTTCTTCTGATTCAGCCGTTTCCTGCCATTTGCATCCAAAGTGGACACAGATAGGAATGATAAGAATAAGACATTGCAACACTGATTCTTCTGAAAAACTACAGCAACCAGTCCTTATATAGGCTAGCAAATAAAAAATAAGTCAGCCCTGCCTTATATCCACTCCTTGTTTTGCACTATTTGTCTCTACCTTAACTGACTTTTCTACATTAATTCCTGTATGTTACTCAAATTAAAACAAAGCTACACAGAGGCTGACTATACAAGTAACTGTACAGGGCCATTCTCCAGTATGAAATTAATTGTCACAGAGTAGATTGTATCTATCAAAATGTTAAAGTCTCTCAGCCCACAAACTGATATGTTTGCATCCAGACTACCCATGAGGAGCACTCCTTGCCCTCTGCTGCCTCTCAAACTGTATGTGGAAGAGTACTAGCCAGTCTAGCCTGGGATTGTTTGTATAAATGAATAATGCAGATGATCTAGCACAATGTGCAGGAAACACTCCCTGTACAATTGACCAACATGAACATGGTCATAGTTATTGCCCAATATTTTGAAGTCATCAGTTTCATTCCTTACTTATCTCAGTACACACAGATTCAGTAACTAAAGTATCTGAGTAGGTAAGTTTTCCTTTCTAGCCAAAAAAAGCAGAGGTGAGTAAGGAGCAGTTCTTTTCTCCCAGCCCTGTTAGTAAGTACCCTTATGTTTATAGACATTTCCTTGTTTCTTCCTTCTCTGTGATCCCAGAGATATGCCACTGAAATCATTGCCTTGCATATTTTCCACAGAAAAAACTAAGCCAAATAGCAAAGCTCTCACTGAGGAGAAGGGAAAAAGCATTTTTCTGTCATGTGCTTTGAGGTTTTGTCCCCCCAGGGTTTTAACCACTGAGTAGATAATAATTTTTATTTAAAGCAAAACAAGTCATAATGGTTTATAAAAAAATCTATCATGTTTTATTCAGCATTGCATAGCTAAATAATAAAGACATATGTGGCAAAGTCTGGTCAATTCAATATGATTAATGTAACCTAAATCTCAGAGATACTGCAACTGCACTGAAACAAATCCCATAGGACATGGACAGGGAACCAGCTGACTTTTTTGCTTTGTTACACCTTTAACTTTCAAAACCTTTCTCAGGTAAAAGTTTTCTGCAGCATGTTAGAGACTGTCAACAAATGTGACCGAGCAGAAGAGCATGCGCTGGAAATCAGAGATGTCACGAAGTGCCCAACTTTGCAGCAATGGCATCTTCCTTTTCTAAGGAGGAGCAGCCAGTGTAAATGTAAGTGCCCCTGAGGAAGGCCTTAAGGCAGTTTGGCCAACATAGCAAGGTACAATATTGAAGACCGAGATTTGGGTAAGTGACTAGGTGTTGGAGGATTTGATTTGTGAAGTAAAACAGCTGCAACATAAGACCTGTCATTGTCACTGCATGTGTTGCTGGGCATTTTAGTTCAGACTGCCTCTTGTGATCCTGTGGACTGAATGTCCACTATTCATTGGGGTATGCTATGAGTATGCCATATGCCCCTGGAGCCCATCTTTCAGCTTAGCTCTTTTTTGGAAGAAACACAGGTTTTGCACCCAAAGCCCATGGCATGAGGAGGATCAGTCTCAGAAGTGCACTCCTGATCCATACCAAAATGCTTTTACAAATGCTTGCCCACAATCTACAGTTTCTAGAAAAAAGAGAAACAATAAAATATTTTAGCTCCAATAGAAATATGAATTTTAATCTTTAGAAGGCAAGACAAGACCTAGAACTTCAGTCTTTGAGGTTTCCAAACTGGGCTGACCCCAAACCCAGAACATAAACAGACCCAGTCTTTCACGGGTTACCTATAAAACCACTTGTTATGAAAATGGCAATGGGATGAGAATGCCAAGCACTTCCCATTACCCAGTGATACTGCAAGGTAAACAACACACATAGGGCCTGTAATGAAAAGAACAGGCTAAAAGCAGCCAGGCAGCTCTTCAGGGAGCTGTTCCAGTGGTACATATCAGCATGCAGGCAGAAGGGGAACCAGGGCTGGCCATTGCATCCACAGAAATCAGGTGCTGCAACTCAATTAGGACAAAGTTTGTTAGTCCATAAACCAGATAATCAAGACCTGATGTCACATTTTAGGTGCTGGCCAGACATGGCTACAAAAAGGGGTTGTGTGGGGCCACCTGAATGCTCAGAGCTTTTTCTTCCTTCCTATTTATAGCATGGTCCACAAAACACCTCAGGATATCTATTTGATCTCAGCTCTCTGGTATTTATTTCTTGAGCTCCAAACAGCTCAAGTACTCTCTTTCTGTTCAGACAGGTGAGCAATTCTTCAGGCATTTTAGTAAACCTTCCAGAGGTAATTAAGATATAGCTGTCTCTGTAGCTTCCTCTTCTCCAAACTCAGAGGCCATACTTAAAATCCTCGTGTGACTTGACAGCAAGAGGATGTGAACCTCTAATCAATTCCGTGTGCACACTCCCACCTCCACCAGATCCCCAGCTACCAGTGTGTGATATCCTGCACTGCTGGCAAGAACACAATATCCTGGTGTAATAGAAAGCATACCATAAAAGAGCCCAGGGATATATGAGGATAAAGAGACCTGCTTCCTGCCAACTTTTTTCTGAAATGGGTCAGATTGGATAGGTTATTTCACATTCTCTATGATCCCATCTACATAAGCAGCTCCCCAAACTTACAAGCTCCTCGTCATTTGATTTCATGCATTACTTCCTTTCCCAGCCACTTCTGCAGAACTAGAGACCCAATTCCTTTAAAAATGAGACCCAGTGCAAGAGCATTAACTTTTCAGACCTGCTTCCTTCCTGACCTCACTGCTTATTTGACTGTAAAACAACTGATGCTGCAGTTTTCACAGAGGCGAGTGTGGACCACAATTTCTATTCCCAGTCTGTGGGAGTGGGAAAGCAACTTCGGCATAAATACATGTAATTTGATACTTTAAATATATTTTAAACCAGCTCCTTTTCCTTTAAGCCTAATTTCCTCTGAAGATAGAAATTTATCACCAATGACTCAAGCTTCCTCAATGTTTTATCAATTTAAACTTCAATAATGCTCTTCCTTCATGGGTTCATGCTACATTGCCTAGCCCTTGCTTATCCAGCCAGCACTTGCTCATGCAAACCAATACTTTGGCTTTTCTGGCTTATTTGCATGACTGCTTTTTCATTATGTGCCTTGCCCAATCGATTAATTTGAGATGAGGGTCTTGTGGGAATTAATAAGTCTGCAAATAGATGAGCGGTTTAAAATCTTGCCTGTTTTCTATATGGTTGCAGAATATAGAAATGCTTCTTCTATATGGAGCAGGCAACAAATGACTGGATCTCCCAGCAGTGGAACTACTGGAGATTGTTTTTCTACAAATGATTTTGCTTTCTCCCTTTATTGACTGTCATCTGCAGTACACTCTTGTGCTCTCCAACACCAGCTGGATTAGAGACAGCTGGTATGGAGACGTATCCATGGTAATTGGCCACATGGGCTGATGGTGATACAACAGTTGCTGAAGCTGCAGCATCTTCTCTTTACCTACCACCTGATTTCACAAAGCTTGGGAGGTCCTCTCTCTTCCATGGTATTTGGTTAAAATTAGTTAACAGGGATGGGGATCAATAGATGGAATGACTGCATGAATCTTTCTTCCAAACTAAAAAATTGGCGGCTGGCAAGAAGCTGTGATTGTGTGACTTGAAACAGTTGAAATGTGTCCTTGATGTCCTTTCTAGCGCCTCAGGAATAATGATAGGTTTGGAGAGTGCAACTCTGTGACCTTATTTGAATTGGAGCACACTGCAGTGTGTCTGAGCAGCTCTCTCCAGGCTTTTTTTGGAACGTTTAAAGAGACTATATCAGGACATCAGTGTGGTCCAAGGTTACCAGAGTTGTACGTCTCATGGCAGAAGCATATGTGCTCCGTGATTCTGATGTTTATCACTCACAGATCTGCTCCTGACCTTTTTTTTAATCTCTGCATCTCACCCTGAAGCTAACATAAAGTGCAACAGAAGCCATGTCTACTTGAGCAAGCCCACACAGAAGTCAGAGGGCTTCCTTGGAGAGTCGGCTGCTGGCTCACAAGGACTTCCCTCAGGAAAGGAAAACAAGGAGGTTGTGTTTGTTTTGCAGTTTCTCAAGAACCAGCAAACAAAAGTCTTATCTGAGTATGGAGAAGGAAGTAAAGGGAAGTAGGAATTACAATGAGAAAGTCTCAAAACCACAGATAGGACCCTGTCACTACCTTTCAGGGACACCTATGCAGCTTACTAGGGCAAAAAAGAAAAAAAGCCTGTCCCAAAGGAGATAAATTTCCATGTGTGGCCTGAAAAATTAGATGCTGAAGTAGGAGCCAGAACTTCAAAAGCTGGAAGTCTGTGTAAGACCAACCTTCCCTATGTAAAATGGGGATAACAAGTAGCACAAAAACCTAAATAATTTTTAAGAATAACAACTTAATAACCATATGGTGCTTTACATCTAAGAAGGGCTTCAGGAATCCTACATATTCATAAAATCTTGACATTCCATAATGATTTTAGTTTGGTAGCTGCAAGGGGATGTTTTCTGTTTCAGAGACCAGCTGCACTCTCACTTCTTAAGTGAAGGTTCTTCACTGAAGTAGAAAAGATGTCCAGGTTGATGAGATACAGCATTGGCATTGCTACTCTGTTCACTCTTAATTAGTGATGTGGTAACAAGACCAGTATAAATTAAGCCAGTCCAGCCAGGAGATCTTACAGGCTGGTCAAGCTCTATGTTAATATGAGCATCTGACACTTCATTTTCTAGAGGGGATTAAAACACGGGTAAAACCTTGAGGGAGGCCACTTTTTTGTATGTATGTGTCAAGGTGGGGGGAACAGAGACTATTTAGAGGCAACTCCATGGCTTGAACCAGTATAAATTCTTCAACCCTCCCTTTTGCCTGTGATGTGGAGCCCACTCAGGCTTACTTGGAGTCCAGTGTGAAAGAGAGCCATGAACTCAGGTGGGGTTTGCTGCATAGCAGTTGTGTATGTGCCTCTAGGCAGGTCCAAAGCACACAAAAAATTCACTGCTCTTGGTAATCAGAGTGGAATGGTGTATTTGCTTTCTTTCCATTTTAAAACAAAAATCCAGCCTGACTATTTTAAATAGCAGCATTTCTCTAGGAAAGGCATTTGTTTACTTTAGTGCCTGTAAAATTCGTCAGAACAAGAGTATGGGAAATGGAAAGCTTTGTGTTATTCACAGAACAAGTATAACAAGTTCTGCAAGTTCTCTTCCAATGTTTCACCAATTCACTCTACTCAAAGCTGGCAGATTAGACTTCATAGTCAACACAGTACAGAGATTTTCTTTAGTTTATGAATTAAAAACTGCAGTGTCTTCATAAATCTGGGCCTAACACATATAACTACCTCCCACCCAAATAGCAATGGCATTGCTAACAGGCACCAGTTTTGCTGGAGACAGAGCCAGGAGATTGAGAAACTTGTTCTGCTGACACTCGGCCCAGAAAAGCAGAAGTCACTGGCCCTGGCCATCTCCTGCAGGGCCCATAGCCCACATTCTGCAAGGACATAATTCTACCAAAGATGGACTTTTCCTCTCAGTCCCCAGCTTTTCTGGGAAGAACAGTGCCATAGGATGTGGTGATGTATGTGAGCGATTTATAAAAGAGCTCAAGTTCATTGAGGGTTGTTAAATACTGGAACACAAACATGATTGTTGACTCAGGAAAGGTATAACACCACAGCAGCAATTGGGAGTGTTTGGGATGGAGAGAGAGGTGTCATGGAAACATTGATTTTGGTTTGACACAGTATAGCCTCCCTCCTCTTAATTAAGCAAGCAGAAATAGAAGTCTTTAGGCCCTGTTCTCCAGCTTTTAAGGCATTGACATATACAGAACACCTTTTTCCCCTGGGGAGTGAACAGCCTTTATCCACCACCACTGCAGCTATTTCTAAACTGCAGAGAAGGCTTTTCCAGTGTCAACTCATGAGCTGCTCTCTCCCTGAGCTCATGGAATGGGACACATATTCTGTCCAGCTACTAAAAATAGTTGTGAAGTGTTGGATGTATAGGGACTGACAAATCTCTGGGATATCAATGGAGGTGGATAATGATTTGGGTTGAATTCCCTTGATTTGGCTCTGATACCAGGCTGCTGCCCATGTTTCTGACTGTTGACTTTATTCCCACATGACAGAAACATATACCCAGGACCTGTGTGGGATCATGTTGACCCAGAGGTACGGGAGAGGTAGAGACCCTAATATTTGTTCCTAATTCTACAAGAAAAAGCTTTAAAGCTTGACCATGTGTTAAGTAACGCTTCATTTCACTAGGAGCTTCCCTGATCTCCAAGGTATTACTCATGGGGGAGGGACCTGCTCACCATGAGTAAAGGCTTTGGAATCCTGCCTCTAGTGTGGAACACTACAGTAGCAATACTGAATATGTAAATCTGTGCTTTGTACCATATGTGCATAACATTAGGAAAACACTGCATAACAAAGAGTAAAATAAGGGAAGCATGTTCAACACCTCAGTCTACATTCAAGCTGCTGATTTACAGAGCCAAGGGACAAGCTCTTGATCTTATGTTCCAACAAATTGCAGGAACAAGATGCTGACAAGTTATCTAAGGAATGTGGTCCTCCAAGAACTTAGCGAACCTGTCCATAAGTCCATCCATGTGCAGAGGCATTGCAATTTTGGACAGCACTAAGAAAAGAGACTAGTCTCTATAGGCACATATATGGTTTCCACAGATTCTAGAGAAGTCTCACAAAAGGTGAGGATATTCGGGACCATGAATATTTGTGGCTTGAACTTCCTTAATCTCAAGCAGCAGATTCCTCAGAATAATTTACGATGACAGAGAAGGAAAGATGACAGCATTTGATCTTTTGCTTTGCTGTGGAAAAGCAGAGCATATGGCAATACAGAAAGCACATTTTCCGCTCTGCTTGTCTGCTAGTACCACTATAAGAAATCAAATTCATCAAATTATAGCCTTGTGAATCATGTATTTCACTGACTTCGCAGGGAGGCAGAAAGGGAAGAAGAAGGAATGGAGTTTGTTTCAAGCTTGTCTGTCCTCATGACAGAAAAAAGAAAAAGAGGGAAAAAATCTCTTTTAGTGATTTTTTTTTCTGTAACAGAATGGTGTTCAATGACTACACAGCAATGACACAGGTAAGTGTTAAAATTATCTCGTCATATATCACAAAAATACACATAGGTTCTTTGACTGCTTTAGTTTCATGTATAGCTTGCAATCCACAATGAGATGTGAGAATGTGGTTAAGAGTTGAGAAATGAATAAAAAACCCCAAATGTGCTATTCTAATGAGCAAATTCTGCAGTCTATGCCATATTATCTCACTAACTCCACTTGAAATTAAACAACATACAGTCTGAATATCTGTTCTGTTCCTGTTCTACACGGAGGTGTCAACAAGAGGGCACAAGCTGATTTTTATGATGTGAATCAAGTCTGGTGGAAACTATTACTTCTTAAGTTTCAGCAGTGGGTTGGCCTGATAGATGGTATAAAATAAAGACTATCCCTGCCCTAGGGGGTTGCAGTCTAAAAAAAGACCAAAGGAAAGTATTTGTCTCTTGCAAAGTGATTTATTCAATTGGTTCTCTCAGTTTATAGTCTACTTTGAAGGTGGGCACATTTGTCATGTAAATTCTAGTTTCTGTGAGAATCACAGAATAGGCCATAGTGATGTATGCTGACTCCAGAAATTGTGTTTGGTTTAAAAAAAAAAAAATCCTGTCTGTTCAGACATTTTGAAGTTTAAATGATTTAATTTATTGGTTAAGAATAAATCTTATTTCTAGACTTCTTTGAATAATGTGGCTAAATAAAACATCTTACAGACAAAATGTGTCACTTTCAGTAGTGATTCTTTCTACATTTTTGTTTTAAGGGAAAAAATCTGGGGAGAAAATTGTTCTGAAGGAAAAATATTCCAAATCTGAAAGCTGCCAAACAGCCTGCTGTTCTGCCATAATAAACAAGACTAATAATTTCAAGAAAGAGTGATCATTGTGAACAAACCCACAGCAAAGCAAAGGGCCGGACTAATTGTTGGATCAGGTAATCTGCAGGACTCTGATTTAATGTTCGAGGTCAAAATTGGGTCCCTGGCCACCTGCTTTGGTCACTGGAAATGAATGCAGCTGGACTTGGCTGGTCACTCTGTCAGACATTTGCTGAAGGATGCACTGAGTGCTCTTGTTAGCAGTTGGTTGCTGTTCAGGCTTAAGTCAATGTAAATTGCTCCTGAGCTTAAGTCTTGCTGTCAGTAACACCAGAAGTAGTAAAGGCTCTTAGGTAAAGAAATAGAATTTCCTCTCCTTTGCCACAGGGCTTTCTGAAGCACAACAGCATGTTAGATAATCTACAATTCAGAATGCTTCCTACACAGAAGAGGCAAAAAAAGTAACATGGCTTAGTAGAAACTTCAAGCTTTGTGTCGGAATCCTGGTGCCCCAGTGCATGTCTCTGCTCTGCATCCTCCAGCAAAGGGCATAACCTCTGACCCTGCACTTCACTTTCCTTTAGATAATGATATCTGCCCTCTTTTAAAAAAATGTTTTTAAATATACATGTGAGATAGGTTGGATCATTACAGAGCAAGCACACAAACAAATGTACACACACCCAGACGAGCCATAGTGATACATAAAATGCAGACACTCCCATGCAGAGAAATGTACTGATGACCTTAGGCTAATTACTGGAGTCTGGGTGGTACTGCTGGCATTTGCAGAGCACACTCACAAATAGCTGTGCAGGTCTGCGCAGGCAGCCAGAGAGCCCTTTTGCATGAGGCTGGCTAGCCTGGATGTTCCCAGGCATGCTGAGCCATTTGGGGTAGCTGGCAGCTGCTGGGGTGCTGCCAGGCAGGCAGCTCTGCTAGCTCTTCTCTAGCCTCAGAGGGCAGAGCTTATACTCACAAATAAGGAAAGGGGAACACACTTCTCAATTTCTAGAGAGTTGGGGGTTTTATTTAGTTATATATCAGAGCTGCTATTTCATTTAAAGCCCATACGTATTTATTAGGAGCCTTGCTAGATTAAATGTGGTGCAGCTGGTGGTAAAGTCTCAGAAGTGTCTCTCATTCAATGCTTCCCACAGTGGCGAAAGGCCTGGCTTCTCCTGAGTAGTTTAAAATTGCTGTGTTTGGAAGTGTGGAAAGGAAAAGCCTGGGGAGGAGCAAGAAAAGAAAAGGAAAATCAGTTGTGGAGAATTTCTACTTCCCCAATTTTAAGTGCAATTTTGAAGCAATCAGAAATAGTTCATTGTAGATGAGCCCACGCTTTGTAGTTTTCAAACTTCCAGAGCCCTCCCACTGGTTATCAGGTTATTAATATTATTTTACCAGAAACAAATTTCACAGGTACATCATATTTTCAGCACACAGCACTGCACCTCGGTTTGATGAGAGGTTAAGCCAAGCAACAACTCCTTCACTGTCTGTCAGCTTCAAGGCTTACAGCAGCTCATATGTGGTTCACACCTGAGTCTTGTTTCATGTATTGTTTGCTAGATCACCTACAAACTTGTGAAGTGAAACTGTTGTTCCTTAAAAGAAAATGCTCCACTGATGCTCCTGCTCTGTATGAATGGAGCCTTTCCTCCAAAGCTTCGTGCAGGGTTCCTGTCCAGCCTGGAGCAGGGTGTTTCAGGCTGTCCTTGCCAAGCCCGTTAGCACAGGCTGAACAGCACTGGGCAAATTACTGCATCCACAGTGGTCTGGTTAGAATCATAAGCTGAAATTTACTTCATCCCAGGAGGAAGAGGCTTACCACACATTGCTCCCCTTAATCTAAGATCTTGCCGAGATACAAGTTCAGTCACATGTGAACAGCACTGTTAGTGAACTGAAAGAGCCTGTGAAACTTTGGACCCATCCTACCTCAGAAACAGGGCTCAAGTTTAGCAGTTGTTCAGAGGCTGTTTATAGCAGTTCCATACAATCAAACCAAAACCAAAAGCACACAAACAACGATCAATGCCTGAACTCAAGCACCTTGGCATGCTTTTGGCTGTTCCATAACCAAACAAATGAGTCTAATGTCTCATTGTGTGTATTCAAACAGGAAGCTACTCTGCAAGCTCCAGGTTGCATTTGACCCTGAATATAACTGCTTTATCAGGCAATGCAATCCTAGGTGTACTTATAGGACACTTAAAGTTTTCATATGCAGTCAAATAACTTTATCACCCTTGACTCTGCTTTATTGTTTTGTCTTTCAACACATTAGATGTTATGGGATCTTCCTAAGTTTCTGCCCCAGCAGCATCTCCTTCCCTGCTACTACTAACCCTTCAGGCACTGCTTCTAGTTTGGTGACTGCTAGAAAAGATTCTTTTAACCTGGCTTCTTGTTGGATACTAGACAGTCCCCTCAGAGAGAGATAAATGTTTGGTAGTGAAAGAGCTTTCCACTGAACTTCTCATCCTCTCCAAACCAAAGAAGAAGAAATAAATAGATTTAAATAATGCATTAGTTTAATACAGGATTTCTATATATTTAATAAAACAAATTTATAGGAAATTAGGTTTCTTTAGTTCATCTGTTCTTGGAACTACTCCTTTTCCTAGTCTCAAGATAGTAATGATTTTTATAGATTCAACAGAATTGCTCAACAAATGTTTGTAATAGTTAAGACACATTCCACTTCCAAAACCTCTTTGAAGCAAAGGCTGCTTTTCATTTTTTGATGCTCAATACTCTGTACTTGGCCAGTATGACTCAGCACGAGACCACGATTTCTATTCCCTGAAAGGATGACTCAGTCTGTACATACAAAAAGAAGAGCACACAGCATGTTGCATGCAGAAAAAGATAAGGAAAAGAGAATCCTCTAAGAGTCTGCTTTAGACATATTAAACATGCTCTGTAGATATTATCGACTTTTTCTATATAGAAATATAAATGATCATGATTTTAAGGGAAAAAAGTAATCAAACTCACCAATAGTTCTTATATTCACCTTGGCACAAAATAATTACCTGTTCTTTTTTTTTTGTTTGTTTGTTTGTTTTTTTGTTTGTTTGTTTGTTTTGTAAATGCATTTAATGAATAAATTAGCATTTGTGTCTGGAGAAATAAAACTCGCCTCAAATAGTCCTGTGTACAAATGTGATAACTAGTCGAGTTGCTTGACTCACTCTTAGAAGAAATCAGATGGTGACCATAGTACAAAGAGCATAAGGAGACAGTGCACACACACTATTTTGCAAGAAGTCAAGTAAAATGGACTTAGCAAACATGCTTGTCAAAAACAAAAGCAAACATTCCCAAATGACATTAGAGCCAATGTTAAGACCAACATCTGCTGTATTTTAATATTTTGGTTTTATAGATGCTGAAAAATGAAGACACACACACAAAAAAAGATTAAAGTTGGTAAATTTTTTTTTCAGTCCAATGTGACTGTTATTAGGATTATATTATTCTTAATTTTACTCTGTTCACTGCCTAGATATGGCCAGAGACCAAGGAAAAAGCCATCTGAGGAAGAAAACAAACAAAAGCCAGACTGCCTTGAGTCAGAGCCCACGTCTCACAAACTTGCAGTAGCCTGCAGCACACCTTGACCACAGCACTCAGACACTTCAGGAGAAGAGCCTAGTGGCTAAAGAATATGGCTAGCAGGCAAAACACTTGGGCAACTGAACACCAGGCACCCCACATTCCCACTGTGGGCAAATTATTGTAGCTCATATTTGCCAAAGTTTATGGGTGCCATGAGCTTCTAGTTGTCTATGTGGAATTGACCTCTTGCCTTCCCATAGAAAAATGTACCCATCTGCAGAGCGAGATATTATTGCTTACTTCACAAGACTTGAGAATTTTAAGGATGCTACTTGAGACTTCTACCTGAAGAGTGAATCATTATAGTTCATTACCAGGCCTGAATTTTTAAATAACAAAATATAAGTCTAAGTCACTTGATTAAAAGATGATTACATACCAGCACAGACCAATAATTTGCTTCCAATGACCCAAGGCATGTGACTTAGGAATAAAGAATGCTTATGACTCTTGCACAGGACTTGCCATCCTCATCGAGGAAATTTAGTCCTTACCTGGCTCCTTGCTGAAAGGATTGTGGTGAGGAAGGCACATTTGTCGAGTGTTGGTGGTCTTGCTCTGAGCTCTACAGTTCTGGGACAACAGAGATACTTGCCTAACATGGCTTCTTCAGGAAGTCCAGCTTGAGAAGGGATAAAAGTCCAGCAGGCAAATGAGGTAAAGAGGTGTTCTGGGGGCTGAATCACAGCCTGTGAGACCCAAGAGGGTTTTTCTTCTCCATGTCTGGACTCGAACCCTGCAGAAGCACCTGTCAGTTGTGTGGCTATTCAAAAATATTAACTCAAGTGATACAAACCACTAAAACTTCCACATTCAATCCAAAACTACAGTTCGACTGAGATGAGTTACTCGCAGAGGGTACAAATTATGTCTTGACTTAAGATAGTCTGTAGCATGTGAAGACAGAATCCAGTTCCTAATCAATCTTTTTTTTTTAGGTTGGCAATGCCAAATTTTCTTTAAGGACTTTTGATCTCTAGTGCATTATTTCCTTTCCTTTCCTGAAAACTTGAAGTTTTTCAGGGCTAGTTGAGTATTTCAGGGTCATGAAGCTCTTCTCTGAGGGCATCACCTGATAAGGGAATGATTTGTTTTCTATCCTGCTGTGAAGCCTGTCTGACTCTGACACATGCTGTTGAGGATGTGCTGGTGCTAATCAATGGACTGGTCATATTTTACTTACTATATGTTTATAAATTTGTTTGGACAACAATTGTTCTAGTGTGAACCTGTGGTATTTTGTATCTTTCTGAAATCCTTTGCCTTGGTTTAACAGAGAATTCCAATCTACATATTTTAAGGAAACTGTCATGCTCATTGGTGCTGCATGAAAACTTTAAAAATTGGTATTGAAATGACTGGCAAATAAATAAATGAGAAAGAAGTAAAAAACCATAAAAAGGGGTGATCTGTAGATGCAACATCTGAAGGCAAAGAAGCAAAATTGTATTTATTAAGGCGACCTGATTACTAAAACAAATCACGCTATTTCTGGGTGACAGAGTTTTGAATGTTTGTGGCTTGCAATACCAGATACAAATTTATCTGAGCAGACACAGGGAGGAAGGGAGGAGGGAAAGGTACTAAGGCGGCTCATCCCTGAGACCTGGGGATGCTCCCTGTCATTTTCCACACAGAGGCTTTTTGAGTCCTGCACAGAGTTAATTAAGTTGTAGGACAACTACCAGGAACATTCTGTAGTTGCCTCTATACTATTTCTTTCTCTGGTTCTCTGTGAAGGCCAGGTTTGGAGTGCAGGCCATGCCAAGGTTCCCTGAGGAATATCACTGGATCATTGCTCAGTTCAATCAGTCCCAAGCATGGAGTCAGATTTCCATGCACAGTTCAAAGCAGCTTTTCTGCAAGAAAAAATGCAATCTATGGCCATTTAGCCTTTGGCAATTTTCTACCACAGTAAGTTAAACTTTTTCTATTAGCAGTTATTTGTACCAAAAGTATTGCTTTTCTCTGTTAGGCATCTTTATACTTGCAGCATTAGGGAATGCCACTAGAATACACACTACTTTATAAGCCTGTGGAGTTTATGATATGGTTGAGAGCTGGGAAAAATGCTTTGTCTGTGCCTTGCCAACTCTGTGGTAGCATAAAGCAGAAGCCAGACATCAAAACATTGAGAGAATGCAAAACAGACTTGACAAAATTTCACACTTGCCAGAGGCTTACTCAAATTTGGAGAGATGAGTGTATTTATAGCTGCTTTCAGAAGTGTCTACACTGAACTGAACTGTGCACAAGTACTTAGTGCTTTCAATATTTAAACTTTAAAGGAAAGAAATAGCTCCATAGATACAATTCAGAACTAGACACCACCATCTTTGCTGTTATGAGTAATTATTTCAGTACCTACCAAGTATTGTACATGTCACAATTAATTTAAATAGCTGATTCTTGCCATCTACAACCTAACCTCCGTAATTTACAGTTACATCAGACAAGATTTCACCTGACACCTAATTCCTACATCACTGAAGCATATTGAACACTGGGCAAGAATTCCCTATTGAGGAGCAACTCACCCAAAAATAGCCTTATGGTGAAGCAAAACTTGAGCATTGGGAGCAGCATCTTACCCTAATCTACCATCCACACAGCGCTTCTGTAGCAGTGGGGAAATCTGTAACCATGTTGTGACCATTATGACCATGTAGAGGTCAGAGGAGCAGCCACAGCATCTTGTTCCACGTGAAACAAGGAGCAGAGACAAATGTAGCTTATAACCATCTGCAAGGGCCTCTTTGGAGCAAACCAAACAAAAAACCTGACCATAGCCTGATGGTTGTTTTGAATGGATTTTTTTTTTCTTTTGAAAGAAAACACTGCAGAACAACTTTTTGTCCTGTCCAGACAGGACAGTACTCCAACCAGGTAGGTTTAAATATGGAATTCCACCATCAGCCTTGAATATGTTGTGATGTATTTCTGCAAGGAGAATAAAAACAATTCTACTTTGTAAAAGAAATATACCTAAAAGAATAATGCCCACTGCTCAATGCAGCTGTGTGTGTATACTGTATTTTAAGCACACTCACACTTCAAAAATATCTTAGTGACCTGTGTATATTTTCAAGGTAGTTTTCTTTTGTCACTTTTTGTTATGCTTATAATTTTCTCTATCTCTGTATGTCCATATTCAGATGTCATTGAAACACCAGGTGTCCAAACTTTAGTGACCCCCTTGCTATTAGAGGAAAATACCATTTTTCATATAATCTTACTATACTTCATGCTACTTGCAGCTTGGTTTCCTAAGGCAATCAGGTTACTGTAATTGTGCATATGTTTATGTGTATGCATAACTTGATTCAGTCTCCTCCCAGCAACCTTCGATCCTGCTGGCCTGCCAGTCCAATGCAACAAACATATGGCAGCTTCAGATATGTTCAAATCCTCCAGCATGGAAAATAGGTCAGCAGATAGTGAGAAGAAAATCCCCATCAACTTCCCCACTGAGAAGGCTACAGCATGGTTGCCCTAGATGGGTGCAAAGAGTGAAATGTCCTGAACTCTAGTCCTGGGAAAACGGGGGGATTTTCCATCTAATGAGATAGCAGATAACACACTGCAAGACATAACTATAGGAGACCAGACTCCACCACCTCCACAGTTCTCAGATGACTTGGGCACCACCTAGATATGGGTTAAGGTTTAGATTGCCTCTTGAGATGTGGCCACTGCCACGTTTCTCATTCAGGAGACCCCTAACTCAATTTTTACATCACTGAATATCTATTGAACATTCAAAAAGGTTCTCTGTACCCCTGAAGATGTGGAGCCCTTCTGTAGGCAGAAGTGCCATCGTGGCTTACAGATTAATCTCGATGGTACATGCCATTTTCTTTCCTCTTTATTTAAGGTACTCAATAATTTGCTGCCTATGCAATAACTGACAATTACAGCATGTTCCAAGCTATGGTTGCGAATTCAAAGGTAGAGGAGGAGAGAGGAGACCTCCCTGACCCAGTCTGCCTTAGGTGATGATGGCTATCAATAGCTTAGATCTACAAATAGCTCACCTGGGGGGCTCAGCTCCTTCTGCAGTCCAGAGAATTGACTACATTATCAAGCCTACAGAGGCCCTGTGTATAAGTCAGTGAAACATCATTTTCCCAATTCTCTAATCAGCTTGCAGCAGCACACCTTCTTTTGTGCTGTTGGGCTGCTCCACCCGTGGTCAGAGGCCATGTTCTCCGTTCAGCAGCAGAGCTGATCTATCAGCAGGCAAAGCTGGGAAAAGAGCATGTAAGTCCTGCCAACTCACCAAGCAGCATTACTTCCTCATATCCAATTGGTTGCAAATTGCTCTGTCTTTCTAAAATGATGATTAGTGTTGGATCAGCAAATGTAGCCTTCCATACTGCTCATTTTCTTCATGGGAATGTCTTGTTCCTATAATAGCAGTGCCTTCATAAAGCCAGTAAGAAGTGTTCTAGGCTTTGTAAATCATAAGATATCTCAAATGGGAAAGGCCCCATAAGGATCATTCAGCCCAATTCCCTGCTCCTCATAGGACTATCTAACACTAAAATATATGACAGCATCATCCAGACACTATTTGAACTGTCAGTCTTGGTGCCACAACCACTTCCCTGAGGATGCTGCTCCAGCACCCAACCATCTTCTCAGTGAAAAAGCTTTTCCTGATGTTCAGTCTGAACTTCCCCTGATGCAGCTTCCTTCCATCTCCTCATGTCCTCTCACTGGTCACCAGAGGGAGAAGGTCAGCACCTCCCTCCCTGTTGTCCCCTTGGGAAAGTCATAGACTCCAATGAGGTCTCCACTCAGTCTTGTTCTCAAAGCTGAACAAGCCCAGTGACAGCTGCTCACTTAACCTTGGTGAGCCATCATCTTCATCAGTGTTTGCTTTGACTTCCAGAGGCTTGTACCTATTGTATATGGGATGAGTGGAGACTAAATATTGTTTTATGACAAGCATAACTTGTGGTTTTTCTGAACGAGAGGCAAGAAATTAGACAACCAACCAGCACACAAAATAATGCCTTAGCCAAATTTCAAATGAGTATTTCTGCCAAAGCCTCTGATCATGTCAGGGATCAACAAGAGGAAGATTGCTTCACAATAGAGGATAAGCCAGAGCCCAAGCCTGATCCCAGTGCAAGAAAGGCCATCACCACCTAGGGTCCCACCCCAAAGTGCAGGACAAATATGGTTAAGTAACAATCCCTTACTGGGCAAGCTAAAGGATCAGGTCTAGAGGACATTTCAGAGTCCAGTCACAAAGGAGCAGGAGGCAGAGCTAGAGGCGCAACCAGGTGAAGAGTCAGGGTTAGCACTGAGTGCAAGCATACCCACAATATAGGTCAGACAAGAACCAAAGGTTCAGAACTGTGCCTGAATTCTGGGTCCACTGGCAGAGTGTGTGGGAGAGGCCCAGGTGAGTCTGATCTGGGCTAATTAAGGTCTAAGAGCACCCTAAGGGCACTGAGAAGATCTTAAAATTTTACCCATAGTCAGGTATCAGGAAAACAACTTTAGCTGTTCAAGAAGTGTCTTCTCTGTGTCTGTCTGTCTGTCCATCCAGGCACCCAAAAGAAGGTTCCACAAAACCTCTGATCCAAGACTAACAGGACATGATGTAGTAATCACAGTCTGCACCTGCACCCAGGAAAAGCTACTACCAACACAACGGGTGGAGCCACAGACAGTGACACCTGGGAAAGAATGATTCACAGGTGATGGATCACCACCCAGCACTGGGAACCATCTGCAGGACAAAGGCAAATCTGTGGCTGATAAATGAAATGCTTTTTGGTTTCTAGGTCAGCAAAGCAGGTTTATTGCGAGGAGTACCTGCTAATTGATCAGCTCTTCAGCTTGAAGATGAGCTAGCCTGCACACCCGGGCTTTCTTGCAGTAGAAAGAAGTGTGTAAATGTGAGGCATGGGAGAACTGAGGGAAGAATTCATGGACAAATTTTAGTGTCAGGACCTGTCCAGGTCATGCCCACCCCAAGGAGACAGATAATAGTCCCAGGAACTGCAAAACCCACAGAACCAGCTAATTCCATGACAGATAGGCCAACCAGGGTGAAGTAACCAGCAAAGAAATAAACCAAATTTGTTTGCAGTATTGCCTCCTAAACCATGAGTGCCCAGACACAAGACACCCATTATTTTTGGTTATCCAATCTCCAAAGTCAATAGGAGGGCAAGAAAATGCTCATGAAAATGGATTTACATATTGTACTTTGATACCATATCACAGAATTACAGAATCACAGAATCACCAGGTTGGAAGCGACCTTCAAGATATCAAGTCTGACCTGTGCCCTAACACCACCTCAACTAAATTGTGACAGTGAGTGCCATATGCAATCCTTTTTTAAGCATCCAAGGGTGGTGACTCCACCACCTCCCCCGAGCAGATAATTCCAATACCTTGTCACCCTTTCCATAAAGAACTTTTTCCTAATATCTAGCCTAAATTTCCTCCTTTTCTCCAGGCTAAACAACTCCAGCTCCCTCAGCCATTTGTCATAGGACTCGTGTTCCAAGCCCCTCACCAACCTCGTTGCCCTCCTCTGGAAGCACTCAAGGATCTCAACATCCTTCCTAAACTGAGGGGCCAGAGCTGGGCACAGCACTCCAGGTGTGGCCTCACCAGTGCTGAGTACAGGGGAAGAATGACCTCCCTGCTCCTGCTGGCCACACTATTCCTGATCCAGGCCAGGATGCCATTGGCCCTCTTGGCCACCAGGGCACACAGCTGGCTCATGTTCAGCTGCTGTCACCAGCACCCCCAGGTCCCTTTCTGCCGGGGCACTGTCCAGCCACACTGTCCCCAGCCTATAATGCTGCAGGGGGTTATTGTGGCCAAAACACAGGACTCAGCACTTGGACTTATTAAACTTCATCCTATTGGACTCTGCCCATCCATCCAACCATTCCAGGTCCCTTTGCAGGGCCCTCCTACCTTCCAACAGATTGACACACACTTTCAGCTTAGTGTCATCTCCAAATTTACTAATGAAAGACTCAATATCCTCATCCATGCCATCAATAAAAATATTAACAGAGCTGGTCCCAGCACAGACCCCTGAGGGACACCACTGGTGACTGTCCCCAGCTGGATGCAGCACCACTCACCTCCACTCCCTGGGCCAGGCCATCCAGCCAGTTCCTAACCCAGCAAAGAGTGCTCCTGTCCAAGCCATGGGCTGCCAGCTTTTCCAGGAGAGTTCTGTGGGAGACATTGTCAAGGGCTTTGCTGAAGTCCAGAGACAACATCCACAGCCTTCCCTGCATCCACCAGGCAGGTCAACACAAAGTGAGGAAGGGCACCTACTGAATATCTCCCACAACCTGAAGCATCACTGCAAGATTCTTCTTAGTGTTTGAACATTAAAGCTATCATAGGATAAAGTGATGTTGCTGTGAGGTTAAAAGCTAGAGCAGGAATTAACCTTTTGGCAATGTCATGTTCACTTGATGATGAAGAGGTTTTCTAACTCAGAACTTTGAATGAAATCATACATTTAAATGGACTTAATTTCCGCTCCTCCAGAATTAGCCTCTTTGTTGGAGTTTTGTTGTTGCTATAGCTAATGGTACAAAAATATTTGCGTGAATGCAAACACCAGAAAGGCAGAGAAGAAAATTTCCCATTTTATCTATTAGTAGATCTTTAAAAAGATGCCATATAAAAAAACTGCAGAAGAAAATTATCATATTTTGTTTTTATGGTGTGACACAGTGTCAGGTCATGCTGGCTTTGGCTGTAATCTTATCAACAGTATCTCATCCTTTAGGAATCTCTGCTACAATTACTGTTGGAGTACCTTTCTGGAAAAAGAGGACTCTCAAGAAAGAAAAGCAGTTATACAAGATGACCTAATAGTTGAATAATGTTTTCCCTTGAGGCAAAGCGTGAAAAAACATGAAAGCTACCAAACAGGGTGATCAGAAATAACTGGAAATACATGTCCTGAAGGGTGGTACATGATAAATCCAAAGAGTCACTCAAAACCTCACTACCAGTTACTTTCCCCACTCTTTACTTTATTATCTTACACACACAAACACACATATACACACACATTTACAAACATGTAGATAGATCTACACAGATAAGTACTGCTGATAGAAAATAAATGGCGGTATAGGAGCCCTGGAGATTTGAGAACTCTCCTATCCTTATATGAGGGCATGTTACTCAACCAACAGACTCTCCCTTCAGGTGTCTGCCATACATACGTTGCACAAAGATGCACACATTATATCCTGCATTGTTGAACATGTATTTCCTCAAGTTTTCTCTGCAGAGCTAATTCACCATGATGACATTGGACTGTAAAAACCATCACTTAGGACAATATTAATATGCATTTTGTTTAATGGGGCCTTGTTAGCTCACTGCCAAGTAATACGTAAGCAAATCATCTTTCATTAGGAAAGCTTGAGTAACATTGTAAGGACCCAATTTGCTTAAATAGTCTGAAGTTATTGCTGGGCATATGTCCAGTGTTTCTTCAGATTTGCAGAAGCATAGAAAGAGTATTTTTATCCTGAAGTTACTTTTGTATTCTTCTGGTTTTCAGATGTGTATTTAAATACAGAAATTCACATGAACATAAATACCTGAGAAGTTACTTTCTTTATAAAAAGCAATAATAGGAGATAGATTGAGTGCTGGCCCCATTTACAAATGCATTGACTTCTGTGGGGGTTTAGAGACCTGCCAGAGACTAAAATTTGACTTCATGTTCCCAGAAAGGGTTATGGTTGAGAAATCTGAAACCATGTAACCTTTGTGCATTCATTAAATGTGTAAGTAATAGAACTGCTGGTGTACAAAGTACTTTCGGACTATGCCCATGAGACTGGCTGTCAGCCTTTTCAGAGAACAACCTTTCCTCTTTCCTTTCCTTGAACTTTAATGAAGAAAAAAAATACAAAATCTTCCAGATCAGGTTGACTAGAATACAGCATAGGGTTAGGGTAAGGGAAGTAAAATTCAGGCTTTTCTGAGGCAGATTAGCAGCAAGTGATCTTGGTAGTTTGGGGTGTCAGATGGCTTGTGCCAGTTATCAGAGACATTAGGGAGGGAGTCAGAGCATCCTGCAGCTAAACAATATTGCAGCAGGGAAAGTGGCTGGCCTTAATGGGAGCAGGCGGGCAGGCAGACTTTGAGATGTCTGTAGTGGGACACCTGTGCCAGGGGAGCACTGCACCATACCTGAGTCAAAGAGACTACAAGGGTAGCTCTGGAGATCAGGACTTCAGGCTGGCTGCTAGTGGCTGCTGGAACATCAGGGAGGGAAGGTACATGGAGCTTTTAAAGAAAAGAGAGGATTTGTGACTCCAGGGAAAAGAGCAAGGGAGGACAAAGGATAAATGCCACCGCAGTTGCCAGGATCAGCAGTGAAGCTGATAGTTTTCCAGTTTGGAAGTAAACAACTGACAATGTGCATTTGTAGCCCAGAAAACCAACCTCATTCTGGTCTGCAGCAACAGAAGCATGGCCAGAAAGTCAAAGGAGGTGATTCTTCCCTTCTGCTCTGGTCTCTTGAGACCCACCTGGAGAGCTGCATCTGGGGTCTTCAGCACAGGATAAACGTGGACCTGTTGGAATGAGTCTGGGGGAGGCCACAAAAATGATCAGAGGGCTGGAGCACCTCTCCTACAAATACAGGCTGAGAGAGTTGGAAATGTTTAGCCTGGAGAAGTGAAGGCTCCGTGAAAACCTTATTGTGGCCTTCCAATACTTAAAAGGAGGCTTAGGAGAAAGATGGGGACAGACCTTTAGTAATAGGGCCTGTTGTCATAATACAAGATGTAATAACTCAATGCTCTTATAAAATAGGTGTTTAAGTAATCTTAAAGTAATTTTAAATTTTGTCTGACTTGTGGTAAGACCTGAAGAGAATGTAGGAGATGAGTTCTACCCCTGCTTTGGCCCACCATGAGATGCTTTAAAGAAGATTATTCTTCCATGTGTAAAGAGAAAGCTCTCAAAATAAGTCTTTAACTTGTCTCAAAGGTGTTTCTAAAAAAAAAAAAAACAACTGAGGACACCAGACCCAAGAGTAGCCTGAACAAGGCTACCCTGCACACAAGCATAGCACATCCTCATGGAGGGTCAGAAAAAGAGCAGACAATCCTGTGTCTCAAATGCTTTTAGATCTGGCTAGCAGAAGGTTATCTCCAGTCTGAGGTGCAGACAGTGATATTACCCTGGCTTGTGAAATGTCTAGGACAGAGAGGCTTAGACAAGGCCTGAAGTGAATGTTACAGACATGTTTGCTCAGAAACAAGTGTAAGAAGTCCCAGGAGCACACCTGAGCAGTAGATCCTTAGCAGGGCTCTGTTTTGTCCTACTGCAATCAGCTGTCCCCAAGGTTTGGGGTAGGGGTATCCTCCACAAGCTGGTATGTATTAAGCCGCACTAATTTTGATTCCTTTCGTTCTGCACTGTGCTCCTAAGCTATCCCATCTGGTCTTGTACCCTTAACTATTTTATCACATCCCCATGCCATTTATCAGGGCATGAAACAAATGCCCTCAAGATGGACTACATGCTCTGGAGTAACACAATGCAGTCCTCACATTAGTTAATTCACTCTGATCACAAAAAATGACAGCTTGCAGTCAGGAGGGCATTGAATGCTCTGCTGACTGAGAGTGTGGATGTCTCTCTACATCTGCACCTGAAGGCTTGCCCTCAAATAGGCAGAGGTACAAGTGTTTCCCTTTGGAAAGAAGACACGCAAAGTTGCAGGGAGGTGGCACAACTCTTCATCTGTTCTGATTCCTCTCAGTGGGCAGATGAACTTTCTGCACCTTCAGAGATTCCTCTCCAATGAAAAGACATCAAAGCTGGCAATTCAGCCCCACGTTTTCTAAAAATATTTTAAAGGAATTATTTCCCAATTTTCCCTTCTTTTCTTCATTTCTCATACTCTACGTCGAGTGCAACACCTTCAAATGGCAACAAGGCACAGGTGATACTGTCAATTTTCCTCTTCTAAATAGGGAGAACCACTTCTTTAATGATGACCAGAGTAGGACCAAGACCAGTTCTTTCCTAATGTGTTTGTCACTGAGCACAGCACTCAGAAAATATATGTTGTGATGCCTGCTGCATTCCTGTGAGAGATATATCAACTCCCAGTAAGTGGCAATAGCTGTACTCAAAGATTGCAGTGTATGTGTTCTGAATTGCATTATTATGCACATACTCACACATGTAAATATGTTGCATTGTTTTTATGATCATAATCAAGATATCTATGCAAAGTAGATGTTAATCTCACATTCAGGCACTGGGGCAGAACTTCCCTTGCAAAAACAGATCAGTCAGGTGTTGCACTGGATTGCCAGGTCCCCAAAAGGCTGTAACTCAAACTGTTGGTACTTCAGAAACATCCTTTTCCTGTGCTTGTGCACATCCTTTCCCCCTTTTGTGCACTGCTGCCTGCATGTGTGTTTACATGCACAGAGCATGTCCTTTGAAAGTAAACACTGGCAAAGGGAACAGATCCATGACATGGGTACATACATGTAAGTGCAGAGGAAATTTTTTTTTTTTTTTTTTTTAGATAAGCAAGTATCATTAGAGCCACTTGTTTCCTTTGGATTCCAATCAGTAAAGTACATTTATAAAGTAGCAAAAGTATTGAAGGAATTTCTACTTGGTGGCATGAATAGTAACACATTTTAGATCTTTCTATTACTTATGCAAGAAACTCTGAGGATGTGCTCCTAAATATATGAATTTGAAAAATGGTAAAGAATGTTTTATGGATCACTCTTTAATTTCTGTAAATTTTAAATGAAGTTAGCTTTTTTACTTGTTGAGGTTTTTTTCTCCTCAGACATACAGGTTTCTGAAATATTTTACTAAAATCTGCACAGAGTTTCTTGTAGCAGAAAAAACTGACTGTTTTAAATACATCTGCTTCCAAGCCTTTAAGAGATGAAAAGTCAGTAATTTTTTAAAATTTTTGACCTGAGTGAAAAATATTCCCTTGCGATTTTCTTTTTTATTTAATGGAACAACTAGGACCATGCAAACACACATGAACTTAATTATATGTTTAACCCTTTGCAAAAGAAAACCCTTAAAATTCGGCTTGCGAAAAAATGAGAATCCCATACAGTTAATTTTTCTATACATGCATATATACCCACCAAAAGCTTTGTCTCATCCTCCTTACAAGAAATTAGGTATTTGAGCCTTTTGATGAAATGATCTGTGGAAGATCAGTGCTCCAGAAACCCATAGCTTTAATAGATATTTAATTGTATCTTTTGGGTAAGTGACAAAGTGATGGATGGAGTTATCACAAATTACATTCTCTTCAAGTGAAAACACCATCTTTCAGGTACAGTAAGCAGCACCAATTTGGCCAAGTAATAGTTAAGTGATTTTATAATAAAGAAGATGATACAAGCAAAGTCCCAAAAAGTACTGAGCTTTCATTTGCCTTTTGGGAGGACAGTGCAGAGACCAAATGCTTGAGGAGCTAAGCTTTAAAATATAATCAGGTCAGAGATATTGTATTGGATATTTCTGGTGCAAATCAAAGGCAGTTCTAAAGGGCTCAATTAATTCTTCTATCCCAGCATGATGCTTATTCTCACATAAATACAGTCTGGTGCAGTGGTGTTAGTTTACACTAAAGTGATAGCTTTTTAATGGCCAGTTCACAGTCACTGCTTGGGATGTGCAGGAAAGACCATGAAACATGGATTATTTTGTATGAATCTGTAGTTAAGCTTTTGCAGAAGGTCTATGCTACCCATAGAGAACCTGTCCTCTCATCTTCGAGGTTGTGGCTCCATGCTTGCTGCCACCACAGCCCTGCTAAGCTCATGAGGCAGGACTGCCCAATGCTGTATTTCAGGAAGGCTCATTCTGCCTTAAAAAGATGCAAATTAGTTAATCAGCATTCTAAGTTGGACAGCTACTTATAAACTTCTTTGCATGCTCTTTGACTGTCTCGCACTGTCCATATGAGACAGACAGATCTATGATAAAAAAATAGGACCTGATCAAAGACATCACTGTCGAGTGAACTAAAGCTGGAGTGTCAGAAGGAGTCTGGGGTGGGAGGAAGGCTGCAAGAGCTGTGTCCTCAGCTGATGTCATGCCACTGAGCCTGAGAGGAATGCCTAGTCCTCTTACAGCCCTTTGTATAGGCAAACTATAGCTGCCAGCTTTAAACACCAAGGATTTATTTTAACTGGCTCTCCCTTATAATAGGTTCTGCAAAGTAACAGTCTGTAATGGAATCCCTGAAAGAAACACCAAAGGGAGAAAAATTCCAGCATATTTTTCCTTGTATTCAGAGACACAGGCAGAGACCAAGCAGCCCATATGGTCTAACTTTGACACCTCTCATCCATCAAACCAGTTAGTCTCTCTAGTACTTCATATACAAATCAGAATAACCACAGGCTGGGCAGACATGAATTTTCCTGCCCAGGAATGTTTGTGCTGCAGAGCAATAAATCCTGGCAGTGGGCAAGAAGAGTTAGTACTCAAATAGATGTTGGAGATGTGGGGCTCCACTTGTAATTTTAAGAGTTTGGTGTTTTCAAGGAATTCTGAGAAGAAACAGTGGCCAAACACCTTTCAGATGCACAACTCTATTGCCAGCCCTGGTTTGCACCACTGTAACTAAGAACAGCCTTTTAATTATACATGCTGAGGAGTGCAACAGAAGGCTTCTCTCGTCCTCACTGGAAGTTAAAGAAGACCAGCAGAAAAGTCTGTCTGTTTCCAAATAAGATTGCCTTCTATGTTACTTGCCATCACATGTAGGACTAAATAACAGAATTACTACTAATTTTTGCAATTATGATACAATCATTTTACCCAAAATTTCTTAGAGACCTCAAGCTCTCAACTTGCTTTCTGGTGTAGAAGAGTTACAGTCTGTCCATATATTTTGATGTAGTTCATGAAGATAGAAACTGCTATTCTTTTGTTGTTTTCCCAGCCTAAGATTATAATCAAACACAGGTGGGAATGAGTTCTAATTAATTGGTTTGAAGTGCCTTCATTTAGTAGTTTGTATAGTATATTCAAATAATGGGGTAGCTGAGTTTTTCCAGGAATTGAGAAATTAGAATAAAGTCAGAGTTAAAACTGTACAACAAAATTCCACCTAGACTTTTTTCTGGACTAGATAACCTCCAGAGGTCTGTTCCAATTTAAATCATCCTGTGCTAATGATTTGTTCCATGAGGTTTATTTTGTGCTTTCATGTACATCAAAACACAGATGAAAAATCTGTGTTTTAACTTTACTCGTGTCCTTTAGTTCCTTACCCCAAAAACTCTGTCAAAACTAGCAAGACTCTTGATGGAGTGAACTCCTACTCAAGATAAGAGTGCCACAGGATCTGAAATCTGCTGTTAAAATGCAGTTATGCATATTTGTGCACTGCTCTAAACAAACACTCTGTGTTTGGAGGTTGGCAAGATGAAAGCAGGTGTCTTACCTTTCAGATACTCCATGACTTAACACATTCTTTCCCCAAAGAATCCAGTCTAGTTTGCCATGAGTTTGTTATGACTGTGAGCCATGACACCAGCAGAGAGACATCTTTTTGGTTTGATCCAAAATATGTGGAAATTGATGGAAAAAATGTACTCACTTTCAAAGATATTCTTGTTTTTGCTCCTATGTAATATAAATAATATTCTATTCTGTTCTATTCAAGTATCACACTTATGGCATACAATCTTTAGGACATGCACTGCTTTTTTGGCTATACAAGAAGAACACAATATTTTGGCATTCATTTAATAAACCATAGCTGAGTTGGGGGAAGTATGAAGGGAAGGACACAAGAAAATACTACATGGGAAAAGTAGTCAAACATGCAGAATTTCTCCAGAGGTGCCATTGGAGCTTCTTTTTGTGTATCAAGATAAATGATCGTACTGTTTTCGCTGTTGCATTCTGGAGAATTACCTTCAAAATATCACTTACTTCAGAAGGGAGACATGCTTCTTAGGAAAAAGTCAGGACCAGCATGAACAGGAAATTAGGTGAGAATGAGTAGGATCAGTTGTTCAGACTTGCAGAGCAAAAAAACCCCAAACAAACCCCAAATCAGACACCAAATTAAATATGTGAGAACTGGCTCAGGTCTTTAATGAGTTGTTTGGATTAACATACCCCCAAGAAAGAAAAAATACACCATTTGTGTTTACAGTCCAAGTGCTCAGCCCTCCTTAGCTCTGCACTGCTTTCACAGAAAGGATGTCTCCAAAGCTGCTGCAAAAGTGGCAAAGGCTCAGTCTGGAGAATGCTGAGGGAGATCTACTGAGATTAAAAGGCCTGAAAGACAGGAATGAGAGTTTGTGAAACACACACACATATGTGAAACCTATCCAGCTGTTAGAGCCACTTTCCTCAAATTTCCTCTGCCCAGCAGCAGAGCACCCAGGTCAACTTCTCAGTCGATCAGCACCAAAACAATACAGAAGAGCAAGTGGGAAATTGCCCATTTCAGCAAACACTTTCAAAAGGGATGGGCCTTTAACCCTTCTACTTCAGAGGCATCTTTCCCTCATCAAATCTGTTGCTTACCACAGTCAAAACAAAATTTTTCTGTTGTGCCATAACCCCCAATCTATGCCACCTGAAAAAGCCCTCAACAGGAAGCACTTAGCCATTCAGGCCTTGAAAAAATCAACAGATAAATGAGCACGTGGACCTGCCCTTGGATCAACTTTATCCCACAACTCCCCTTGTCTCTCTGGGGTAGATAAGACTGGCCAGGTGCTGCTGAGCATTAACTAGCCATGTCCTTGTTCTACAGGTCCTAGAAAGCAAGTGACATTGTAGGTGATATCTATCTGCTCTCTTCAATCGAAGAGCAGCAAGGGACTCGACTCAAAAGTTAAGGCTGTCTGGGGGAATGTGACTGTAATCCATTATGAAATCTATTATTCTTCAAGGGCTAGCCATGAATATCTCAACATATGGTATCAAAGACTGAATCATTATTACTATGAATCTTCTAATTCTGCAGTCAGAAATGCATCTTTTTTTTCAGTAACTATAAGGTGTGCTACATTTTCTTCACAACTTCATGTACAGGAATCCTACACATTCAGATCTTCCACGCCCTGCAAAATTCAGAGATACTAAAGAAGTTGCATGTAAAACTCTCCCAGAATAAATTATGTCCCTACCATTTCTTCACAGCTCCCAGCTGTGCTGTTGGGAGTCCAGCTCTACAACACCAGAGCCTCTCCAACTACCAGCTACATGCGGCAGTATGTAATTTATTCCCAGAAGTCCTCTTCTCCACTTGTGCCTTTTCCATGGCTGTGCATATCCTTTTTTCCCAGCTCTCCTCCACTGAGAGTTAAGGTTTTTAACCCCTGATCAGAATTTCAGAGAGTTTCTTCACAGCATATTTTCCATCAGAGTGTTTTTTCCTGCCACAGAGTAGTTCATCCACCTATTCCACTCTGATTTCTCTTTTTCTGGACTATTGTACCTTTCCTGAGATCAGAACCCAGAAGAAAACTTCTTTGTGTGCATGTGTACAATGCTTTCTGACAGTGCCTACAGAGTCACAGATTGTGATCTTCTTTTGCATCAGCAGTCGGCAGAAACAAGCTTCTTAGGCAGTGATGGTATTTTGCCTGCATTGAGGACAAGAGTATGATTAAATATATTCCTGGACCACTGTCAATTGAACTTTTTTCCAGAAAAGCAGCTAATGATCTTGGATGTCCCATCTGAGACATCTGACTTCAAGAGGAGAATGTCAGGAATTTCCGAAGAATCAAAACCCCATACCCAGCATATGTTTTGAACTGGGCACCCAAACCAAATGGACTCTTGGATGGAGGTTCCTGTTTTCTGAACACTCCCAAATAACTCTGAATACTCAGATGGGGAAGTGAGGTGTCCACCAGAAAATTGCAGAAAATATTCAGAAATGCCAAGCACCAGAAGGGAACATTAAGAAAAGCCTATTTGGCATCCAATGGTAAATTAAAAAAAAACCAAAAACCAAAAACCAAAAACAAACAAACAAAAATAAACAAACAAAAAAAAACCCCAAAACAAACAAAAAAAAAAAAAAAAAAAAAAAAAAAAACAAAAAAAAAAAACAAACCAAAAAAACCCCCACCAAAACAAAAAAAAAAAAAACCCTCCCAAAAAACCAAACCCAAACAAACAAAAAACCTCCACCAAAATAAAACAAATAAACCACAACATTATTAGCTCTTAAAATAGTAAAAAATTCTGACTCACATTGTTTGTTACCATGTCCCTGGCACAACTGGGGTTAAGAGTGATCCAGCCAGAGGTACAACATCAGCTCCCAGCAATCAGCCACTTCAGTATTTGCTGCCAAATATCTCCTCTGGGATCACTATGCCTATACATATGCTATTCTGCCTAGAATGCCTCCAGGAGAGGACAGGGATAGTGCACTAGAGAGGGGTGGAAGAGGAGGCATTGCATTGACTCTGGGACCAGGACACAATACCTGGGCTCCACCAACTGGTTACAGGCTCTGTGGAGTTCGACCTTTTATTTTGGCTCCCACTGACTCAGACTGCACACTCACAGTTCGGCACTGGGTGAAAGCAGACTCTGGACTGCATGAAAGCTAAAACCGGAGCAGGGGAATTCTTGCCCTTGGCATGAACAGCTACTACAGCAGCTGGCTGAAAATGTTTTAATACATGGGAATCTGGCAGGTGGCTCAAGGCTGCACAGCTTTTGTGGAAACTTTCTGTATTGCCCCAGAAAGCAGGAGTTAAGAGAAAATGTAATTTGCATATACTGCAAAGTGATAAATAAAAGACTTAAATAATGCAAATCCTATGTTTAATATTAAATATAAAACCAACAGATTACTATGAAATTTTCCAGTGTCCTGAGAGAAAAGCATGCTAACTCTCAGGGAAGGGATACCATGTACATACCACAAGTTCTCTGGATGGCACAGCAGTTCAACAGGCAATCATGCTGCTGCAAATACTAGAGGAAGCATGTGGGGATCTGTAGGATCTTGAGCCCTCTTAACAAGTGCTGTGTGCTGTGCAGGAATCAAGGAAGGAACTTCTGCACAGGCAGGGTTACCTCATGCCTTTGCAATGGTTACAACAGTGTTTGAAGTCTCACTTGACCTCTCAGGTAAATCTACTTCTCTGGAACTATTTTGGCACTTGCAGATGTTGATCTAGTTGTAGATAATATAACAAGCAGGACTACAATTCCCTGAGCTGAAGACAAGGCTCGAGTACATAATGGAAAGAATTCGCTGGATTTTTTTTCCATCCTGCTACATACTTCTTCCAGAGAATTGTGAATGCTTCTGAAAGAGAAGAGGAAAAATAGTGATGAAAGATTTTGAATATCTGTACAAGTCATTAAGTTCTGAAGAATTCTCTCCAGAACAAGTTCTCAGATATTTTGGGATATTTTGCTGGCTGTGAGGATGTGATGCTCACAATTTGATAGAACAATATTCATGAAATCAGCGTGATGTCATAATGTTTTGTTCTGGTATAAGCCCCAAGAAAAGCCAATGTTCTACAGAACATTGAATAAAACCTAAAGAATACATTAATTTAATACTGTGAGTTTGTCTGAGATCAGCAATGGGAATAAAAAAGTAGATCAAACAACAAGCTTAAACTATGTCCTGGAGAAATGTATTCACTAGAGATGCATCCTTAAGTTTTTAATACTTTTTTTCTTTTTTTTTAAGTCACCTTGTTAGATTAAAATTAGTACCAAACCAAATTCAGTTGTTGTTCTGTGACCAATCAGTGTACATTTTCCTATATATCACTATATATGCACTTTTGTACATGCATTTCTGTAGCTGGTCAGAAACTTCAGGGTTAGTTTTTCTATTGCTTAGATAATGTCTGCCAGGCTCAAGTCCCAGACTACTGTAAGTGCTTCTGTATCTACATTTATTGGCATATGAGAGTTAATGTTAAACACCTTTAGTGAGACTTAAAGCTCTCTTTTATTACCCCATTTCTTGTTTCTGAAAAATGTGAAGCAGCAGTAGAAGGAAGACCAGATCCCCACCCCAAAAGGAATGGAAAGAAGGCCAGTTCCCAGTGTAAGTGTACATGCCCATCCTCCTTGGCCATGATACCTGCAAGGTGGAGCACACTCAGTCCTGCTACAAGCTCTGTTTTTAAATGGTGTTTGGATGCCTCATGCCTCTGAGAGTGTATGCCTCTCACGAACACCTAAGGGCCTCTCAGACATCATTTACCACTTTGCACGTGTGTGTGAAAAATTAAATATCAGTTTCATGTACAGGCTCTGTGGTTCTTTTCTTCATTTTCTCTTCCTTTTTATTTTTCTATAAACATTCCTGTAAAATTAATGCCTTTAATATCACCATGTGTTTAGCCGCAAAAATTGCCAACTTTTGTTGGAAATGCTGCACGATTTAACTGTTTGCCAATTATTTCCTTTAATGTTTTAATCCTATGTGGTTCCATAAAACACTTCTATGCCAGTTTGATTTTTTTCAGACATTTGATCAGTCCAGCTTGCCTGCTAAAAATGATGCTTGACTCATATCCTGGCAACAGTGTTTATTTGACGTGCACTGGTGAAGCACTCTAGAAAACTGTACTCAGGCTATTCCAAATTTAGCCTCCTACATCTGTGTGTGTTTTGGTGTTTGGGTGCGTCTGAGTTATCGGCTGTGTCTAGTGGGTGACACAAGCTGATCAGTGCACCTTTGTTGTTTAATTAGAAGCTCAGTGTTGAAGAAGCATTGAGAGAGAAAATATCTGTGTTCCTTGTGGTCTTTTTTTAGATCTGTTTATCTTGGGTAGATTTGTGCTGTAAGAAAATCCAAGTCGCTTTAGACTATGTCTATCTTCAGCCAAACTCCAATTACTTTTGTATTTCTGTCCAAATAAAACCACTGGCTGTAAGTCCAAGCCTATGAAAAATGCACAGCTGTGCAGTTACATCCATTCCTATGCTCAGAAATGTTAAACAATGGAGCCAGAGTTATTTTTCAGAGAGAGGCATACCTGAAGACAAGTCTGGGGAGAGGCTGGGCACATGCTGGATTTCACGTGGGAGTGCAGGACAGTAAAGAGGGAAATGTCTCATTAAAAGTAGCTGTGCTAAGTTGGCTGAATTGATCATCCTGTGCATGATGGGTGTCAAAGAGTGTGAGTACCTTGCCAAGGAGTGTCCTCCCGGATCACAACAGCTGTGGTGGGAGTGGAGGCATCAGGCCAAGGTTCCAGCCAAGCCCCAGGCCAGGACTGCAGGCTGCTTACTGAAACCTTCTTACAGTTCAAGTTCAGTGATGTATTTCTTACTCCTACTCCAAGAGGTGGAAAGATCTGGGGGCTGGCTGGTTTGTCCTTAAAAAAAAATGGGTTAAAGATCCTCTTATTCCTGTTTACAAGAAGTGAGCAAACACATAACTGCTCAAATAACCAGGCATTAAATTCACTTCATTGGCACCTTCTCAGCACTATTCAACACAGACCTTCAGAGCCTGTGGTGCTGCATGCCAGTGCTAATTGGGTTTGCTCATCAGTGGAGGCAGCAAGAACACAGGTGCTGGCAGTAGGAGAGGGCAGGTGCCTTCACCACCAGCCTCTCACCATTGTAGCTGCCTCAGGTGCCTCAGAGGAACCTCTGCCCATGCCATGAGGACAAGGTAGTATCCTGTCCCAAGGAGCCTGGTGGGATAACACCGCTCCTTTAGGAGACCTGACCCTTCCTGTTTGTAATGTAAAGCTGTGGAGGATGATGGGGCTGCTAAAATTCCCTTCTGCTGATTCATTCCTATCCGAGACGATTTACCTTCAGGGCTCAACATCAATCTGCTTCTGGAATGTATCAGATTGTGCCAAAAAAGAAATGATGGGGAAATGGCAGGGTAAAAACAGGTTTAAAACCAAGCTACCTGCTTCCAGCCCTGCCTCTGAGCATGCTCTCCATTTCACATCACACAAGCAGGGTGATACACAAAAGCTTTAATGCATTCAGAGTATTTCTTCTCAGGATGAAAGTGTATTTCCAGCCAACACAGCAAGCTTGGGTTAGCCTGCCAAGATTTGTTGCATTTTTGTTTAATTACAGCAGCATCCAATAGGTTTAAATTTGAGAACCAATGAGCAGAATCCCTGCCTCTCCTCCCTCTTCACTGATTGTTTGAATCTTTAAGAAGCAGCTTCTTAGTGTCTTTGGGACAGTCGGGAGAGTCTTTAAGCACACACTTATCTTCAGCTAATGCATTGCACTCAGCTGGGTGGTACATGTTTGCCAAGTTTAGTGTGTGCTGAAGTGCTTTCTGGGCTGGAGTACACTTGGTTCACAACTCCGAAAGCATGTGATTGCAATGAATTTGTCTTGCATCAGAGAGGATTTTTTTTTTTGGAATGTCTCCTATTTAAACAACAATCCATTGGTGTTTCTGAGGCTTCTAGAACAAAGTTGCTATTAAAAAAATGCAAGCATTTCAGTGTTGTACAGATGTAACATTATGTGTTGTATATAGTTTGCAAAGTGTAGGAGACTTTTGGTTGAAAAGTGCTCTGCACATACATAATATCACCATCATCATTATAAATGCATTGAAGACAGAGAAGCCTAAGCTGATCTATTATGGGCACCTGTCCCTGTATAATTTTCTAACACTGCCTGCCTGGCTGAACTGATGAGATCTCCACTAAATTGGAGTAGCCTGTCATTTCGTTCAGATTGAAATGGATTTTCTTGCCTTGAATTCCTGGCAGAGAGAAAACAATCAAAAAATAATAGCTCGCAGATAATAAGGTTGTGTGTCGAGCTAGGCATAACGGATACACAGCTGTCAACACTTTTCCTGCACACGTTCACATCGTTTCATTATGACATGAGCAACCCAGGATGAGAGGCAAAACAGAGCCAGGGTGTTTGCCATTTGACCCACCCCAAAACACACTTGGGATCCCCCTAATAAAGCCGGTTCTCATTATTTACCACAGCCAGAGAGATGGTCTCCCTGGCAGAAGGGTAGGCAAATAGTTGGCCTTCCTTCAGATAAGCAAAACTGATTATGTTCCACTGAAATGATATCTAATAAGTGCTTTTGTATATTTTGGCCCTCAGCATGGCACCACTTCTCCTGCTTTCATCTCTGGAGAGCTCTTAAAGTCCAAGTGACGCATTTTGTAGAGATTTCAAGAAAAATACAGGCATTCTGGACAGCTTTCTTTTTTCAAGGCTACACGGGAAGCTGTAACTCAATACATAATGGCTTGCTTTGGTTGTCAACAGAGTCACACTGGCCCAGGACAAAACTCTGCTTGAGCCCTATGACTCCATTATACTACTGAGGCCAAGGCACACCAACTTCACAGCAAGCAGCAGACAGGAGAGGGATGTTGTCGCACCAGGCTGACTCTTATTCCCCAGCCTGGACGAAACAGTGACACCTTCCAGTGGGGTGTGCCTGCAGTGTCTTGGTTCTCTGCCTCCAGAGTCAATTACCATCAGCTTCTCTGCCATCCCATCCCTGTCGTGTCCTTTTTGCTTACCTGATTCAGCCTGATAAACTTATTTTTGGAGTATGAAAATATGTCTAAAAGATATGTTTGATTTGTCCCTTCCTTGCTGTGTCTGAGTATGTACTATGACACTGGAAGCAGTGGAGTTAGCAGCAGCTGCCTGCAGCTTATCTGTTGGCAAGGCAGGAGCTGAAATCACATTCTCAAAGTACCAGAAAGATAGACCTTTTGAAAGGAAATGTGGGGTGAAAGAGCAGGAAAGCAAGTTCGCTTCCAAACAATAAACATGCAGATCGGAAATAATTGAGGCACTAGAACAAGGAGGAGGGAAAACAAAACAAACCATAACAACAGATCCTCAGATGAACTAGTTTTCCTTGTAGTAGGGAAGAAGGACAAGGGAAAAGGAAGAGACCAAAACCATCTAGCTTTAGGTAGCTTAGAACTGACCAGAAGAAGGTTATTCAGTTTGTGATAAATCCTGAGGAGCTGCTATGTTCAGTGATAAGCTGGCATCCTGGTGGTCCTGGCAAAACAGACAAAATCTCTCAGGACCTGTCTGCCTGCTGGCTGACCTGCTGATGAGCCAGGAAACTACTTGGTGTGCCTGGTTTCCTTTAAAACACCTCAAAAATTGACCTGTTTCAACAGAGCATGTCAGTTCTACCAACTCACTGTCTTTCCAGCAGTCTCCTGTCTGATGGGGAGATTTCCAAACTGCTCCATGATGCCAGACAATTACCAGCTAAAAATATTTTTATTATGGAATACTGCAGTATCATTCTGTAGAAAGACATAAAGACAAAGAACAGAATAAAAACCAATTTCCTCTACTAGTAGACAGCACTTAAATTATGTGTGAATGATATCTCCAGACTCCTGAACAGATGGCCTGTGGGTCACTTGGGGCCCAAGGAAAAAGGGATAAAGGATTCTGGAAAGAAGAGGAGCACACACACAAAATCTAGAGTCAAGCAGGGTAAAGAGATTTTTCTCGTAGCTTCAGTGTACATACAGTACATACAGTGTACATACAGTACATACAGTGTACAGATGTAAAGGTACATGACGGTGTTTTCTACAGCACAAGAAGGATTTCTAAAGCACTGAATTTAGGCACCTAGCCTAGCTGGTTTAGTTACCTGGCTTGCCTCCTTGAATTCCCTTAATAGAGAAGCTCTCCCAGAGGCAATTCACAACAGAAGCCTGACACAGGCTTACTGACTTGCTCCTGGAAGTGAGTCTCTCTCCCTGTGTTTTTCCATTGACTCCAGGGGGAACCTGGAGAGCCCAGCTGGCTAGCATACCAGCCAAATTGGGTGGCTAAATTTGGGTGGTCTGAACACCTCCACTTCTGCAGGAGGCCTGGATTAGGATTGGAGCTTTGTCCTTAACACCTGCATTGCTAGAAAAATACATTGTTGCTCTTCAATGTTATGTTGCTATGCTTTAGATGAGCTGTATATTTACGTTAGACATTGCTTTTCACTTGTGCTTAGGATGTGAAAGTGAAAATCTAGTTGTGTGGTGTATTCAAGAATGGAAGGACTGGGGGAAGTTGTTAAACAACCTGGAAGCCATCAGAAGTTCACATTCACCTTGGGGCATTGCTTCTATCGAAGATAGCATCCTGAGTGACAAGGAGTGAATAATGAATATCAGTGAACATTAGCCCTGAGTGGCTGTGTGTGCAATGTGGTATTGTTCACTCTTTGTTCACCAGCTTTATAATGAAATCGGAGCGCGTCTGCTCTCTGTCTGGTTTTTGTAGCCTTCCAAATATGATCATGCCTCCCCAACTTCAGCCTGCATTGTTGCATTCCAGCATACTCACTTTGCATGACATACCACTTACCTTCAAACAAACTTTGGGCTAAGTTTGCACAGACCAACTCAAAGGGTGTTATTTAAAGAAGCTGAATCTCACCACACACTTAGTCAGAAGTTTCTTTCAGGCCAGTGAAACAATATTCAGGCAGTCATCTCCTGCATTTCCAAAACTGGCCTTCAACAGTGCAGGCTCAGACCAGATTCAGAAGCTGAATCATAAATTACTCTTAAAAAAAAAATAAGTCAACTCACTTTTCAGTGGTCCCAGGAGCCCAGTTCTCACCCCAGTATGATGAGCTGCCTCTCCTGTGATAGAGTTTACAGTTTGAACGTGACAGTATCAGCAAGCACTTGGTACACAGGAGGAAAGGCACTGAATAGACCTGGGCCTGTCGGTCCAAGCAGAAGCTCAGGAGAATGATGTGGTCCTGCTCTGGAACATTGTTCCTTCCCCAGGTGATGCACAATCACCCAAAGGGTCACATTTTGTAGCCTAGACCTCTAGTCCTTTCCTGACCAGACAAGATATAAATTGATATTTATTATCAGAGCAGTCCAAGCAGGAGCCTAATAGGTCAGAGGGTAAATCTTGTGGACAAAGATGGAGCTATCATTACTAATACATTTTTCAAAGCAGGTCCACAAAGATTCTGTGTCATACATCTAACTTTTCCATATGATGGGGAAGAGGAGTGGTGTGGTGGGAAGAAATATTCAAATGTTTTCCAGTCTTGACAATACTACTACTGCATACTGCTTCTTATAGTTCCTTCCAGCTGAAAAGGCATAAAAGAACCATGAACCCATGTTTGGATTCATGCAGAAAAACATCAGAGAAGGAAAAAAAAATCCCCATGCTCCTGTCGCCTTGTTTTCACTATGGAGAGCACAGACTTGGAATTGTGCTATTATATGTTATATATTCCTCAAATAGGGGTAGGTCTGAAAACATCTGGCCTGGTCACATTGTGCTTGGCAAGGATGAAAGTTAATATATAAACTCTAATAACCAAGATCTACTGATAGGAAAAAATGCTGAGATTTTGTTGTGTATACTTTGGGAGAAGTAATTACATTTCATTATATAATCAGTTATACAACACAGATTCTCCCCAAAGTAAATGGTAGCTCCATCCATGAAGACTTTTGATGTGTGTTCCAAGAATTTGTAATAAATCAAAGCATAAGTAAACTTTTTTTGATGGCACAGGTTGGATGGCTTACAAGGAAACAAAAGTTCCCTTGAAAAAAACACTGCTTTTAATCAAACGCTTTGTTTCCACTGAATTTTTACCAAATCCAAGATTTTGGGCCATACATGGGTCTAGGGAGAGTTTGCTTGAATCCAGTGGTTTTAAGGCCCTGGAATCCCTTGGCCTTATAGCAGCTCACATGTGCATCTGGTATGCAGGCACATCCCCATCCTGCTGCCAGGGCTGCTAGCACTGGAGTGCTCCTAACACCTGAATGCTCCAAGGCTCACTCATCCAACAGCTCTGCCTTAGGAAAGGGGAAGTGTCTGGAAGCTGCTTGCAACCACCCTGAGAGAGTAATGCTTTTGAATATTGTGAAGCTAGCAGAGCTTCTAGCTTGGTTGCAGAAAATGAAATAAAAGTTGGATTCTCATCAGAATCCAGACAAGTTGAATTAAAATTTGAAATTATCCTGCAAGCCTCTGTGTGGTGTGTGGTAGTATTAAATTCTTGATTTTGTCCAGGACTGGAAGCAGTTTTGTCAGCACACTAGGATGAACAATTAACAGGTTCTCATTCAAGTCAGAGGGGATTATACCTGATCAAATTGGTCTAGGAAAGCAGAAAGTAAGCAGAAAGTTCATTTTTGGGTCCTTTAGTGCTATACAGAAGTAACTTTCTCCTGTGACCACTGAGAAGCTTTGACATATTTACTGTGCTCAGCACTAAAAAAATCTCACATTTCAGTGCTTCAATGAAGAAAGGAGCAATGTAAGAACTAGATACCAAATCCTCCCGGTTCAATCCAAAATCTTATGTTTTCCTTAAAAGATAAATCTAAATAACAAGCAAAAAACCACCTGGAAGTATTTAGAAGAGAGTGTGAAGAAGGGAGAAAAAGGGGGGACCTTTCTAAACTGTAGCACAAATAGCTTGGCCCATCTTGTGTTACATGTCTGCAGGAGCTGGCCAGTAATAATCTTGATATTTGGTCCTCGAGGCCAACAGTCAGGCAATAGCCAGAAACATTAGGCTAAGGGATTGGTGGGGAGATTTAGGCCACCTGAGTTGACCCCTCAGATTCATGCACAAGATTTAAAATTCATTTTGTTGTGGTTATCCTGACATTCTATTTCCTTTATTACTATGGCCTGAAGTCAGTAATACACTTGAAAGTACATGTATACCTTTACCATAACTTTGAACTTTTGAGAAGCTTCATTATCCACAATGAACATATGTGAGTACTTTCCTGGAGACTGGGCATGATTTTACTCATGGGTTCAACAGGGGTGGCCAAAAGAAGAGCCTCAATTATTATTATTTTTTTTTTAATTAAGTAGAGCATGACAATAAAGATTCTGTAAATTATGTACCCCATTAAACCAATAGAGACATTCATTTTGGTGCAGTCATTATTTCTATTTCATGGCTCCAAATTGAAGCAATAAAGGTTTCAAATCACTTTCAGTGTTTTACATAGCTCCACGTGGTGACCTAGTGCAGCTGGAGCTGTAACACAGAGATGTACTTAAGGTATTGCTTTGTTTTGGTTATTTAGCTATCTCGCTGCACAAGTTCAGAAGGTCTTTTATCAGGAGATTTCCTGTCAGGCTATGGTCCATGGAAATCTGTCAGCACTTGGTAGGATTGAAAATTTTGGTTGTAGCAATCATATAAATTTCCCCCAGTACCTTTACCATATTTCTCAGAGGCAGTATTTTATGGGTTATCCCCTGCAGTTTGTCTATTTTCAAAAGAATGTAGGAAAACTCCATTGTCAGCTCTAAGTTTGGATCCTTATAAATTAATGCAGCAAATTCAGAAAATATCTAATTCAGTAGACACGTTTGTAAATAGGACATTCTCCTTTCCTACTGAAGCAATAACAAATGCATTTTCTTGGTGAATGACCTCCACAAAATGGGCTACATCTATTTATGCAAAGGTAATTAGGTCATAACATTTACTTTTCCTGTTCACAGATTAACAACTTCTTATAAATCAAAATTGAGGCTTTGCTTAATTTTCAGTATGCAATTTTAAAAATACTTCTGGTGCCTATCATAATTCTTTTTTTTTTCAGATTTTGAGATATTATTTTTATTACAATACTTGCTATGGGAAATCTAATAATTTAAATCAAATTGAAACTTTTCAGGTATCACACTTTTCCACAAGGCAGGTCTCAACTCTTTTTAATGTTGAAACACCATTTGAATTTTTAGTAAACCTATGTTTGAGACTTTTCTAAGGATTGAACCCACCAGTTTATAATCATGTATCCTGTAGTTAAGGTCATACTATTGATTTTCATCTGTATGTAAATATATTCATTCAGTGAATCCTAAGTCTACAGTAAAAAGAAACTTATGAACATCTTTTCTTATAACAATTGGAAGCCTGTTCAAGAAAATGCCTTCAAAATCAGCAGTTAAATGTATTCACAGATACATAGATATTTATATGTATAAAAATATATTCCTATATATGTATGTATATGTATATAGCACTGAATAACATTTTAAAAAGTACCAATTTTTATGGAGTTGTTCTCAGTGCCAAGAAAATAATTAATGGACAGTTGCAATAATTCTGTAAGTTATACTTACAATAATAACATATGGGCTCAAAAAGGGGCCTCAGTAGCATTTTTGGCACAGTGTGAAGCTATTCATTTCTATTTATGTCTCTGCAACAAAGTAATTAAACACATGCATAAATCCCCAATAACCTGAGCTGAACTTCAAAATATTTCTAAGGGCTTTGCATAATGGGCCTGGGACATAAGAGGTCAGAAAGGGCACAATTCTACTTCCCAGAAAATACTGATATTTTGACTCTTTCCCATTTTGAAATGGGGCAATGGGATGAAAATATTTTGTGGAAGGAACACTCCATAATTAATTTTTATAGCAAAGGTTAGCAACTTCAAAGAGATTTGATAGGTAAACCATTATAAAATAGTAATACATAAATTAAAATAAATCCCTGCACGATCAATAGAAATGGAAAAAACCAGCAAAATATGTTGATGCCCTCCAAATAAATAAAAATGAATTCTCTGTCTAAATATTTTCTCTTCTCAACACTTTAAAACCAAGATAATCCCCAGAAACACTTCCAGTTCTGAAAAACCCCCAGATTCCAATTAATTTTGTTTTTGAGCTGCTTGTGAACAAACAAACCTGTACTATTTGTAGGTTTAGGCATGTAAAACAAATCTTGATGTCTATCCTGCCTTCAGCATTCCATTCAGTTTCTACAATGCTTCAGAAATTGATCTTTGTGGTTTTTTATACAATAACTAGAGCCTGGGTTGCATGTTCTGTGGTTCCAGGATATGAAGCAGCAGCTGGGTATCTTTATAATGGAATTTGGGTAAAACCATGCCTAGAAATAATGCACATCAATTTTGGAGTGTCTAAATACTGGAAATACATCAACTCTTTGCAGAGAAAAGCAATGAAAAGATGTACAGTTTGAGCTGGGGAATCAAATGTTCTCAAAATTAGATATATAAAAAAATATGTCCCACTCAGAAAAAAACTTTAAAACCAACCAGGCTTGCTCGCAGCAAGATACACATCCTCCTGTTTTAATTTATGCTGCAGTAGTTCCTAGAAGCCCCAAGTCCCCATCATGCCTCACACTGCAGAGTGATCACACATTTACTTATTTATTTATTTATAGGGCATTAGATTGTCCTGCTCCTGAGCGAACAGGTAAAGCACTGGTTACTGAGGATACATACATACACCCAGGCAGCCAGCCACAGAAAGTAATTTCAGCCTCAGCCTTTGTTTTAAATAAACACCTGCATTTTCATATGGAGAAAAGAATTTGTTTCACAATGAGCTGTCACAGCATGTTTGCCTGCTAATGAACCAAAAGCTCTTTGAATTCTCTCTCTCATTCTTCCCACACTGCAATTTTGCCAGCCCTGACTATCCCTTTTAGTGCCTTTTTTTTTTCCTTTTATTTTTTTTCTCTTGAACAAAACATTCCTGCTTAGGCCTGCAGTTACTTTGTAATTCTTATTTCATTTACTACAGGGAAAGGCCTTGCTTCCATTCAGAGAAGAAAGGAACAGATCATTGTTACTGCTGTGTGCAGACAGGTAGTCCCGATTGGATGGTATTTCAGTGGAAAAATATATTTCGTGGTCCAGACAGGGAGCTCAAGACAAGGCTTCTTATGGCATCTGGGATCATGGCATAGGATACTATGCCACATACAACCCAACCTAGTCCCACAGGTGGCTGTACACTCCAGTGCATCAAATCCCCAAAGACTTCCATGGGTAAGGCCCTCCTCCAGTGTGAGAGTGTCTGGCATGTGTCAAAGCACGCTCTGTTCCCCACACGGGCCAACCCCGGCTTCTAGCACTGTAAAACCAGACTCAGCCTCTGCTTTTCTGTATCATATTGAGCAGTGCTCCAGTGGGACTTTACACAAGAAAGTCTGTTTGTTTTGGGCTCTTGGATCAAGGCAAGTCCTTTGGCAATCATGGCATTTAACCTTTCTGCTCCCCCAGATGCTCACTGGGGAGAAGCACATATTGAAGAAGTGATGTTATGCAAGCACAAGGTTTTTCTAACCTAGGAAATTTCTCATGGGGCCCATTATATCATATGAGGAAGAACAACTGAGTCATTTTAAAGTATAGGAATTTAGCATAAAAATAGCCAAGAAATCCTTAGCTTGAGCATCTGTCCCAAACTCACCCCTCCTCCCTTTCCTTCTGCCTTCCCATCATGCGTGGGTCTTTCCCCTGAGCTCATTCAGTGTTTTCCTTTACTACTACATGTATCTCAGCTAAACCTTATTTCATGGCAACGTGAAAGACTCCAGAGGCACTCTCTTTTTCTCCCAGCTTAGCAGGGGAGAGCCTGCCTGTGCACCCACCAGAGTGCTGGGGGTGTGGGGTTAAAGAAGGTCTCTGGCAGCAAGGGCTGGGGCATGGGAGTGAGAGAACAGCCTGGGGAGGGGAGGGAAAGGAGCTGTGGAAGCTCTCTGCTGCCCAGAGATGTGGTGATGTGTGCACACAGAGATGTCAATGTCACCATGGGACATTTTCATGGGGTGCCCCCAGTCACCCTCAGCACTTCACTACTGGAAAAATCTTTTTTAAGCTCTGATTTTCTTCCAAATCCTCCTTCCCTGAGCATCAGACTCCACAAACCACACTTTTTTTTTGAGCTACACACACAAGTACTGTAGAAAAAAAATAATTTCAACAACACTGTGGCACCTTTTGCAAGACAAGTACCGAGAGTGGATGAAGGAAGAAGATGGAATGGCTCACCAAACCTCCCCCTCTTCCTGCTCTTTACAGGAGTCAGCTGGGCTGTCCTTCAGGGGCTGGCATGCACGTCCCAGGTGTCTGGGGTTGTTGGCACCAACAAAATTCCCCTGGAGAGAGGACAGAGTCCCAGCCCTGCCTTGCCTATCAGGGCTAGGCCAGAAAGGTGAAAAAAAAATAAAAAATAGGGATTCTATCAAATAAGAATTGCCTAAGTACTGCAAATCATATTCCCTATGGGGCTGGACTGCTTTCCACCATGCTGACTGAAGGATCAGAATAAAACCTGTGTTCAGGTTACAGAGGTGGAGCCGGAGGTGCTTTTGGCTGGGAGGCAGAGGATGTGAGGCTGTGACTCCTGCTGTCCCTCTGCCAGCCCTGTCAGTGAGTTACCCCTTCCCTGCTCTCCCTGGAGTCCACTCTCTGCCTTCCCCTCCAAGTCCCACAGGTGGACTTGGCACAGGGATGCCCAGCCTGGCTGAGGCTTTGAAACTCCTCCTCTGCATAGGGATGAAATAAAGGAGAATATTTCCTTTACTCCTTGTCATGAGCCAGACAGAACCAAGGCAGTTTACAACAGATGAGTTTTAACACATAAGAAAGGAAATAAGGCAAAACAGATAGATATCTGATAAAAGATCTCAGCTGGAGGTCTTTTAGACATTTATTGCCATATTTACTGTACCACATACCTGTTTTACACTTCTAGGGACATCAAGCAGCTAATAGTAACAGAAAATTGTGTACCATCCCCTCAGCAGAGTTAAACCAAGAAACCAAACAAGAATCTACCTTGCTTTGAATTGTGGCTGAATATAACTGAAAGATGTCAAAGTCAGATTAAATTTAAAAAACCCCAAAACAACCAAAAATTCCTTATTTACAACTGCATATGCAAACTTGGGCTCACCACGACTGAAAGGACCAGAGTGGTTTTCTTGCACCTTGATGAAAGGGAATCAACAGGCCAAAAGACCTTTTTAAAGCTGTCTTGAAAGACAGACTTAAAAGAAATACTTTGTAACCAGAGGGGAAGGTGGTAGGAGAGGATAGCATTTTCTTCTCCTGTTTATTAAAAACACACCTTGGGCATGATTCTAATCTGATTTAAGCATCACGTGAGGTGCATTTATTACATGGGAAAATTGCCTCAGTGTGTTCACTGACACAGTTTGGACCCAGCCTGCAGAAGCTCCTCTGCATGCAGAGGACTCTCCAGTACACAGAGATGAAGTGGGGGGGAGGGAAGAGCAGCCAAGAAATAAAAAGGGAATATCTGGGGGAAAGCCACCTGAAAAATAGCAGAAGGTTGCGTGAGCAAGGATATCCCGCTCCCAAAAGCTGCAGGGCATGGCAACCGAGAAGGGTGGGACCACTGGCAGAGGGAAGGGAGAGTATGAGGAGAAACCAGTGGAGTCTGAATGGTCTTGGAAGGACACCACAAAACTGAGCAAATTAGAGTTGGCAAAATAACGTGTGAAACAGCCAGCTGTTCCTGAAAATGCTGGAGTCCTGCTGCTGCGAGGTTTCAAGGCTTGTAGCCTGGGGGCATGGAAACCCCAGAACAACGAACAAGTACTAGGACTCAGATCTTTCAGATGGACCAAAGATCATCTGTGGGTCCCTGGGACTGTGGACACCCACTTGATAATACAGGCAACTAGAAAACAATTTAAGGGTGCAGGCAGTGAATAAAAGTGTCTGGCAGTGACAGCAATGGGGCCTGATGAGATGAAGCTCCTCACCGAGGGTGCAGTGAGCAGAGACAAGCAGCTTTACACCACAGAGTTAACAGGCATTGATTTGGTGAGGGCTCCCTCCAAGCAACCCAACCCTGTCTCCACCTCAGTGGAACTGTTGCAGTTGACATCAACATGCCATGTGCGTGGGATAAGGAAAGCAGTGAGAGAGAAACAGCTAGGGTCTCATATAAGCATGAATCTCTGCTCCAAAAGTACAACTTATTATTCAAAAATAGCCAGTTTTCTGGGCAATAGCCCAGGGCAGTTCTTTGCCAGAGGTCTATAGAAACCAAACCTATCCTTTCCCCTTTGCTGCCAAAGGAATTGCAATAGGCTCCCTATACCACAGTCACTCCTCTCTCCTAGAAGCACAGTTGGAGAAATCATCACAAAGGTTTTAAATTAGGGTTAAATTCCAACTCTCAGAGTAGATCAATTGGTTACCAAAAGACTTCAGCAGGCCCTGGATAGCACTGCAACGTGACCAGTAAGTCTGGAATTACTGTCTCAAAACTGAAGTGTACTCCAGATCCTTAAAAACAGACACACTTCCTTTGGAAAACTCTTCCTTACAAACCTCTGGTTGCACAGAAAAGCACATTTAGCCCAGTTGCATCCTTACAGCTGGAAAGAGCCTTCTGAACTTTCAGAGTCCTGTCACATGGAAGCTAGAGGTGGAGAGGCTGAGGTTCTTCCTACAGCAGCTAAAGAAGGAGGAGGATGATGCATGTGTGGGGAAAAATATAAAAGTGTCTTTAACTATTAATATTCACTAGATTGTGAGGGCCCAGTGAGAGTTAGGACCCCAGAGTGCTGAGCACCACACAAGGCTTTTGTCCCTGCAAGGGGATGGGTCATTGCATAGAAATCCCTACGGCAACAGAAACCAAACATGCTCTCAAAACAACAGCATCCTCTCAGTCAGTCACCGAACAGCTCAGTTACCTTGGGCAAGGCACATTGTTATGTGTCTCCTGAAGCCCTGTCTGACACATTAGCTGCTGAAGCCCTTGCCAGGGGTGTCCATCCTGGGAAAAATCTGCCAGGAGCAATATTTTATGCTGCAACATTTGGATTTGACTCCAGTTCCACCCCCTCTGCCCAAGTCTACAACTCTGCAGCACAGCTGGTGCTGAGGAGCACACCTGGTGCAGGCAGCCCATTGCAAGCTGCGGTGTGAGATGCAGACTGAGCTCTGCGTGGGAGCCCAGAGAGACAAGCGGCCATGAAGTGCCAATCCTTGGCATAACAGAGGGCACAAAGAGCGATGGCACAGCTGGGAATGGACACTGAGAGACTCGGGAGGGGGAGGGAGACTTGTGAGCCGGTGGATGGTGAGGGGAGAAAAGCCCGGGGTTCCTTTGCTGGGATCCTCCTCTGAGGCACCAGCTCAGGCTGTTTCTGTGTTACTGAGCCCTGAATAAATGGCTTTATGGAACGAGAGGTCTGACACTCTGCCGTGGGAAAGCCGGGGTCGAACTGTCAGCTCTATTAAGTGATAGTGTTAAAATCAGGCTAGGAGTTATGAGGCCCCATTCAACATGGCATCATTCTGAAGATATTGAAGGCCAAATTGTTCTGGAACTTGATTATAAAGTGCAGACTGTGTTGGATTTATTAATAGTGGGCTTTCTACACCATTATAGTCCAGTTTTCAGGATCAAAACTAAATAATGTCAATACACTACAAAGAATGCCTCATCCCGGATCACAGAAGGCATTTTCAATAGGTGAAACCATAATGGTAGCAGCATTTTATATCAGCCACTGACATAAAAAAAACCAAGTCCTGTCTACTGCCTCTTCAAAGAGACCCTCTGTTTTCTGTAAATTAGGTGTGAAATGTACAGTACATGCCACATTAGGATATGGGCTTCCTACTTCATGGTAGAGACGCTCAGTCAAGCCTGCAGATGACCAAAGCACCATCTAAACTTCGGCATGCACATGCATATGCTGAAGATACGGGTGACAATATCTGGTGCCAAGTTCCAGTCCTGTATATAACTTCTAAAGGTGAATTCAGGGCAATTATCTATATACAAAAGCATCATTCTCACTCCAGAAGCCACACCCTCCGAGGAAATCATGGCAAAATTACTTAGGAGGGGGCCTCAAGAAGATTTCTGCTTTACTCCCTGTGCTGAGGAGAATCGTAGGTTCCTAGTTGGTGTGAAGGTTGGCTCTGTGACTGAGACAAATGCATATTAGTGTGGAAGAAACCACATATTGACTTTTCATGATACCAGGTTACTTCTTAGAAAGCTGCATGGTCCAGGAGGGTAGATTGTGGTTGCAGCAATGGGATTTGTTATTAATTAGATCTTTGGCTGCAGCATAAAGGCTGCATTGTATCTCTCAGGTCAGACTTTCCTGCTTCCAGTGCCATCAAATAATTTGTAATTGACTCCATAATTCACTTAAATTTTTCTGGCACTCTTTTGAGCACTACCTGACACTCCTGCCTACATAAGTTCCTTACAGTGTACAGGGTAATAATGAGTTATTTAACCCTTGCATATATGTATTTTATTTCCTATGCATAAAACATCCTTTGAAATCCAGATTATTATATTTTTTTATCCATAGAAAGCAACTATCTCATATTTCACATGGATTTCATCCATAGAAAGCAACTATCTCATATTTCACATGGATTTCCTTTTGATTGCAAAGGCATCCTGGAAGAAAACAAGTAATTCAGGGACACTCACAACTCAGCTTTCCTTCTCTCTTGCCATTAAAAAATTGTTTTATTATGAAATTGGTTTTGGCTCAGCTAATCTGACTGGTAAGGACAGAACAGTGTCTGCCAATCCCATCGGTAATTAGGTACTCCAAATAGCTGCATTTCATGGGAAAAGACATACAGTTCCTGCAGCTATCATAGAAAACTCACGAGCTGTCTACTGCTCCATCAGGAATTGTGGTGGTATACACAGTGCTAGAAATTCCATGGATTAATGTCTGAGCATTTAATGGCAGAATTGCATGAAAAAGTAAAGAAATGTAATAAAAATATTAAAAAGAAGGAATAATAATTAAAACAATCCATATATGGTAGTTCAAATGCACATTACTACATGAGCTAAATGAGTTTTCTTCAGATTCTTCTTCTCAGACATAAATGAGTATTCCCCTTCTGATCAGGAGCAAGTACACCTAACATGATAGCAGGGCTCTTTTTGTTTCAAACCCAGCAATGTTATGTGACTATAGAAATAGAAATTACAGCTCCACTATGGAAATACTCATTCTCAAGGCTGCCACTGACTCTCCACAATGTTGCAGAGAAGCGGTCGTGTAATGGGAAGTGAAGTGAACACTATGTCAGATGTGGCTTTGACAAACCATTAATTCACTTCAGCTGATTTGGTTCACTATCTTAGCCTCAGCTACCATGTCAGCTTCCAGAGTGACAACATGGATCATGAAGAGTTGTCAGTCACTGTTAATATTCTAACAAGGAATATTTAAGAGAGAGCTGTGAGTCCCTCCCACTGTCCATGGGATAAATGCTTGATTGGTTTCCTGAGCTGGAGGGTAGAAGAAGTGTGCTTTGAGGTGACCCTGCTCCACGATATCTCCATATATCATTTCTGGCTTATAGGGGAGAAATCAAAGCAAAGGTGACTTGTCTGACATTACACGGTGCTAAAAACAAAATCTGGTGTCCCAAATTGTGGTACAACAGCAACTTTTCCATTTCATACTAACCTATCTCATCTCCAGCTCAGCAATTCCAGGAGCGAGATTTTGCACTTGGGCTTTATGAGCTACTGGCTCCTTACATTTACTTTAGATGAGAAAAAAATGCTGTGGTCTAGCCCTGAAAAAACTCAACCTTCCCCTCCACCTGCTACTCTCTTACACATTTATACTAGCACAGCATATACTGGGTTAACAATTTTCAACTAAATTGATTCTCAGCCTCTTAACATTTTTTATTAGCCCTATGATGAGTGAAATTTCACTTTATTGACAACTTGCTTTCTTGTTTACCTGTCATTAATCTCCTCAGAAGCCCGCCATGGTCTGTGAGGGTTCTGGCACACATAGACTGAAACCACTTCTCTGGAGAGCTGCTTGTCAAGTGATTGTATGCCCTGGTCTTTTACACTGCAACGTAAATCCTACAGTAAACATAACACAAACTTTGTATACAAGTGGACCAGCTTATTTCCAAAGTTTATTACTTCCTATCTTGTCACATCTTTGCCACCTTTGATTTACATAATACTTGTCATCCATAAGGGCTTTAGACGCTTGCTCCGAAATGCTTGTGTCTGCTGCCGGCATTGCTGCTTTCCCAGGACAGAAACCAGAGCCACCTGCTTTCCTCAAACTCCACAACACAGAGAAATGGAGTACTGCTCTCCACTAAGGTCACTGGTTAAAAGCCATGCTTCAAAATGGCACATACCACAGACAGATTTTATCTGTTACAGGCTCATATGAACTACAAAGTAGTAACCAGTAAGCAAGATTTCTATGTTGATGCCTTAAATGTCTTAAACAAATGCCTTTCTCTGCCTAACACAGGCTGCTGCAGGGGGATGTCTCTGCAGTATTTTACTCAGAGAGGCAGCAAATATCCTCTGCTTTCACTCACAGCTGAAAAACAGCAGACACATTTGGGAGGAACTGAGCTCCTGGGCATGGTTTGCACCATCATCAATCTCAGCCCTGCACCAACTCCTTGAGCAGCCCCAAGGAAAAAACACCAAACAAACCAACAAAAAATTACCCTTCTTGTGCTGCTGTCTGCATTTTATTTGCAAGGTGAAGAAAATAGTAACTTCTTATCAATGTAAAATGTCTGTCAATTCACAAGGAGACCTGCAACTCTACAGATGTTACCAGAGACTGCTGAACAGCCATCCCTGGCTACTGTCAATAAAGCAAAACTCCTCTGGGAGAAAAGCCAAAAATAATTGTAATAACCAGAAAATATATTTCAATATAAATATATGATGCATGACAACACTATTATTATTATTATTATTGCTATTGCTATTATTACTATTATTAATATCATTACTATTATTACTATTATTATTAACAAAAGCACACTCTAGTTATTTGATGTTTGGATTTTGATCAAGAAATGATGCAAACTTTGAGGAAAACATTTTTTGCTCAAGAAAAGAGGAAAAATTTTCCCAATTCTCCCCCTCCAAAGACATGCTCATTTTGGAAAAGAGGAGATAAAACTGGAAAGCTACTCAATGCTGAGCAAGAGTCTCATCCCTTTGATATTTCATCTTCTTGAATAGTGGTATTTCCTCTTGTGATAAAATATCATAGTCTCTCCAGCTCTGAGATCCCAGGCATCAGGTGTGGATGGGCAGCTGCCAATGACCCAGACACCCCTGGCACATGGTGACCTCCAGTGTGGGCATGGACCTGCCCACAATGGAGCAGTGTGTGCCTCTGAGCAAGGCTCCTCTTAGGAGGCACAAGTTCCTGATGGCAGCTCCAGCTGGTGGCTCTCACTGCAGCAGGGCCTTGAGGGCTCCTCCCTGGGGCAGATAAGGAGAGAGGGGCCCAGTCTCCCTATAAGAAATCACTTCCAACACATGGCATGGAAGATGATAAAAGGAAATAAGTCTTGAAAATGTAAGTCTGAAGTGCAACGTTGCTTGAGATAAATGCTTAGATGTCTGGGTCTACTCAAACTATGCAGCTCTCTTGGGTTTGTGACAAATGGGCTGTGAAATTCCCAAAGCAATTGCCTGTTCTCAGGTTATTACTACTACAGGGAGTGAAGAAGCAACTCAAAGTTGTTTTTCCTGACTCCTGACTTCTGTGACACAGCTACTATTTGCCATTAAAAAATGTCTATCCTTTTCTCTGCTCCTTTCACTTCCCCCGCCTCCTCAGTTTGGTGCCTTATGCTGACATTTGAACTCCTGTGCAGTGAAAGTGAATGTGCTCCTGCAATCTGGTAGTGCTGTATGTTCACTTTGCACAAGCATAAATTATTTACCAGTGCTTCAGACAGAAGCAATTGGGTCAACACCATCCACCCTCTCACAAAGACAGTACTTTTTTGCTCTTGTCTTGTTTGCTTAATCTGAAAGTTCACTCCAACTGGAAGCATATGTTTATTCTTTTATATGGAAAATATAATACTACTTATTTCCTTCCTGAGAAGCCAGAATTGCTGGAATAACCATTTCTTTCACACCATTACTGCATTTCTGCTTCTTGTCCAGTCTGGAATCTAGAATTTCAAAAGGGCATAGAATAATGGAAAAGTTATGATGAACATTTCTGGAAAGTAAAAAAGGGAAATATTGATTTGGGTTGTTTCTAAAAGTAAAAATTATTATGTATTTCAAATAAGTTCATCCACTTTGCCTGACTTTGTGTCAACCAGAGCAATTGCTAAGGCTTCCCAATCAGCTCTTTTAAAAGGGTACATTTTCTTCTTTTATCATCAGCTTTGTCTTATCTGCAAAATGATAAAGAAATAAATCTATATTAGTTATGTGTACCCATACAATTAATCCATCCTTTACTTTTAATTTAAGCTGTCAGAGTTTTGTGGCAGAGCTGTAAGCAGTTCTATAAATTCAGTATTTCTGCAGTTCTTCCCTGTGGATCCCCTTAGTAGCTTTGCCAGAACTGAACCTAAACTCAGCTGCTAAGGCAGAAATTGAACAGCTCTGTGGAAAAAAAATTCCTGGTGTGTGTCAAGAAAATACTTAGATTCATTAAGAAGGTGAAAAATCAGAAAAAATGGACTTTATTTATGTAGTTCTGCAAACTACACTTTGAGTTTCTGAAATATTTTCTGTGCAGTTTGAGCTTTACCTTATTTTAGCTCTGAGTCTCCTGTGGGGAATTTCTGGTTATTTTGAGAATTTCTGATGGGCAAGAACCTTGGCATTTCCACATTAGTCAGTGACCAGGAGTTTCACTCTTTAAAAGCTCTTTGCTTTCTTCAGAATAGGAGTGATATTTGATGCATGTGATACCTGGAGACCAAAGGTGAAACTCTGCACTTGAGAGTCTTTGTGGAACTTTGCTCCCAGTGTTATCCATGCGATCAACAACATTCCTACTAGTGGAGTGATAGGTGAAAGGAATGAAAGGCACGAGGAAAAGTCCTTATAAAGAATAAAACAAATAGGCTAAGTTTTGCTCTTTCACATGACTTCCAGCATGCCAGGAAAAAACCCAACCAGCCTTCTCCAGTTCTTCAGATATCCTCACTTTAGTGTAATGATGATAAATGAAAACATGTTTTATTTTGGTTTTCATATTTTATTTTTTTTCAATTAAAAGCTTAAAAAGATAAATTCTTCTGGACAAAGAAATAATTCTTCATTAAAGTGCAAGAAAACTCTTGCAGTAGTACTTCAGGTATGCTTGCTGTACTCTTACAGAACAGATTCCTCTTTCTTTTTCTTGTACAGCATTTTACTCCACAAGTTATACCCTGAAAGTGAGCATCAAATGAAGAGCTGGATGCATGGCAACAGCAAAACTAGAACAAGAAGCTCAGGCACCTACAGTGCACTGTAAGCAGGTTTTTTTTAACCTCTGGCAGGAGCTTGCAGAGCAAGTACCTAAGTTCAGTCTGAAGAGGAGTGGCAATGTACTTAGCCACTAAATGAAAACCACTAGATATATCAGTAACTTTTAAAGAGAATGTCCATGAGACCAAGACTTTCTTTTTCCCTATAGTTTTGTTGTTGTTGCTGTTTTTTTTTTTTTTTTTTTTTTTTTGTTGTTGTTGTTGTTGTTTTGTTTTTGTTTTTGTTTTTGTTTTTTTTTTTTTTTTTTAAAGCTAGGGATGTCATTATGGGTGAAGGGTTTTTTCCCTCCACTGAAATTATGTTAAAAAAAATCTGTCTTTATTCATTATTTTTACATTTCTCTTAATAAAGAGGTCATCTACAATTTCTTCTTTTATATTTTTCATCCAAAGAAAATCACTTACAAGCCACGAAGAGATGACCTTGGAGGTCCATAAATCAATGTGACAGCTGATTCAATCAGCCACATGCCTTCCCTGATTTAAGCAGCTGCTGACTCTCCTGGAGCATGCCGAGTGCAGGTCCCAGAGGCCCTGCCAGTGATGAAGAAAGCAGCAGGTATGCACTTTTAAAACCACTGAAGCCTGGCTGAGGAAATCACTGACACAAGTGAAATAAGAGGGACTGAATATTTAATTTGCATGATCTGCTGGCACTGACACACCTCCATATTGTACTTTCTCATCCTGCGTGTGCTGTCAGTGTCGCTGCAGAAACTGCAACTTCCATGGGGATTTTGTTTCTCCAAAGTGATACTGCAAGTTCATGACTGCAATTTTTGTGTACCTCCCAGGCAAGCACTTCATGAACTTTTAGAGAACTGCAACGAGGGTAGGATAAATAATGTTCAAATACAAATGGGAGACACAGAGCTGGACAGGCTGCTGAGTTCCAGCAGGAGACCTTCACCTGGTTGGCCAAATTCTCCTTAAACTCAGAATGGTTGATTCTATTGGAACAACTTACTGCTAAATGTTTATGGTGTTGCTTTGGATCTTTTCAGATGGGTAAAGTAAGAGAGCTCAACAGAGTTGGTAGAGTCTAAGCAAAGATACAGTTTATTCCTGCAACAAAAAATATATACTTCATCTACTTTGATAGCCCATATTTTTCTTCTCACTTAAAATTTATTTGCGCATTGCTATCTCAAAATACCCTGTAAATTCAACAGTTCACAGTGCTTTCCCAGGAATGAAACCTGTCTTCTCAACTCCTTCAGGAAGCACAAAGAAAGATTCAGGAAGATTTTCTATGAACTCTGAAAAGTCTTATCTTTGAAAGCAAGTTGCCAGTATGCTCCAAATGTCATAAAATCTACTTTGAATGAGTATTTAACAAATTTTTGGAATTAGTTGGTTTCATACAGTTACTTAGAATAAAGTCTCTGAGTCTCAGTACTTTTTTTTTTTTTTTTTTTTTTTTTTTTTTTTTTTTTTTTTTTTTTTGAGGATATTGTACAGATTAATTCACTGAAAGAAAATGAAAACATGGAAGAAAAACCAGAAAACTGTCAACCTTATTTTTATAAAACTTGCAAAATTCACCTGTTTCTTGGGGGAAAAGCAATGAAAAAGTTCTGAAATGAATGTGGAAGAATTCCTCTAGATCCTGGAACCTAAGATCTCTCAGACTACCTCTGATGAGAAATCTGTCTAGCCCAGTGTCCTGATTTAAAAATACAGACAGTGGAAGCTCAAGCTAAAAGACACATGAAAACCAACAGGTATTTATATAAAGAAAACCTCTTCCTTACCTTACTACCTCCTGTCTCACTGCCTCAGCATGTGGCCACCACTCTGATTGAATGGCAACTGCCTTTCCAGGGCTCTGAATTGCATCAAATTCAAGCAATAGGATGGGCTGCCAGCACATTTCACCTAGAAAGAACACCTGATTTTTCATGGCATGACTCCTTTTTATCCTCTCCTCCACACATGGTTTTGATCAAAGCTTAATTTGGGAAAGTTTTGTGGGTAATGTTTCAAAGAAAATAATGATTTACTGCAATGGTCCATTTTGTCCTTGAAATGGAAAAAAAATGGTGCACACAAGTTTTGAAGGATGTACTCCCTCATTCTCAGGAGAGAAAATGAGAAAGGCAAGGAAAGGTCTCTAATCCCTTTCTCTTATGAACTACTTTCCTTCTAGTCACTGTGTTTTCCATCATCATTATTTTTTCATGGATCTACTTTCTCCAATATCTTATTGTCATCTTTCCTCCCTCAAATAAGCCCATTAAGCATTTTCAACTTCAAAAGCTAATAGGCAGAGGTGCCAAAAACCACTGACACAGACATGATCATTAATAATGAGCAATGGTGAGCATGGTCTTATGCTTTTTCTCTTTAATTGCAGTGCATCAGCTGTATTAATGTATGTTGCCTAAATTCTATCCCACAAAATAATGCAGACTTTGGGGAACAGCAGCCCAGTCCTGATTGTTTCAGGCAGGCTTCTTGTCACCTTCAAATTGTAATTTTCTACTGAGTCCTCAGGCAGCAGTGGGGAACATGCAGCTATGAAAAGCAAAATACTGAAATGAAGATCCAACACCTTCCTTTGGCATAAAAGACTCTCAAGTGAAGTACAGAGTCTGTGCAAGAAATCCCTGAAACTAGTCTATCCTTAGAAAGGTTACATGACTACACTATTTTGTGCTATTTTTACTTAGATGAGATGACCGAAAGACATGGAAAATATTTAGGAACAGAATACCGACCATGCCTCTCAGATGGAAAGTTGACTTCTGTGAAGACAAGGTTAATTTAAAGCTTGAAGAATAGAGACTGCTGGTTGGATTGGGGAAAACAGAAAAGAGAGAGGAAAGATTTATGGTACATTCACACTTAAGTCCATCTGAAACATAGGCAATAATTCTTGATTATAACATTTAGTAGTTGAAGAACGGATTAAAGGCTGCTTCCTTAGTTGAAGCAAATTAGTTAGTTTTATGAATATGAATAGAGGTTTGCATAAGGCAAGGATAAGGGTTTATATTTTTCTAAGTGTGTAGTAAATTTGTTTATTTTTATTTTAATACTAGCAATGACATAATTTGGGAGAGAACCATGGAAGAATTAAAGGAGAAAACATCATACGGGAGCTTGTGCCAAGGCTTCAGCTGCTCTGAAGTGACAAGTTCTGAAAGTTCTCACTGAAGCTACAGTGAAAAATCTCTGTCTATAATTTCATCTGCTTCAAGGATTTTCAAAGAAATACATCACTACATTCCAAAAACTCAGTCCTTTGTCTTGTATTCCTTCACTTCTTGGAATATTTTTGACAACTCTCCCTCACGCAGTAAGTCTGAGAAGATGAGCAGATGAAAAAGAAACTTCTTTCTAAGGAGCTGTATCGCCAAATTATTCTTAGAACCCCGGAGATGACAAAGATTAAGGATTTTTTTATAAAATCCATAAAATATTAGTTACAAAAAATTTATAGTAACTTTGTTGGTATAATGAACCATCCATTCACAGTATTTTCTCCCTCTCTCTCTTTTTTTTTTTTTTTTTTTTTTTTTAACTAGTAAATCCCCAGGAAGGGAGTGGACTCTGGGGTACTGTCATATCCTGGGACCCCAGCCTCACGTAGCTGCTCCTTCTCTGCTGGCCACTGTTGTTAATCTCCTGCTCCCCTGCTCTGCCTGTTCTCCAAGAATTGTGGAGTAAATACTCAGGACAGGCATTTCAACTAGATAACACTTTGCAAATGCTTTCTCTTTTCAAAGACTTGACATTTTACAAAGACTTTCTTTTCTCTCAGGCTCCAATTTTTGCACTTCAAAGGTGCAAATTATTGCCCTGCATTAAGATTACTCCAGAACTGCTTAGAAGTAGTTGCTTGACTGTCATTTTTACACTTCATAAAATTGCTCTACTTTAGGATAGGCTTATATTTATTACAGAAATGCTGCAAATATGATAATATAAACAAACACAAATCAGACACTTAAGGCAAATCCACTATTTATATTCATGCCCACTCCTCTTGACAAGACATCACTGGACTCTTTCCCCACTCTACACATCAGAAGACCAAACTTTGGGCTACATTTTTTGGTCTGAAATATGTATTTCACCAACCTAAAGGCAGCAGACAGAAGTGCAAGATGTGAGCAACGTACACCCTTTCATTTGCAACTGTAAAAGTCTTGCTCTGCTCACTGGTAAGTCAGATTTTTTTTTTCCTAAGTAAAAAATTAATTAATTCTTCCATTAAGTGAAAGAAAAATATCTTTATCTCATTGTTGAAAGCAAATGCTTCCAGACACTTGATCCTGACTCTTACAGTAAGGTGTGTATGGAAAACAGGAATGGTTTGCTATCTAAACTTTCTAAAGCACCTTGAGGATTGTTTTCCATTCTTGCTCTTTGCTCAAAACCACAAATCTCTCAGCTCACAAACAGTGTCATAAAGACAAAAAAGAAACAATAATCTTGCAAATTAATCCAGCCATACTGGAAGAAGAAACAACTGAGGTTTTTAACTTGACATGGATTTAATCATCACTAATATCTTATTTTGTTTAGATGCAGTAAGAGGCAGGAGCATGGGAACAAAGAGACTGCTGGGGAGATTCTGATCACTCTTCTCATTAGAGATGGGAATGTTCACTCTTGAAGGTGGATATTTTGAGCATCAATAGATAGCAGATAGCAAAGCCTGCTTTTCAGAGTTGAATGAAAAATGTTAACCACTAGTAATTCCACTCTTCTGCATGACATACCAAAATCTTTATATTTCTCTGAAATTTAAAAACATTATGCTAACCCATTTTAAGGGGGCTTGTATTTCTCTTAAAAATTCATGTGGGATACTTTTTCGTTTTTCTTTCATTCCTTTAACAAATTACAAAACAGGGGGAAAATAATGGCGGTAAAGGACATATCTGAAAGCTCAAATGACCAGGAAATGCAATGTTTTTTTTCAGTCGTGTTGAGGCTTTTAGAAGTGAACATAAATCTATTTAATTCAATACAATCACTGTCAAATATGCCACACTTCTAATATTCAGAGTATTATTTTGGACCCCTTTAGGTTCTCAGTCCAATTTTATCTGTCTCGTATCAATTTGAAATTTGAGAAACCTTGGCCTGTAGCTTTTTAATCCTCCAAACATCTCTGAGAGATGGATGGTCACGTGCAAAGCCTTTTGGCTTTAGGGAGAAGCAGAGAAGGGACAGAACATAAAACAATCTGCTCATGGGCAGGTGGCAATTCAGAGCAGTCCACAGCCCATGTCTCATGGATTTGGTGCCAGCTATGGGAGTTCCTGGTCTTGCTCCATAACATCACACTTCTAAACTCAAGCGTGCATGGGCTGGGACCAGGAACTATATCAATGAACCATACTGCAAAAGATTTAAAGGAATTTATTCCAGCCCCTCTCTGAGTTGCAACTGCTGTTGAAAAACAAATGTGTGTAAGTAAGGCGAAAGGATAATGTGGGAAGAACTAGCTGGGATCAGCTGTGACAGAAGGGAACAGTTTAGACCAACATAACTTCTAAACAAAAGGTCTGAGCTGGCAGAGCCAGGAGAAGAACATTTATCTTCCTGACATTTCTTTCCAGAGGCTTGGGTGATACTTGTCATATCTTATTTCTCCCAGTTTACCACCTGAGTTTCCTACTCAGTTCTTAAGATAACTCTCAAACATTAAAATTTCTCTTCTAGTTTTCTCCAAAATATTTTCCTTGTTTTCACCAACAGCATCCAAAGGAGATCTAAAAAAGGTAACACACAGCTCAAGAAAGGAGGGAGGAGAAAAAAAGTCTCTTCATGTGACAATTTACATATGGATAATAGTACACAGTGTTCATCAACTGCAATTTGAACCAGGTCTCTGAAGTTTTTTAACCAACATAGTAAACTGGGGCCATGTCCTGACCACATCTGGGCTGGATTTCAAGTGATGTCACCCCCTCTCCATGGACTTCACTCAAATTTTACACATTATTTCAGTATGGTTTGGATAGATACCATGAAGGTGTGAGCAGATGGATTTTATTTTGTCTTTAGGTTAGGAAATATCTTAATGCATTTAAGTTATGAATGGTCCAAAGCGAATTCCAGCCCATGAGCCTCAAAGTCAGATTTTATGCAAGAAATGGTGCAACACTTATCACTATGATATTTGGGTGGTTGTTTTTTTATGATACAAACCACAAATAGTGCTTAGAATAGTCTTCAATACTAATGCAATGACAATCACTAAAAGGTCCCTGTTTACTAATTGTTATAAGGGTTACCATGTGTCTTTTGTACCTGAGTAAATGTGAGGAAACAGCACATGAGATGCACACACCAAAGCCCCATGTGTAGACTGAACATTCTAGTGCTGCTTGGGCAAGGACATGGCTAGATGATACAGCAGGCAGAGAGGCATAATAATGTCTTCACTTTTCTGAGAGTTTCAAAAGCAGAAACTGAAATAATCCAGCAAATACATTCCAAGGGGCAACACAGCAGAGCTATCTTTGGATGGGATACTACCACTACAGCCACAACTTCGCATAGACTAACTACTGATAATCCATTGAGGGTTATGATCCTCAGACAGGGACAATTGTCTATCTGCTGAACTTTACTCAGGGCCTTAGTCCCATAATTGAATGCAAAGATGATGGTGACTATTTCCATATTGTATTGAATCCATCTGCTTTCACCCTTTAGCTTATAAAGCTACTAAACCCTAACACACTGTTAGACAGTCATCTGACTTTGGATGTCTAACAAATTAGAAGTTTTACTGCAGAGCAGCATCGCTGCACCCTTCTTTCTGTTTTTCTTAATTTCATCTGGTCCAATAAACATTCAACATTCTTGCAGGGATATGAGCAAATGTGGGGGCTGAGAGAAATGAGGAGAGGGTGTAACAGTGCCACGGTGTAGTGCCTGCGACTGTTGAGGCTGAACCATTTGGACACTGCAGAGATGGAGCCACTGACCTGGGCAAGACAAGCTGCAAATCCTACACATGCAAATAAAGATTATTGATTCTGCTTCCCAGGATTGCCAAACCAGGCATGCCAAGCTTGCTCTTTCTGTGAGGGCACCCATGGTTTTGGGGACTCCCTCAAAGCCTGTCTGCTGTGGCAAATCCCCCAGTTTTCTCAGAGGCTTTTGTGGGCTCAACAAGGGAGGCAGAGAAGGTACTCCAAACCTCAAAATGGCCTTCAAATAACAGCTGGAAAATTGGAACAGTGACCAAAATCAAACACACTCAGAGATTTGGAGGAGAGAGTCACTCCTTTGACTGCTGGCAAGGAGAAAGCAGAGGGCACTGCAGCACTGAGAGGAAGAGGACCTGCAAATTTCCCATTCAAAAAATCCTCCAGAATGCACTTGAGCCCTTTGAAGTGCACTCTGTTGATGGTCACAAACATATTGCACCTCAGTTTTCTATCACATTCCACAAGGTTTAAAAATTCTTTTTCTATAGATAGCTATTTAATCTTTTTAATCTCTTCAAGTATATTTTCTGTGCTTGTTATTCAGTTCTGATTTTTAGATCTATGGTATTAAATTTGTATTGCAGAAGAGCCTGGAGTGTTTCTTTTCAGTTTTATTTTATTGAGGGGGAAACCCCATCCAGGTTTAAATTACTGAAATAAATATCAAATGACCCAAGCAGCAGTTCATCAAGTTCACACCACTGCAAGTCAGAGCAAGCTATGGATTTAGAAAGCATGAACCATGAGAACAATTGCAACATAGATCCAGTGAAAACTTCAGTCCCTAAAGAGTTGCACAGCTGTTTTAGGCCGTCTACATCTATCTTCCCTGGGTGGATGCTTTGATCATTTTCCCACAATGACATTTATTTCAGATTTTGTGACCTCTTCGTTAATTCTTTGTTGCCTCACTCCTTGAATGCCTGGTTTCTTCTTGTGCCCTATGCAAAGTGACTCTGGGGTGGTTGTAAAAAATGACTGAATTGAAGCAGCTCTACTGCCCATGGGACATTCACTTTGTATAGGAATGCGCAGCTCTCTCTGTAGCTCTAGGAGGCAAGAAAAATAGCGGGTCTTGCTGGGTGGTTTTCTACTCTACCCCTCCCCTGCCCTTTTTAAAAATCAATTTGTAATATTGTTTATGGCCTAGCCTCACAAATAGCTTTACTGATACAACTCAAGGAGCAGCATGGGAAAGCTGTGGCCTTAGCAGTTAAAGGAATCTGCCAAGTTACACAAAATTTCTTTTTAAACTATGAAGAATAAAAAGATAACTATCCTGACTTTAGCATGAGTATATTCTCTAGGTTCAGTTTCATAGATAATATATATTATATTGGCAAGAATTAAAAAAATCTCCTATCCAAAAAAGGAATTCTTTGCCATGGGAGAAGAGCAATTTCTCTGCACAAAAGGTCAATTTTTATGAGGATACATGCAACTTTAATTTCAGTATCTTATATCAGTATCAGTCTGTGAGAAAGTTCAGGATAATCCATTGAGAGTGTGAGGGGAAAGATGCTTGGTGACGTTTTTTCTCAGCTGTCCTGTGTTGGCAGTGGGCAATTCCCTCTTGGCAAAGCGAGGAGATACAAAATCATGGATTTTACCTGATATTTTGGAGGTAGTCAGTTACCAGCCCAGCTGACAGGAGGTAACTCATTTGTGAGAGAACCAGGTTCAACTTCCATCAGAAGAGTTGTGAGACTGCACTTCCCCTTATACATGGAATGTTTTAGCCCAGAACAGAAAGTTGTGGGCATGTTCCTCACTCCTCTTTGCTGAAGAGGGTTAGAGATGAATCAGACAGATGAAGTAATTATTGCAATTATTAACAAAAATTACCAAATACTTCTAAATCCGCAATTGCTGCGGTTCTTAAAAACAAATATACAACTCTTGGCCTCACAATGAAATGATATAACATAAGGATGGATACCTGCTGTAACTGGAAGAGTGGCCTCCCACACATGTACTTGTTCAGCAAGCACAGTTCTTTCTACTGTAAGGGCTTGGATATTTGCTTTGAAGCTCAGCATGGAGCTAAAGGGAGCAGTTATCACTAACCACTTCATGGTCATGTATTATTTTCTTATTTTCTTTAAATCTCTTTTATAAAATAGTTCATCCTCTTGTAAGCTGCTGCTCTAGTAAGCTGCAGCAAGATTTTTGTGGATGCGTGCTGTGCTTTGAATACAGAGTAAGCAGTGAGGTTGCTGTGTCAGTGTTTGCCTTGTGTGAAGCAGCTCTTACTGTGTTTTTAGAGTTTGCTTCTGTTTTCAAAAGCTTAATAACCATGGTAACAAGTGTTGTTTGTTTTGTTTTGATATAAAAAAGATGGCACCATTAAGAAAGCAAGAAAGCAGTATGTAGTGTCCTAAATAGTAACCTCTGAACTATACAAAGTTTAGTCTAGCTACTCAGTTTAACTTGCTCTCCATCATAGGCTCTGTGAGGGGCACCATTCATCAGTAGTATTTTCATTTAGGACTCTGAATATATATTGAAATCATCCCTGGCAGCTTGACTGGAAGAAGAGGCCTTTTAAAAACTGCACTAACACATTAAGATACTCAATAAACACACATGTGTTTTGACAATTGTAGAGCTGTATGATTTTACTTCAAAACTTGCCATCCTTCAAGAACTTGAAGGAGCCCATTTTTTTTCCCTCTCAAAAGTACAAGGATGTTGGGCAGCAATTATTAAAATCACAGAACCTCGAGGCACAGTAAAACACCTCTGTCCTTAAATTCCATTCTAGAACAAACCCCATCCTCACCAACAGTATGGATGGGTGAAGAACAGTTCAGAAGCAGGGAGAGGAGGAACGCCTTTCAGCAGGATTGAAACTTCACACTAAACACCTGAAAGCCCCACCAGTGCTAAGAGCCTCTCTGAGAACAAAGTAAGACAGGCAGCAGAGCAGAGGACACTTTGCAGATGCCGAAAATAGGCAGATCCACTGTAGTGGAAGGCTGAATACAGACAATTTCTCAGATGGATCCCCACTCACACACAGCCTGGAAGTCCTGAAACAATGCCTGCAGAGATGTGCAGTGTGAGAAGGACAAGTATATTTGCCTCTGTGAGAAATACAGAATGTTTCCTGGCCCAGATGCCTCTTAGGAGAGATGCAGGGTTCCTTCGCTGCCCAGATGAAAGAGAGAGAGCGAGCAGGACATGGAAATTAGGAGCCATCCTGGAAAACCGTAAAGACCATATTCTAAATCACCAGAGTATGAACCCATTGTGTGCAGAAGAATAAATTAATTTGGGTGACAACCCCTCTGCTGCACTCTTGTCTCCTCACAGACTTTTGTGGATATTCATGTGTAGGGCAGGGTGCTGGGGCAGGAATGGTAGAAGAGATGTAAAATTCACAAACCTGGAAGCATTTGCAAATGGGGCAAGTGCAGGGAGAAATGGGTGTGTGGAAGGTATTGCTTGATCCTCAAACACCACTGATTTACTATCTGCAATTTATTCCCAGTGAAGCCTTCTCTGGCAACCAGCAATGCTACAGCAAGATGAGATGCAGAAGAAAATGTTGTCTTTTAGAGAATGCTTATGAAAAGTGATAGAGAAAGAAATTATAGTTCACAGACAAATCGCTCAGTCTTTTTTTGGTGAGAATGTGACATGGAGTGGTTTAGCTGAATTAGGGCTTTGGGGTTTGCCCTTCAGTGCTGCTCTGAAAAATTCTTATCAAGAACTGAACATTACCATTTGTATTGGCCCAGCTCCTTCTGCTTTTCAGAAAGCAGTAATTGCACACAGCTTGCTTTACTTTGCTTCAGCTCTCCCCTGGGGAACCAATACTTCTCATTTCAGTGAACAGAGCTGAAGCTGAGAAAACGAAGCCTATTGTTACTTGAGCTTAAGAGGCAAAAGATGTTTGGAAGTTTTATAAATTTGGCTTAGAAGACAAGAGTCTTTCCTACTCTCACCATCCATGGGGACTAGCTGAGCTACAGGCTTATGTTTTGATAATATGGAAAAATATTCTCCACAACTGCAAGGGCACCACCCTTCCCCAAACACCTTTGTCTATTGAGCAGACCTCTTTGGCAGCCTCCTTAGTACAATTACAGTCCATCTCAAGCACTGCATATACCATGTATCTTGATTTCCCCTAGGTCTTCAATTCAGATTGAGCATAAATGAGCCATTACTACATCTCAGATGGGAAATAAGGCTTCTAACAACCAGAGCAGAGAGGATCTGAAACTGTCATGTCACTGGAGGAGTGAATGCAAAAGGTTAATTTCTTTTAAATACAGAAATTGGTCTAGCATTCCCTAGCATTAGAGTGAATAGTTCTCCACATAATCATGAGGTTACTTCTCATGACATCATTTCTAGGCCCACAACATATCAAAGAATTTGTGTGAAGCTAGTAAGCCACTGGGCTAATGCTCTGTGCTCTGAGCTAACTAGCATTCACTGCAGCTGCATCTCCATTTCCTAACAACTAGCTTTGCACATACTAGAGTGCTGGAATACGTGGATCTTCTAATCCAGTGGAAAGATGTGCATCTCAGAGACCAAAGAATTCCACAAGAGATGCTGGCAAGCCTGTCTTCTGTTTGCTAGAGAGGCATCATGTAACTTCTGCAGCAAACCTTCTGCTTTGTATAAATTAAGCTACCTTGAAGCTGCAGGACATCCTCCTCTTCCCTTCCTGTTAAAAAGACATCAGCTGAGCCTTCTGTGTTTGCAGTCCCTGCCACCCACTCCTCTCACTTCCATACAACTTGTTATGATCCTGTGAGACTTATGGCAGGTGAAGGGCAGTGTAGGTCAACCATCTTCAGAGACCAGGCCTTGCTATGCTCCATCTAAGTGCAGGTCTGGGGTGGCCTGACGCCTTCTAAGTCCAATCCCTCTTTTCTGTAACTCTTTCTTGCTTGGGAAACTTCAATAAGGAGTTTCTCCAAGAAAAAGCACAATGGGACCAAAGGTGTTCTGCATAACTGTCCTAGATCCAGTGAAAGAAATCCCCTAATCAAAAGTTGATACAGGACTGGTTTTAAAGTATTCCAAATATTTGATACTTATCTTCCTGGCTTGGTGTGAACCCTTGCAGACAAATAAATGATATTAGCAAAACCTAAAGGTGTCTTGAGTGCATAGAGTCGTGAAACTCATAACTGTTTCTTACATTACTGTAGACCATTAATCACTCATGTTATCCTCCTACCCAGCAGTTGGGATTCACCTCTTCAGTGACTGATCCACCAAAGTTTTCAGATGCTGTATTCTACCTCATAAACACTCAATAAATTTGACACACAAAAATGTTTAGGAACTTCATGAATCACAGTTGTACCAAAGGGATATACACCTTTATTAGCTCTCAAAATGGCAAGGAAATAAGTGACTATACCAGCACGAGCAAAATTTTGAAAATAGGCCCTATCATGGCATTTCTACTTCTGCTGCAGGAAGGCACCATTTTGAAAGCTTTTTGCAATTGTAAGGGATTAAATTTTTCCAAAAGCTGCTCAGGAAATACATACTGCCAAGAAAGTCCTAACTTAGGGATTTTGTAAAACATTTATCTGCACATGGTGAAGTTTGGATTTCTGACAGCTCATACATCAGGCAATTCTAAGCCTAGAGGTCCATCTTGCAGGAATTGTTTTTGTTCCCTTTTTTGGCCTTATTATTTGGCTTCTTATTCTAGATCTGTGATTTTAAACAAGCCTTTCTTTCAAAACAAGACATATTTCCTGCTGGAATTCAAACAACAGTCCTACAGCGCTACATGAATTATCCCCTTAGACAAATGTCAAAATATATAGCAACTCAAAAACAAAATAGTGCCTACTGTCTTCAGTTCGGGCTTACAAGCAATAAACTCCAAGAAGCTTATGTAAAAGGACTCTTAATTGTGTATTTTATATGAAATAGCAGAAATACTTTGGCACCAGAGTGCTAGCATAGAGCGTAAAAGTACACTTTTCTTGTTCTTTATAGAGATCAGGCAAATGGGCAAACAGAGGAAAGCAAAAAGTTTATTTTCTGTGGAGAATTCCAAAAAGCTGAAATAATTCTCTTTTAGATGTTTTAAACTTAAGTGTCTTTAAAACTTATATGTATGGGGGCATTGTCAAAATTAAAATGTTTAGGCTTTTGAAATATTTAGATCCTTCCTAAAAAAATAAGACATCAATCTTTAGCAAAACAATTATTCACTAAAGTTTTGTTTTAATTTCTTTTTTTTTTCCCACTTATTTTGTGAGAATGGCACCATGAGAAAAGTCCAAGTTCAGTATATGGTGATTTGTGTTATTATTCCATGTTTCCTATAGCTTCAAGAGGGTATAAGATATAGGATTAAAATTATGTTACTGAGCAAGCACATTCCCCGTAAAACATTGAGATTTAGGTTGAAATTCAAGAAAATGTGTTTCAGTATATAAATCAGAGCTGTGCATGTAAGAAAGTAAAAGTACTAAGGTTGCCCACTAACTTCTGTGAGTGGCTGCATATTTTTTTAAAGTCTGGCTTCTCTTTTGTGATCCTGAATTTTGTCATAGAGTTTTAAATACCCAGGCTTTAACTTCTGTTGCTATAATAGTTTGTATTTCATTTCATTTTCATTGTGAAGGTTTTGTACAGCTTTACATACACACATAGAAAATTATATTTCCAATGTCATCACAGAATATTGTAGATATTAAAGTTATATTTGCCTTTTTCAGACAATGTAACCTCTGAGTATCATCACTAAAGATAAAGCTCTTCACAGTGAATTTCAGTGTAGCTACAAGCACAGCTTGGTCCACTCTCCCTTCAGGGGGTTGCAAAATGGCCCCTATGCTACATCTTCCCTGTAACACACTTGTAATTACTTTCTGGCCCTGATTTGGTCCTTTGAAACTAAGCAGATGGTCCTGCCACCCCACTGTCCCCTTCTCTGTGAAAGACTGGTGTTGGCAAGCGAGTCCTTTGTAGAAGGAACCCAGGAGAGACACAGTGACAGCTGTGGGACCAGCTAACCCTTGACTAAAGGGGCATTTGTGATGGCTGTGGTTTCTGAAGACATTGACAGTCTTGGAACCACACTGACAGCCCTAGAGGGAGGTCTGGTATTTCACACACACTGTCCAGCACATAATTTTTACATTTGGGGGTTATGCATGGATGCACATGAGCTAGGCTCTCCACAACCATTTTGAACCTTCCTAGTGCTTGGCAGTGCAGGTACATTTTCTCTCTATTCCTTAAAAAGAACCAAACCCAAAACACCAGGCTTGGGAGGCCAAAAGCAACAAAGCCACAGTTTTGACAAGTGGCTATTAAATTGATGTTTTGGGATACTGCAATTTTGAGACAACAAAGTTTGTCATCGTCACTCTTCTTGCTTCCAGGTCTCTGAGCTGATGACCAAGAGCCAGGTCCTTCTGTCTGGCCACCTGTCACGAGGTGCTGCAGACTCAGTGGTGGCCTCAGAAGAACTTGCTCACCATCACTGGTTTTGCAGATTTGCCACATGGAGCTGGCTAGAGTTTGGGAGTCAGTGGTTTGCAAAAGAGCTGCTGGCAGTCAGTAGATGCAAAGTGCACTTCTCAGCAGCAGACTCAGCAGGTAGGACAGACGGCAGCTCTATCAGATTAGAAAATATTGTTTTAAAATTGGCAATACCTCAGAGAAGGAACCATTTTTTAGGCTTTGTGTAAGGGCATTTTGACATATGTGGTGGAGAGAAAACTTGGAGGTCTCTCATTCATAAGCAATCTATTCCAGCTGTTGCTGACCCTCATTTCCTGACCTCAGGGACCTAACATTTGACACCTACTAGACCATTTTTAGCAGTGTACCAGAAACTGAGATAATGGCCTTGTTCTAATGGGAAGCATGACCTCTGAAATCCTGCCCATGTGCAAACACCCATCCTGACCCAGTTTGTACAATTGACACAGCGTGGCTGTGCACAGCAGCCAAATGAAACTTCATACACTTAAAATACTGTTTCTATACAGAGTCAATCAGTTGTTGAATGCAGGCCTGTCTCATTTCTCACCTGCCAGCCACTTGGCTTGGGGTGCTAGTCAAGTGAGCTCTGCCAATTCATCAGATGCCAAATCACAAAAATAATCTCTTTCTCAACAAGACCTAAGCTTAAAGTAAACATATTTTGCAAGTTATTCTTCAATGTGTTATATCTGTCATTTATCAAATGCTGCACTGTTGGCTTACTTTATCTTCATGCTTTTCTGCTGCCCACTCTTGGCACTTTAAAATTAGCATCTCCTGCACTTCTTCAAAAAATGAGTGAGTTTTCAGAACAAGTGTTGAGTTAATCATCTTTCCAGTGCTACTCTTTCAGCTTCTGTCCTTCTACTCAGACCAGTATGCAGCCTACCCATTTACTATTTAACATTCAAGGGAGCAGGGAGAAAGAATTTAGGAGTTTTACTCAGACTCACTGGAAAATAAGAGAGACCATTTTTTTGCTTATATGATGCATTTTTCTGCAATTTTTGTGTTATTTGGGATCCTTCTCTAAAAGCTCTGAAAACTACAACTGTCCAGACTATTCTAAATTCTAAGAAGATAGGGATGAGAGATTTGTTTTTGTGGTCTTTGAGCCACATATACATATAGCTTCCCTATACCCAAACTAAAGGAGTGCTTTCTTTAAGGTTCAGTTTGAACAGAACTTTATGAAATCAAATTTCAGCCGTGAACTTGTTTAGACAGTTCTAATGGCTTGGCACCTCTTCCCAAGCTTGTCACGTGCTCTACTTTTGGTGAAGGAGAGTTGATCAGTGTAATTAAGTGCTTATAACAAAGAATCCAGAGCATAGGTCCCTAAACAGGTATCTTCTCACTACTCACAAAAAAGATGGATTATCTGACATACACATAATCTGCACTGCTAACTGCTGCCAGTTTTGCTCTATCCTAAAGGGGACACGCAGATGCCCTTGAACCCAACCTAGACCTAATTTGTGTCTCTCCAGATCTCACTCTTGGCAGAAAGCAGAACAAATTTTAAAAAGCACAGTACTGCCATCCACTTTATTTTATTTGGAAAAATATGACCTAAGGTTGATGAAAAGGAAGAAAGTTCCTCAACCTATTGTGAAAAAACAAATAAAGTAGATATATGGATGTTTGCTGGAAGGGACAGGAGATTTGGGAGAGTAGATGAGAGAAGAAAAGCACTGAATGGGTGAGATGATCAAGTAAGAAATACAAATTATGAATGCTGAGATATTTCCTGAATATTCACATCCTGAGTAACGAGATGACTGAGGCCCCTGGATGGACAAGAGCCATGGCTCCATAGGTCAGACCACAGCAGGAACCAGATGCCCAGGGCCTGGAAAACTGCTCGGATTGATTTACCTGAAAAGGAGATGTACCATCACTTGGACTCGCAGTACAAGAGACCAAGACATCAACAGCAATTCACTTGTGAATAGTTTAGATGAATAAACTGGCTTAAGGGGAGGGAAAATGGAAATGGTAGCTGATGGGGTGTCCTGGTTTAGGGCGTATTTGGGAGGAAACCCCTGAATGGGGTTCCTCTGGAGAGCAAACCCATATGGCCTCTCCCCCCTGAGCCAGTCCGGGAAAAGAACTTCCTTGGAGAAAAGTGGAAAAAACTATTTATTTGACAAACAAACTGCCCACAAGCATAAGGAATAAATAATATGAAACAATAAAACCTCTTGCTGCTCTGAAGAGAGATGGCAGAACTGAGAGAAGTCCTTGCCGTGGGTAGCTCAGCTCTTTCAGTCTCTTATCAGTCCCAGTCCCTTTGGCGCTGGAAAATGCCGAGGTCCAGGCCCAGTGGGCCACAAGTGCAGGTGATCCTGGTGCTCCTCTGGGTTTTCCACTCCAGAGCAGATTTAAACAGTCCCAAGAAAAAGGAAAAAACAGTCCAGGAAGCTTCTTTGCCTCAGCTAGCTAGACTAACTAAAAGTAAAAAAAAACCCTCTCTGGCCGCTGTCCGTGCATCCAATGAACACACAGTCCAAGGACGAAGAGAAGATGCAGAGGAGTGAACAGTTTTTCAAAACAAACTGCCCACTTCTTCTTTCCCTGCTCACTCTCAGAACCAGTCTTAAAGGTACAGAACACACAGCACAGACAGAACAGGCGATTGGGGATATAGGCGTCATAGTCACCCTAGGACATGGGGAAAGACAGACACGTCTCCCTTGTTTTCTGTTTCTATAACTCTGGAATAAAATGGCTAAGACTTTGGGATAGAGCCCAGCACTGTGATTCCTCTTGGCTGGTAATTTACAAGAGACACACACAGAGTACTTGAAAGTACAACAATAATCTCCATTTAATGTCAAAGGGTAAGGGATGGAGACAGAGAAGCGGATAAGGCAGCTCGGTTTCTAACAATAGTAGTATCTTAGGCAGATAAACTCATTTCCCATTTGGCTGTGAACATTTTCACATGGCAAGAAATTTGCTGAGGGCTATCACTGTTGCCACCTTTGAGAGGAGGCATACTGGAGCTCCTTCACAGGCACCCAGTGCTCTTTGTTCATATGTGGCCAGGTGAGGCAGCAGAGCTCTTCTGTCTGGCACAGAAACATGGCCCAGCCACATCTATCCAAACTGTCCTTCCTTATAAGCACAGCTCTCTTCTGACTAATACAATGGGTACAAGCCACCTATTCAATGCAGCCAGGAAGTTCTCACTGGCTACTGCTGGCTGCAGGGAAAGGGCAGTTGTGGGCTTCAGTATACTAGGGGTGTGCTACAGTTTTGTTACCTATGGATTTTCAGAGAATTGATCCTGAAACACTAACTTTTCCACCACTCCAAAAGTGAGAGGTGTGCTGAACAGTCTGTTCCAGAAGGCAGTGAAACATCATGGGATATATTCCACTGTTAATGAAGTTGGCTGTTAAGGAGCAAATCTCTGAGGTGGGAAGATTGAGTTGCAATGGCAGCTGTACTCCTTGAGCCCTCAGGGGACATACTGTCTCTGCCAGGTCCTCCTTGGCTCCTACCACTCCAGAGGCCTCACTTTATTTGCAAGAAATCACATCTGCTTTGCCAGTTTCCAGAGTCTGTTATTTTTCTCTGCTGTACCAGCTGTACCCTCCATGACACCAACACGAGTGAAAGTTAGCTTCTATTTCTCTCGTAATTTATTGATTGCGTATCTACACGATGGAAAGATAAGCACTGCACCTGGGAAGGCTGTCTGTAACCCACAGCAATGTCTCACTCACATGCACATATGGCTGCAGGTTGGCTCACATTGGAGTCTGCTTGTGGTAATTCCTTCCACCGTTTTGTTTACAGCTCCGTTTCTGCATTTTGCGTAACAGGCTGTGTTAGCAACTACTGCTTGGGATTCTCAACATGTGTCTGATTTAAGAAAACAGATACCCATGCAAAAGAAGCCAGAAGTGGCAGCAGATACTGTTGGCACTACTTATACATAACAGGAGTGAGAACAACTGCTGCTTCTTCTGCTGCACAGAAGAAAATTCACATAGGTAAATCTGAAGTACTAATGAAAGAATAAGGAGAGACTGGATTTCCTGATGAAGAACTACTGGAGAAAACCAAAGGTTTTCACCCACTATAGCTCTCTCTCTTTCTTAAGAATGTTTTTTGCTTGGCCACATTCAAGTACTACATGAAGCCTTAGACCAGCTTATGATTTTCCCACATGGCTCTTTGTGAGGGGGCTTGCAAAGAAATACTTGTGATTTCTGGCTTCTTGTTTATACCCCACTTCAAAGCTTCTTAATTACAAAATTCTTCTCTCTGAAGACTTGAATTTTGCTGCATTTGAAAATAATGAAAAATAATTATGTATCAAGTAATGAAGGATTGGTCCTTAGACTCTTGGTCCCTGAAGAAGTATGTGGTATTCATTCTGTCATTGAGACTAAAGTGTTTTATATTGTTTTGAGTTTGGTGTAAGCAGCTCTCAAAAATCCTAGTGGGAAGAAATAATAAGGGAGGCAATCAGCACGAGATCCTGTTGATGAACCAGCATTGACAGTGGCATTTGTGAAGCTGAAGACCAAAACTGTACACTACCAGCTTGGTCCCACTGACCCCCAAACCCATAGGAGATGGGTCTGCAGAAGAGGGGAGGTTTTCTATAGCCTGGACCTCTTCTCAGTTCCTGCTATGGACATCCCTCAGAGCCACTGTCACCAGATGTGGCTCCCACCCGCTGTTACTACAAAGGAAGACACACCTTCCAGGTGGGTAACATGAAGATGGGAATTACAGTTTCTTTCCTACACATGTACACAATTCTGGTGACAAAGGTAACCATGATCAGAAGAGGGAGGATATCATAATGCTCAGTATGAAAACAGAGAGACCTAATTGTTCTTACTCTAGCTGATAGTTTAGAAAAATTGGGCTCACCAAATAATTACTTATTCCAGAGTGGAAAGCTGAGAAATCTCTTGGGTGACCCTTCCCCCCCCCCCGCCCAATAAAAGTCAGAATTTAAAACCTAAAGCCATGATTTGCTTACATTTACTGTGAAGACCTTCCTGGGATTTTCAGGGATCTCTGTCTTAAAATTCTCTCCTTCACAGTGACAAATTTAACAATTCCCAGGATTATGAAAACAGAAGGAATCTGCTGAGTTATATCATATCCAAATGATAATGGAATCATTTCAACTCAAGGGAGTAAATTTTTCCATTTTAGCATTCTCTTTAGGAGACACCCCACCCTTTTCTGCAGTCTTGCTAAAATCTCATTCCTTCCATCTGAGCTGCTCCAAGAAAAAAATGGAAGTAGCTATTTTCCTCAGCAAAAGCTGACTTGGGAGAAAACATTATCCTTTTGAACATAGCACACAGCATGCTATCTTATCAGAAGCTGGATGAAAATATCTTGGAGGCATTTTCTTTGTTCAGTACAGTTACAGAAAGCTTTAAAACTCTTCAATCACTGACAGGCTGTTTCTTTTCAGAGGGATTTTACTATCTGCCTTCCATTTGATCCCACATTATTTAATATGTGGATGTTTCTGCACGTCCAACTAATATATCTAGACACAGATGGCTCTGTCTCTAGGAACTGTGGTGGTGGTAACATGAAAGAAGTCTAGTTGTGAATTTTATTCCACTGTTGCAACTGTGTGTGCAACTCAATGTAGAAAGCAGGGCCTATTCTGAAAGTACTCTTAAAACTGCCATTAGCTCTGGCATCTTCTTTATAAACACATCTGGCTATTAAGCCTCAGATCTTTTCTTGTCAGGCAAGCTGAGGTGACCACTACAAAGATTAATACATGCATTTGGAGTAAGCATTGCCATGTCAATCTGTATAATTTTCCAGTACTTGGAAGCACATTTTGGTTGTGGGTCCTTTCCCTCTCCTTCTGTCTTCTGCAAGCCCTGTAGAAGGAATATGGGCAGTGCCTGGCTGTGAACACTTGAGCAGCCTGAGGCCCAGTGCCTCCATTCCCATTTTCTTCTCCAAGACGGGTACCAAAACGTGGAGCCTGACTGTGCACAGAGTTATATAATTTTTTCCATGTACTTCTGTAGGAGCCTTTACTGCCTTTCCAAGGACAAAGTTGATGGTGGCAGAGAGCAAGCTCATCAGCTATCTTGGATGTCTAACATATGCTAAACAAATTAGTTCATCTGATATCTATCACTGTAGAAATTGTTGTCTGAATAAATAACCTGCTTCTCAGATGTACAAAGCAGTGCACCCCTGCTTTGAGCAAGAGCTGAAGCCTTGAGACACAGGGACCTGAGAAAATTAGGGCATTTATGGCGACTCAGCAGTAAAAAATATTTGCACATAGCCGCCAAGACTCTAGCCCTTACTCAGTATGGGCAATGTTGAGGCTTGTTCATCTTCCTATAAACATTAACAGTGCTAAAAAATATCTAGGAGGCTTTATGCTTGGTTTGTTTTCAGAAAGGAGAAAAAGAGAAGAAGGAGGAGTGGAGAGCACACATACTTGTTGGTGCTTGTTTTCAGCATACTAACTGAACCAATTTCAGTAAAAATCCTCATTATCTTAACAAGCGAGACTAGAGATATTGTCAATTCATAGAATTTGTTAGGACCCACCCTAAAAATGGCAAGTGTTTGCCTAAGCCTCTTATTAAAGCTGCCTTAAATGTATATTCAGCTGGTCGTGAATGTTTGGTAAGCTAAAAATATGTGCCATTCTGAAATGGGCATGCACTTAATGCAAATTTTGTGACAGGTAAAGAGAGATTAATGTTTCTATGCAAAAGATTTGTTCCCAGATATGGAAATGTGTCTGCTTTGGATTACCACCATTTCCCCTACTGTGGTTTGCAATCCCTGCATGAGATATTTCTTGAGCCCTTACCAAGCAACAACCTATGTAAAAAGGGTTAGTTGCAATGGGTTAGTTGCAATATTGGCATGTTTGCTCTTGAATCTCCATTTCTCGGGACCCCTGTAAAACAGATTAACAAGGCCTTCACTTTGCCAAGCTGTCTCTATGACCCAGATCCACTCCTGCCTGCACCCCCTCCTCTGCTGCAGTTTGGCTGGTATCTCTGTCCCCTGGACCAAGCCAGTCACACACATTCCTTTTGGGAGTGACAGTCATCTGTTCTTCTCCTCCCAGCTACTGAAATCTCCTTCTGGTTCCAAAGCCATGACAAATTCTGCCCTACATGGTCCGTGATTTTGTGATTTACATATCATATGGCTGCTCTTCACACATGAATGACTTTCATTTTACATTCAGTAAAATTCAGAGGTTAAACTTTGCCCTTTTTGTCCACGAAGGGGGAAACATGATTTGAGTACTGAGGAACTGAGTGGAGTGGGAGAAGAGGTTGAGGGAAGGGGAAAGAGGAAAGGCTTTACCATTCTTCTCTCACACTGAGGTATCTATCTGATGTAAGGAAGTATCCAGCCAAGAGAAAAATTAGGAGAGAGTGTTAATGAATTTTATTCTATTGCTGCAAATTTTGTGTCCAGTTTAACTAATGCATAAAGCAAGACCCTCTACAAAAAGTACTCTTAAAAATGCCATTGGGTCTAGCATCTTCACAAGAAATATATCTGCCTACAAAGTCTCAGGGCTCTTCCTTTCAGGGAAGCTGAGGTAGCCATTACAAGGAATAATACACATTTTTGGAAGGTGGCATTTTCTTGGTCATAGGCTGATGACCCTGGCTATCTGGTCTTGTTAGTCCACTAGGAACAAGATATCTTCAGAATGAGCATTGAAAAACATTTTTTTTTCCTTTTTCAGTAAAATAGGTGATTATCTTAGAGTCATCAGCATAGCCTAAAGGCATTAAAGGATGTTTAACAGCCTGGTAGCTTTCCTCAGTCAGCAGGGGTTGAAGTGGGGCATCCCTTTAGGATTTGCCTGGCTGATGATGTGCACAGTCTGATAAGCCCTGCTCTGCCAGCTCACCCTCAGCCACCTCTAGCTACCCTGTTCACAGGCCTTTCCAAGCCTGAAGTGCCAATATAAACAAGATGAGCACTTGCCTTGCTTCTGCTGGTGTTTCAAAGAGGAATGAGATATCATGACATGAATTAACCCAAAGTGAGAATTCATTGTTTTTTCAGCTTTTTTTTTTTTTTTTTCATATAAAGTGATGCTTCATTTCAGGAAACACTGGAAACCTTGTTTCCAAATATACTGCTTTTAGACTTAACTTTGAATTACAAGCTTCTGAATGAAGTGAGCTCTTCAAGCAATTTATAAGAGAACTGCCAGCAAATAGTAAGATATATTACTCAGCTATAATTAGAGCAGCAGACTTAAACAATAAATTTAGAAGTGTTTGGACTATATCTGACAATTTAGAGTGACATTCTATCAGAAAAAAACTGTTTCAGTCTTAGTGAGTGAGAAAGTACTGATAAAGCCATGTTACCTTCAAACTAACAGTATCTACATATCCACACAGACTTGCTAAACAGAAAATTCAACCCCAAACGGAAAGGGGTTTGTAATCACTAGGGTCTGTGTTAATGCTGATGAAGTTAAATCAGACAGATAGATACTACACATATGAGCAGCAGTATCTAAAACTCCAAGTTTTAGTTGGACAACAGCCACTCATCAATCTGACCTGCTGAGCTATTCCTAAAATGCCATTAACTCAGTATTAGGATACCAATGCAATTGTGATGTTACAGGGTGATCAATTCAGCCTTTGGTTACCCACAGAGAGTGCCATTATGCCAGATTCATAGACCAAAGCAAAATCTATTATGCATAACAGGAACATAGTTATTTGTGTCACCGTGGAGGCTCATTTAAGCCTTGTGTGTGGGAAGGCTCTGCATCCTTTCAAATCAAGACATTACTCATTACTGTTTTCCTTCCAAGTAGTTCATCTGTATGAACCACCTCTGTGTTTGTGCTTGCTCATTCATGTGCTGTCTTCCCCACAAAGGCTTTTACCAACTGATTTTAAGAGGAAATGCTTTTCAGGGCTGCACAGCCCAGTGTTTTGGGGCTCCCTTATCCTGTGGGCTTGGTTCCCCGTTAGCATTTGCCTGGCTGGATGCAGATGGCAGTGGGGGTCTCTGGCAGCTGGTGAGCAGATGACAGGCTCTGGGCGTGCTGTCTGCTCCAGCATGCTGTAAGGCAGCCAAACTGAGCTCCTCAGGGTCAATCCTCCCATGGCATTCTCAGGATTGATCTAAATCTGGGAAGCAGGTAATCGGACTGTAGCTGGATGTGATGTGTCTGCAGACTTAGAAAGCTGATTAATATTTTCTTCAGAACTAAGACCTCAATGTATTCACTCCCAGCAATTTATTAAATTATTCTTAAAAGGCTTCAGCATCAGATATCATCAGCATAGTCTTACATTAACCAAATTTTATTTTTAATATTTACAGAAGCAGCAAAATTAGAAAATATTATAGGCACATCAAATGGTAGGAGGTACCAAGCCATGAACTGTATATTGTGCTAGTTTATTTCCCAAACTGTGTCAAATCACAAGACCCTTAGATATGTAAGAAAAGGAATGACCCCACTCTGGAGAGGCATGGGAGTTGGTTGCAACAAAGGGATTTTAAATCTAAGTTTCCCAGAAGTTTGGGGATTGTGAAGATTAAATGTTGCTCTGGAATCATCTTTCTGTTGTCTGAGGCGTTCAGTCCGGTGCCTTGACCAGACACCACATGCTGCTTGTTCCCTGTGGCAAACCTTTCACACTTGGAGAAAAAATGGAATACATTTGCTGGAACTTTACACATACATTAATTCTTGGCCAGAGTTAAAGGAAAATCAAAACAATAATTTCATGGATAATATGTTAAACCATTGAAAAGAGGGATTTCTAATAAAACTGATGATTTAATCCATATCAGCAAATTGCCCATAGCTGAACCATAGAATTGTCATGGCAAATAGTCCAGTGTGAAGATTTTAGTCTCTGGGTCAAAAGCACTGGTGTTTCCCATCACCCTCAGAAGCACAACTCAAGCATAGCTCAGAGCCTGTGGTAATAGAAGGATCAATCACTTTCAGGTGAGGGCATAAGGCACCTCAGCCTGTCCTCCACAGGGGAAAGGGAGACAGAACCCACTCAAAAACAGCTGCTAGTGAGGAATGCAGTCTAAGATTCCCTGCTGTGAAAGTGGTTTGTTTGCACAATAGTCTTATGAAAGATGGCCTACTATATAGCTGTTGGGATTTCATTGTTGGTCTTCTACAGCCAGTGGGGATTTAACCTTTAGGTCCTCAGATGCTCCCTAGTGCAGCAGTCTCTGTCCTCAGTAACCTTACCAGCCATCACACTTCTCATCCAACAAACATTTGGAAATTCCAGCCCGATTTCTCAAGACCTCCTAAAAAGTGACTGAAGCAATATCCCCAAGTCAGAGATAATCAAATGCCTTCCTGCTTGCAGAAAGGATCTTTAAAACTTAGTCACACAATAGTTCATGTAACTTGGCTACTGGTAGAAGCAATGGGAAGAGATAGTCAACCTAAGTAGCCATTTATTGTGGAAAAGAGGAGGAGGAACTGTTGTAATCCATCCCAGAAAATTTGTGCTGCCTGAGTGAGATCCTATGCATGAACAGATTCCCACTGTTAAACTCTGGGATGAAAAGCAGTTTAATCTCAGGCAAACAAGAGAAAAAATGTTACACTGGATCTTTCTGCCTGTTGGTCTGTGAGGTGAGATACTATGCTGTGTCAGCTAAGGAATGTGCTCAACTTGGCTCTCCTGGGTTCATGGAGCAGAGGTGAACCCACACTGTTAATCTGAGTTCATCCCAGGCAAGATGACTTAACTCCTCTAGAGCTTGCTGATACTTCTGCTTTTTATCTACCAGAGAGCATCATCCTTTTAAATCCCAGGCAGAAGTTTCCCAGAATCTCAGCAATATTTCCTTCTTTTCACTAGTAAATTCAAACAAAAGTATCTTCCCACATGTCTTGGTGCAAGGAGAACTAAGTATTAAGTTTCTCAGTCTTCCAGCTCTGCTCTTACACTGCTGAACATGTGCCATTATTGCAGATCCAAACACCACTTCAACACCTATGTTCTTCCCAGATTCAAAAGCCATTCAGAACAAGTCTGTGGAAGCTGGCTGATGCTCAGGTAAAATTTAAATTAATTGAATAATGTTTCTTTGGGGTGCTTTGAAAGGTTTTGATTAGAACTGCTTAAGCTAAAAGGATCTTTCCTTTAACTCTTGTGCATTGCTACTTCCTCAGGAGAGACTTTGAACAAATTTTCCATAGATGGCTATGTTTGTATGGAATGTTACACATCTTCTACGTGGCTAAGAAGTGCAGATGTAGTTGGCATTATTTTCATTCTCCAAGCTGTTAAATACATCAAGCTCTAGACAAGAAAATGATTGGTACTTTGCAGCCCCTGTGTAAAAATAATCAGATGTCATAACCATGAGAGAGAAGTCAAGGCCACATCCAAGTCAGAATTTATGCTGCAAATTATACTTGAAACTTCATGGTGTTAGGATCTTTATGATGGGTTCATTCCTGCTAAGCAGAGGGCTGGCTGCAAAGGTCATTTGTGCCAGGAGTTGTCAGAGGTCCCAAGTGGCCTTGCTGGCCATCTTGGAGGAACCAAATTACACTGGGGTAAGTCAGGGAGATGAGGAAGGATGGCAGTTGTGGCAAAGCTGCTAAGCAAGAAACCTCAAAATATCAAATCCAGACAGCAAAAGTGGCAGAATCTGTTCAAAATAGCATTGATTTAGGAAGGGAGATAAAAGTACAATAACATTTCCTTCTAACTATCATACATGTAAGGCTTACTTCTGGAAAAGATTTCTGCTCACCCAGTCTAGAGTTCAGCCCTTGTTTTGAAATGTAAAAAGAGGTGTTTACTCAGTGTCCAGAAATATTTTGCCTCCTCCAGAATTCAGGAAATCTTGTTATACAACACCTAATAGATGGGTGTCTGTCTGATCTTTGGGAAGCAGAATTAACAGATGTCATATCAGTAAGAGGTACTTAAAAGCAAAATTAGCAGCATGGAATCCTGTGGAGTGACCTGACAGGGCAGCATGTGTTTGTTTTACAGCTTGACCTTCCAGCACTAGAAGTTTAAATAAAATCAGAGATTTTCACTGGCTTTGGTACTCAGCTTCTCTTATCATATGTCACTTTCTCATAAGCTGTGCAAAATAATTATATTTGCAATTTTTCTTCCGGTGACTTTTTCCCATGATGTAAATCTACTATTTGCCTACAAACCAGCAGGGAGAAAAAGTTATTTCAAGTCAGATTGTATTTGTCTTCTGTTCGGGGCAAATTAATTATCAATCAGAAAAAAACAAGTGTGTGTGAAGTTAGTTATTCCTGAACTCGTTTTTACCATAATCACACATGGCACTGTAGGGTATTGCCAAAACTAGAGAGGTAAATATGCACAGTTACTAGAGAGGTAAAAAATGCACAGAACTTTCAGAAGATAGTGCAAAGTGAAGGCATAAAGAACAAAGAGATCAGGGACACAGTACCAGCTCTCCTGGGAAACCTATTAATGAAGGTGGTAGGATTAAAGAGGACTAAGAATCTTCATGCTTATTTTTCACTCTCCCTCTCCCCCAGACTTCTCCAGGGAGGTTTTTGAAAGTTTGAACGCACTCAAACCTAAGGGGACAGAATTAGGAATCTGATCTGGCATCCTGTTTCAGGGACTCTTTATGATCTATGGAGCTGACATGACTGCTCTCACACATTACATCTTACAGTAATATTATTGCAGCTGTGAAGAAATCCCAGTGTCTGTGTTTCTGGATGATTATAGATAGACATCATGCCCTGGATATAACCTTTTGGTATGGCACGTAGTAAACTGTAAATCTACCATGACAATCAAGAATAGAACTTCAAATCAAGAAGTGTTGGTTTTAATTGCTCAAAACCCAATGATACTGATAGGAATGTAGCAGTCAAATCAGAACATAAAGCTTTGAAAACATCCAGTCCTCACTATGTCAAAATCAGCCCATTATACTGAATTCAGCACTGGCATGGATGACCAAAACTATTTAGGCACACACACTCAACTAAGATTTAATCTGAGTGAACACTGCAGTCCAACCCATAGGATTTCCATTAAAATGTATTAAAAAGCTCTTATCTCTTCCTCTGTTTAGCAGCAAAGCTAGACATGACAGCTAAAAAATGCATTTGTCTCACTGATTCTCAGATACAGTTATAACCTAGTTTCCTAGGCTATGTAATTAGCCGGAAGAAAATGGTCTTTAATTTTCACCATAATCTTTGGACCTTCTCTGGGCACCACATTTATCACAAACACTATTCTGAATGAGGCAGAGACACTGGTAGAGCACTTCTGCTGAATAGTTAGCAGTAATACCAAGAACTAGCACTAGCAGGGATTATTTCCCCCCCATTGTTAGCTCACAGATTGATTTTCTTCTGCCTTGACTTTCTTCCTTTAATAAATATTAAGAATTTTGAGCCACTGGGGAAGTTGATTGAAAAAAAGAAATCAGTATCCCCTAATGATGGCTTTGTTAGAATTGATAACCTCTCAGAGTGCAATTAGGCAGGTTTCAGACAAGTAATGAATAACTGGGGATGCTGAGAAGACCTCTCCCCACAAAGTATTCATACACACACAAACACACAGAGAATAAAATGATCATTGCTTATCTCTGCTGCCTTTCTCATAAATGTAATTAAATGTTTCCTTCATTTGTCTCTGAGAAAGATTACCTTCTCAGGCAGAAACAGCAAAGAAGAAAAGATTGGATGTACTCATATCTTTTAAATGCCTGTTATGTGAGCAGCTTTAAAAGCAATATCTAGAAAGGTTTTGTTTTTTTTTTCCCACTGTACTTCTGGCACCATCACTCTGGTGTGTCATTTCCACTCATCTGCTAAAACAGACACACAATGTGCTGCACACTGTGTGTCTGAAATGAAGGGCACCGCTGGGCAACCAGAATGCAGAGTACGCAACACATCTATCCCGTGCTCCTAGGAGAGGACTAGTGATACAACTGAGTTTTTTGATTCAAAGATCTAATTTCATCACTTGTTATTAACGGTACGGAGCTGCTTCCTATTGTGTAATTCATCAATTACAATAATAGTTCATTGAATTACAATAATAGTTCTTGATCCTACTCTCACATCCCCCTCCTTTTATGTTTCAGCTAGAGAGTCTACCTATTAGTAATTTTAGAGGTTCATTATTATTCAAAGTGAATTTTTACACCTAAGATAGAAAGCTGTTTTTCTTTTTGAATTAAATCCAGCTGACATTTACTTAGTCATTTCTCAGATCTACAAGTAAAACAAGAGAAGTAGCTTTGTTATTTCAGTCTGCTTTTATAATTTTTCTAGGCCAGCTTGAAATAAAAAACAAACAGGAAGCCCATATACTGGGCTTTGCAAATGAAAAGTCTTTTGAACAACTAAAATGGTAGACTAAATCAGGGGTTATATGTCAAGTGGTTCAAGATTTTCATCAGAGATAGACAGAAGAATCTGAAGCTAAAATCCCAGCTCTGCTTAAATTAAAACCAAAGACTCATGATCACTTCAGTCCAAGATCATGTAAACCAGTGAAGAGGAAGGAGGAGCTCATCTGCAAGTTAAGTTCGAAGGAGTCTAAATTAAACATCCTTGTGCGATACTTCATTTTGAAAGATGTCCCCAGAAGGTGACAAACAAAACTAGAGCTTTAGTAAGATCAAAGGTCTACAGAATTTGCTAAATAATAATACTTATATAAAATGCTAAAGTCATTTCTAGAGCACAACCAAAATTTCACCTTGTAACAATAATCTACAGATGGATTTAAAATTAATGGAATTAATTCAAGGGTTTTGTATTACATGCCGTAATTTTTCCACAACACTGTTACTATTATCTAAGACTTGGCTGGATGACTCACAAATACTGGAAGTGATTCATGCTTTCCACTGAGATCACCATTAGGACAGGTAAACTCTGAAGAAAGGTGCTTCTGGCAGGTATGCAGACAGTGATTCATGCATGAAGGCAGGAGACAGATGTTTTCCCAGCTGAACACTCCTGGTCATTTTGGCCACGTCAGAGCAAGGCGATTGCAGTGATCGTAGTGAAGAGACCAGCCAGGCAAGGCTCCAATCTGTTTGAGGAGGCAAGAGTTCCTCATTTTTGCTGCTCTACCATAGCATCCAATATCACGTTTTGATATTTTTACAGAATCACTGGCCACTAATGATCTTGCTATTGGTATCAAAAGTTTTACTAGAGGAAAATGGTTGGCATTACCTCCAACTGTGAGGACATAGTAGATGCAACAGAGAAAAGAGACTAGTGCTCACCCAGGCATCATACTGGAAACTCACCAAGCCTAGCACACTGTGCTAGCACAGAAAGATGTCCTCCTTTCCTCTTCTCCCAGTAATTAATGCAGAAGGAAGAAAATCAGGATATGGATCATGATGAATCCCCATGAGTTAAAATATGGACTCTACGGAAAGTGGTACAGCATAGAGGATCTATAACTTGAGAGGCCTTTTGTCCTGACCAGAAAAAAAACTACCATGTGCGCAAGATGGCAGAAAAAACCCTTGATGTCAGTTACAGGAACATGTAGTAGAAGATAGGTACATTCCTGTGGTGTAAATGGCTACTTCCAGCACCTATCTTGGATTCCCTAATGGTAATAGCTTGAGTGAGTTGCACCAGTGGTACACCACATACAGAATTTACCATATAGTTTTATTTTTCTACTGGCAGTAAAATACAGGTAAAATATGTTAAAAACACAGTGAAAATATTCTCACATAGCAATTGAGAAAGGGAGAAAGAGCAAGGCACATAGAAGACATATTTTCTGCATGAAGTAACTGTTCTTTCTGCTTAAAAAAGGCTTTGGGGTTCAATGAGGAATTTCAATAGGAATCCCAAATGTTTGATTTCCCTTGAGCGTGTTCATTAAGCATGTACAGACAGACTTTCAAATATACTTCTCAACAACACTTATTAAGAATAATGAGACTTGCTGTATGCTAAACAAATTAAAGATGTAGCAGGAACAGGATAAGGAAGCAAAGCCTTCACAAACACAGCAGTGCCAAGGATCTGCCACTGAGCTCAGCGGTGCCTCTTCTTGGCCTGTTCTCTTATGTCGGTGCTACTAGAAACAGTTGTCAGATGAGGTAAACACTGTAAGCTGGTTTCTCATTGCAGTCATGCAGCACCTAACCCTGAGAAACTATGGAAAACTATGTCATTATTTGGCTTCAACATATTTACATTGATCTGACATGTACACAGAGGAATGGGAACCAGGCCCTGAAACTTCACATGCCATTTGGGGAAGGAAAGTCACTTGTTGAACGCAAACAGAATGTTTGATGAGTGCCAAGAATCACAATATATTAATAATATTTTCTCTGTGGCACTGAGAAGCTTGGAATTAGATCCAAAAGAGCAAAAAAGTTGCTTGGAAAAAATGTGCACTTTCACTGCTGTCATATGTCACCCTGCCAGCATGACTGATCCTACAGAAGATGAGCCAAAATAAAGAGTGGGAGATTTCCTTTGCAATGAGGACAATAAATATATAAAAAATTAAAATATATTTGCTATTAGACACAAACTATAAAGTTGAAAAGAAATGTGGAATTAAAAAAAGATTATAAAATATTTGTATTTCTTGCAGATACTCCAAAATATAATGAAACTATTAATCTCTGATTAAAATTATCTCCATAAATGGTAGGTAAGGTAATCTGCTGACAGCAGCTGTTTTCCCAAACTGACAGAGCTCAATCCATAGATGCCCCATTTAAGTCAAAACAATGCCCACCAAAAGTTTAGTGCTACCATAATCAAGCTTGGTACAAGGAGAGAAGGGAAGAGCAGAAGAAAAAGAAGAAAGATAATCACACTTTAATTAAATTGACATAACTATGCTCTTAGAAACCCCACCCTGAGGTCCTGGATTTAACAATCCTGCTTGTTGTACCTGAGTTTAGAAGAATACCTTTATTTATGCCACCCAATACACAGGCACAGTTGCTGCTGAGCCCTTTAATGGGCAGTCTCTTAGAATGTTACTCAGTGCATGTTCCAAAGAGCCAATTTCAGGGTAATAAACCCTGCAAATGGGGAAAGGAGGAGGAAAGTAAACAATACTTCAAATGATTAAAGAGAATGGCCAAAATATTTCAGATCAAATAAAGGCTTAAATAAATAACAGAGGAGCCAATAGTGACAATGAATGGCAGTAATAAGATGATCTCTGTGATCCTAGTGAGTGTATCTTTGGGGAGATGGGAACATAAGTATCTCTTCACATCACAAAATGGCTGTGAAGATAAGAATATTGCAATCTGCAAGGCATTCAGGTACAAAGATGATGGAGGCCATATTAATTTACAAAGGTAAAAGTGTGGTAATCTAGAAAATAATCCAAATGAACAAAAAAACAGATCTGTGATGGCAGCTGGTATGGGGCCTCCTCTGTAGCTACAACTTTCCTACAAATGAGTAAATGAATCCAATACTGCCACCAGCTAATGTTTGCAAACATCTACTTTATCCTTTACATTATGGTTACAGGTGATTATGAGAGGGCAAGTTGCAGCAGCAGTACCAGCTAGTTCTTAGCTAGGCACTACAGCCAACATAAAGCATGTTAATGCAGAGCTGCTTCAGCAGACCATGAAATGTCTAGTAGAAATCCTTTTGTGTTCCAGGTACTGGTGCCTTCCTGATAGTTTAAACTCCTGGATTCTACCCTGCAGTGCAAAACTGGAACCAGTTTAATAAAAGCACTGACTCAGTCTCATTGACTGAGCTAATGAACATGCAGTTTAGTGCTGTAACTACCTACGTCCTGATGCACAAACTTTCTGTAAGGTTTTCCTGGAGTTCTGTAGGCTTATAAAGACATATATGCCACATATATGTAAATATGAATAAATGCACAGGATAATCCATTTATAGAATTTGAATTTAACCTGCAGATCCAATCACCTGGAAGAGGTTCTTTGGTTTTGCCATTTTACTTCTTTTACTTCTTTTTGTGAGGTACATTCTGAGGTTATGTACTAATTTCAGCCTTCCTCTATTAATTCATACACTTTATCTAAGTCCTCATCCTTGCTGCATATAAAAACAAAGGACAAACATGTTAATAGCATCAAGAGATACCAAACGGATATTTAAGGTGATTAACAGGTATGCACACCTGCTCCCTCACATTAACCTGTATCAGGGTGTTCCATGAGGTTCCATTATATAACATGCCATAAAACAAGGTTACCAGGCCAGAAATCAAATTATTAAACATTTAGATCTGATACCAAGCTGTAACTCACGCCAAGTCAAAATTCACTGCAGCAAGATTAAGTAGGTGGAAAAAAAAGGGGAAAAGGCAATTCAGAAGAGACATTAATTATCTTCTCCAGTTCAGGCTAGGGAGATACATAAGCAGGGAATTATCTATGTTATATTCAGAGAGAGTTTGGATTACAATCTTTTAATAAAAGACTATAAGTTACTATGTAAGAAAATCAAGTAAAGAAAAGATTCATAATGAACCTGCATTTATATTCTGGTTTGACTTGGGTGTGGAATTGGGGAGAAAATGGTCATGGGAAGTTTTGGCATCTGTCATAAAAATGTATTTAAAGAAAGATGAGTTTCAGCTGCAAAGCATGAACCTAGATTTCCCCAAAGCTCACAGATGTTTGACTCCAAGGTTTGGTTCAAGCACCTCTATATGCAAAGAGTTGAATTAAGATTCACTCTAGCTGTTTTTTTAAACCTGTTTTCACTCTAACTGTTATTTTAAGCCTGAAAAGTAAAATAAAAAAGAGAAATGGAGCATCTACAGTTTAAGACAAATGGTTGATCTCTAAATCAAATTGAGGTGCATCCAACCATGTCTGAATAATCACAAAAAATTGCACCCCTACCTCCCAAAAGTTACTTTTAGTCATAAAACTTGGTATGCAGTCACTGAATATTTTAATTTGCACATTAAGATTTCCACAGTTGCTTTGGAGAGTAACAGTTCCTTTGGCATTTGATTTGCTTTCCACACAATACTCTTCTTGCTTTCATTCCCCATATCCATTCTTCAGAGTGTATTTAGCCTATCTGATTCTTCTTATTTGTACATTTCTTTAATGCAAAACAGGAGCAAAAAGTGACACCACAAAAATATTTGATGTTCCAAGGAACAGAAGGTTGCACCTAGAAATAGCTGGGGAGGAGTGATGAGAAGCTGTAGCAGGAAATAACAAGAACAGTATTTCTTTTCAACCAAGCCCAGAACTGTGCAGCTGATGATGAGGCTCCAAGCCACTGCCATTCAAAATCTCAAGCCCATCCCAGTGCTACAGAGGTGATTGGGATTGCTTGCTTCTGCCCCCAGCAAAAACTGTATCTGCTGTGTTCAGAGACAAGAAATCAAGACTATCAATCAGAAATATTTTGACTAAAGCAACTGTTGCTTGTTCAGCCCTACAGAATTAAAATCTCTCTCTAGGTAATCATTTAAACAGCTTATACTTTTTCCTTCAGGTAATGGAGCACAGATCCATTTATACTCTGAACTGTTCTGAGCCACAAAGGCCTAGAGCCAAGGATTTCTCTTCCATTAGCCTTATCATAGATGCAGGTCACACCTCTGCTCCAAACATTAAACACTCCCATTACTCAAGATATGCATCCCCCGTTGTCCCATGGAATGAGTAAAAGCCCTTTCTTTAGCTGCCATCAGTCAATAAGCAGCTGCAGTTTGCCATTCTTTTCTCATCTTACCTTTTTTTCCTTTCATTTTGGCCTTCATATGTGGCAAAGTGTGTGGCCTAATCCTCCTCCTGCTGCCTACACACTGTGAAAGTCCCATGATGGCATTTCACTTCTGCACCTGGTGCCACATGTTCCTATGAATCACCCCACTGAACACCTGTGGTCCATCTGCTGGTGGCCATTTACCCTGCAGATTTCTAAACCCAGAAAATATCACCTAAACATCTCATTGCTTGACAGATTTTGAGAAAGCAGCATGGCCTCTGTGGCTACAACTACTCTAGGTAAAGAGAGATCATAGGATCATTGGATAAATGAAGTGTGGCAGACTATCACTCAGTTTTCAGTGCATCAATCCTGTCTCAGCATCAGGATATTTGACATCTCTAATCAGGAAGTGGCAAAGAGCATTCAGGTAGCACACTAGAGCCTACACACCAGCTCGGGCACATACAGCTTTTCTCTTGCAGCCATGCTCTGGTAAGCCCTTTGCATATTACCCCTCACCTTCTGCTGTGTGACAACAAGGGAGGCCTCAGTCCCAGGACCAAGTTCCCAAGACCAAGAAGTCCTGGACACTGACACAGTCCTGCTCACAGGGTGAAAGCCATACTGGCACTCAGCTCATTGCCAAAGAGGAAGGACCAAACATGTCAGATCTACTTCTCTGACACCACTCTCAGAGGAGTAGCCTTAATTTGTCACAAGTAAATAAGACTTGAAGAATTAGGGAATGGTCAGATGTGAAGCTTCTCTACTTTTTCCAGGCTCCATTTGGCATACAATCTCACCATGTCCATGGCAGATTTTTTGGCACAGCACTGCTCTGCTTCAGGACTATTTACTGTTTTTTCCTCCCAATCCTCATGGTCTGTATGAGTAACTATCATTAGCAAAGGATACTATCTTGCTTTGACACCTGGCTGATTTTTTTTTTTTTTCCTGTTTCTTCATTCTACACTAGACAGAGATGTTTAGGAAAGGTACTCAATTAGTAGACCTGTGTCAAGCTCAATTTTTTCATGACAATCTTTACAAGTCACTTCTTGGTAATACTGAGTGTGGCATACTGTCGTAAATACTCTGAAGAATGCAGATATGTGGATCATCTCCCAGAGAAAGAAAAGATGGCTTGTTACTTGTAACTTGAATTCTTTGAGGTATGCTATCCACATGTTTGTTCTTTTTCTGCCTTTCTCATTTCACCCTTGACTATTTCTCCTTGACTCACACTTGCTGAAGAGCTGAAGGAAAGGACATTCTCTCCAAGCCCACATGTACATAAGAGGGGGAGAGAAACTCAATCCACTATTGCTAAGGAAAAACAACAGCTTAAATGCTGTGTCCTATTGACTCACAATCATGAATAAACACAACAGACACAGCATTTTAACCAACTTTGATTACAGCAAAGTGGCATCACTTGGGCTTGAGAACACAGAGGGTTGCTTAGATATCCTCAAATTGAATTAAATATTTTGATTCCTATGCTACAAGAAGGAGAAATGATACAAGGTTGCCTTATTACCACAATCTTTCTAATTTTATCCTGTGTAGCTATAAATGCCACAGATGTAGCATATTTGGTAAGATAGCTAAGCTCCACCAGATATTCCTGGCTTATATATCTATGTAATAACAGATTTTGAAGAAAGTATATTACATTTGGAATCACTTCAAGTCTTATTTTGCAATGGAATGGTTATTTCTGGGTGAAGGAACTAAAATAGAAAATATAGCACAAAGGTGGCAGCATTGCTGGCCTGTCATAAATATGCTTATGATACTTACATATTTATGTTGCAAATATTTTTAAGTGCTCCTGTTGAAACCTCATGTTTTGGACACATCAGCAAATCTTTACATTTTGAGTGAAAATAGAATCCCACTTTGACAACTGAATAAGTAATGGAATTACAGGAAAACAATCCCCTATATTTCCTTTAGCTTACTTGACCAGACTGTCACTTGCCAGACTTTCAACTTCCAGTTTCTCCTCTTGGCATGGATTACACACTGGGAAGTATAATTAGGAATATGGTCCTGTGGAATAATTTTGGGTATAGCAGCCTACTGAAAAATACCTCAAGCTTCTAAAAAGTTTCATGCCATTTCAAAATTGCATTTTTTGAACAAGAATAACATGGTGAGACAGACCCGTGCCTTAGGTATTACTCTTCTTACTTTTTATCTTGTCTTAGGTACATACCTTTTTTTAGGTATTATCTAACCACGTTTTCCCCCTTTCCAACTGCTCTTGGCAAGAACACATAGTTAATCCAGGCCTGCAGCAAATCTTGAGAGGCTAAGACATTTTCCCAGAGGAACGACACTCTAATCTGGCCGAGGCACATGAAAGTTTGGGTATTTCTAGCGTCTCTGCATTCCAAGATAAATAAAGCAGCAAACTCTTACACACACCTGCTCCACTCAAATGCTGGCAAATCATCAAGCCTCTCTTCCCGTAGGGACACCTGGACAAGCAGCAGTCTTCCTTGGACTCCAGTTGTTCTGCAGGGAGAGGGTAAAGACCTTTTCAACCAGCCTACCTAGCTGCCAGTCCCAGTGCTGTGACCTCCAGTTCCATTCCAGAAACATAGAAGGTTTTGCTGCCTGACTATAGGTTTAGTCAGCATCTTATTTATAGTGTTGATGAGTAAATGAATTTTGATTATATCAGTGCCATCTCCCTTGCCAAGAGCTGCAACAATACACATCTGTTGGAAAATAAGGGCACATATTTCCATGGAAAGAAAAAAAAATCAACTTGCTGCTGACATCTCCTTATAATTTTGGTTACTTCATGGTAAATACCACACCCAATAATATGTGCAATAGATTTTGCCAGTTGCTGATCTTCAAGTTCTTGTAGGATATAATCTCCACTCAGAAGGTAACCCCAACTAAAGCTATGCAAATAAATGGAATCTCCATTTTAATGCCAACTTTCAGTACCTTTGTTAAAAAGAAAAATAAGGAAAATAATTTCCTCCATTAGCATGTGAGTTAGAAGGAAATATTTTGTTGCTTTTCTGGGTAATTTTCCTGAGAAATTTTGAAAGAAATGGTTCAACATTTTAATTTTGAATAAACTGAAAATACATTTTGACTTTTGAGATTTATATCTTCTGGTTTCTTGCTATCAAGTCCTATTTAGTGAATAGTGAGAATCCTGTTTGAAACTGTACATTTGTTTCAAAACGCAATTCATTCGGGATCACTTGCCCATGTGTAAAATTGCTCAGTGCAGACTTTTATGCAATAGTGGCCTCCCAGTGGAGCATGATTCTCCCCAGTTCATACAGACACCACAGCAGAAGCTCATCACTGACTTAGGAGCATTTTAGTCTCTTTCTTATGGAAGATTGTTTTATTTCCTTGGTGATCATGTGCTTAGTTTAGATGCATTCAGCAGTATGGTAGCATGTTCTTCCTCTCAATTTTCTAGACCAGACATAACCAAAAAAATGGCTGCTGAGAAGAGTTTGATATTCTCTGTAACATTCAGACAAGTCTGGCTAGAAAGCTTAAATTCTGTTTTCTTCCCTTTCAATAAGTCTATCTCCCCTCTTGTAAACTACAGCTTTTAATTCTGTTCACCCTCATGGGCTTGTACACAAAGAGGGACATACACTTTGAAGTATCCAACTAAGAGGATCCAACCTTCTAATCTGAAGTCAACTCATTGCTGGTAAAATCACACTCAATGAAGTGACTCGACCAGCATTGAATGCTAATTACACTAAGAAAAACCCCAATTTTTATTAACCACAAAAGCAGTAGTCACTTAGGTAGTGTAGACATTTTACCAAATTTCCTTCCTATGAAGAAATAGATATACCATAAAATCTTCTGCATGCTTCTCAGGGCAACTTTGCTGGCAGAACAGGTATCAAATATGAGTTATGAGATTAAATAGAAACTAGCACCATCATATACTTTCCTTTGCTGCACAGTCAAATTCAATTTTGTGCTGTTGACCCTTGCAGCCAAAATAAACGTACAGCTGGGATGAAGTTGGCTAGTGACTCCTGTGGCTTTGCCAGGGTTAAGGATGCTTGGAGTACTGCAGAGGCGTTGCCTGCAAGTCTCCAGGGCAAATGCCTTTTGCAGAGGCATACTTGAGTGACAAAGTACAGTGAGCATCAAAGTAAACAATGCAAAATAACTATAAAACAGACACCTGGAAGATGGGGAACAGATCTGAACCTGAAAAGAGACGCCCTTTTCTCCTGTATCTTTCCAGTCTCTGTGTTGTTCTCTCCCTCCAGTGGCACAAAGCTGGGTGTAGTAAAGCTGAAACTACGGATAATACGATGATCGTAAAAGTTCCTGATGAACTTTTATTTTCCTTATAGATCGTTTTACTTTTACATTTTACTTGAGAAAACCCCATGCTCACCGATAGTCTTCTCATTTCAAAGTTACTACAGAGCTCACGTCCCCACAGCACTGGATCTTAATTCTTGGCAATATATGCCTCACTTTGGTCCATGTAGCTTTCATGAGTTGTATTGCATCCCTTTCATGTGCCTCTTCTCTGAAGGCAGATGGGCATGAGCCCCAAACCAAACTCAGATTTCAAGCAAGGCATTTAAATTCACGAGAAGCAGCTTGCTTAATTGTTCTTCCTCATGCATATTCCAATCAGTTCTGGAGAGCATCAGAAAGCTGGAGCCACCTGTGGTTTAGGTGGCCAAATAATAAAGACTCTGTAGCACTTTTCAGCTTAAAGAGAGTGCCACAAAGAAAATCAGACAAAGACCAAGCAGATCTCATGACACTGCATCCCTCTGTGGTCTAGGTTAATTTCTCACTTCCACTCTAGCCCAAAGCCAACCTGTCCACTTAGGTTATAACACTCTGCCAGTCTCACACTGCAATCACAGATACAGATGCTTCCTTCTTCTCCCCGGCAATTTTATAATAGTAATTTCCCTTCAGCTGTGGGTATGGTGAGCATAAGAAGAATACTTGACACTACAGGTTCTTTAGGGTGGATGATTAGAAACACAAGTGATGCTGTGGGGATGCCCTGAGACTCACTGCCTCCGTTTCCTTGAAAAGACAGCACTTTCTTTAGATTACAATTACAAGGTACTCAAAACAGATAATGGGCAACAGCCCTGCACACAGCTGTAACTTATTTAGGGAACACTCTTCCTTTCCCTGGAGCTAATGCCGCAGGGAAGCTCTTCCATCCTTCTTTTGGATTGGTTTATTTTTTTTTGTAATGCCCTTTTCTGTTTTGATCAAGTTTATTGCCACAGAGGTAAGTTATTGTCTGAGTTATTTCACACGCCTGGTTTATACAGCACATGTTGAACTACGTCTTTGTTAGTGCTCCAGCATGTAGAAACTTAGCTACAGCCCCAAGTGTTGCATCAGTTGTCACTTTGAGTTCTTTTGATCAAAAATAACTCACATCTTGTCCCAGGCATACATATTGTCTCAAACAGCGATGTCATTGCAAATAGATGAATAATATTTTGTTTTGCTCTTCCTGCCTCTTTGCTCTGCTTGGTGCTTTGTTTTGAACAGGTACAGTTACTCCTTTATATGGCACTGAGTAGAGACTGAAATGTGTCACCATTCCACCTGTCCCTCCAGATGACAGAAGTCAAATTCCATAGACCAAGTAAGCCGAGCAGAGAAACAGAACTCTCAAACATCTTTTTGTTAGAAAGCATGGAGTTCTGTGGAGCAGATTTGGCTTCAAACAGATCAGTAACACTGGAATCCAGTCCAGTGGCTGTCTTCTGTTGCTCTTCCTATCTTGCCTACCCTTTCCATGATGCCCAGCTGTCTGCCCTGCTTTGACAGTGAGGGGCTCTCTGAGCACCATTAGCTTGGCCTCACTAGTATCAGTGACAACAGCATGGTCAAACTCTCCTAGTTCTGAGCACAAGATACAAACAACCAACACAGGAGCCAAAGGATGTTTAGCCCTCTAAAAGAAACAACATAGCAAATATTTTCATAAGGTCTATGTACCAGATTATAGACTGAAGCCAGTGATCACACATGCAGGAGCAAGAGCTCAGAGAAGCACATGCATTTCTCTGGATAATTGTATTCTGTTATTACTCCAACTATTACTGAGTACTATTATTAGAGTCACTAAGTTTAATAGTCATCTGCAAAGAAAGACAAGCTATTAAGGCAAGGTGATCACTATTAAGTACCTTATAGCAATCCTTTGAAGGTTGTCATTGGAGAAGCAGAGCCTGGCTAAAGGTCCTGCTGAACTCGTTTCAAGGAGCAGGGCAAAAATCCAGGAAAGCACAAAAACAAAGCACTCTTGCTTCTGTGAGGACATCAGGCTCTTGGCCAAGTGCAGAGATTATGTTAATGTTTTGTATTATGCCAACATCAATGCAAGTTCCCTGCCCTTCCTTCTCTTGACCAGAAATGCTACAGCAAGAAGACAAAAGTTCTGATAGATGATGGGGAAAGGAATGATGCCCTAATTTAAAACAAAATGATTTTGTATCAGATGATGGAGAGCAAGCTTGATACTGGCATTTTTCAGCATAGGATTCCAACTTCAAGGACCTGCACTCAATTTGTTGGTCCTCTCTTCACTCCCGCTGTGATCTTGGACTAGTAAGACACTGCTTCCCCTTAGGAAAAGGCAGCAGGCAGTGCTTCCCTCCTCCCTGCGTTTGTGAGGATATGCTCAGGCACAACGCTACAGGCTGTCAGTGTGTGGGGAAGAGACATCAGTAAGGCAACAGACCTGAGTGTTCCATAGGACCACCAAGCTGTGGTTCCAATGCTCCCTTGCCATCTTCCACTTTCCAAAGCACTTATTAAACCGGAGATAGATACAAATACCCTCTCTCGTAGATCTAATATACTGATTACTTCAGGAGTTTTCATCCAGCAGATCCTTAGAACATAAAACTCTGTTATCTGTCACTCACTAAATATCAATAAATGAAATTTTAAGACCCATTTCTTAGTTATCTAGAAAAGCCAAGTAATTTATTGGCAACCTCAATAAAACTTATGGTAATGAATGCATTTTAACAACCAGTGTCACTTTTCATTTTCTGTTGCAACTTGTTACATTAGTGAGACAATAAATTCTGGAAATAGAACAGGCCAATCCCAAAAGGCACTGTGACATATGAGATTTAAGTGATTACTAGTAGCTGTACCTCACTCCTAGGCTACATGTGTGCTCACTGAGTCCAGTAGCAAAAGTGTCACCAAGTGTAATGACAGCTGGTGTGACAACCATTCACTGGTTAGGTGTGAGCCAGTTCCTCGAAGGCCACAGCTAAAGAAAGCCCAGCTTTCTGTGATGTCCTTGCTTATCATCCTGAAATGGCACAGCAGAGTAGTTAGACAATCTTACTGTGCTGCCAGAGATCGACTGGTGGAGACCAATGGTACTGCACTCACCAAGCTACAAAAGCAATTTGCCACGTAGAATCAATGAAGTATGTTTGTCTAAGCAACATTTTCTATGCTAATTAAAATGGATGCATGCCACTCAGATCTGAAATTAAAAAGCAAGACAGAAATGCAGTCTATCATTATATTGCTTTGTTACTTCTGAGAATGTATTCTCATTCATAAAAAAGTCTTTGAATCCACAAATATCATGTAACACTCTCAAGAGGAATATCCTGTCTCTTCAGAAACTGGTTGAAGTACTTAAGGATGCAGAAAGGGAATAACTTCACCCTTTCTGCAGTTGTCTATGCATTAGCCTGCAGTAAAGAAGAAGGCATTAGATATTTGGAGCAATTCATTCATGCAGGACAGAATTCATCTGGGCTGCATACGTAGTCTCATGTCAGTCACCTTCAGATGTATCTGATGCATAAACCCCTAAGCAAGGTTTATGTACAGCAAGGAGGGCATCAGGAGTGCAAACGTTAGGTATGTAGATCAAACAGAATGCCCATTATAGTAACTGAGAAAGTCCTGAAAACAAGCATTTGCTCAGACATAATTTTTTTCATAAAAATTGTACTTCAGCCATAGTTGGTCACTGGCTGGCCCACTTTGCCTGTGTGTTATGTGGGCCCTCCAATTTAAAGGCTGTGGTTCGTGGCAACACAATTGGGTGGGAAATCAATTCACTAAAGGGGTGAATCTTATCTTTAGTGTCCTAGAAACACAAATTTTAATACTGAAGATGTTAGGATATGGGCATAGACAGAATGCTGTCAACCTTAGCTCAGAGCAATGGCCAGCTCTCAAAAAAGAAACAACTAGGCCATTTACAGCCAAGAGGTTGCTTTATTGGGGGTACAAAAGCTCTCTGCTTCCAAGCATGGCTCTTCTCTGCTCTCTTCCTTCAGAGTTTGCTAGCACACACCTGCAGCTTATACATCCCAGCCACGCAGTGAGGCTGGGGGTGGCAGGGAGCTAGCTCTCCCTTCTCTCTTCCTGCACCTTCATCCCAGAGATGCCAGTGCAAAAATTCCTAAATGGCTCAGGCTGTTCACAGACCCCAAACACTGCTTTTATATACAAAGCTGCTCATTGGGAACTGGTTAGCCAGCTTGAACTATGAATCAGCTTTATGCTGCTGTGTTTCCTCCAGAGCATTCACCTTTGGGGCAAGAATGCCATTCATGTGTTTCAGCTTTCAATCCACACGTTTGACAAGAGATAGTGTATGAAAGCAGGCTTACCTTGTGATAATACCACCTTTTCCCCCTTTCCATGGGTCAGCTAAGCTCACAATAAGAGCTAACGCTCATCCTGCAACATATCAACATCATTCTGCAATATATCGACATGCTACAAAGAAAGAGAAAACATGAATTTAATTTTTTCATTTCACAAACTTGGTTTTCTCATTTCTTGTCTACACATGCCAAAGGAAGACAAGAATAATTTTCTCTCAGCTGGCACCGCACAAGATTTTTTATCTGTTGACACATATAAACACCCAAGCAGTTCAACTGTAGATAATTTCCAGAACTGCAGGTGCAGAACCAGCCAGTCAGTACAAAGCAGGGCTGTAGAAGCCTGTAAATTATATACAGTTAGAGTTTTTATACATCTTCCAAAAAGCAATGGGTTGTTTAAGTAACTTTTATCTAATCTCTTGGCTGTTACCTCCCATAAAACATTAAACAAATCCTTTATTAAAGAAGAAAATTCTCTTTCTCTAAATTGCCTTTTTTTTTTTTTTTTTTTTTTTTGCAAGGTGTTTCAGTTCACTGTATTTAACCTTCTGTGTCTACTCCACAAATTCTTATATTTTAACTTTAATAGTGTGACCTTTCTTATCGTCAGTTGCTTCTGTGTTAACACTGACTGCACAACCCAAAAGCCTCTTAGGAAAAACAGATATCTAATTGAACTTTGACGTACTTACAAAGAAGAAATGCTCTGGCTTACATTGTATGGGTCTCTGTTGTACCCTCAAAACTTGCTATGCACCAGTTCCCTCACCTCTCCTCCATCTTTCTGCACAAAAATCCATAGGTAGAAACCATTTATCATTGGCTTTGTCTCTCATATTGTTTCTCATGTCAAAGCAGGTCTTGCATGAAATCAACTTGATGTGTCCTGTCAATAAATAATCTGACATTTATCCCATGCAAGAGAGGAGGAAAAATAGAAAAGGCTGCTATTGATCATTAAGCTTCATGTCCATGATTTCCTGTCTGAGTTAGAACAATTGGGTTTTATTAATTTTTTTATTTATCTATCTGTCTATTTATTTATTGATGCAGGATGCATTCCTATTATCCTATATAATCTGTGACTACACAAAAGTCTTGCACTGATATTATAATGCAAAATGAACAGCCTATTTGATGAGTAAAAATTGCATGTGAAAGGATGAAAGAAGGCACAAATCAAGGGACATTCTTTATATCCCTCCTAAAAATTCTAAGCAAAGTTATTTTCACACCCCTTTGATGCTCAGATGCTATCTGTACTGTATACTATGCAGCTCTATGGCCTGAGGGGTAATTTGGATTTATGCAGTCTGCTAAAATCTTTCAGTCGGTGTCACCCCTAAATTTAAGCTACATAAACACTCAAATGTTGTTACCTTTTAAGCAAGGGCTGTATCTGCCATGTTTGTTTTCCTAATGCCTGTCCCCTGCCTGTAGCAAGAAACAAATTGTTGGTGTCCCTTATATAGACACAAAGGGCTTGCTTTGAGTTTTGAGAGCAAGAACTGGGAAAAGACAGTATCTGTTACCAAAGCAAATGCAGATATTTCAATATAATGCATGCAGAATACATACAATTATTAACAATAGCATGGGGACTTTGGAATTCATCAAATGAAAAGAATGAAGGTGCTTTCTGGTTAGTTGTATTTGCACCATGTGAAGTTCTGACACCTTTGTAGGTAAAACTGATTTTTTTTAGTGTAACTAACTACATGCAAGACTACAAGTTAGCACTGCTAGAAATTTTTCATAAAACGTTGCATTAGCCCACTAAAAACTGTCTGAGAGCAAACAGTCAAGGAAGAAATAATTCTCCAGCAAATTAGAGTATAATATGAAATATTGATCTGAAATCATAAGCACATGAGAATCTTATTTTAAAAAGCTGCCTGAAGTGGACAACACATCCTTCCACATAAAGCAGTACAATTTTCTGTATGATACCTGGTCTCATCAGCTCCAGTCTGGTTTATTATTAATTACTTGTTAGAGATGCAGCTGTAGATGGGAAAGCTAAATGTGGTGGTGTCTGGTAGAGATTTTTCCTTCATATTAATCCCTTTTATGTCTGAATTAAAGCCAGAGGCTATGGAAGTTAATTTTATGCTGGCCATGCTAGAATTATAATAACCTGTGAAAACTGCAACCTTGACAAAGAGAATTAATCACTGCTTACATGTATAGGCTTGTGAAACCGAGCAAAGGTTTACATCAGTAGGAAATGCATTTTTCTTTCGCTGATTGAAGGACGTGAATCTACGTGCTCGTTCAACATCTTGGCACTATGAAACAAGGATTAAAAAAATAAACATTTTTACCACTTTTACAGAAGAAATTAGATTTGCCAAGACATTTAAAAATATAAAGTTGAAAGATTTATTTGTGCAGGATTACATGAGGCAGCTGAGAAAGTGAAGGCTGGCAGGAGAGCTGGTAGAGTAGTTACCCCGAACATGCATTGAGGCATGTTCCTGCCTCAATCAGTGCCATTAAATTTAACACGGAGGCAGTACAGAGCCAGAGAAGATTGTTGGTGGTCCAGGAAGTTCACAGTATGTTCTGGGAGCTGGTTACTAAAAACTTCTGAAGCTAGGTCAGGATTGTAATCTCTCTGGGATGCAGGTTCCTCCATACAATCCCTGATCCAGAGCATGAAGCCTGACTCGGAAAGCATCCATCTGAGCAACAGACTAGTCACTCCATGTTAGTTGTAAGATCATAGTGGCTAGAATACCTAACAGGAGATCCAGATTCAGATCCTTCTGCTGCAGATTCAAAATACTCTTTCACTTTCTAGGCATGTACCTTCATCCACACACTCACTGAACCATCGCTGTTTAGGTTGTAGGATGAAATCAGGTTATTGTGCAGCTGGCAGGAACTGTGGGGCAGAGGAGGCTGGACAAAAAGGGAGGCTCATGACAACCTGGCAATGGTAGCACTTGAAGTCCTGTGGAGTTCACTCTGATCTGTCACTCCTCATACAGGTACATATGCTTAACTTGCTTAATCCTAGATAGTCAAACATTGAAGGAGCACAGTTCCAGGCAGCATGCACCATGCTGCTTTGCACCTATGGTCTTTGCTTTTTTCTCTCTCCTTCCAGCTCCCTGTTTACATCCCTCGCTGTACATTAACCAAATGCAACCTGGAGGTTAGGTCCCCCTTTCAGAATGTGTGGGATGTGTAGGAGTAAATCCTTTTGCCCTGAGATAGGAAGGGATGCAGATAGATCCATTTTTAGGTAAATGCTCAAACTATTATACAGTTATACAAATCAAAGGAGACAGAGCTCCTGCCTCATTTTTTAGGCAAGAAAACAGTTGTTGAGCTTTGTTCCCAATTACTTTCTGCCTCTAAAGACATAAGTCTAAAGACATAACATTATTAGCCCAGACCCCTCTCTCTATCTCATTTCTGAACTGCTATAGTGCTACATAACGTGCTAAGCAGGCAAGTTATTTGGAGGGAAGCTTGCCTGTTGCTCTGTATTTGAGCGGCATCCAGAAAGAGACATTTAAATCCCCTTGAGGATGTGATGAATCTAAGTGCCTATTCAATATCCCAGAAGAATTCTCCCGTGAAGGAAAGAATCAAGTGGAGAAATTTTCAGTCTTTAATCAATTATTAATCTGTAAGAACATCTACTCCTAAGAGTACCGGTCTTGTACTATGCCCAGGTTCCTATCTTTAATAATTCACTTTGGACTGAAGAACCCTAAATTATTAAGATGAAACCCAGTTTTAATTCTCTGTATATTGGGAGTTGCTTATCTTTGTTATGGCTAATAATTATTTTTCTCTTGTTTTCCTTTAGTTATGCACTAAGTTAAATAGTTTATATAACCTTAATCTTTGCCCTTACATTTCCATTCAAATTCTGCTAAACATTCCTCATACTCAAAAAGCAAGCAAGAATTTCTTGACAAGAAATATATTTCTATGACAGCACTTGGTAGTTGCTACAGTGTAAAAACTTTGTTGGTTAACCCTGTTGCCAGACAGCATTTGCAGGTATTTAGAAGAATAGACATAGAAAATGTGATTCCTCAAATTTTCAGTGACAGGTCAGGAAACTGCCACAATGTATGCCGTGATGAATGAGTTGAAACGCTATTTATTTAAAGAAAGATGCCTTGCTTGAGCAACTCTTAAGTAATAAAACTCCTCAGAACACTTTCCTGAAACCTCTCTCTGCCTCTGGATTTTAGTGACAGCAGTGTTTCTCTGCTCTGTCTCACTGCATTGGGCTATGCAGGGATTTGCCTACAAGTCATGAGAATCTGTGTCATTCTGCAACATGACAATCACCGCAGTCAGGTCTCAGTACCATTGCAACACACAAAGAAGGACTGGAAACCATCTCAGGTTGAACTGGCAACTTTCCATGGCCTCAGATTCAAGTTACATAGAACAACACAGACCTCAGCAGCTTTGAATCATAGGCACTTCCCTGAGCTGTGTTTTGTTACTGGACTGACTTCCCTAAAGCCAGACCTTAAGTACACATCACCAGCCACAAGGGAGAAAGTTCAGTGGAGGGAGTTTACTCATCCTCCCAGGGCTGTCTGCCCTTTCCACAGCCCCTGGGACAGCTTCATTTCTGGACAAGTGACTGAGATGTGAGTCACAGGTGAAGCACAGCTGGCTTGTGAATGGCCACTGAATGTTTGGGATGAGTAACAGTGCAGACAATGAGATGAAAGGAAAGACAGAGAGAGGCTGAAGGGACCTGCCTCCCAGACTGAACAATTATATGAGGACACAAAAATCCCCAAGATCTCTACCAGACTTTTCAATACATGGGCATGTAACTTCCTCTGCCAGTCAGAATAAGTAATAGAAATCACAAGAAAACTGCAAAGCCAGAGAGGGTCTTCCTTCTAACATAGGCCCTTGGCAAAAAATTGGCAGTGCCACTTGGGTAAAAGAAAAACCAAAATCTTCATTTCCAAAATTTTCATATTATTATGAGAACACACAAATTTCAAAAAAACCCAAACCCAGTTCCTTTCTGATCTCCAAGTGCGGGCAGTTGCCTCATGCAATGAGAATGATTATGCCCTTTCTATAAATAAGGAATAAGATTTTGGGTTCTGTCATTATCCATATAAAGGCCAAACCCTCTTCTGACCCCCACTAAAGTATTTGATTTGCTTCAGGCTCAGGGCTTCCATAGTTTAGTTGAGCTCAATGTTGCACTTCACCTGTAACAAACTCATGCTTTGTCAGGGAGACATTATATGGGATAGGTATGTTGTGACCATGTTAAGGCAACATTAAGCCTCTACATACATTGAAATGATACTACCTGCATTCAGTTACGGCAGCAGAGGCCACATCTGCCAAAATGCAGAGAGGATGCTGCATGACCCTCTCTCTTTCCTTAACTGCATGTTTGGTTTTTTTGAGTGCTGAAAATCTCCATTATATTCTCCCAGGTTCATTTACATGGTGTCTGTAACTAAAGAACCAGACTCAGAATACACCCCATAGAAGTCAGACCCTTGGTGTGACAGGTCAATCAAAGAATAGTAATCTGAAGGATTACTAAGAGGAGCTCTTAAGGATCACAAAGCACTTCTCAAAAACTCAGAATTTATTTGGAGAGGGTGACTTTCTGGAACTACACTTTCTTTACCCTTCCCACAATGGAGATACTGCTTTTCTAATTTAGTAATTTCTACATTTGGAACTTTTTCCTAATGCTTATTCTTTGTAGGCTGATCTAGCAGAAGATGAGTCAGTGGTTACAATTCTGCCCAGGACTCAAAACTCACAAGATGCCCACTTTATGATGGGTTCATCCTGGATTTTAAGCAAGTCGTGAATTATACTTATTTTCTTGTTTTCCTTTTTTCCTTAAATACATTGGGATGATAAAGTATCTAGTAGATAGGGGTGTTACAAAGACATATTCTTTGTACCAACATGGGAGCTGTAGTGATGTAAACCTGTAAAATGAAGGTAGAGAAGCTGTAACAACATTATAGAAAAACCCTTCAGCTCTTCACACACCAATGAAGTGCACTGCTTACTGGATATTGAGAAAAAGCTACAAGGAAAGGGGTCCTGATCCACCTGAAATTCATAATGTGACTGAACTCACTGGAATAAGGATTAGCTTTTCTGTATGTAAAACAGGAGTAGTACAATCTGAAGCATGTTTTAAAATACTGTCCTAGGGACAGGGCTGTCAATCAGCAGGGGAATGATAAATCTGTACAGCCCTGAATTATCTTATGTTATTTTGTAACATCATAAAACATATTTACTTTTCCACTCCAGAGCATGGAGTTATACAAGAACCCCTCCCCCACTGGTGAGGCATTGCACAGCCTTGTTAATACCTGGGATCATTTTTGTTACGTGTCCAGGCTTTTCCTTTCTGATGTAGACTGGTTTGATTCCCACAAATGAGCCTGCAAGCGATTACACTCTTTGCATTTCGTGCAGAGGTATGGAAACCAGCCTGTTCCATCAGAAGTCTGAATGCTGCCTGGGGAGTGTGTGGGAACTGGGCAAAGGGGACTTTTCTAGTCCTTTACTAAAGTTTAGTGCTGGATATGGTATTAAGCACCTGGAGGAAATATGCCAGTAACAACCACACATGCCTGAGCTTGATTAGAATCTGAGGGGGTTTTTAGCATCTCAGTTGTCTTTTTATCCAAATAGAATGAATTAATTTACTTTTTTATTTATATTAAATAAACAAATATTTACGGCACTTGGGAAAAATCTAGAGCTTGAGCAGTGATCACTTTTAGTGACCAATTCGGCAGTGACCAATTCTCTAGCAGAGAATTAGCTTCCATTGAGGTCAGAGCACAGTAAAGTAGTGCACACCAGGACACTATCTCTGACCAGGTCTGCTGGCTAACTAAGATTTTATTTAAGGGAGTATGGCATCCAGCCTTCTCAGATTTCTGTTTCTTTTAACCATTTATATACTTGGATCATCTTTATCCTTACATTACTTGGTTATGTGTACTCTACCTATCCTGAATGCCCCACCTGCATAGCCTTGTGATAACCTCTCAGACACTTCATAGCCCCAAGGCCTGCCTTGGTTAAGTGAACTTAATCACCACCAAAATGAGAAGCTGAGCAATGCTTTGCTAGATGTACCAGCACAAACTGCTTAGTGCTAATTCCTTTCCCAGATCGTGTTAATAAAACATAGAGTGAAAAGTGTGGGGCAAGTCAAGTGATTTCCTTCCTACAGGAGGGTCAAAACTGAGAAAACACCTACAGTGATGTGTGAAGGTTATTGTCACAAATACAGTTTGCTTATTAAAGATGTGGGTCTTCTCATTACATCCAGTGGAACAACTCCATGCTAGGAGGTGTCAGGGTCATAAGGCAATCTCTCTCTTAACGTGGGCAAGCAGTCCTAGAAAGAAAGGGAAGCCTTGTTGCATGGAAGATGAAAGTGCCATGGAAAGCACTTATGTCTTCAGCCCTGAAGGTGTAAGTGGGCCACCTCTACCTTACCCCAAGGCAGGACTGATGCCAGTGCTAATCTTCTTGGAAAAAAGCCATGAGGAATTCAGTCTTTTACATATGAGAATATTGTAATTTTCTTGCAGGCTTTTTTGTTGTTGTTGTTTTTTAAGAGTGCATGGACTCAGGATGTTTTTCTTAAAGCCTCAGCTCCAGGAAGCAAGTGATTGTATGAGAAACTCAGCCATAAATTGAAATTAAAAGGAACAGTTTCTAGCCTCATAGCTATACAGAGAAGAAAAATGGGAGGGAGAAAACACAACCCTAAGGTTCAAAATCAGTAGGGCCAAAGGTCCAATCCCAAAAATAAGCCCGACTTTTCAGTTTTTTACATCTGTGAGAGATAAACACTGATAACATAAAATTACCATAATGCCAGCTACAATCAAGAACTGTACAATACCTTTGTCAAGACAAAGGTATTAACACAGCTGTCCTGGCACATTTACTTGCTTTTGTCCTCCCAGTCCTCAGCATTTAAATACTTTCCATTAGAAACAGCCTTTGTCTTCATTCTGCCAACAGAGACTGGAAGCTGTCTTGGCAGAGCACAGCACCCACCGTGCTCTCTCTCCCTTTTGGCTATAGGTGAAGAGACCTCTTTATGTACAGAGCCAACTTCTCCATCCACTTGATTTTCCACGGGTTTAAGTTACCCTGCATTCTCCCTGGTGAAAGAACAGATATTGGCACAGGGCTGTGAAGTGCTTTGCAACTCCTCAACATGAAAAATCCAGTTAAAGAGGAGGTGTAATTATTAACGCGTGAGCTAGAGGAGACTGTCTGAGAACTTGGAAGCAAACCTAAAATTGCAAGCAAGATCAAACTAGTCACCTGCGGGAGGGTGGAGGGGGACAATAAAAATTTATTTCTCAGGGCAGAAAGGCAGCAGCAGTCCTGTTGGTGCATGCTAGCAAATGTACCCATTTCTCTCATTTTCCATCTGAAAATTAAGGTTATTATAAGGCACACATATCCTTTGTCATACTCCACGAAAACCTCTGGAGCCAGACTACTAAATGATACTCTGCACCTCACAGCTTGTGCCTCTAGGTATGCCATTAAAATTGGTCCCACGTTTATTGGTTTATGCTTGCTGAGGTGTGAATGGCATGTTCGTGCATATCTGACTAACAACTGATAAACAATGTGAACAGAGTGAGCCTTTGTGGATGAAGACAATTTGTTATTTATCAGGTAGATTTATCTCCCGTGTTTCTTGGAGCTCAGTTGTTCTCCCCCAGGGCTCAGAAACAGCGGTTTGGTGCCGCAGGGCTGGACCAGTCCTCCTCTGAAGACTCTGTCTTGCACACGAGCTTCTTCCTTACGTGTTTCAGCAACACCTCAAAGACCCAAAGAAGATCAAGCATCAGTTTATACCTTATACAAATTAAAAGGCAGTCTTCGGCTTGAATAACCAAGAAATGCAAACACCCTCCTCTTCTTCCTCCACTATCATTTGCCAGCCTTCCAGCTCTGTGCCCACCCTTGAGCTCTGGAGAGCAGAACAATGTATGGCTTTTCCAGTTTCTACCTGCCCTGGCTGAATTCATTGGCCCCTTCCCTCGTGTTCCTGATCCTCTTCTGCACATACTCCTGCTGCTTCTCTGCCGATGAAAACTACCACACAGGCTGTACATGACTGAAAAACAGCCTACTTGCCATGACACACAGAGCAGGAGGCAGAGCAGGGGTGTGTGGGACAATGACACATATTTGATAACAGCCCTTCTTTTTTTTTATTTTTAATCTTAATTTTTAGCAAATCTAGAATTTCTTTTCCCACAAGAGCAATGCCTGTGCCTGCCATGGGACCTTGTGAGACCTGCAGCAGGAATGCCATATCACTTAATGAGGCATAATCAGCTGGCCATGGCTATCCAGGTAGATGTAGACTGAATTTGAGCAAAAACATTAAAAAAAACAAAAACAAAACCAAAACAAAACAAACAAAAAAAAAAAAAAAACAGATGAAAGGAGGGTATACTTTGATACAGAATGTAAAAAAAGTAACAGGAGAATTTCCTGTTAATTAACCTAAACTTTTAAAAAAACAGATGAAAGGAGAGTACCGTTTGATACAGAATGTAAAAAAATGTAACAGGATAATTTCCTGTTAATTAACCTATCATAGTAATGTTTGCTATACCTTCTAAAGTAGCCATGTGGATGAGTAAGTAGAAAAATAAAGAAAGGAAAAAAGAGATAAAGTAAACCACAAATCACATTATTCAAATTTTACTTTAAGTAAAACTTGATGGAAATCTGACCTGTTTCACCTCAAATATTTATACTGTACTTCCTAACAAATGTGAACCAGATCTAATTCTTTTGCAACAGGACTCTGATCTAGGATTAATTATAATTTTAGCTTTGTTACTGGCCTCATTTACTACACTGGATGGCAAATTATTCAACTTTCATGTGCTTCAATTCCTTGGTCTGTCCAATGATGATACTTTTCCCAGCCTTCTCTGAACAAGTTCCTCACAATGTCTTTCTGAGAAGGCTCATTTCAACATGAAGCAGAGCCTTCTGCCCCAGTTGCAAGTGACACGTGAAGGTTACCTATGTGGGTTTGGTGGCATTATTATAAAAGGGCACTGCAGGATTCTGAGATTAACCTATTTTAGACCTGTCATTAGAGGAAAAATGGGCAGTTGAGTGTGGTACAATGAGTGTATCTGAACTGATGATTTCTCCTTTTGCAGCAGCAGAGATCTGCCCTTTCTTGTGTAATTGGGAAAAGGAATGTCTCCTATGGTTACACTGAAATGGACCAAATGAAATAGTAATCCTCACTGTTCTTCATAATTAATATTCTTTCTTCACACTGCCTCTGCCTCCTCTGATGACTTAAACACCAGCTGTAATGAGCCATCCTCTATGCTTAAGTTTCTTAGTCATAGCTTCAAAAAACCCCAAACCATTTAGTTTGTTCCATGACTGCCAGCCATATTCTCTCCCTTCTACAAAGTACATACAAATCAGTCAGCAACCATGTTCTGCTTCCTTTAAGACAGAAATTCTGTGCCTTGACACAGTTACAACAGACTTGAATGGCTCTTTTTACTCAGTCCTTGGACTCAACACTTAAACATGGCACACTAGGGAGCAGATCACTAGAGGTGATGCTTTTGTTTTTTGTTACCATTCACCACACTGGAAGAAATCAACAACATACTGACAAGAGAGAGGGAAGACATTAACCTTTTATCCCCACCAGAAATGCTTCCTCTGGCAGAATGCTTGGAATGAAGCCACTGTTGTGTCCCCATCACCAACGCAATATTACTTTAAAATAAAATAAAAATCCCACCCACTGGATGAACTCCCCTAATGGGAACCTCTGTCCATCTGGATGGAGCTGCCTCCCAGTACAAGCAGCTTTTGTTTTACAGAGGCTGCCAGGTATTGTAAAGCTGAAATTCCTGTTTGGACTAATTTGGATCACAAGTCCCAGGACAGCAGAGAAAAGAAAAAGAAGTAGCAAAAATAAATACTCCAAGGGTGAAGTATCAGCTGCCTCATCATTATAGCATAAACATGCACTTATTTTATTACTGTTTTTTAATAAACAAATAATAATAAATAATTACTCTTCCAATTGTTTTTCTTCCAAGAAAATAAAAAAGTTGTTCCATTACTCAAGGCAAGAAACTATGACACTAAGTTTTCTTCTACTGTAAAGTACTGTTAGCTTTCCATACCCATTTCTCTTATTTTTCTTACACCTTTCGAAAGCTGTGTCATGAATACTGATTGAAAAACCTTATAATAGTTATAAAGCTAAAGAAGAAATCAAGCAGGAAATGCACACACAAAAGAGTGTTTTGATAAGCATGGGAGATCCGCTGAAGAGTAAATGAGGGTGGGTAACAGCAGTGTTAATCTGATGCTCAGTCAAAAAGGGTGCAAATATTTTGGCACAGAAAAAGGTTCACTTCCTAGGAGATGTACAGGAAAGGAGAAAAGCACAAAAAGCATAAAAAGAAAATCCAGATCACAAATAAATTAATCTCACTTGCCTTTCCAGATTAATTTCTGGCTCAACAGAAACCTTCTCCTTTTTTATATCCCTATTTTCATTATTTTATCTCCCCTCTTACTGTCTGGCACCTATGTTGCCCTTCACACTTTCATGCCTGATGAATCACTCTGTAATTCTGTGGATTAACTGGTAAAAATGAATATGAGATTCAGGGCATTTTTTCTTCTATGGAACACGATTACTTTTTTAAAAAAAGTCTTATTTGAGGACATAATTTTTGTTTTCAAGTAAACAAGGGGTAGCTGCCTCTCAGGTGTTTCATGGAGAGACACTTACTTCCGAGTGTTACAGAAACAAGAAAAACACTATCAACCACCAGTACACCCAGACATGAAGAAGGATATGTTGGCTTGCTCTGCAGGTTTATACTGAGGTAGAAAGCTGCTCCTTTTATGTAGACACTTCATCTGGTTTTTCCAGGCAAAGAAATGCTTGACTCATGAATGTCTAAAATATTTATCTCCCTTTTTCTACAAGACAGATTAGATCAAATATATACAGCTGTCATGAATACATGAGTTTCCTTCGACCTTTCCTAAAACTGAACAAAGAGACATTTTCAGTGTCTGCATCCAACAACACCTAATTTAGAAGTGGTATCTCCTTCTTTGAATTACTGGTATAGAGTGCAAGGTGTTTAAAAATAATAATAAATTAAGAGATTGACTGTTCATTACATTAAAAAACTGACAGAAAAAAATTGTAACTGAACTTTTTTTTAAACATACATGCTACTCAAAACTGATGGCTTAATGACGTATCTTGTCATATATCATTTAGCAACTACAGGTACCCAGACACATCCAAATATTGTGACAGATACTGTTTATACTTATATATATCATCACATCTTAATGAAGCTACCTTTAATATTTCAAATTTTCAAGACTGCTGTTAGAAATTAAGAAAGCTCTCAACACTTAGGAGAAACAAACAGATCAACTAGGGTGTTATCTAACACTTCTCAGCGCTTGAAATTCTATATTATGTATCTCTCAGGTAAACAGTGCTAGGAAATTGGTAACAACAGATGAGAAAAAGGCTGAGATATTCAACCATTTTTTTGCCTCAGTCTTCAATGGCAACCTCTCTTCCCACACCTCTCGAGTGGATGGACAGAAGGATGGTACCGGGGGATAAAATGCATCCCATTGTAAGTAAAGATGAGTTTCATGACCACCTGAGGAACCTGAATGTACATGAGTCTATGGGACCTGATGAGATACATCCCAGAGTCCCAAGAGAATTGGCTGACATAGTTGCTAAACTACTCTCCATGATATTTTGAAAAGTCCTGGCAGTCAGGTGAAGACCCAAGTGACTGAAAAAGGGGAAACATTGTGCCCATCTTAAAGAAGTGTAGATAGGAGGCCCCTGGGAACCACTGACCTGTCAGACTCACCTCTGTGCCTGGGAAGATCGTGGAACAGATCTCCCTAGAAGCTATACTAAAGCACATGGAGAATGGCAACATGACTCAAGACAGCCACCACAGCTTCACTAAGAGCAAGTCCTGCGTGACCAACCCAGTGGCCTTCTGTGATGGAGCAACTACATCAGTGGACAAGGGAAGAGCTACAGGGGTAATTTATCTGGATTTCTGTAATGCCTTTGACTTGGTCACCCTCAGCATCCTTCTCTCCAAACTGGAGAGAGATAGATTTGAGGGGTGGACTGTTAGAGGATAAGAAAGTGGTTGAACAGTCACATCCAGAGGGTCATGGTCAATGACTCAGAGTTGAACAACCTGGTCTAGTGAAAGATATGCCTGGCCTGTGGCAGGGTGGTTGGAACCAGGTGATCTCTAAGGTCCCTCTGAACCCAGGCCATTCTATGATTCCCTGCTTGTACATCAAGAAAAAGTTTATCCTGAATCAGTACAGATGTAATATTGCTCAGGGTCTTATAAACCTCCCTCAGAGCTGCTTGTGCAACTCAAATGGTGAGTCAGCTTTCAAAATCCTACAAAATCATCTGTTCCCATATAGAATTTTAGAATGTCTTTCCAATGGTATTGTTTTAACAAAAAATGTGTTTTCTCAAAAAAAAACCAAACAAACAAAAAAAAAAAAAACCAACCAACCAACCAAACAAACAAAAAAAAACCAACTCTCTGGAAGAATTTAGTTGACACTAACCACAATCCACTTCTACCTTAGTCAAGGACACCTTGAGCTGTACCTTGTCAGCAAGGGAGCTCTCCAAAGTTGTAATACAGCAAAATGGGCTGGGATTTATCTCTGCTGAGATATTCTTCTCTTCTTCTATAGAGAAGGTCATCTTCAGCTTGTTATTCTGTTATCAAAGTGGTCATGCTGTCAGCATGGTGCTTCTCACAAAAATTTTGGTCTCATGTGATAACAAGAAAAAAGCTTAAGCTGTGCCCATGTCCTTCACTGTGGTGATAAATAGAAAACAATGTGCAGTCAACCACAAAACTGCTGTCCTGCCAGAGAAAGCACTGAGCTGGACTTGAGGAAAGTCTGTGCTTCTAGATGGACACAAAACTCAGGAACAGTGGGGCAGGCTGGGAAAGGTGCTACCCATAAATTTAATGCCATTAGAAGGATGAGACACAACATATGCCAGTTGCCCTGGTAGGACTGGGTCATTGGATATATTAAAAAATCACTGTTCTGTACATAAAGAAAGAGCTAATCCTGGCATTGTTAAGACCTTCAAATATGCATTGGTGATGACTTTTTCTTTCTTCAGAGTTCAGGTAATAGTCTCATCTTGGCAGTTCTCTACAGTTTAACAAGACTAAATTAATTTTATTTGTTTGGTAAATGACCCTTAATAAAAGGGCTACAAACAAGATGAATGAGTATGGCTGAAGAAACTGCAAATCACATACAATGCGCTGTCAAAGAAACGAACTCTAAAAGGCACCTGTACACCTGGAGGAGGACAGAAACTTAGTATGGGGTGTCTTCTACTGGACTAAAGGGAGGCACTAAAACATTTTAATTGGTGAACTGCTCCCTTGCCCAACGTGAGCATAGTAAAAAGTCCCTGTTACCAAAGAGGGGGCAGAGACACATAGGTTGGCCTTTATTTGTGTTTCAAAAGGAAAGAAAATCTGTAGGCTTTGGATGCTTACAGTTCTGTAGGCTAACATAGGTTTGTAGTCATAGAATTTACTATAGGATTGTCTGCCACCATCTCCAGAGACATCCTCCGTTGGCAACACTCAGATGTAGACACAGCTGGTGGTACTGAACCATAGTCCCTTATCCAGCATCATGAATCATGCTCAGATAAATCCTTTTCATCTCATTAGGTCATTAGCAGAGGTAAATTGCTCAATGGGGGAACAAATCAAAGTGAACATCGACAATACAACAGTAAAAGTGTTAGGAAACCATTCCAGCCTCTGGGCAGAGTAAAGATTTGTTTTCCCAACACCATCCACAGTCATCTAATGCAGAGCTGAGCTGTGTTAGCTATGGCTGGGTTTGTCTCTGCTCACATGCTCTCGTTTGAGCCAGTGTTTTGAATATCACACTTCTTCTTCAACCCCCTGCTCACTTTTTAGGATATGGTAACACGTAAGAAGTGTTTTTCTGCCCATGTAATTACAGGCACTGGGAGAAGGGCAGCAATCTTCTCAAGAGGAAGGAGGGTGAGCACTCAAGACTGCTTGAAGATCATTGCTGTGGGATGTAAACAACAGGTGACTGTTGAATTGGTTCAAATTATATTGCCCTGCAGATAGAGGTGACTGTGTCAACCTTATCCTCAGCACCTGTGAGCTCACACACAAGAGAAGCAGCAGCCAGGTCTGTTCTAGCAGTAAGGAAAGCAGGGGTATGGCCTGCCAACAGGACAAACTTAAAACTTGATGTAGAAATCCATGTTATTTTTTGTGTTATCTGCTGAGGCAGATTAAAAGGTATCTGTTGTGTTAATCAGGAAGTCTTGGATGATTTTTTCATTTTGTCATTAAAATTCAATTAAGCTTCTTTATCAGACAACAGTCTCTTGATTTTTTCTTTTTTATATTGAGAATTAATATCTCACTCTCTTGCTACAGAGGTGAAAACACAGAAACTTAGTTTGACCAAAGACTTGATCTTTAAAAGTTTTTTAACTGTATCCAGAAGCATTAATCAGCAGTGCTTATCCACCCTCTGAAGTGAAAAAAATCCCAAACCCCACATTAACACCTCCCCATTTTCCCAACCCCCAACACATTGACAGAAACTCAGCCTAGACACTGAAACAGCTCTCAGTTGTGGAAGAAATTAGCACTACTTTGTTATATATAACAAAACACACAATATAGAAATATTAGTACAGAAATAAAACAACAAAACTATTAATGTAATCAGTATATTAATAAATTCAATTATATATGAAAATGTTATATATATATATATAGCATTCACGCTGCAGCAGTGCTATGAGCCATATACATGTATGTATATATATATAAAACAAGAAATATGTCAATGTGTATCCATATATAAAAAAAATACAGACCCTTGCCTGGGGAATTTCACAACATTGTCTGTAGGTCTCACACTAGACTGAGCTTTTCTGCATGCCTGGGGCTATGCAGGCAACATGGAACACTGTGTATGGCCCGGGGATCCACTCCAGTAACTTCCAAAGGCAAACATCTATGTCACAGGAAACCTATAGATGGAGAGAGTTCCTGGTTTGCCTGAAGCTTGTGATTGAATGCTGGGAAAGACATACTTAGAAAAGGCCTCTATGACTTTGGCCTATTATTATAGCCAGTAAAATACTTATTTTTAATCAAAACTATGTGAAACAAGAAATCCACATTTTCCAGTTAGGACACAGGATAGGAGCAGCACTTGTGGTGAACTCAAGGTCTATTTGCAATTTCAGCTTGCATTTTTTTTTTAGTTTGTTTTTAGACGGTTAGGGCCCTTTTTACTGATTGTTGGCAGGTGCTGCTACCAAACTGCAACACCAGTGGGGGAAATAAACCCTAAAATATTGGAGAAGCTTTCCTGGGTCTATTCAAATTCATTTCAGAACAGATGTTTTGAAAAAGAAAAAAAAACCCAAACCCTTAAAATACAATTTCAAATTCTGATAAGTGCTTAAAAAATTGATTTTGCTGAATATTAGTTATTCTTTTCATTATATGAGTTTCCATTTGCAGATTTTATTTTCATAATCTTCATACAGTCAATGAAAGAAGAAAGAGTTATGTAAAACCCCCAACTCTTTTGTTGTCATACTGGGGGTATGACATTTTTAACTTTAAGGATCAGGAGGAAAGGGCTGTGTCCTCCTGCTAAAGAAGCTAATGAGGCCCATGGGAACACAGCTCTGCTGACTCTCAGTGCTATTTACATTGGAGTCACTCTTAATTTCCTGATCTTAGCAAGACTTGAAAAGAAAAACACTGCTGATCAACAGAGTTTTATCTTCACTCAGAGATAATATACACATCAATAGATATTATAATTTGACACAGGACATAGCAAAACCACACACATTCATATACATTTATAAAGATACAGTATCTGATAATAACTTTGTTGTTTCAGAGAACGCCAAACAGCTAAGTGAAACACAGGCTTTTGCTGTACTTCCATAAATACGTTTATGTATTTTTGTAGTTAACACTGGTTGCATAAAACTGACATTAATGGAAGTAGTGTGCTGAGGGTTTGACTTTTCCTCTTTAGAAAGGCAACTAAGGAAGACTTCTGATTTGAAATACTGGCAGTAGGGTAGGTATGGATAAACTTTCCACTGAGATAAAAGGAGCCTGAAGCCCATTTTTCAGAGGGAAGTGAAAACTACAAAAAAAAAAGGATGAAACTCAGTAAAAATTATTGATCAGAATAATCCTGTTTGGGGAGAAGAAGCTGGAGGGAGGGGAGGTGTGGTGGAATTTGGACCTGAAAAGTGACAAAATGTGAGCTATAACAAGTTTGAGGAGAACTCCTGATTGCACGGACAAGAAGGGACAGCACAGCAAGGACTGCTTTTAAAAATCCTATATAAAGGGCACCTCTTCTAGGAAGTAAAACAAAGCAATAAAACACTTGCTGTAGCCAAGGACAACCTTGTATTATATATGCACCTCAGCATACACACACACACACACACACACACACACACACACACACACACACACAGTCTCTGAACCTGCTCTACCTGATCTTTGCAAATCTGAACAGCTACCTGTGTTATCATAACTTTTACTCTGCCAGACACATATCTTCATTTGACCTTTTTTGGGAATTTCATGCTAAGGCTAGGCACTGCAAAAACGTGATTTCATGGTTTGGTGTGAAGATCTGCTTGCCCTGTCTCATCACCTGAAGGAAGACATGGAGTAGACAGGTGTGGTACAACAACAGCCAGACAACAAAGACTGGATGTCTTTGGCTTTAGGTGAAATATGGCACCAAAAATAAAGCCAACACACACATCCTAAAAAGCATGAGTGGGCATATCCTGGGCTCAAAACCCAAAGGCAGATCCACATATCTGAATCTAGGTATATATCAAGCTTGCAGAGGTTTAGAATAACATAGGACATTGCTGAAATACTTCAAAGGGCTCTGCAGTGCTTGAGAAGAATATCAATGGCATGGCACAGCTGTGACCACAGGGGCTTTTCCAGATGCCAATATGTGACTTGCTCTTTAAAAACATACAGCAGAAGGCAGACAATATTTGGCAGGGATTCATATGCTCTCAGAATAAGAAATACTTATCACTGGTTCACAGACTTTACAGGGAGGTAAAAATTAAACAGAAGTATTTAGTGATGTTTGCCATTTCCAAAATGGCCTATTAAGAAATTAGCATGAAAATACTATGTGTATATATATATATATATATATGTAATATATATGTTACTCTCTCTAGATATATATAATGAATGCAGCACTGTGAGCCTACTCTGGTGTAATTTAATATCACATCATTATTTACACTAGGAGACAAACAGTCAGAGAAATGGTTAAGCAAAATAAATCAATGCCTTTTATGAGGCCTGGGAATTTAATAAGCCACAGGATAAATATTGACAAGCTGCAGACAGGTGGAACAGGTTTGTAAAGACATAAAATGACTGTTCTAAGGTTCAAGAAACCTTGAAGCTTACTAACGGGTTGTACAAGATAAGTTCCTGGCGTGTTCTCCTCCTGCTAAGTAAGGTCAATCAGGCTCAGTCCATGCAGAACTGGGATGACTTTTAACGCTCTCCTGAAGTAACACTGCCATCTAGATGTAACCTGCTTACCCATGCCTGCTGCTGCTGCTGCTGACTTCTAATTGAGGAGATGCTGCCAATCTGATTAGAGCCTTACAAAAGCAAAGCATGCATGTACATATATCAGCAACTGGAGGTCTGGGTTCACCCCAGGCATGTGCTACTTCAGAAGGAAACCAGATTGTCTTAAATTGTTCAGTCTGGTGGGGCAGGAGAAGGACAGGGTACCACACTGCTGTGGATGTCAGAGGAAAGCTCTAAGGCAATCACAGGGGTGGACTGTATCCCATTTCATACTAACTGTCCAAGAGGCTTTCCTCACAATACCACTACTACTGTTAGTCACTAATAACCGTGCAGCTACCTTTAGGAGATGGTACCTCCACTTTGGCATATATGCATAGAGACTGAGGTGCTTACAGTATCAGTGTAAGCAACCTTTTTTGTGAGTGAGTACTTCTGATCCTGTGGTCTAGCAAAGGAGCCAAGGGCAAGAAAATCTATGGTTCACCTCATGAAAAAAGTTCAGATAAAGAACCTCCAATATAACTACATGAAAATTAAACCAACACAGCTCTAAAGATCTGTTTGACTCACGAGGTCTGTACAAGAGTAGAGATTATATATAACCACTTGTGAGCTGCAACACCTGCCAACGAGACTTTGTATTTACATAAGCTGCAGCATTTCACTGTCAAGCTGTGAGTTTTGTAGATCCTGAGAAAGTGCAGATTTGATTCAAGCCTGAGTTTAAGATTTCTTGGAGTGTCTCTAGCACCATAGTTTTAACATGCTCTTCCAGAAGTAAGCTATTTTCATTCCAGGCACATGCACACTCCCTAAACAGGCACAGATCTAGATCTTGATGGGAGAAGGAAAAGGTCACATTAATTTTTAACCCTTACGCTTTATCTAAAGGGCATGTAAGATGACAAACAACCAAGAACTTCTATTATGAAGCTCTGACACTGCATCTCTTAATGCATGTTTGCATTTTCTCACTTGTAATATGGAAATTGGATCTAATCTTTTCAAGCCTGCAGAAGCAGCTCCGATTTGCATTGCCTAGCAGAGGGAACAGGGCGCTGGCCCATCCACAGGGTCCCACGCTGCTTGCACGCAGGAGACAGACTGGAAATGTGGCACCCTTTTAAAAGAATTCTTCTGTTCCATATACACAAGTAAGCAACGTATCTGGCCATTCTATTGTTTTGTTTTTTTTGTTGGTTTTTTTTTTTTTTTTTTTTTTTTTTTTTTTTTTTTTTTTGTTGTGGCTCATTCAAGCGGGGCTGGATTATTACATCTATGAAAAAATCCTCTAGAATTCAGAAAATTAGCAGATTGGTCTCCAGATGTATGACTTGCATTGGCCTAAGACAGAAACAAAGTGTTTTGATGAGAAAAATCCCGGTATTAGCTTGAATGGGTAACAGGAAAACCACCACCATGCTGAAATTAATTTAAAAGCATAACTGGATAAGCAGACTTTCCCCAGAAAGTAAGGTCATTCTCACAGAAAGTAAGGTCATTCTCAAAGTCTATTTAAAGGCATGTCCTTTTGGATGAGCAGCAGAGTTTGAAGTTGGAAAACAGGTAGGAAATACAAGAGCAGAGTTTCAGAGTTGAATGGGAAAATACCACACCTTCTTCAGTACCTCACAGCACTGCTGCAAAGATGAGTGCAAAAATATTAGAGCCATAATGAGTGAATTATTCAGGGTTAGCAGCATCCTTGCAGATAACTCTGGGGCTGCTGGATGAGGCAGAATAAATACACAGGATAGCAGGAAATCAAAGAAGTTGTCTACTTGTTACTGGCTTCAGCACTGTGTAGTTCTGCAAGTAAAAAAGCCTTTGCTCCCCTGAAAATGCCAGTCAGTGCTGCTACTACTTTTTTTTAGCATTCAATAGAAAGAACCCACAAAAGGGCATCCTTTTTCAGAGAATGTGTGAAGTTTGTCCCTCTGTTGTGAACAGGGCTCTGCCTCTCTTCTCCTTCAGGCACTGGATTTATTTCCCAGCCACTGCTGGAGTGGCCTTGAAGGCAGATTTCCTGCCAGCATGGTCACACTCAATGTGGGAACATTGGATGCAGACAATGAGTGTTTAATAAAAGCTTGCAAGGTTTGGGTGTTTTTTCTTTTTTTTTTTTTTAACTTGAGCTTGTTTCATTGCTAATGCAATAATTGATTGCAGTCAAGTCAAGCGCAGTCAAAATTCAAATAAACCTATAAAAGCCCTTTCTGGGAAGTTACAAGGCATCAGAGCAACCAAAAAAATTCAAAGAATAATCCCCCATGTTTCTCAAGACAAACAAACGGCTAGCCCAAAGGTTGCTAAAGAATTCAGGGCAAGGCAGAGCAGAGCAGAGCAGAGGCAGCTCAGAATTGTGGTGAAACAAGAGCTTTGTCTGCTCCTGAGCAATACTCTGCCCCCAGCCAGCTCACTGCTTTATCTCCCACCTGCCGTGACTACCTCCTGGCAGGGACCATCTAGCCTTCTTGTCTGCTGTTTCCCTGAGTGAGGAAATATGCTGGCTGGAGGTCAGAGAGACAACTAAGGCTAGCACAGGAAAAGCATCCATTGTCTCTCAGCACTCACCAAGGCAAGAGCCACACATATCCCAAACAGTGCACTATTCTGTGTGCTGTGAAGCTGGTGTCGCTATAAACCATAGGGACAAAAGCAGATTTCATGCTTCATAGGGATTTCTTTCTCCAACTCTCTGGCTGGCTTCAGTGAAACTTTAGGGATTTTTCTCCTTATTTGGGGATTGTGGTAATTTCTTCCCTCTGTTTTAATTGCCTCCAGCAAAGTAATTTAATCCTCTACCTTCCTTCCCACACATAGAAATATGGAATTATGCTGAACACAGCAAATATGCATATTTTTCACAGGTTTTAAGATTAACAAGTTTCCCATAAGAGCAAGGAAGCATCTGTAGAAATCCTGCAACACTTTTTCTTGAGGTTATTTGAATGTTTTCAGATATTTTAAGAACATGTCTTCAGAGAAAGCACATCTCTCAGGTTTTCCTGTCACCACCTCTTGTTTCAGCATTTATATTTCTCAAGCAAGTAATTTCAGTAACCACTTAAATTAATTTAGGACTGCAATTCCTGTGGGCAAACATCCACATCATTAAAGTCACTACTGTGACTAGTATTGACCCGTTGGATGGAAACACTGCGTATAAGACAAAGAGTAATGCATTACTGAAAATAAAACATGGTCTGTCCAGAAAATGGTTAAAAATCCCAACAATGGTAGGGCAGTGCAGAGAAGTCTGTATTTTTACCACTGAGATGCATCTCTTTTTTGGGTAAATAAAAGGACAAGCTCTATTAGTCCAGCAGCCCCAAGGAAAGACTTCAATTGGCAAAAAAATAGCACAAGTGTGGAAAAATGTTGTATGAAATGGTATGTGTGTGGCAGAAGGTTGTTTTTCCTTCCATCAGTTAATTTGGTAGAAACATTCTTTACCTTAATATCAAGGTAACTCTACTCAAGCTGGCAAGTTCCTACTAGCTGGAGATGCAAACCTTTGGAGCCCCAGCAAAGGCGTGCTTCCGTCTGTGGCACCATGGTTATTTTCTCAACAGCCTATCTGCAGGATGAGTTGTTTTCTTAATTTCTACCTCCCCTTTGTTTTCTGCCAGTTCCTGTGGTGAGGTAGAAATCCTGTGACTTGTGACCAGTTGCTGAGGCTGGATTTGTAGACAGTAATCCCATTAAACCTAACTGCTGCTGAAGTCCAGGCTCATGCATGCAGTAAAGATTTAGTTTACATACACTTATAAAAGATTCAAATATTAGGTAAAGGTAGAGCAGGGCAGAATAAAAACTGAAACCAGAAAATTTCTTTGTGTTGAACCAGAACTGAAGTCAGTAATTTATGTTCCTTTGATCATTTTCTCTTCTCAAAAACTGTGTGGAAATTCTTTCCTGGCATTTGCCTACACACTCCACACCACTGAAACTACCTGCTGCTACCTCTCCTCAAGCAAGATTGCCTCATCTTTCACCCTTCCAGACGTTCTTTTGTGCTGTGACGCCACTTTCATTAGGATTTTGTCATTGTGCATTTCAGCAAAACATTTTGCATTTCCAAGCAGAACAACACTCAGTGTAGAAAACTTAGTAAATATCTAGCATCTACTTTAATGTTTACTTATCTTCAGTAAAGAGTGTCTCAAATGCTGCCTGTGGACTTTTCCCAGCTGATCAATCCTTTCAGCTCGCCAAGGTAAAGGGTGATGTGGTACCTGTCACATTTTTAGGCAACTGGTATCTCAGTATGAAAACTGAAAAGATTTTCTGCAGCAAGATCCAAAAAAGACAATGGGCACACATTATATAGAACACGTTGTCCTTGCCCATGACATTTTTCTATATTCAAACCCAAAGCACCAAATAAGAGATAGTAATGATACAATCTTGCGCAAAATTAAGAAATCAGTCGATGTGGTAAAAGCACTGGTCCACAATAGGTCCCTGGATAATAAGATCATGAAGAGAGAGTGAGCTTGGGTCACCCCCCTGGATTACATCATACTCAGTGCATGATTACACCTGACATTTCATCTAACCTATTTAATTCCTCTACTATAGTACGCTGTTCCCACAGCTCGGATCAATTTTTCTTATTAGGCATTTTCTCCCCTTACTGTTTAATCTGAAGCCTGTCTTATTCTTATCACTACAATGATTAAAACCTGCACTGCTATTGTAGCAGGAATGCAGATTCATGTGTCCTACTGCAGCTATAGTTTAGAGATTAGGATGTCCTACCAACATCTTCTACTTTCAAAGCAGTAGAGTGTTTTTGTCCCAGGGCGTGATGTAGAGCTGTATTACATTGCTTGACATGGAAAAGCTGCCTTATGAAGTCAGAAGGCTATGTAAATAATTCATCATGAAGAGAGCAGTGTGCCCTGAAATCTGCCATGCATTACAGTTACTGCTGTCTGGGGGAAACAAACAAAAAAAAGTTATCTGCAGAATAACTAGCTGGGAAACACCTGCCATGACTTTCCTATCTGAAGACAGAAATTTCCAAAGAATTACTAGATTGGAATTAAAAATCTATTGAGCTTTTTTACAGTGAAAATCTTTTAAATTTAACAAAACTTTCATTTTTCCTTATCTAGAAGAGCCCACAAGTTAGATGAGGAGTATAGTTATTCTTAAATGTGGCACTCCAGTCCTTCATTCTCTCTGGTACAAATGGATGTGGAACAGCCTGAAACTCCAGGAAATGAGGAAGTGGAAAACGAGTGTATCCAAGAGGTGGCACCAAACTGCTGGCTGAGGATCCTATGAAGGGGCACAAAAGATCTCTCCTTATACTCAGCCCTTGCTAGGTTCCTCGCTTAAATTCATCTTATTTACAGCACACGGAAACAAGTAATAGGAGGGAAGGGCAAGTGGTTAGCATGCAGAGAGTTTCTGTGTAAAATCTGAAATACTTTATGGAAGAAAAGCCTTCTTGGCATTCTCTCACTCTTAGGATCTCACCCTCGTGTGAGTGATTTGCATGCCTGTGGCTGGACAGGCTGGCTCAAAAATTCATTCTTGTCCAAGTCAAAAATGCAGAAGTATTCTATATTAGGTCTAAACTGAGAAGAATTAAAATTCAGTAAGATTAACATTTTAATCTACCCAAGTTTTGATATCTCAGTACAGAAAGGAGACAGAAGATACTGAATCACACAGCTGAGAACATCAGAAGAAACAATACTAAAAATCTAATAGTTATTTTCTCCCTTGTGGTGGGGAAATATTATCTAAATTTGGTATTACAACTCTTGACAGAGTCAATAATTCAGCTCTACTTCAACAGTGTATAGAAGTCGTGACTTCTTGGTGATGTCCTTCTTATATCAACAGTATAAGTTTACATTTTCCAGTGGTAAGCCAACCAACTGTTGGTTTCTGATGCAACTTTCTCACTCACAACATAAGCTATTATTCAACAAGGCAGCCAAAATCCAATTGTTTCCATGATAAATCCTGCCCACATCTGAGATTACACATCACAGTTGCAACAGTGATTTTATAACCACTAAAAATCAGCCAACGTGGTCAGAAGCTCAGCAGTGTGGTCTCTGTTCTCACAGCAGTATCTGTACCCAGCCCCAGGCGATGCTGTGCCACAGGAGAGATGCTGGGCAGGCATCCTGCAGACCCTCCAGAAAAGTCAGCTCTGCCAAGGAGCACAGCTCCACTGCCTTAGCAGGATTATGGGATAATCCTTTTCTTCAGGGGTCATGGTTAATTTTTTCATCACAGACACTTTGCTGTCAGTCTAAGATGCAGGATTACTGCTGCCTGTATCACGCAGCCTGTGAGACCTGAAAAAGCACAGATCAGTAATTATAAGAATCTCCCAAAAAAGCATAATCTAAAAAAGGTCAGTTCATATCCAGACAGACCACCCTGTGGGAGTTCAGTTTAACTGCTCCCAAGGTTTGCAGAACTCATGCTCCATTGGTAGGATTGACTACAGCTCTTCATTTGACCCTGAAAGCCTGAAGAAATAAATTCCATTTGGTTCACTGGAAATTCAGAGCTGCAGTTTTATCAAGGAGGGGTTTCCCCAAGATAAGCTGTCAACCACAGCAGGATTGGAGCTCCTGGGTGGAAGCAGAAAAGAGACTGGGGGGAAGAAAAGAGAGACCTTCTTAGTAAGCCATGAGTGTAAGTTGTGCAATATTACCAGGTCTGTGAAAGTCTCTAAAATGTGCCCTGGCTGACCTGTTCCTCAAATTTTGCCCTCAGTTAGTCAGGGGAATTCTGATTAACCGATTGCTCAGGGTATGGTGGTTACCTACAGGCCACTTGAGAAAACTGACACCCTACAGCCTCTCAAGATGTGCATCTACAAGAGAACGGCTTCTTTTTACCCCACAGGCAGGAAGAGGCAGAGACTATTCTCTTCACCCCTCATTCTGGTGTAACAGCAATCCAGATGGAAGTAAAAGGACCTCACATAATCTGACAAGTACCTGTGAACATCATAAATATTCTATTCTTATTCTTCCAAATAATTCTAATAATATTATTAATAGGTCTAAATTAGTGCTCTCTGTCCAACAGCCAGTACTACAGTATTACTCCTATAGTTATCTTGGTTTTTCCTTTCCTTCCATATGAAGTGTTTTACTTGATACTGCTTCAGCCCTCTTCATGCCCTCTCTAGAGAAAGACACAGTACAAGAACTACCAAAAGCAATATCAGAAGTGGTGCTTTACCACATTAATAAGGATGATTTAGCAGTGAATACATACTTTTTCCTCTCCTTTTAAGTCAGACCACAGGATTCATCAGAGGATGTCAGTAATGCAAATTTCTACCAAAACCCAAAAACCCAATTTCTGTGTCTTTCTCTCTGAAGGTGGTCTTGCATTTGGGCAAACTCCATCTGCATGTCCCACAAAGCCACATCACAATCTGGCATCCAGACTAACAGTGAGTAACATCTAGACAGCCATGGTATTTTTTGGAGCAGCTATACAATATATTATCCTTACAACTACTTGGGGCCAACCACAGCCACAGCCCTGGCTGTGCTGCAGTGAAACCCCACAGCATTGCTGCTGATGGGCACATTGCCTGCTCTGTCCTGGACCCTGCTGACACTCACAGGCATGAGTCCCTGCCCTGGCCACATGAAAACCTTCTTCTTCAGTGCTTTGTTATCCCATCCAATGAGAACCTAAGCTTTGGTATACAAAATGATAACACCCGTGTAGGGAGGAGGTGTCAAGTAAGATACCTCTCCTTCACAAACATAAGAACAAGGAGAATCTGTGTCCTTGGCCAGATATTTGCTTTCTCCTATCCTATCTCGCCTTATCATTTTTAAATGGTAAGATAAATGTCAGACTGCATCTATTACTAAATGCAAGGTAAAAATGAAAGGCTTCTGCTACATACCAAACTGATTAGTGATCACAGACTGCCAGTGATGGTGATTTATTGCCTTGCAACAATTGTCTAAGAGAATAAAAGCAGGTATTACTTTCTGGCCCTGTGCATCAAAGTAACTTGTCTTCCTATCCAATAAAGTGTCCAGGCTCATATGAATACAGAATTTCTCAGGTACCACAGTTAAACCCCAAACCCAGTACCTTCAGCTAAAAGATATTTTGGTAATTTATGGCTCAGTAGCTCCTCATATGGCTTCTCATCAAGGCCTTACACTATCCTCGTACACTGCCCTGGAAGATCTCCAACAATTTCATGTTTTCCCTCTATTTTAACACCCAAAAATGAACACAATATCCAAGGTGAGGCCATTAGTGTTTCTAGGCCTGATACCGACGCCCGTCAGGACATGGGTGGCACTCACACCTGCCAGGGCACAACAGACATTTCCTTGTTAGTAAGCACAGTAAACTCAGACTTTTAAGACAGAGCCTAGAGTTCAAATTTCTTTTGTTTCTCTTCCATCCTGTATGTATTTGTGTCAAATAACTTCAAATAAGACATTGGGTAAGGGTTTGGGAAGGAAAAGGGCCAAGTCCTCCTCATCCAGCTGACTCTGTGGGCACTCCTTTCCTGATTCCAATACATGACCTTTCTTTGAAAAGTCTCCTAGAAGCTCCTGCATATTTACTCCAACTCCTTATGAGTGCTCCAAAGCCTGCTCTGCATCTTGAAGAGGAAAGTCCAAAAGTGGCAAAGAGCCTGAAATACAAGATGTGTCCTGCAATTCAGGACCCCATCAGTGACAGCCACGGGAACAAACACAATGTAAAACCTAAAGGTACAGCAGATTTCAAAGGATCTGTCCTTCTTTGCAGAGCTCAGTGTACAGCTCCAGCTCCAGCAGCTGCCGGCACCAAGGCCCGGGGCTCATCCCTGCCATTGCTGGGCAGCCTCCAGCAGGGCCACCCTTGACTGAGCTCCGTTCCTACCTCTCGGCCCTCACAGAGTGTGCTCCAGGTCGCCAGATCTCTGGGAACTGGACCTCTTGCTATGTTGCACTCCCCTGTGAAGAATTCCTCTTGAGGGCCTACGGAGGCCTTGGCCCATGCTCCCGGTTTGTGTTGCTTTCCTTGACACGCTTCCTGAGACCTGTCTCAGCTGACTGCCTGTGCTGCTTGTCTCCCTGCGCTTGTTCCCTGGGCACGGATCTAGTCCCAGCCTTCAGAGACACATTGTGTCCCTTTTGAGTCCCATTCTCCTCTGCTTGGAGGCCTACAGCACTTGAGGGGGCCGTGAGATTGCCCTGCTGCAGCAGCAGCCGCATGGCAGAACTGCCTTTCGTGTGCTGCTGCGGCTCCATCTTCAAACTCGAGGCGCTGCTGACTGAAAAGCTCTGCCAGAACCCCGGACTTCGGACAGCTTCAATTTTCCAGCCTCAGTCTTTTCCCGGGTCTATTTACAGATACTTATTCTTGAACCAAGTGCCTGTTACAAGGAGTCCTTCTTTCCTGAAGGAATGCTTTCTTCTTTAATGCAAATATACAAGGGATAAGGAAAGCAGCCCCCTTGCAGTATCCCAAAGGTTGAGCAGCTCTCCTTGGCACAGGCTCTGCTCCCGCCTGCAGGCAACTTCCAGACAAGGCAGTGCCAGCCTTCTCAGAGGTGGGCAAGGACAAGAGAGAGCAGACGCCAAGACGGGGTTTAAGCTGTGCCAAGGGAGACATTTTAGTTGGACATTAAAAAGAATTTTTTCCCCCAAAAGAGAGATTCCATATTGGAATGGGCTGCCCAGGGCCGGGGCAGAACCCCACAGTGGGAGTTGCCCAGGAAAGGAAAGCCAGTGCCACGCTCTGGTTGCCGTGGTGGGGACGGATGGGTCACAGCTTGGCCGCCATGGTCTCTCAGGGAGAGCCCTGAGAGAGGCGTCACATCCGAGGCGATGTGACGTGGCGTGGCGCTTCTGTGCCATCGTGTCGTGCTTCTGTGACATGGCAGCCCCTGGGCACGGCGCGGTGCCTGACAACCTCTGCCAGCCGTGCCCAGAGCCCGGGCACAAGTCGGCGCGCACAGAGCGAGGCCAGAGCCCGTGTGGAGCCGGCAGCTGGTGGCGCAGCAGCAGCACCATGAACGCCCGGGATTTCCCCTGGCTCCTGCCGCTGGCGCTGCTGGTGATCTTGGGCCGTCCCCTGGACACTTCCAGCCGTCCTATCGGGGACACGCGCACCTCGGCTGTGCTTGCCGAGGCCCCGGAGCAGCGGGACGTGGGCCCGGGGACGACGCCCTGGGGGCGCATGTCGCTGCTCTGTTGGGCTGGGGCAGCGCTGGACCTGCTGTCGACGGGCGTCTCCCTCAGCCGGTGGCTGTGCGGGTGGCTCCGGAGACGCTGGGGACAGGTCAGGGGCGGGAGGCGAAGTCGGGCAGGTGGGATGGTGCCGGGGGTGGGGGAGCGGCCCAGGGCCTCGGGCCGAGCCCGTGTCGGGCGAAACCTGAGAGCCCCCGCGGAGGAGGAAAGTCGGGCAGGTCCCCGGGGTCGTGCGCCTCTCGGGCAGCCCTTTGCCCAAGGCCCGGAGGCAGCGGGAGAGGCTCAGCTGCTGGGTGGGAATCGGGCCCGGGCGCAGCCCCAGGAGCACCGGGCAGAGGCTCCGCCAGGGGCAGCCCGGGCAGGCGGCAGTGTCTCCCGCAGAGGCCAAAGGCGGCCCTGGAGGGCTCAGCCCCCATAGGGGCCCCTCTGCCCCCTCTCATCGGGCTCCCTGCGTTGTGCCCTCCAGGAGAAGCGCCAGAGCCCCTCGGCCTCTGCAGGGACGGGCTGCCAGGGACACGGCCGCTGCAAGGAGCTGCTGCAGCTGCTGAGGGACAGCCGTGCCCTGATGCGGCTGTGCCTGCGCCACCGCCCTCGGCAGAGGCCCGGGGAGAAGAGGCCAAGGAAATGGGGCGTTTGGAAGAGGAGGAGAATCTACTTCTCCCCTTGACGGTGCCTCTCCAGCCCGGCTCTCCCTCTGCAGCTCACGGCAGGGGTTGCTTGACCCGTTCCCAGCCCGGGCACTGCGACATCCCCCACCACAGCTGTTAGTGAAGCACCCCTCTTAGGCTTAGGTATAGGGTTAGAGTTAGGTATAGGGTTCTCAGTAGTCTTTTGCCCCAGAAGTTGTAGTTTTTCATAGAGTTTGCATCCCAGTATTGATGTAGTTTTCGGCATAAGGTTCCCTCCCCTCAGTCCCTCTAGTTGTAGCTGTTAAGAGTAGGTTCAATCAATAAAGTTCACCTTTTCTCTGCATGGCTGCGTTTTTTATTGCTGATGCCTCCGAGAGTTGCCAGAGCCATTGTATGGTTTTCCCCCTGAGCTACAGAGCGTGTGGAATGGGGAGGCTGAATGTAAGGGCTGTGCTTGAGAGAGTGAATGGATTGTATCTGGGAAGTGGACTGTCGGTAGTATTCCCATGCCTCCAACTTCCAAGAAGCTTTGATTCTATCATTCTCCACACTCTGCCCAGTTGCCCTCCAAGTCAGGCAGTTGTCATCTGGGTGGTGTATGCTTGGTAAGTCTTAGTAGGCATTTATCACTCAGTACAGTGAGACACAGGTAGTCCTACTTAGCATTTTTGTATTAATTTTCTTTATATTTCTAAGTATCCCTCTGCCCTCTTTCATGGTAATTGTAATAGATAGGAGCAACCATCTGTAAATCAGAATATCCATTCAAAATTATGTCCTTACTCCTCACAAATGCAGAATAAAACATTTCATGTAAGATTTTTTCCAACCCTTAAATAGAACCCACTTTGTACTTCAGTGAATTACTGCAGCATGTCGTTTTCATTCTTCCAGCATTCACAACCGTTCAGAAAATTCCAGCAAACCCAAGTATCTTTAATTCCTGTCTCCACTTGAAAACATTCTTACTGCTCCTTTCTCTTCAAATCCCCCTCCTTCTAATTAGCATCACTTTAAGGGTCATCCTTCCACAAGGAACCATTAGCTGCAGCCATGGCACCAGAGGTTATGCTCCCTATGTGTATTTGGGAATCTGATTACTCCCTTGGTTTTATTTTTGGGTTGTCCATTTATAATGAACCCAATAATATTTTCCGTCAGCTTTTAGAATACTTGGAGTTAATAATTTCCTCCTAATCCTTTGAATCCTTAATCCTCAAAATAAATTGCGTTAGATGATTCCAGCACTCACAGCTCAGAAATCTGAAAATAAAAGCCATTTTGACTAAAAGCTCAGAATTTAAATAAATAAAGACTGCGAAAAACCAGTTCACAACACATGAATTTTAATTAACGTACAACTATCTCATTATTTGATTGGATTTTACTGTAAAGGCTCAAATCCTGTTTAGCTTTTTCGTGGCTGCAGGCCTCAGCAACTGACTGTGCAGTAGACATTTAAAGAAACAAACCTAGAGTTTGAGCATCAAGCCACCAACACAATGTGTGTACCCCAAGTGGCTGAAAGACATCACTTGTAAAGGGTCTTCCTAACATCAGAATGTTCTCCCCCTGCAGAGAGCAGTTTGGACAAGCAGCAATCCTTTTGAGAGCTGAAGCAATTCAGAAGTGATGCCCTCAAACTATGTCAGAAGCAATACACAATTTGATTTTTTCTTCACACCTTGAATTCACTTTGCCATTTTAAACTCCCCATTGAATGCCCATTCTTCCCCTTCAGCAATGTTTCCTGACTTTTATTTAACCCCTAAGCCCCTCATTCTCCTGGATAAGGAGCCAAATATGTACATAGATGGAAATTGAACGTGCACAAGAATTGAACCTCAAGAACTGGTGTGTTTTTGGAGGGTCTCATGTGAGAGCTTCTATGTGAGTCCAAATATGGTGTGGGAAATGGTACAAATATTTGCTTATGAAAATACATTTTAAAAGAAGTATAAATTCTATATGTGCCTCTGGAATTTTGCCTTGAAGGAGAGTGCACTTGCAGATGACTCTAAACTGAGCCCAGCTCTTCAACAAATATTTCTCCTTTGTTTTTTCATTGGGTCAGACAAAAAAAAAAATCACACCTCTGAGAACCACTACGATTTGGAGGAGTTCCAAAGGACTATTCAGGTGATATCAGTGAATATTTTGGTTTGTCTGTGCTTTCCCCAGTGCTTAGCCCTTCCTCCAGTGCAGTTTTTGGGGCTCACATTCTGTTCTTCTTTTCCTTTCTCCCAGTCTCTCAACAGCTGCAGCAAAGACATTGCTTGTTCTTTCAGGTCATTCCTCTGAGATAATTCCAGTTTGCCGGATTCCATATATCTTACAGATTTTAAACCAACCCAAACCACGTGGACTTGAGACTACATTACTTTTATTTCAGTTCTTGAACCACCTTTTCTATTTGTGCTGACGAACCACCTCACAACTGGGTTTGCAGCATGTGGAGAGGAAAATGCAGCAAGCCTGGAGCAAAAATGAACAGTCCAGATAGGCTTAGGAATTAACACTGAATCAACAGGAATCTCTTTATCCTGAGACATCTGCAGGACGCAAACAAAGTTAATCCGCATAAACTGAACGAGCTCTTTGGAAACTTCTCACCCAAAAATGCGGCCCGTGGAGGACCGTGTTCCGAGGGCAGCGGTGCCATCTAGCGAGAGGAAGGACTCGCAGCACCATTGACATCCCGCAGCTACAACACAGAACACTCGGATTTACCTGCTGGAAAGGTTGAAATGTTAAAAAGGTGCACTACAGGAAATAAAATGCCTCCTCGTGACGCTACTTTTTTGATTAAGGAAAGACATAAACAGATTTTTTAGCAATACCTGAATATTCATTTCTATGGGAAGATTTCTTTATCTCTTCTCGGCTTCCCTATTATACATATGTATTCAAAATTACTGGAAATATTTTTAATTATGGACTGAATTTTAAAATAAGGAATAAATTTTTCAGTGCTTTGCCTTTAAGAACTCATATGACAAGTGATTGCAATGACAATTGTTCTGAATAAATCAGGTTTCAAAGTTGATTTTGATCCTATTGCTTTGTTGACTCCAAAAAGTCTGACAGACACCCTGTCTGCCTGTTCAGTACTTTTAAAAATACTTACGTATGATTATGCACTGATAAATCTATGAAAACATGAAAGATACATTTATATATCTAGGCAAACATACCAAAAAATGTTAGACCAAAGATGAAAGAGCCCAGCTTCCACAGGGAAAAAAGTCCAGGCAAAGAAATAGAATATGTCTGAAAGAAGAAAAGATGAGATGCCTTAATTATGTGTAGAGGACAGACCTCAGACAAGCGGCCGTGAAGTGCCAACCCTTGGCATAACCAAGGGCACAAAGAGCGATGGCACAGCCGGGAATGGACACTGAGAGACTCGGGAGGGGGAGCGAGACTTGTGAGCCGGTGGATGGTGAGGGGAGAAAAGCCCGGGGTTCCTTTGCTGGGATCCTCCTCGGAGGCGCCAGTTCGGGCTGTTTCTGTGTTACTGAGCCCTGAATAAATGGCTTTATGGAACGAGAGGTCTGACACTGCCATGGGAAAGCCGGGATCGAACTGGTGAGGAAAACTGGTCTGACAGTGCCAGTGGGGGATGTGGGGAGTCAAGCCGGGCTCCCAGTGGAGCCACCCGGTGTGAAGGGGCTTCGGTCCCAGAAGTGAAAGTCTCTGGCCTTGGCAGTGTGACCAGCAGAGAGAGAGAGAATAGTTAGATCAGAAAATTTCCTTAACATCCTTTTGAGCCTGTTTTCAACCATGTGAGGTGACCAGTTTTTCACTGAGATAGCTGTTCATCTCTTGACTCTTCCCAAGCAAGGTCCTCTGCATCTTCTCAGATGTACAAATTGTGCATATTAGGACACCTTCAAGTTTGTTGCAGTCTCTACAGGTCGTGGTATTTGGCTCCGTGAAAACAGCGGGTTTTCCCAGTAATGCCAGAAACAAACTTCTGGCAAGTACATACATATTTGTCACTCAAAATTTGCTCTTTTATTTTGACAAGCTGCAAGAAAGATCTCCTGACAGAATTATGACTTCACAGCTCACAGCTGTTATTTATGCTCTATAAAATGTCACCAACATCTGCTACCATAGTGAAATGAAGAACTGCAAAGCAATATGAAGTTCAGATGTAAACAAACAAAACCATTTTCCAAACAACATTTTAAAAGGCAATAATGCTGTAATAGCCTAAGTATTTTAAAATCTAAAAGGGTATCAATCTGTTGAGTTTTTATGGAATGAGATGCATGTGTGGATAGAAAACTTCAGTTTCCCAAATGTAAATAGTATGTGACTCTCTGGACAAAGTCAAGGTTTTGAAAGGTTGTTTGTATGTTTTGTCTGCTGTGTTGGAACTCCTGGGCCTCACATTTAATATTCACAGAAAGACAGGTGCCTCTTTACATAGTGCCTTAGGATGTATCACTTCTGGGCAGTTCAGAAGTGCCACAGGCACACTGACAGTCACATCCAGAAAGGGATGTCCTGGGACACTGAGCCAGACCTGCAGGCACCTCCTCTGAGGCCTGGTGTCACACAGCAGCCACCCTGACCTGTCTGGGAAAAGGAACATGCATATTTGCCTTAGGGCAGCCAAATGACTCCACGGTTCTTTCAAGCATCTGGAAATGGCCCTGATCAGTGAAGAAACATCAGTTATTGCAATCCAAACACCTGAAACTTTAGAAATATCTTGTGAAACACTTTGTGAAAATGTAACCCTGCCACCAGAAAAGCAAACCTAAATGTACATTTCCAAATACACACAGTATAATTTTTATGGCATGCAATGGATCTCCACACCCCATCTTTAGTATCCTTTGGTACAAAAAACTTGCTGACCCAGAGCAAAAGAACCTGTCCTGATCTCCTAAATGAAGCACCATCTTCATTTCTTGGGCTTTTCTGAAAGAACTCCCTGCAAAAACAGTTAGCAAGGGACACTGGAGAAAGAATTGCAAAGTCAAAGGCTGGATATCCAAACCACTGTCAGTTTCTTGGGATATACTGACAACCAGTCTCCTAGAAATAAGCTAGATGATGAGGCAGTGATGAGAATAAGACAATAATGACAACTCTCCCAAATATGCAGCTCTATCCACATCCCCAGGAGCTGTAGGCTGGTGTCAGAAAAGCCAGACTCCAACAGACCTGCTCTTCCTGGAGTCATGTGAACACCAAGTATAGGATGGAGCTGGTACCAAATGTCATCAAGATCTTGCTAGTGTTAAAGGAGATCAATGAGAAGGTTTTCTCACCTGTGGCACATGGAAGGATTCCAGGGATGGGAGCAGGTCGTGGTGGTGGTGGTGTGTGTGTGTGTGTGTGTGTGTTGTAGCCAGGGAGCCTTGAACAGAATGGAAGCAATAGAACCTGAAACATTCCTCCACCGATGCTTTGAAGTAACAAAAGTTGCATCTACAAAATTTCCCCCCAGGATCACAGTTTTAGCTTGGCACAGGCAACCTATCCACAGGATCAAGGAAATGACCACTGCTAGATGACCTTTAAAAAGTAACATCTTGTAAACTTTAAATTTTCAGAGAAAAGTCCTGAGAGAAACAAAGCTACAGATGGCTCACTATCCTGAGAATCTATGTGGAGAACCAAAACTTGAAGGTGCACAGAGGCTGATAAATTAACCTCTAGATTGCCTGTGTGTTCATAGAGCTTGGAGCTGTGAAAAACGAGTTCCACTCTTTTTTACAAATTTATAAGTTTCATAAAAAAGTTAAAAAATAGACAAATTAGGAGACAGAATAAGCAAAGCTTCTCGGCTGAGGGGGCTTGGCACAAGGTCTGCCCATTGCTCCCTTCACCCTTTTAGGACTTCTGTCTTTAAGAAGCACTGTGTTGAATATTCAATAGATGTTAATCAAACATTTTTTTTAATCTGTTTTAAGTATACCCGATCATCTTATCTAATAGATTTATTTTGTGGGTGGCTCCACTTAGTCTGATAACATGGGTATAAATTTTCTTCTGAGGTTTTCTGGTTCTTTTCATTTGGATAAGAAAACAGAAAGTTAACAGTTTTTTATGAAGGATCACAAGGTGAACCTCCCCTCCCATAACTTCTGGCTTGGTGGTTTAGATGTTACAAAGAAGAGATAAAAACCCTCAGTCTTTTACTGTTAACCCTCTGGTATAATCAGAAAATACACATTCATTTACCTTTCTAAACTCTATTAATAAAACATATTACAGTACATATAGTAGTCATGTTAATATTTGCAAAAAGCCAACTATATAATATGCATTTATAACAGAGCTGTCAAATGCTCTGAGATTGTCTGTCACCTTCCAAGGCTCTGACTCCCAAGCCTGGCTAGGACAACATTGGAGCTGGAGATAGCCAGAAGTTGGATTTTGAAAACAGTACTAGCTGTGGATAGCAGGGTAGCATTTCCACCTAAGGTTTGGGATTAAGAAATGGAATAAAACATTCTCCACTCCATGAACAGTTTCAAGGACTTTGGTGAGATATTTAATTAAAGTCTTAAGATTACAAGCAGCTTCAAGAAAGCTCAGGAGTCTAAGGACAGACAAGTCCTCCTAAAACTTCTGATTTTTAAAAGATTTAAAAAACTTTCTGATTTTTAAAGATCCTATTAAAAAATTGTAGAGGTAATTAAGAGCCAGACAACACTGAAGAACCTCTGCATTCTATGTGACATTTAAGGTGTGGCTGAGATTGTCACACCATGACAGACAGTACTGTAAGTGATTTAACGAAGGGTGTCTAATAAGAAAAAGATACACTCTGCTTGACAATTAGAAGTAAGGTAGGCCAAAGCCACATGACTACTTAACTGCAGATAAGAGGCTGAGCCAGGATCTAACACCCAGGAATAACATGGAGTCCTGAGAGCTCTCAGAAAACAAAACAAAACAAAACAAAACAAAACAAAACAAAACAAAACAAAAGTGCTCCAAGAAAGGCAGAAGAGGCAGAAGCACATCCCCCTCTGTTTCAGCTGCATGCTGGGTGGGTCCAATTTCAGATCTAAAGGACTGGCCTTGTTACTGCAGCCAACAAAGACTACCTGGCTCAGTGCTCATATGCAGGTAGACCTATAGTGCAATGGTGCTGCAGAATTATGGATGTTTTAAGAGGATGTAAATAAGATTCACTTCACAGAAAAGACAAGAGTTACATATAAAACCTTTAATCTTATACTCTTTCAGTCTAAAAGTAAGGCCAGCCAAACTCCTATTACAATTTGTCAGTGTCTTAACAATTGCAAGACTGGAACAAGCTGGTATTTGCCATTTATTTCCAGAGTACATTGCTAGTCACAGAAAATCTGCAAGTGACTCCAACAAGGATTCTTTATCCTCTGCTGTAAGAGAGGACACGGAGCCCAAGACAGCTATAGGAGAGCCCTTATTGCTCAAGTCCTCTCAAGTTCTCTGTTCAAATCTTGTCCATCTAGAACAGCTTCCCTGGGTTATTTATGCTATAATTCATATCTGCTGGCCCTTTCTCATATTGCAGCCCCTGAGAAGTGAGGCATTCACTGCTCTAGGGTAAAAGAACAGAAAAAGTAATCTTGGGTGTTTTCTGTGAAGTATATTTTCAAGTATTTTAAAAATCACAAGTTTTATTAGCATCACCTCTCCCAAGCCATGACAAACTACAGGCCACAAGTAAGATTAGCACTGAAAAACTGCTGATGCAAAAAAAGACCCTAACTTATGTAATTGAAGCTGTGTATTTTAAAGGCCAAAGGCATCAGTAATGCTGAACTGACAATAATAAAGATTTGTCAGCCTTTAAAAGCCTTAAATCTGTTCAGTAGACAAGCCATAGATTTTAAAGCATTTAATATAATTTTAATAGCTTGATGATTAACTGACAATTAATTACAGCATGTTCAGCGGCCAGTATGTTTGGCAGATTCAGGTCTATAAACTATTTGTAGGAGTCTAAAAACCAGTTTATTTGGATGCAGTCCCAAAGGAATAACAAGAACCTCTGCAATGTACAGTCAGACCCTGTAGATACCACAGTCAAAGCTGGAGTACTACACACAAGGCACCCTTATCCTGCACCCAAGGTAGAACAGGATCCACCACTTCCTCCAGCTAAGGTACCTAAAAAAACAGAGGAGACAGGTTGATAAAGATAAATCACACATTTTTCCCTTGAGTCAAAGTTTAGTTTTGCAATTTAATTGCCAAAGGGGCTTAATGCGGAAGTGCAGCAAGAAGCAACAGAAGAAAAAAAAAAAAGGAAACAAAAAAGTTCCTGTATTTTGACAATGTAACCAATCCTTCAGTGCTTTATCTTGCATTTTCTCTGACTCTTCAGCTCATCCTTCCCTTTGGTTCAGATCCCTCACACCACTATGCCACCTTGTTCCCCCCACTACTTACATTACGTATCACCCTGGTTTCATCACTGCAGGGAAACGCAAAGCAACACCTTATCTCACTCCTACAGTAGGATAAACTAAACAAGGTTTATTTCCTAAGACCATGAATTCTCAGAAGCTAACTGAGGGTAGTTAGGGGCAGGCTATTCTTTTATAGTGAAAATCAGGCTTAGGATTGAGTGAGGGCAGAATTCTAAAGCAATGGTTGCAGAGAGTTAATGGCAATTGAAAGACGGACCAAGCAGTGTGATGCTGCAAGGATGCTTATTGACAAAAGGCACAGATATTTATACTGTTTTAGCTTCTGCATAACAATTTCCAGTTGTTCTGTCTACCTGAGATTTAGTACATAGCAGGCCACAATATATACTTTTGCACAATTAACTATCACAGCTGGCTGCTCTGTTCCTTGGGAGTTTCTGCAGTTCCTTCTTTATGTATCTTTCTCAGTTTTCGCAGTTCTTTCTCACAGCTTTTTTCCTCACAGCTCTTGCTGTACAATCTCCAGCAATTCATGCATACTGCTCGTGCTGTTTAACTCATTCTGCTCCCGCAACAGGGGGTCGTAAGTCAGTTGGGATTCAACCTTTATGAGCCTGCTCTGCTTGTGCCTGGCATGGGTAAAAGTGTGAAGAAACTACTTATAGGCTCCTTAGCCAAGAAAAACCTCTCAAGTGATGTTTATCAACAACGCTGCTACATAACATATGATTACTGTTTTACAATGTTAGGTTCTTATAGGTTTATTTTAATGCAAGAAGAGTGAAATACTAAATCCAGAAAATCTCCAAAGACGAGGACAAGAATGCCTTGTGTTATCAATTTCATGGCTTGATACTACATAGCATTAGGTTCTAATCAGGATTACAGCTCTTATAGGCCCAGAGCAGGCATCTTTACTCCAGCTGCAAAAATTTGGGATAATGAGAATAAGTGATTTATATTTATGAAATACATATGAGATCAAGTTCTCGGTCAGGAAAAGTGCTGTGACTACTGCTGTTGACTTGAAAACTGTAATATTACAAATGCCAGTACCAAACAGCTGGCAGGTGCTTTATAAATGAATTTATAAAGGTAACCCAGATATCATTCAGATTATGTACTGTGAATTTGCTAGAACATAAGCAATTCAGTAAATAGCATTACCAGGATAGCAGTGTGTCCACACATTTAGACAGATGCAAGGTTCAAATTTGCAGATATCATTTGGGGAAGACTATTTAATACTTGACTAATTTAGCTAACAGTTTGAAAAAGGTGCTAATTAAAATATGCCTGGGGCTGCCACCTGCTGCCAAAATTGCAAAGATGCTGCCATTGAAATGTTTCTACTTTGTTATTAAAAGGAGCATTTGGACTGGTTCAGGCGAACAAACAAACTTACCATGATGTTAGCAGAACTCACTTTTGGAACTTCCTGTATCTGATTACTGCAACATTTTGAGCAGTTCTGCAACACTACATCCATGATAAAGTGGAAGTGACACCTGGGTAATAAAGCTAGCAGAAAGTGCTAGATCTTCAGGTTTTTATTTTTTTAAACCAACACCACCTTGCAGCATTCTATCTTTTCAGCAATAATGGAAGTAATTGATTTTTATCTGACTAGGAAAGGAAGTGAGAGAGATTAGATTTACAAACATTTCATTGCCTGCTCCAGTTGCAGCAGTTACTGGCAGGACTCGGGAACACCAGCAATTTCGTGTTGAAAACCTGCTGGATACATTTGTACCACTTGAACAGCTGATTCCTCAAGTCCTTTTCACCAATGCAGAGTTGTATTACTGGTGAGATAAAGAAGCAGAATAATTGTCAAAGCCTTAACATTCCTTCTGGAGGAAGGAAAAAAAAAAAATCTTACTGAGAATGCTGCAGATTCAGACAATAGCAAGAAAGGCCTGCAGCTTCTTCATGCTGTGAAAAGCAGTTTTGTCCTGTTAACACTTGCATGTGAGGAAGATCATGCACCCAACCAGTGACCAAGCAAAACTGCTTCCCTAGTGACCACCCCTTTCAGGGTGTTCTCAAATCACCTTTAAAGCTGAACTGTCTGCAGTTCAGAGACACTGTCTCTGACTCACTGAACAGCAGGTCCTATCAAGATTCTTCAGCAAGACTGGAATTTAAGTTTCCATTTAAGTTTCTAACACAGAGTAAAAATTTGTGAGGGCAGAAAGGAAGAAAGGGGAAGCATTTAAAAATAGCTTCAAAAGAGTCGTGAAAAGTACATTAAAAGAAAAAAAAATAGAAGAACCTTTGCAATTCTAGCTTTTTGAAGTTCAAGAATTATTCCCATCCCTGTGAAACCTTCCAAAGCTGATTTTCAATTCTGACTTACCCAAACTCTTCTGGATTCTTTTACACTCAAGTTATTACATATTTAGAGTATGTTTCCAAGACACCCTTTGAGAAAGCACATGCCGCCAGCGTGCCTGAAGCACACAGCTCCCGTACAAATCAGTGACACGTCTGCTTTAGCACAGACACTTGGCAAAATTCAGGAGACCTCAGCAGTATCACAAAAGCTTAAACCGAGCCAAAGGGAAATGTCCCATATAATCTGAAACTAGGAACAAAAGACAAGCAGGCAACCAATTCTATATAGATCAGCCAGGGGGAAAAATAGCAAAAAAACCCTAGGGGCAAGAAGTTATTTTGCTTTTCAGTGGTAGGAAGGTTTTTTTCTGCCTGTCCAACTCCATCCTTTCAGCTGCTCAGTTTTCCCTACCCCTCAAATGGTTCTCACCCTCATAAAGCAGCGTCTCTCAAGTTTTTAGTTTTACAGCAGGAAAAAGCTGAAGAAACACCTCAAGAAAAAGACAGCATTCTGGCCCACACTCCTAGCCAGCTGGGATCCTGGACCTCAGTGGGCACAGTATGTAATGAAACAGCTTTTGTACCAAAATGAATATAATGATAGTGGAACTGAGGTCCATCTCAATCGTGGGTCACGATTTGGTTACATGGGATGGAACTGACTTCCTAAGCCACTAATGGAGTAGAAGGTGTGTTGAAACATCAAAGAAGGGAAAGGTTTAGTTTATTCCACATCCCAAAAAGGACCATGGGCCATGCATCATGAACTAAGGTGCTGATTTGCCAAAACAAAGTAAAACAAGATGTTATATTGAAAAATCATCCTAAAGTTGAGTATTCCCAATTTTAATTTGCTCCCCATTTTCTTTTTAAATCTGAAGTGCTAATTAGTATCTCCACAGCCACTACCAGCATTTTTTAAGAAGTGATTGATTTGTTAATATACACAAAAATCTTCAGGTGGAAATTACAAAGTAAGGACAAAACAAACCATCGCAAGCACTGCATCAGAGAAATTAGTAAGCATTTGATTTTGCTTTATTCTGACATGATGGAATTTTTCCTCTGTTACCTTCCCCGAATTTCTTTTGCTATGAAAAACCTTAAGACATTTTTTCAGTCTGAAGTGTCATTTAGCAATGTCACTTTAGTATACAGCCCTTGTTTCTCTCCTGTTTTGGCTATCATTTATCTCCCAAAAGGCTCTCTTTCAAATAAAATGGAACACAGGCTTTTTTAAAAAGGTCATCTTTAAAATTATATACAATAAATCCAACACTGGTAAAAATCTATTTTAACAGCACTTTCCCTCATCCCCACATTTCATCTCCATTGAATATTAAACAGCACAAATCAAAAGATGGGGCTTGTTGGCTGCTTCAGACTAGAGACATTCCCTTTCACAACCACAACCATTAAAGTCTGATCTAGTGGCATTTCTATAATTACTGAGGCTAAACCCCAAGGGACGGACCACAAACACTCCATCATTTCCTCCTCACCCCCAAATCTGAGTTATTATTTTCTTCTTAACAATAATTCCCCATTTATGTTCTTCCTGTGCATCTATACAGACACTGAAGAGGGAAATAATCTTTCTTCCTATCATAAATCATGCAGATGAGCTTATCAAGTCCAAACAGAGTCTCTGGATTGTTTAGGGGAATGAAAAGCTAAAATTAATTTTAAAATGTCAAAAGCACAGAGATATTCCAATGACTTTTCAAGACATAAACTAATCTAACACATTTATGATACTGAATTTTACAGTTATTTATTCATCTAACAACACTGACTGTCAAGCAATAGAGCAAGCAATGACTTCAGCCAATGAGGCTACTATGCTACTGCATCTGAAAATCTGTGAAGAAGTTCCCCACAGCATTGTTCAACAAGGATGTCCCTTAACCTTTCCCAAACCATCACCATGCTTTCTTCTCTCTCTCTTCCTTCTCTACATATTCCCTTGTTTGGACTGTAATTCTCTGCTGCTGTGTGGTCTTTGTTCTCTGCTGTTTTCTGACCCAGAGCAATCAGATGCCCACTGGCCACAGTGACCCACTTTCCTTGCATACATGAGTTCACAAGTGGTCACCTTCCCAGTTTTCTTAGTATTTTTCTTCACTTTTGCTGTCACTCTGGATAACCATTTGCCCCTTAAATTCATAAAGGACAGTCAGATTGTCTCCAAATGCTGCTCTTGCTCAAACAGTCCATCCCTCCCAAAATCCCCCTGGGGAAAAAGCCAATGTTTTGCCTTGCCTCTTCCAGTTTAAATGCATTATGACCTGCCACAAGACAGGCTTAAGAGATCCTGGGCACAGCATTGGCTGTGCCTCCTGCCCACCCACTCCTCCCTCTGGCTCTTCCTACAGGGGAGCAGCTCAGTTCCTGCTGTCCATCGTGGGATGGGAAGGAGATAGCTCAGCAAGACTTCATATCCCAAAGTATCCTTTTTTGTGCAGCCACAGGAAACCTGCCAAGACCACCACATGTACTTTCTTCTAGCATATGGGGAGTAATCCTTCAAACAAGAAAACCATACTGGCTGGTCTCTCCACTCTGGGATGCAGAGTGGAGCACTGCCTGTGCCATCAAGCTGCTGCTGAGGCCAGGCAGCACCAGCCTCATGGGAACCTGAGCAGGACCTTCCTGGGGCTGGAGCAGAGTCAGGGCAGGGAAAATGGGGTTATACCCTACAGGGGAACAGAGAAACTTGGAGACCTGTTCAGACAGAGCTACTGCACTGTCCTTCCCATAACCACTTGGAAATCACACATGTGCCATCCCACCATACAGAGGCTGAGCTGCATCTCATACTGAATTCTGTGTCTTTTCTCCTCTTGGCTGATCCCAAAATTATGTTTGCTGCAGCTGCTGGCAGCTCTCTGGATCCCACCACACACCATGTTGTGCAGGCTGCAGTGGGATCTGTGCTGTGGCAGGCAGGCAGCATGGAACAGGAGAGGCTAAAGAGGAGGCTGATTTACTCTCCATGCATAAGTGTCCAGATCTAGGGGGATGGATGCCATACAACAGTCTAATGTGGCAATAGTTAAAAGCAGATATTTATCTTGCATGTCCTCAAAAGGACAAGAACAAACAACAAACCAGAATGTGCAAGTATGCAAAGTAAAACTGGCATCAAAAGAAGTTTCTCATCCTTGGAGCATACAGAGGATAGAAACCTTTCCCCTTCCCCCCAGTGTGGCTCCAATTTATGCAATATTCAGAAGCAAAGCAGCACTAGCACATACTGCATAGGATAACAATGGTCTTTTTTACTGTTGAGGGAAGGGTTATCTACTGTTTAGATGTTGCCATAAAAGCAGACTTGAAAAACTGCCATGAAAATTCACCTGTGCAAGCACACCATTTTCTTCCCCAGCCTTGCAAGAACCATAATGAAGTAGAAACAAAACACTCTAGTAGCAGTCTAGCCTTCAATGAAAAAAATACACATGCGAGGAGATGTAAACCTTTCCCCATCTTCTGGAAGTGCAGATGGCTCTTTGTAAATATATCTAGAACAGTAACACAGTTGCCATGAAGACCAAGCCTAAGTAACCATGTATTAGTTCGAGGACACTAAAAACCCCATAAATGCCTGAAAATCCTGTGAGGAGAACAGCAAATGCTTTCTGTGCACAAATCAGGACTCTGCCTCTCTCCTACACTGCTGAAGTCCAAACTTGCAACCTGGCAGGCATCGTGGCAGAGTGAAGGAAGCTGAGACAGGACAATTGATACATTTTACCCCACCCTAGAGAACACATAGTACAATCTTATGACAAAGCCACATTGTTAAGACGTGCAAGCTGTGCTATGTTTCTCCAGAACATTTCTCTCCAGGAAAAACAACTTAAAATAGAGAATTTTGGGGAAATAAAGCTTTATTTCAGCAAATGCTTTTAAAAATAAAAATCTAATCCCACCAGAAATCTGTGTCATGTATTGTTTCATACACGTCTTCTTTTTTCAGGTTAATTTTTTTCCCAGTCAGTGCCTTTTGGTTACATCCACTGTGAGGATGGTTCACAGCAAGGCTCCTCATGCAGCACAGCTGGAAATGTGAGTTTCTTCTGTTGTAAAGTCTCTGGCATTTATCTGTGACAATGATAAGACAAAGCCCACCAAAATGCCTCTAAATATGGATTCTCATTCAAAGGTTCAGCAATCTACTCTGCCCCATCACACACTGTGCACTGTGGCTATCAGGCCCTTTGCTGCTTTCCTTAGGGATCTTCCTCTTCTCTTCCTTCTGTCCTGGCAGACTGCAGACTGGCCTCAAAAACAAGAGCCAAATTATACACATATCTGCCATGGGAGGCCTGACTGACACTCTAATCTTTCTGTGCTGGTGTGCCAATGGAAGAGGTCCAGCAGAATTTGGCCACCAAAATTATAGCCCCATCTGAGAAACAGTGCTGCAGGAATTTTCATTCAAAGCAAAATCCAATCCAAAGGCAGACTTTTGGAGAAAACCTGCAGAGGACCTCAAGCCAATAACTCTCCAATGCCAAGCAGAGAGCTCATCTTTGAAGGTCAGGAATACTGAAAGGACCTTCCCTGTGGCCAGAAACAAAGAAGGTGGCTGCCAAAAAACACATGGAATGACCAGCAATTCCCTACTGTGATGTGATGGTACTTTACCTGTAATGAAGGCTGTCAGCAAAAATTTAAGCCCAGAAAGTATTTTGTGCACACTTAGATGCAACAGGGAGTTGAGATCAGCAAAGCGTTCGTTGAACTGGCTGCAGAGGCCCCACAGTCTGATGAATAATTAATAAGCTTTGGATACTTAATATAAACTCAAAGGTGGAGTTAACTAGGAACAGAGCTCTAGAGCAAAATCAGTAACATCAAAAGCAAAGTAAGGATAAAAAACGTAAATCTATTTTGTCTTTGTTCTTCCTTTATCAAGGAATCTTTTACAAGATGAAGCAGCAGGGAAGTGTTCCCTTTAGGCAGTGACAGCCTCTTACCCCCCATACAAGGCACAGTGTAGTCCTAGGCTACACCTGTGGTGCTGAAATGTACAGAGCTTTCCCACCTTTGAGCACTGCAGACTTCTCTGCACAAGGAAAATCCCCTGTTTCCAAAGGTGATGAACTCCCTTAGTTTGCAATGGCTCCAGCATTCCTGAAAACCAATAACAGGTCTCTGCCTCATGGGCGATCGCAACCTGAACAAGTTTTATGCTGGGCTTCTGGTGGTTTTTTTTTTTTTTCTTTTTTCTTTTCTCCTTTTGTGTTTTTGTTTTTTGTCATTCCTTCACTGAACAGCATTTATTGCAGGCATATTCAGGGAATCAATTAGGTAGGAAAAGACCTCTGAGACCACTGAGTCCAACCTATGCCCCAACACCACCTTGACAACTGTTCCACAGCACTGAGCGCCACGTCCAGTCTTTCCTTAGGCACCTCTAGGGACAGTGACTCCTCCAGCTCCCTGGGCAGCCCATTCCAATATTTAATCATCCTTTCCATGAGGAAATTCCTCCTAATGTCCAACCTAAACCTCTCCTGGCGTAGCTTGAGACTACGTCCTCTCATCCTTGTTCCTGTTTGCTTGGGAGAATAGTGGCACCTTCCCTTTATTTCCCGCCGGGACGCTCTGGGCTCCCGGGGCTCCAGGGGCAAAGGCGCAGCCCGAGCCCTCAGAGCCAACACCCGGCCCCGCCGCCGAGCCGGGAGGAGCCACGGGCCCCGGAAACCGGAAAGGGAAAAAAAGAAAATCCAAGTGAAAGCCCGCCCTCAAAAAAAGCTTCCTTTCCCCCCCAAAGGCCGCCCCGCCCGCCGCCGTGACGTCCCGCCTCCGCCGCTCTGTGCGACGTGTCCCTCGGCCGGCGGTGAGGGGGCCCGGCTGTGCCCCGGGATCAGGGATCTGGGATAAAGGATCTGGGATAAGGGATGGGGGGCCCCGGGTGTGCCCCGGGATCAGGGATAAGGGATGGGGGGCCCCGGCTGTGCCCCGGGAGGCAGGATAAGGGATGGAGGCCGGGCAGAGGGGATTGAGATGGGCCAGGGCTGGGCATTGCGGGGACTGCGGCAGGCAGGGCCCTCGGCCGGAGCCGGGGAAAGGGAGTCGCTGGGGCCGGCATCGTGCCGGGAGCCTCCTGCCAGGGCTCCGTATGGATTATATGGATTACAGGGAGCAGATCCCTCCGGTGGGTGTCCTGCGGGCGGTGGCAGTGCCGGCACACGCTGCTGTGGAATAAGGCTTGGTCACAGCGTTGTCTCCGAGCTCACCGACCCCCGGCGTGGGGAATCCTCAGGCCGGCGGCTTTTGTGTATTGAGACGCCTTGGGTGTGTTCTCGGAAACACGGCGTAGGACATGAGCTGAAAGCCAGACTGTGATGGAGCCGTTTTCTGCTTCTGGGCTGAAAGGCACAATTTTCCAAATCTTTTTCTTTTGCACACAGAAATAGGTCCTCATGTTTATTTACTGAAACAACCTCTTAATTTCCTACAGAGTGCAACTATCTTAGCTTGGAATATGACACTTTAGGTTATCTTAAGCCTTTAACAAGTTTTGTAGGTAACTGCTACTTCTGTAATTAAAAAATTCTGTTTTCAGTATCTATGTGGAGCCATCAATAGTGAATGTGTCTGTCTTTGCAGGCAGTCATGGATCAGGTAATGCAATTTGTGGAACCCAGCCGGCAGTTTGTAAAAGATTCCATACGACTTGTTAAGAGATGCACCAAGCCTGACAGGAAAGGTAAACCACACAATAAACCAGAACACAATCCTTATTTCATCTTGTGTCTTAGCACATGTCTTTCCATTATTGATTCATTTGCTGTGGATGTTTCTCATCTGCCAATGTGAGATTTAAACTTCAGCTTTAGTTGTCTGAATGTCAACATGTTTAAGGTTCTGGCTGTAATAAACTAGAGCATGTTGTTTTCTGGTACATGTGAGTGGTACTAAGATTCACCTTTGGAGAGGGGTTAAGTAGCTGAAATTCAGTCCTCCACAGTTGTCAGTCATTGCCTGATTGGGAGCAGTGACAAGTTTGTTGCTGGGAGTATGGAAGAGGAGGTTTTGGACTAGAGATGCCCCGGAGAGAAGCTGTAACTAAAACCAGAATGCAACTGGTCCTCCTTACTGAAAGTTACAGTGCTTTATTCGCGTGCTCAGGTGGACAGGTCTGTGACTTAAGTTTGCTGTTGAGATCCCTAAGGAACTTCATTCCTTGTCAGGTTTCTGAGGGGCTGCTGACCTTCTTAGTCAACTTCGTGGTTGCTGTCCTAATGTATTTGAAAATATCCCAAGTACTCGATTTTTGCGGGGTCTTATGGTGCTGTCCTCCTGTGACAGAGATAAATACAGATTTTCCATTTTTGATGCTGTATTAGAGATTAATTTCAGGGCTTGTACGGATGTAAAGGAAACATAATGGGATAAATGTTCCATGATTTGTCTTTGTGGGTATTTTTGATTCTGCTTATTTAAAAACGATTGTGATCGGCCATTCTTTGTGGAAATCTGCATCTTCTCTCTGAAAATCTCATCTGTCTTCTGAAAAAGTGGATTTGTTTCTGAGCATCTGTGCAGATTTTGAAGTGTTTCCAATGTTAATATAGTTCTGTAAAGAGAGATCTCTCCTTTGGTCACTGCAGTGCACATTTGTATGCCACCCATGAGACTTCCTGACAAATTTTTTCTGTTGCTTTTTGCAGAGTTCCAGAAGATTGCCATGGCAACAGCAATAGGCTTTGCGATAATGGGATTTATTGGTTTCTTTGTCAAATTGATCCACATCCCAATCAACAATATAATTGTGTAAGTGAATAAGGCCCTCAATTTCACTAAATCTTTACAGAGGACATTAGTGAGCCCTGCAAGACCCATGTTGTTTTAGTGTCTGTGCATTTCACATGTTAGTGTAATTTGACAAGTATTACTTGATTCAAAGGACTTTATGAACAGTGTTAATGAACCTTATGTTAATTCAGCATGCTGCAAAGTATTAGATCCATAGTTCTTAAGGCTTTTTCTGAGTATTCTGCTTCAAAACTGAGTATCAGATATTTTGATTTCCAGTTCCTCAGTATATGTTTGACCATAGAACATTTACCTTATTTGAAGTATTCAAAGTAAATGGATGGATGGTAAGGTAAAGAAAACTGAGTGGATATGGAGTAGGATGACAGGGCACAGAACAAACTTGGTCTTGTTTCATTTACTGGGAGCTAGATATGTTTGAAACATTGTTTTATGTGTAACTGCATCCTGTAAAATCCCTTTTGGAATGAATGTTACATCATGAAAAATTTGAACTTCAAGTTGTCTGGCACCATGGTACTGGCATATTAACAGTACCAGTTAAAACTCTTCATATTCTCCAGAGCTGATGTGATCCCCTCTGCAGCACTGGAAGAGGTTAAAGACCATTCTGTGTCCACTTCCTTATACCTGTAAGAGTGGTCATCTAGGCAAGGAGTGTTTGAAAATGAAATGAGATAAGCTGTAATGGTTGTCCTAACAAGGCAGTGGTGGGAGGATAAGTAAGACTTCAGGTGGGATCACTTGATCACACTTCATTAGTTGAAACTGATTACTTTGTTTTCTCAACAGAGGTGGCTGAATATTCATGGTGAAGAAGACAGTTGTGACACCTTCTGCAATGATTTCACAGCTTTAATTTGTTTGATATTAAACAAGCTCGGTTTGGGTTTTCAAACATTCTTGTCATCTTATTTCTTTTTTAAAGTGTATCTGATCTTACCTGTCTACAGGTGCTTTTCTTTTTGGATAGTAGTTGTGTGTTTTTCTTTTTGTGAGTTTTTCTGCTACTCCTATAAACTGTAGTAGAATCATTTAGGTGGGAAGGAAGATCTCTAGTCCAATGTCCTGCTTGAAGCTGGGTCAGTGTTGCTTTCTAGTGAGGTTGCCTAAGGTTTTCTCCAGTCAAATACTGAAAGCTTCCAAGGGGGACAGCTGTATGATCTCTCTTCAGGAGCTGTTTATAAAGCAGTAAATTAAGCTTTGGAACAGCATTGTTCCAGCAAAAGCAACTGGAAGAAAATAGCATTTCTGTATCCTTTCAAGTGGTGTTGTAAAAGTGTAGGGGAATTCCTGTCACTAATTTTTGGAATCACCATAATTATCACTGATTCCTTTCTGCATTTGGAAGTCAAGCTAGGTTATAGTATACACTTGACAGGAAAAAAAAAACCACTCTTGTCAAACAAAGAAATTGCATTGCCAGGCCTTATTCTGATGGCATAATTAAAAAACCCAAACATAATTGATTACTGAGATGTACCATTTGAGGATAATTTAGTTGTCAGAGACACTAAGCAGGCCTTCAGCACATCCACAATTTGCTTACACTGTTGGATAGGATAAAACCCCATTTTGGATCCTGTTCTGTACATAGAATTGTAAAGGCTCCTGCATGTTGACCTGGAGCTTTCCATTATTTTAAATAATTGCATGTTTTGATTTTAAGAACTAAGCCTGCAAAAACTCTGGTAGATGCAATGCTCTTCCTCCTCAGATTGAGATTAAGACATTTAATTCACTTCAAAAATCACTGTAAGGATTTGGTATTTGCAGAAGGTACAATGTTCTGTTCTATTACAGACTTTAAAAGCACTTAATACTGGGAGATCTGATGCTGGTATTACAGCAAAACTGAAGCTTCTTCAGTACACTAATTTGCTTCCTAAGCAGAAAAGTTCAATTATTATTCTTGAGAAATCTTCATCAGCACCTACATATGTTACAAACCAGGACAGAAAAATGAGATTAGTTAATCTTAGTGCTATCACCTTGTAATACAGTTATACTATATGCAACTGGGTACTGTATTTCCTTTTGGTAGGAGGGGAAAAATAGTTTAGTATTGGAATAAAATACTTTGTAAAAGTAACTTAACTAACTAGAGAAGCAGCAGCAGTTTCTTTACATTTATTTTGGTTTGTGGTTGTATTGAGTGATTGCTCATACATCTTCTGATTAAGAAATGTGATTTACCAGAATGAGGTACTCTATTACTGCAAGTAATTTTGATTCAGTCTCAAGTGACTTTTATTTCAGACTTGTTTTTCATTGAATACAGAAAATCAGTGCCTGCTTATATCTTGCAACAGCTTTACTGTCTTAATTCAGTGCAATTTTGTAATAATTTGAGTCGTGTCAGATCACAAAAGGCAGCTGTAGCTGATCTTATCTCTTGATAGCCATTGTCCACAGCAAAGGTTTGTCTGTTTCGATGGTCACAATCCCAGAGTTGTCATATGTGTTGGAAGTACTGACGAGTGTTCCAAACTTCAGCACCTGGTTAGCTGTGAAAAGCAAGAAAAAGACTTAATGGTTCTCTACAATAAAAGGGCATCAGTGCATTTGTTTTGAAAGACCACTGCTCCCACAAAGAACAAAAAAGTAACTCAATAAATCTAACTCAGATAAACATTATCTAGTTAGAAGGCTTGTATGAGACTTTTCAATGACCTGGAGAGGCAATAAATTAATCCTCAAATTAACAGTTTGAGTTCACAGCAGATTATTACAAAAGCAGTTTGTTGGATAATCCTCAGAGTTTCACATCTGGAAATTTGTATTTCATTAGGATCAGTTCAAGTACTAGTGCTAGAAAAGGTATTTAAAGTAAAACAAAGAGGATTTTTATGTAGTTCTAAACTTGGGATTTGCTTTAGCTCAGCAACAAGCCTATAATCTTTTAAAACCTGAACAGTTCTAGAACAAAGGCCAGCAGTTAAAAGTGATATTATTTAACAGCTTTGAATTAAGGGACTTGCATCTTCTATTTCATGTGAGGTAGGTGTTTGTGTGTACACTAGATACCAGGTGGCATTACTCTAACAAATAGCAAATAGTTTAAGTTCTACCTTTCGTTTCTTCCCTTTTTGAGATAGCATCATTTGCATGTTGCAAACATACCAACTTCCACAAAGGCACTCTAGAACTACTCAGTTCTGTGGCAGTCCCTGCTCAGATAAAGGTTCAGAGTAAGGACTTCAATACTATCCTTTCCTTTAGCCTGTAAAACAAGCCAAATGACAGCTCTTACTCACTGGCATCTCAAAAAACCACATCCATGAAAGATACAGTGAGAGCTGCAGCTGGGGAGGATTGTTCTGAAAGATCAGCAAGTGTGTGTGACCTATCAGAATTGCCAAATCACGAATTGATACCAAAGTAAAAATCCTCTGGATTTGTGATTAAGTGACTCACTGCAAAGGAAGATCTTGTGGTCAAAAGGAGTGCAAAACTTAGTAAACTATTTTGTGATTTGCACAGGCGATGCATTTTCCAGTGCTAGATATGAACACTGGCTATAGTAAACTTGAGTGTAGTGCATTACTAGAATGCATGTTACACTGTCTAGCCCTGCTGGAAGCTGCACAGGAGGAACTGATCTTGCCAATGTGTGGCTTTAAAAGGAAGGACATTCGGACAAAAGCCAGGACATGTAGCTCAGTGTCTCTTCTGCCAAATCTGTGCTTGCTGCTACTTATTCCTGCTCCTTTGCTTATTAGCTTGAAGTGAACTGAAGAGGAGGTTTTCAGCTGCTAGCTGAATTTGGAATGAGAGAGTAACACTCAAATTTCACTACTGCAAAGGGAAGAGTCTTGCCATCTGAAGTTCAGGAGCTGGGAGCATAACTGCAATGCAGTGCAGAAATCCAGCAAAAACAAAAAAAACCCAGTACTACTGTACTAGATCAGTTGTGTACCTAAAATTAAGGAGCTAGATTCTGTCAGGATGCTTTTGGACACACAACAGTACCAGGCAGGCTCCTAGACAAATGCCAGGATGAATAAACTTTCATGTTTGCCTTTGGAAGACACAGCAGAAGCCACAGGGTCTGTGTCTTGCCAGAAAACACTGATTTCACCTTTTGCAGGTAAACAAGTCACTTAATGCTGAGGTAACACATGGGTAGAGTTCCTGGAGTAAAATACCCTGAAAATACTGTGTTAAGTGCTGTGGTCAAGTTATGAATGTTTCCAGTCAGTTTTAAGTGGGAAAGAAATACTTTAAAACATTTGCTGACACACAAATTACCTTATTTTGGTTACTATATATTGAAACTTGAAGGAGGTGGGGAGGAAGAACTTTGTTGATGAACTGCTGTATAAACCCACTCATTTAGTATCATTTATTGCTTCTTGCTCAAGCCTCAGAATAATACTTAATGTTTCACAGCTTTGCATATAAAATAATGGCTCTGCAGAAGGCAAGAATTAACAACAACATGGCAGCTTAATGAAACAAAATCTAAAGCAGTATTTCTTAGTGCATAAAATCAAGTGAAAATGAGAGCCTTTTTTTCTGCTTTCAATAGAAAATTCTTGCCCACTAGATGGAGCCTTTAATCTTTATCAGGTTTTCTGCTGGGCAAGGATCACAGCTGTGAAATGCTGAAATGAAAAAATGCAAAAACTATGAAACAGTACTGCTGATTCACGTGCCCCAAATGGACCAATTCCAAGCACTTGATTTCACAACCAGCCAACATTTCAACTAACATAATTAAAAATGCATGTTTTCCATTCAATAAATGAACAGTAATTAATGAGAAAACCTAGGTTTGAGCTGGTAAAGGAAATAAGAGGATATGCAAACCTACTGCTGCTAGGCAAACTTCCTGCTGTGTCATGCATTCTGATGGAAGTTTACAAGGTCAAAGAAGTGGTAAGTTTTATCAGCTCACATCTGATCCATTCTCTTTTTTAAAAATGAATTTCAGTCTTATTTTTTAAGTCCTAGCAAGAGTTTATGTCTTGGGGAAAAAACCCAATCTATTACGCAACACACATTTTCACTACTGAGATTACTTTTCAAGACACACATTCCAAAGAAAAACACCTTTTTATTTTCTACTATTTAGTAATTATAGTTTTGCTATAGTTGGGTACCAAATCAAATTTTAATAAAGGATTCCACACCATGATTAAAAAAAATCCAAATCTCAAAACCACCTGGAAATTCTATAATTTTATAATTAAAAGAAATCTTATTTGGGATAATTGAAAGCTTTCTTTTTGACCAATAGTAGCCTCTTGTTTTTTTCTGAGAAGTTTAGAGAGTTGATTTGGATAAACCCATAAGTGATTAACTGAAATACCCTCCAGCATCAGAAGTTTTGTTCAGTGCTTTGGTTCCAACCAAACTGTGTTCACTGATAATAGATTGTTGATGAGAAAAATACCCAGCTCCTCCATTGTAGCTATACTTTCTTTTCATTACTCTCCATCTATCAAGTCAGCAAGGACTTCACTACCAAAGGCAAATGCTGTTCTTGCCATTTTTTGGAGGGGGAGAAAAAAACCCCACCAATAGCTCTCCCCCCCGCCCCCTCCAAACTCCCCACCCAACACAATCTAGTATGAGACAGTTTTTTATGGTGTGCCTTATGTTCTTATCAGTAACAAATTTCTATCTAATGGATTGCAGCATACCTCTAATTCAGACCTCAACATAGCCTTGGAGAGGACTGACTTTGATGGGGTAGTGGAGGAATGTTTCTCTAGCAGTTTTGTTCTGTTTCAAAACATGGTGTTTCAATCTGCCACAGTTTGAGAATGTTGGACATAGTTTAAGAGAAGGAAACTAAGGGCATGTGAGCTTCCCAAGGGAGCACAATCACAAAAGTCATTACTTTTTAGACATCTGTTCTGCTGACCAAATTACATGACAGAAGAGATCTCAGTAACCACAAGACTGTCAATTTCCACTACTTTATTGCTCTTACTCTGATAATTAAAAAAAACCCCAAACAAATCCCAGGATGCCATATGAAAAATGTTAATCTCGGAGGTAAAATTTTGAAAATTCATAAATCTTATGGATGCAAGAACAACATTTGGAAATGTTAACAGAATGCACCCTATAGATAATTAGGTTACATAAATAACCAAAAAACCCAAACCAAAAAATTTATTTTAAAATCTCATCCTATTTATACTTCTGCCACAATAGGGAGTTATTTTTGAGTGTATGGTACTGAAAATTAGTTATTTTTGAGTGGCTGGTACATAAGCCTTGCTTCAATCCTTGTGCTGCTGGCTTTCAGCCTGGAAACTGAGAAATAGTGTGGCCTAGTTATAACTAGATTGGAGGTCATCATGTTAAGCGCTGCAAAAACACTCTCATCATCAGGTAATTCCTCTTAATGATTGTATTCATGATCTAGCAGACTTATAAACATAATTTCTATGTTCCATTGTACTATTTAGGACACTTATAAGTTCAGTCCAGAGAATAGAGCTCATCTATCTAAATATATATATATCAATCAAGGTTTCATATACATCTTATAAGCTGCACTTAGTGCTTAAGGGAGGCATGTACAGAGAAAAACTTCATCCTAAACTTGTCATATATGGCAAAACCAAATTGTGTCAGGGTCTCACTACTGTTACCACAAATGACTAAGGACAAAATACTATCATGTATCATAACTATTATGTTAAGCATGTCTCACATAGACACTGTGATACTTATGCTATGCTTCCTTTTCTCAACTGTGTCTCAAATACTTCCTGAAATATGTAAAGTCACACATTGCTGGTTTCCACCACTGAAAACAGAAACAAGGAAAGGAATACAACCAGATTGCCACTTCTGGCATGGATGTGGGGAATATTAAAATAATTAATTAAAAGCCATATTATAGTGAATGTAATCCTCTTCCCCCTAGGCAAATGCTGGATCAAAATGATAGAAAATTAAGATCAATAAGCTGAAACACAAGCTAAAGTGAAATATTGAATCACCATTTGGTATCCTATTACAGTTTATCTGGAGAGGATTTCCCTGAAGTTCTGTGTTAGGAGCAAAAATCTGCATTTAAATGGAGATACATTAGTAATGCATGAGCTAGTACTTTGCAGGTCACTCTGTGTCTGCAGAACAGCAGCATTAATTTTGCTATTTAAAAATAAAAATCCCAAGTAGTTTGTAGACTGATTTTCCTTTCATTCCTCCTAGGTTTACACTTGTGGTTAGGCTGACTTCACTGGAGTTAATCTTGATTTACACTGACAGATACAAAGGAAAAATTGGGTGCTTGAACTCTGTGCAGTGGGAACTGCAAAACTGGAAGTTGCAAATAACAGTAATTTACAATAAAACATGAACTATTTTCAATACTGATACAACAGAAGTACCATAAAGGCTTGCTGAGTCTGCTGGGAGTGGCTGACTAGCCTGGTAGTCAGATTCCCTCAGGGCCAAGGGGAGTTTTGAATAAGCAGAAATTGCACTGGGCATTTTTTATGAGTGTTGTAACTTTGGGTACCTGTTTCTGTGGCACAGAACAATGGTTTTATAATCTCAATGCATTCATACAAGCAGACTTACAAAAGCAATGAGAGGATATGGGAGGAAGGGGGGCCAGGTGGCTTTTTCACCAGTTCAGGCACTGACAAAGACTCTTGGCCAGGGCTCTGCAGCACAGCCTGCCTGGCCTCACACTGGGGGGAATTTAAGAGGTTACAACAAAAGCTTAAAGGCTGTCAAAGCTTCACAATTTCATTTAAAAAGAGAAAAATATATACTAACAGAACTGTGTGTTCTACCCTGGATAGAAACCACCCATGTTGAGAGAGCCTTCAGAAATGCAAATGAATGTCAGAAGTTTTCAAATTTATTTCCAGCACACTTATTTTTTTTTCCAGCTTTGTAATGGTGGTGCTGTAAGAACAGCTCCAAGTCTTCCTGTCACGTCACCTGCTTGGTGGCAATTTAAAATGATAAACTGATAAAAATGATGCTAGGAAAGACTGCTTTCTACACTAAGGTCTACTAAGATACTACTGCTTCACCAAGATCAACAAGAATCATTAACTGTACAGAACAATAGTTCCTAGAGCTATTAGCAGCATTTTAGCAGTACCAACAAGATGTACTTCTGTGTTTGTTCAAAATCACTTTAGCGTCTTAACTTAATTAAAGGGGCCTGGAGAGTTAGACAAGGAAACTCTACATACTGTTTTCAGTAATGCCTTTCTGGTCTAAATGGGATAAAGTTGTAACAGGGGTGATCTAGCAAAAACATAAATATAAAGTAAGCCAAGGAAATAGCTGTCTGAAAGACTGTTTCACTAACCTAAAGGCAAAGCCAGGCTACGAAGTAATTTTAAGAATTGAATTTAGCCAGTAAGAAGTAGGATGTTTACTTAATTTTTGATGCCTTCCACTAAGTTTGTATAATGTTTCTCAAACTACTTACAACTCTGAGATGCTGTACAGGTGACAGGTACTATTAATAATAGTGTTAGAGCACTAAAGAAACAGCTGCAGAAATGTAGCTTCAGTTTGACAGCCACTGCTGTAGAGGTTTTGCATATAAACTAGACAAAATAAGTTGTTGCTATTTTGGTCTGTCTCTACTTCATGTTGTGAGATAAAGAACACTATTCCCATGAGAAAAAGGGCAAGAGTAATACTGAGATGCATCAGCTAATGAATTGTCTTACTGCTAACTTGTCCATAAGACACCTCATAGCACACATCATCCTATTTCGCTGTCATCTTTAGAAGCATTACTTAGTCACACAAAGCTGAGGATGGCAATCTGGTGCAACACTGAAACCTGAGATTAGCTAAAAACAATGGTGTTCTGTCACAGCATTTAGGTCTGAAGCTCTGGTTTGACATGACAGCAAAGAACCTAAAAATACTTGCTATTTTGAAAGCTGCTACACTGTCAAGTTGATATGATGCATGTAGCAGTGAAATCTACTGAATTTGTTAGAGAAAGGTATCCAAATGATCCTAGCAATTGACCACAGACAGTGCTGCAGAAAGAAGTGACATTCCCCCTACATTCCTCATGGCTGAGCTGTTGGAGACAGGGAAGAGAGATGGGAAGAGGAAGGAGAGGGAATCTTTTCCTCACCTAAATCTCAGGGCTATGTGACTACATTCATGTACTCAGGCTTTGAACAACATAGCACCAAGAAAGTGTTTCAACACAACCAGACCCAGGACTGACCAAGATCAACAATTCACCTCTAGCTACAGTAATTTCCCAGCACTTCATATAAAAATTAAAAAAAACATCTCACAAACCCCTATATATCCTTCAACAGGTTTTAAAGTGTGATCTTAGTTAACCAGAACACAATGTTAATTATTTTTCTCTTCTATTCTTTGGACTCCTGATAAATCCTGTCACATTTAGATTACTATATTTGCAAGAAGAAGCAGTAAAAGAGAATTTTAAAACACATTCATATTACAAGATTTTCAGCTTCTGTATGCATACCGTTGTTCCTATCATTTGCAAAAAATGTGCAGACACAATGATTATTTCTATATCAATCAAACTGGGCCTGTAAGTGAAATACTGGTATATGGATATTTGCTCAGTAAATAACTACACGTGTTGGGTGAAATGGGGATCTCATTCAATCCTTCCATGGAGGAGAAGAGCAGCAATGTCATAAATATTTCACAACAGTCTTGGCCAACTGCTTATATCGCCTACCAGTACGTAGGAAGAGTCCCCAACAGCAAATCTCCCAAGAATTTAGCACTTCTCTGCTTTCTGTGATGGGGATATGATTTTCCTAAGGAAGTTGATCTAAAGCCAATTCCTAGCCAGCCCTGAAAAACAAATTTAAGCAGGCTGTCTTCTTATTGCTCCTGCCAGCACTAGCTCAGCACCATATCCAGAGTCCTGTTCTGCTGCACACATTGCTTCATCTCTGGGCATCAGTGCCAAAATCAAATGAAATATGATTTGACAAAGCTCTGTAAAGTCTGTAAAGTCCTTAACTCCAACGTGCAAAATTACAATGGCAAAGATCAAAGTAGATCTTCTGAACTCTGGGAGACTGTATGGGTTGGGATGGCCAGGTTTTGGTGGGGGGCCTAGAGGAGTGACTTCTCTGTGAGAAGCTGCTGGAAGCTTCCTCCATGTCTGACAGGGCCAACACCAGCCAGCTCCAGAACAGATCCACTGCTGGCCAAGGCTGAGCCAACCAGAAATTATGGTAACACCTCTGTAACAACAGATTTAAGACAGGTAAAAAAAAATTATTGCACAAATATAATTGCAGTCACAGAGGAATGAGAATGTGTGAGAGGAGCAATGTCAAAGATACCAAGGTCAGTGAAGGAGAAAGAGAGGGAGGAGGTACTTCAGGTACTGTAGCTGAGATTCCCCTGCAGGCCGTGGTGCAGACCATGGTGAGGCAGCTGTGCCCCTGCAGAGACCTTTTATTTCTCAATATCCTGCTCTGATTCTTTTAGTACTAAACTAAATTAATATCTCCAAGTTCAGTCTGTTTTGCCCATGGTGGTAATCAGTGAGTGTTCTCTGCTGGTCCTTACCTCATCTGATGAACCTTTCACTATATTTTCTCTCTCCTGTCCAGTTTTGGATGGGAGTAATAGAGAGGCTTTAGTGGGCACCTGGCATCCAGCCAGGGTCAACCCACCACAGAGAGATCCAACATACTGCATATTTAAACCCTTCCTCTGCCAAGTCCAGCCCCTCAGAACTGACCTAGTTCACATCTGCTCCATTCAGACTCCTGGGTGGCCCCCAGGAGCCCCACACTCTCTTGACCACCAAGAGTTACTTTCTCCAAGACCTCAGTCAAGCTGCCAGACCAGAGAGACTATTGAACTGTGCCAGAATGGTGGATCTGGTGCTCAAAGAGCTCCTCTGACCACAGGGAAGCAAAAAGCTGCCTTTGCCTCTGAGCAATGGTCAAGGTGCAGAAAAAGACACGTGCCCTGCCACACTGAATCCCAGGGCAGCTGTTTGCATTATGGCCTGCTCAGGGCAAGGGCATTGCCAGGCTTGAAAGCAAGCTGCAGCCCCTCTGAGCTGCTAGCACAAATAACAAACTTCAATCACATTAAATCCCTGACAAACAATTTTATTATGCAAGCTTTAGTAGTGAATGGCAGCATTTCCTAACACAGTTTTATGTAAATATGGTATTACATTTACACAAAAAATGAAGAGAACAAACTGGAATCATCATCCTCATGTACAAAAGGCACCATTAATAAAGCAGCTGTGCTTTTGTCTAAAACATTTCTCTGGAAGGGGGTAATTATTATTTAAAAAACCCCACACTGATCTGCTCCTGACAGCTCACAAGGTACATGTTCATCTACTTTCTCTCCCTGATGGCTGATCTATTCTAGGCACACATAACTAACTAATAAAGACTATTATACTTCAGATAGAAAAGAAATTCCATTTATCTTTACCCTTTCTAGCAGCACTGCTTCCTTTCAGTGTTGGGGTGGGGTGCTCTATGAGGTTTCTAAAATGTGGTTATTTTCACCCCTACTATTGCTGTGCATTACTTAGAATTTTAGATTGCTCTGCTTTCTTGAGAAAAAACAATTAGACACAGATAGCATCACCCTGAGGATGAAGTGAAAGCAATTATTTCTGTTACAAAATATCCCCCTAGATCTGCATGTGAACAACTAAGCTTTTTGACTTTTAATTTTATTACTTTGTCTTTCTGTTAACAAATAATTAATATGATTACTAACACCCGATGTACCTCTAATGTCTATACAATTTCAATTACAAAGCTATTACTGCTGCTTATTAATTCTATTCCATTGATCTTCAAATTTGCATCTTGAACTTACAACATTTGTTGACATTCATGAAACTGTGGCTCCTCCAAACTTGCTCATAAATGGAGTCCAGCATGATTTATGTGTTGCAACCCTTGAGACAAACCATGAGATTCAACAGGAGACTGCAAGCTACACTGCTTATAGTTCAGAAGCACTCAATTGGACTAGATGGCTCTCCATGTCCTCCAGAAAATAAAGGATTGCTTTTGAAACGGTGCTGCCCATTGCATCTCTCAATCTCCCTTCTTTCTAAGATTTAAAGTCAGCTTTCCAGAAAAAAAAAAAAATCCAACAAAAATGTAACTTAGGACACAGCACCGCCTATTTCAACTAGTATTACCCACTTCTTCCACTTCACCCAGCATTAGAGCTCTGTGCTTCAGGAAGGCCATGGGAGGGGTATCTGCCATGTACATGAAGCAGTAAGTCATTGCATATGGCTCATTTAATGTTCCTGGCTGTTTGCTTTTACAGTAGTTTTTTTGGAAATGCAAGGTTAAGATTTGATATCAATGCTGCTGAATACAAACAGCTCCTATATGTTTGTCCGAAAATGAAAAAAGGGATTTGTCATTAGAGGCAAGTCCTAAGTCTCATTGACCGTCAAAAACTTCATTCAAGTGGAAAACTCGCTTCTGAGAATCTGTTAGCTGGCTGTGCACTCTCTAAAAAATCTGATTGATTTCCAGTAATGATTTCCAATATGAGTAGTGCTCTTCATATTGGTGTGCTTCCTCCTCCTGACCTGAAAAGCCTTTTTAGCCCTGCCTGCCACCCTCTTCTCCCCTCTGCAAACTGCCTCAGCTACTCATCCCTGACATTCAGAAACATGCCATGCACTTCTAGGCCCCCTGCAAGGATTCAGTGGCTTGGAGGATCTTTTTCTTTGGCTTCTTTTTCTCTATGGAGGAGTGCCTCAGCAGGGCTGCAGCAAGCCTTCTGCCTAGGCTGGGAGGAAGGAAAGGCTTCTGCATTAATCACACAGTGCCGTGTCAGGCACTGCCCAGGCCAGGTGGTGTAAGCCCTTGGACCTAAAATGCAGAGGCCGAATGCACCACTAAATTAATGTAGTGCTACATGGTGCAGTCAGAGACATTAAAGTTTTAAGAGTGCAATTGATTATATGTAGCTCAACTTTCAAACACACTGGTCAAGATGGATTGCAACAGTCATGCCATGGCACAGTGATGCATGTCAGCAAGCTCTCAGTTTTACTGTACAGAGGACTTGACATTGGCTTTTAACTTCCCAATAAACCACCCTAACACACTGCAAGAAGTGGGAAGGAAAAGGAACTACAAATCTAACAGTCACATGTAAAATAAAAGACTACACCAACTACACTACAGCTTGTCTGCTGCCAACAGCACTTGGTGTTAAAAGAACACGATGGCTGCAATTGCCAAGAAAGGAAATACGTCCTCAAACAGCCTATTTTTTTAGGCTCATGGAGCTTCCATAAGGTAGATCTGTCTTTAGCCTAGAATGTTCCTGATCTTACCTGAAATCACTGTCATCTTCAAACATTTGTAATTCCTCACTAATTATTGGTGTCTGGGGGGTACTGTAGGAGAAACATTCCTATCAACAGCTAAGAAAGCTTTCTTTCTGAATTATATTTTGAACTCAAAATTGAAATGGTGAGACACTGGAACAGATTGCCTAGAGAAGTTGTGGATGCCCCATCTTTGGAAATGTTCAAATTCAGGTTGGATGGGGTTTTGAGCAACCTGGTCTAGTGGGAGTTGAAACTAGATGAACTTTAAGGTCTCTTCCCGTCCTGGCCATTTGTTGTAGTCAATTTTTTTTTTTTTTTAATTTTTTTATTTTGTTGTCCTTTCACAAAAAATATGATACCTAGCAGAATTTCATTGACATAAACTATTTCACTGATTGTTTAAAATCACTAGATGTGAAATACTTTTTAAATTTGCAAATATGGAAAATTTTGCTGAAAGCAAAATTATCTCAGAGGAAAAGCAAACTTTAAATTGCTATTACAAACTTCTGTTAGTTCTAGAAACTATGCCAGCAGCTTAAATTCCTCTAAAACTGACATATTCCTTAAAAGTATTGAAAAGGATAGAAAAAATAGCATTTCTTTGCTGTACTGTTCTAAACATTCTACAACACTCAAAACCCACTCTCCATCTCTGATGTCTGTGGGATTACAAAGTAAACAGGACTACTTAAGAACACAGTGACGTATCTGAAGATTAATCCTCAGATATTTCAACCAGAGTAAACACTTAGTAAGTTTCAAGAAGTCTCAAAGCAAGTGAGACCGACAGCTCTATTCCACCTCTTGGAAGATGTGAATATAGGCACATCTTCTTTTTATCACAATTTTAGAAGGATATTGTTACATTTCACTACAAGACATCCAGGGACAAGGAAGAAGTTGGTGTAACCCTGAGATAACCCTCAGAACCCAGAGATGTCTCATGAAAGCTTTGAACCCAACATGAAAACTTGGTGATCTCTGAACTGATAACATCTACTTTGTAATTTAAGGCATGGACACCTATCAAAAACTGTGTCTGTTCCAGAATAGGCACCACTGCTCTTCTAGAAACAGGCAGGCTTGTTTCAAGACCATCTAAATAATATCACATGTGTCCACTACAAGGCAGCCTTCATGAGACCAAGGGAAACACTTCACCACCAAGCCCAAAATCATGAAGAATATCTGATAAGAGCTTAGAGCTTACTGGAGAGTGGGTTTAGAAAACACCAAGTTAAACACCAACATTTCCAGGAAGAACTGGACAGTTCTGTACAGAACAGATATTGATGAGGCATGCAGCATTGAGGTCAGGACATGGCAAGAGGTTTTGTCATGTCACAGGCAAGACAGGAACCTGGAGGTACAGATTTTGAAGGGCTCATTTATAGGTACTTAAGCATAAAATAGACCAATAAAGTATCATGTTTAAAAGCTGTGAGCAAAAACGTAGTTATACAACTTCTAATATCATTGGCAGCCAGGGAAATAAATCTCTGCTGCTCTGAAAGGGTATCCATAAATAGCCATAGCATTCTCCAGCAAAGCACAGCACCTTCAAGGAAGACCAGAATACTGCAGGAAGCTCTTACTCAATTATACCTGAGGTCAGTCAGCCATGAAGGATGCCTTACACAAGTCTCACACAAAAACTATACTGGAAATGGACTGAGAGGTTTGAAAACAATGCTTCAGAACAGAAAAGTCCCTCGAATCTATCATTTTGGGAGAGGGAAGGAAGACTACCAAAAACTTAACAGTAGAAAAAAAAAAAAGCTTTGGAAAGCTTGCCTTGCTGTAGCTGTCTAAACACACTAAGTGCAGCTTGCTGCCTAACCTCTGTTCCTCACAGGTAAACACTCCTGTTAAGAAGTTTTGTTCCCGCTCTTGAATCATGGACTTCAGAAGTCAGGGGATGCTGAACGCAACACTGTAATTTGTAGAACACAGAATGGACAACATCATTGATGCAGTGTAATGAGCCATTTCCCCTCTCCCTACTGTGATTAATGGCGTGGACAGGAGCTCTGCTGGCCGAGCTCACACACCACTCTGGCCCTGGAGGCATGGCCTATATAGAGCACTGTGCAAAGGCTTGCATGAGAGATTGGCAGGCAGAGGCAGCTCTGGGAGCCTTTGTTATTGTCCGGTTTACTCTTTCCTGAGCTCCTCCAGCTTCCACAATCTGTGTAGCCTCTGGGAAGGCAGCTTTAGAATTGGCTTACTTGATGGAAAAAGCTGTTCTTCTTGATGCATATGATGCAAAGTAATGTGACAATGATTGACAGCTAGAGGAGAAGAGGAGAGGAAAATTGAGTTAAGTTGGGCATTGTGTGAAGAAGCAGAAAGGAGAAGGCAAAAAAGAAGAATTCCTCATTACCACAGGATGTGTACAGTGGGGGAGATAAGAGTTTCTGGGTTTTATAATAATAATCATTATTATAAAATATCAGTTAAGTTGACACAAGTTTATGAAGATATAAATAGTATCCCAGTGATTACTGGATGTTTTTCTTCAAAACTTAATCTTGCCCAAACAGAAAATAATTAATTAGTATAGGAGGTTGACAGTGTACTCCCCCTTCACAGTTGTGAACAGGCCATGTAATGTGAATATAAACCCCAGGGCCTAGTCCTATCTGCACTTCCCCTGATACACTGTGCTCCTCATACATTTAAGGTGAGTCAGAACTTGCCTGCCAGCTTCTCTTTTCCTTCTGCCTTACACTGTGGAGTCAGTTGTAATTTTTAGTGAATGATGCAATTACATTGCAATGTACCAGGCAAAAGTGCACTGATGCTTTAGTGCTTTTTGAGTTTGGGTCTGAAAACAGAAGAAAAGGCTGTAATTGATTCCATCAGTGTTGTTTTCTTGTATTGAAATAAAAGTTAAAACACAGAGAAACTTCCTTCCACTAGAAAAAATGGATTCAAAGTGTGCAGTCCTCACTTTTTTGCTTTAGGAGATGGTACATGCCCAAGAGACATCCCATCTTAGTTTATATCTTAGTTTATCCTCAGCAGACTGTTAGGCTCTGGACCACTGGCATGGAAAGCTGAAATCTTGGGGGTAAAGAAAAAGGGAGGGGCAGAAATTATAACAATCTGAAGATGCTTGTGGCAAAACTAGAGATAGCAGTATATATCAAAGAGGAAAGGACTTATTTGAACAAATCCCAACTGGATCTTATTCTTAGTTATGAGTACAAAGAGCCTTTTCCAGAGCTCCAGAAGGCATGCTAGAAATCACTACTCATTGCTGCTGCTATTTGCAAAGTTTACAAGTGTCTCATAAGAATATGCCATGCTTCCATTCAGCCTAAGGGAACTCCCATCATTAGTAAACAGGTTATGGTGTATTTTCCTCCTGCTGCATATAAGCAAGCAGCTCAGTACAACAGAGTCATAGGAGATAAGGTTAGGAAATTACATGCACAGTAGTTGTCTGTCTGTCAATACAGAAACCTTTTCTTCCAAAACAAAACCAAATGGTTTAAGGGTTTTTTTTGTTTAAATCTCAAGCTTCTACAGTTACTAATGAGACCACATGCCACAGCACACTCACTTTGATGTAGCATTGATATCAGTATTTTAACAAATTCTGCATACAATCATAATGCACTGAAATGGCAAAACATCTCCTCAAAACCTCTTAACTGCTAAGGGGACTAATTTCAGCATCTATCTCTCTGAAAATCCTAGAACTCAAACCTCTGTAATCCAGGGTCATCTCTGCAAAAGATCTGCAAGTCAAGATGGGTCATGACAGGTCAAACTTTGAATAAATTTCCTGCTTTGAAAACACCTGGTAGGTCTCTCTATCATTCCTTAGGGATATGGGATTCAAATAGTACAAATCTTCAGGCCAGTTGAGTACATCCACAACCATGTTCAGGGACAACTGCAACTGCAAGACACATGGACACATCTTTAGGGTAATTTGGACCTTATCTACTCAGTCTATTTCACTGTTCATTTCTGCAGGCTACAATTCAGAGAGGAACTAAATCATCTGCTTAACCTAAGTCTGCGACACACCGTTATTGTAGAAACCTCAGTATCCAGCCTGTGCTGTACTGAATTGAAGTCCAAAGAACTTCCTTTAAAACTTCTGACCATATAAAACAATGGAAAAAAGAGAAACTTGCAACCTCTCCCAATAACATATGGACCCTGCAGTGTCTTTAATTTTGGCATGCACACAGAACTCCAAAATCAAAACACCTTTGGCTAGGAAAGATCTAGTGTTCAAAAACTACTCAGTCTTGAGGAGTCTTTCATTTTTGTTGCAACTTTGTTATGAAGAAGGAAAGCTTCTTAACTTGTCACATTAAACCAAAATTGGGTTGATCTGACCCTAGTGACAACAAGCTGATTGTAGGAACACATGAAAGTCTCTTGCTATTTTTCAAGAAATAGTACAAGCAACAGTTATCTTTTCCCCAATTTCTCAAACAAATGCCCCTTTTCTACCCATCCACTGCTAAAATGAGAGATGTATGCTTAGAAATTCATCCTATGAAGTGTTTAAGACATTCTGATGACCACAATTTATCAACATAAATTACTGTACTTCACAGCAACGCTCTTGTCATAAGAAAACACTGTGTGCCCTAAATTGTCTGCTGCCCTCTCCAATAATCAGCCTACCTTTTAAGATCTAGAGATTTGCTGATAAAGGACACCTCAGTGCATACAGCGACAAAAAAAAATTGAATTTCATACACATCACTGGAAATGTCCACACACTGCTCTATTAATCTTTAGATTGGGGTCATTTTTCTCTTGAGATATGGTAATAGATTACTTCAAGAGAAAATGGGGAAGAGCACCCAGACAGAGGCTTACTGAATACTAAGCAAGTTTGCCTCCTTCCATTTGGTCTAAAATATATCTAATGGCCAAAGCTGCTGTTTACTCTGTACCAACCAACACTGATGCAGAAGGAGCACGTGATGTTTATGGTCATCAGTCTGCCCCTGCATCTCCTCAAGCACCCTGTGCCATAAGACCCAGCACTGCTCCTCTTCTATTCCTGATCACAACACATTTTGCTGGTTCCAGAATCATCACTCACCTCCCCAAGAGCTCCTGAAATCCCACACCCAACCTGCTTTGTAGTTTTGTTTGTTTGTTTGTTATGTTTTGTTTTGTTTTCTGGAAATCAAAACCTACTCTCTTCTGGCAAAGCACTCTGACTCCCTGTCTTTTCTCCTGTGGAGATTCAGTCTCTAAGTTACAGGATATAGAAAAGACTTTCTCTACCTCATTCTTCAACCCCTCTGGATGAGTCTCTGCATAGTACCAGACCTCGAGCCCCATATTTGTTTCAGGACATTTAAAACTGCGTGAGAAAAAACATACTTGAAAGTGCCTGGGAGTAAATAATGAAGGGAAGAGGCCTCATGTTCTTCAGTGCCTCTGCCAGTCTTGATTTTCATCATATTCTTCCCATGTGTGAAAACTGTGATTGTCAGCAGCATAGGAAATGCCCACTACTGTGTTTAGAGGCACACTTCTTCATCCACAAAACAGAAATCAGAAAACAGAAAACAGTGGAATGCTCTTTGTGCAAATCACAGAATCACAGGAGAGTGTGAGATGGAAGAGCCCAGATGGACCAATCAAGTCCAACTCTTAACTGAATGGCCCATACGGGGATTGAGCCCATGTCCTTGGCATTAATTGCATCATGCTGGCCAAATGACCAAGAGCAAGAGTGTTGTGCCTTTGCTCCTTAGGGTACAGTCCCGTATCCTTGGGGGATCCCTGCTGGATTCCTTCTCTCACTATTTCATTCTGCAGCTGAGGAGATGGTCCACCAGGGTGGAAGAAAAGCACATACACTCCTACTCAGCTGAACTCCCTGCGAGGCTGTGGCTAAAGGCATAAACTAAAGCAATGCCAAACTGCTGTGTGGAATGCTGGCATCCAACCTGCCTCCTGAGATGGCTCAGGAACCCCTGCACAGGGAAGGACAATTCAGTGGTTTAATGACACCACTGCTTGGCATCTCTGCAGTTCTTCTGTTATGTTTGCACCTCCAGGGAGCCTGAAAATGAAGCTCTTATAATGTACTTCTTCTGCTCATGGTAACCTCAAAACACCTCCTCCTGTGTAATACGGAATTCATTGGCCATGCAGAGGTTAAAGGGCTCTGTTTGGATTTTTACTGCATCTTCCTCTTTCTAAGAAATCAATGTAAGCCTTTCTGTTATTGCCCATACAAGTTTCCCAGGACACACACAGCTTTTAAATGATGACTTAATGTCTTTAAAGTTTTAGCCTCTGCATTATCAGCTAGGAAAATCTATGAAAAGGGTAGACACATTTTGAGTTTTTTGAGACAATGCAGACTGAACTTTATTGAGAGAGAAGAAAGGTATTTCTATGAAGAGCAAGTTAAAGTATTAGCAGGTAGGCCCACATATAATGGGACTGTATAACACCACCCATTTCAAATATATTCTTTAATGGTCCTGCTCTGTTTCAGTCTTGAATCCCTAAATGTCACTTGTCCTTGTGAGAGACTGTTACAGACCCTCACTGATGCTAATAACATCTGCTTTACACAGCCAGCAAGCCCCCAAAATCATGAGACAGAACTTTAGAAGGGGAAGCTCTCGTTATACTTTGTCACAGACAATGTGAACTTCTGCCTCTCCACACTGTGGGAACATCACCCCAATTTCACAGCAAGGATGATTTGCTCACTCTTGCTGCTTCTTGCTGTTTAGATGCTACACACCTTATTTTGCACAACCTTTCATGGCTTGTGCCAGCCTTATGATTTCATGGAGAGAAAACAGCTTTGCTTCTTGGGAGAAGCTGAACAAATGAATAATAGAAGTCCATAGTGTAAGCACCTAGCAAAAATAGACACTGAGAAAGAGCCAACACATATTGGTCCTACCTGGATGCTAAACCATAAGCAAAGCAGTTTTTGGCTTGCAGCAGTGGTGTTGAGTGTCTGCACACAACCCTCTGAGCATCAACTTGGAAGGTTTTTTTTACACTAAGTAGGTAATAATTTTTGTTCCCAAGTCACTGTGCAGAGAGAAAGCAAAAATCACTGGGGCATCCAGTGGAATTATAGGGGATAGGATGAAGGTAAAATGACAGTGCTTATTTCTTCATTAAAGCAAAGCATCTGCCACTTGGTTAATATTCCAGTATGCCCTGCTCCCAGAGAACTGTGAAGGCAGCAATGATTAAAGGCAGCTCCAACTGGGGAAAATGCATGTTACACTGACCTTAAAAGTGTAATTCAAAATTTATGCTGCTGAATGGTCTACACTCTAATCCGAGGAACCATCTGTGTAGACGTAGGTACAGCACACATACAGTCTCAGGAGAGGCACCCAGGACTTACAGTCAGCGTGACAGGGAACAAAAGATGATGGTCCACTGTCAACCCCTCCTGCCTAAAAATATAATTTTAAGTGAAGCTTATGATCCTGGAGGTAAAAAGTTACTGAACCTGGTCCTCAGAGAGGCCAGTGCTCTGACCCATCAGCTGTAATTGCTCAAAGAAGCCACTACCAGCTGCTCAGGGCGGTTTTGCTGTAAATAGGCAGCTGTGAACACAGGAGACTACAGTGGCTTCCTGCCAAAAATCTGCATTTTAATAACTTTGTAATTGCATATTTTTGCAATCTGTTGACTCTGACTTATTTTAAGAACATCCAAAGAGTAAAACAGTATCACCACCAGATTTCTTGGTACTTTAAATTTCACAATGAAGTTTGCATCAACTCAGTAATTACTGTGAATAATTCATAATAAAGGTTATAATGATGTGACATCTTCTAGTGAATCCCTGAAATTTAGGATGTTGAAGTGATAAAAACAAAATAAAAATGAAATTCAATAGTAAATATTAGAAGAAAAATAATTAAATTCCATAATTAAAAAAACAAATTGCAAATCCAGCCTGGATGATGGTGTTGCTATCAAGCTCATGTAATTTCATTAGAAGTGATTTGCTTTAAAGATGAACAATAATTTTAGCAAAAATGGCTGTGATCCTGCAAATGCCAGCATCCACAGGCAAAACCATGCATGTGAATAGTCTGCTGCACAATGGGACCACTTATGAAACTCTTTGCAACACTGAGGTTCCAGTCAGAGTTTGCACAACAAAACACTTGAAAAAAATATCATCTTAATAAAAATTATGTGGAATTAAATCCACTTTTACTTTGTCATGCTTTTCAGATTAGTGCTATGAACAATATATTGGGTATGGGATATAGAAGAAGTTTCAAATTATCCAAGTTCCTTCACTTAAAGAAACAGAGACAAACATGTTTTGGCTCACCTTAGCTCACTGTACTCTTTCCATCCAATTTTCTGAAAGCGTGATCCCTACAGCAGACTTCCAGGGAAGGCCACAAGACACCTAAATGCAGTATGTCTTTCATGTACTTACAGGGTTTGAGAGATCTTGAAAATCTTGTTTCATTTGAAAATCTTGTTTCACTTGAAATTGAACTTTTTACATCTTCCCTCTATATAGATACACTGACTGACCATTCCAAGCCAACCAACTGAACTCTACTACTTAAATGGAATAACAATATAAGTTCAGTTTTGTGTTTGTAATGCTTTTCTTAAGTCAGAATTTTAACAATGGAAAGAGTTGTTGTTCCATTTCATGAGTGGAAGAGTGAAAGCTCAGTTCTCTTATCCCTCTTTCCAATGAGGCAGCAGGCTGAAATTGAAATTAAATCTGTAGCTTCCAAGGCTAGAAGCTATCTAAGGAACCACCTCATAATACATAAGTAGTTATAGAGTAGAGTGCACCTCTCCAAAGGTTGATCAGGCTGAATGGGCTCTGACTGGCTCCTTTTCTTCCCTAATCCTGAAAAGTAGTGACAAAATACCCCAGTGGGCAGGTGAATTTGCCCCAGTATACACTGGGAAAGACAGTGAAAGGCTGTCAGAGCTAGGATTGAAGGTTTAGCTACACCAGTTCAGCCCAAGAGGTGTTGGGTTTTTTGCTGTCATCTTTCCCTCCACCCCTGATTTGTCATTCCTTGTCATTAGAGCTTACTTCCTCAATAAAGGTGTGTTTGTCGCAAAAAAGAGAAGTGCTGGGTGACAGATCCTGGTGACAGACTTGCCACATATAATGATATGCAGATGTGATTTTCATTCTGATTTGCAAAAGGAAATGGAGTGTTTTTACCCAATTCTGAAGAATGCAAAAAGGCAAGGATTTTTTTTTTTTTACTCTGAATATTTAGCAATACTTTTCTTGAAAGCTTGAAAGCTTGTTACAATTACTTTTGTTTTCTCATTAATTCTCTTCCATAGTCACTACACCTACCTCAGCCCTCCAGTTTGAAACGGTATCATGTAGCAGCAATAAATATACCAGTTTTTACCAACAATGAATTAAGTATCCAGAGAGAATAAACCAGGGTTGCAAGGATTTAACACTGGTCAACAAATACTGCAGAATAAGAACAAGATCCTAGGAGTATGGCAAGCATCGTAGATGAGACAGATTTATGATATATGTGGAGTGCGAACTCCCTCCAACTTCCTAATGCCATGACTTTTCTAGTGGGAAGGGAAACACAGCAGTTGTTTCATTCCCTTGTCAGCTCCAAGAAGCAACTTGAAGAGCTTTATTCACTTAGAGATGTAAAATAACACACAGTGAAAGACCACACTTGAATTGTTCTCCATCACTCATCCACTATGAAACCTTCACTGGCAGGCAGCAACCGCAACACCTTCTAGCAGAGGCTTCCAGTGGCTGCTTCAAGGCTCAGCAGTGCCATAGAAGGAAAGTAACATTTAATTTTACTTTTTTATTGGTGGGTGGGAGGGATGGGAATGTAACAAATGACCCTTGACATAAGGCATTTCATGGAGAATTGACCAGTTGGGATTAATGGCCCTTGGCTGAATCTGGGCTATAATATTTTTCAGCCAGCCATTAATTTTCAGGAAATGTTGTAATCCTCAGCCATTATTACTTAAATAAAAACATATATATTGTATATATGGTCAAATCAAATTACGGCTAGAATTTTGTCAAGCCCAGATAAGGGTGTAAATTTCCTGTGTTATTAAGGCTTTTCCTTTTATGCTCAGATAACTACAGTTTGGTAGTGAGAATGACTGTTATACATGCTTGGGGAAAACACCCTTGGCTTTGTCCTTGTATAAAGTGATCATGGCATTAGAAGCTGGGATAACTAATTAAAAAAAAATCATCATCAATTACCTCAATTTTTCTGTTATGATCATGAAGAAAAGCAGTGTACATATACACACAGATGTTCACTGTAATTACACTCAATGATATGTATATTTATCACACAAAAATATATACAGTACATCAAACACGTGGAAGGTGGCGTAGCATTTTTGCAGTGAATTTGGGCTGAATATATTCATTATGCACATGAAAGCTGTAATTGCATAGTGCAGATCATCCTAAAGAAAGGCTAATAAAACTTTCCTATCACACATATACTCCCCAGTTTTTGCTGCACACTGCAGGAGCACCAATTTATGAAAAGGAATTTAGCAAAATTTTATGGAAGCTATTGCTTGCAAGACCGAGTCTGTACTTCAGCTGCCATCAGTAAGGCCATACAGTGATTTGAGAAGGAAAAAGACCATCACCGATAAAATTTTAGAAGCCTTTATAGATGACTGAAAATAGGTTTTCTATACAGGTGCCTTGACTTGAATATGTCATGGTAAGGACTGGACCCATGACAGATATACAGTCCAGTATAGTTAGTATTAATGGATTATTTTACCAATAGAGAGAAGGAATTTATGAGCTTACAAAGCATCTGCGTAGGGCCAAGGATGATCCACAAATACCTGACTTTAAAATCTTGAATGCTTTTTATGTACACAGAAGTGATGTTCTTGTCTGGAGATGTTTTACCTTTATGAGATGCTCTGTTTTCCTTCCAGAGAGCCTGGCACAGTGTCCCTCAGGCTGTATCCTTAGGGGTGGTCTTACTGAGGACACGAGAGAGGATGGACTGATTTTGAGGTGACAAAGCTCAGGAAGGAGGGGTGAAGCGTCAGTCACCCAGCAGCAACAGGGGACTTATGCCATTCCCTGTCTTTGAGGAGCAGCAGGGCTGGACATCAAGCCCCACTGGTGTCCCTCAGCACCTGAGGCTGATGGCACCTCTGCAGCGCTTGCCAGCCACCTCAACGCCCCTGATGGGAGGTACCGGGTTCTCCACTATTTTTACAATGCCATTTGCAGAAAATGAATAACATTCTAAATCCACACCACAGAAGGACAAATACCAATCTTATTTATGCTGAAACGTGTCAGTTTGTGGGCATGCAGTCCTTGGCCCTGCCCCTTACCTCCCTGCATCAGTGCTGAGCTCCTCAATATGGTGCCCTTGAGGTGCTCTGGGCATTTCTCTTCGCTCTCACACCCAGCCTTTGGTCCTCCCCTTGTCTCATGTCGGGGCTGGCAAACTGTTGCTCCATCCAGTTACCACATTCAGCCACCTCACACTCCCTTTCCTACACCAGGAAGTACTTGTCTTTTAGCAAAAAAACCTCATGAATATTCCAAGTTACTCAGCACCTGCAGTTTGTCAAGTGAGAAGGAAATCTGCCCAAAGCATGATTGGGCAGGGCTGTTCTAGAAAGAGTTTCAGCTTTCCAAACCATTTGCTGTTCTTAATGTCTTCCACAGTGGTCTGCCTCATGCCTTGTTAGTTCTGTGGATTGCAGAAAGACTTCCAATGCTCTAAAAGATGACAAAACCAGGACGGGGCCCAGTGTAATGTGAGCTTGATACGAATACATAGATAGTGAACTAATGACTTACTGTCTCCAAACTTCATGGGCACATTCGAAACAAAGGAAAATTAAGCTTGCATGTTCTGATTCACCTTGGCCTTCTTCAGTCTTGTACTTAATGTAGTCTCTGATATGCAAACCAATTTTATCAAGTCTCAAGAGATTATTCTGGCTCGTACTAATGACTGAGCTAAAAAAAAAAAATCAGGTTTGACTGGGCTCTGATGCTGAAGAGCTGCATATTCAGCTCTAAATTTGTATTTCCTGGCATTTATTGCCCATTTCCTGTGAACATATACAGCTGACAAAAAAAAAATGCTTTGTAAGGACACAACTCTGGACAAAATTTACTCTCAAATCCTGCCCATGTGCACTCTGGGAATCCAATGCACCACAACTGAGAAGGCAGCCAAGATCTTCTTTCCTTTTTCACTCTTTGTACTGAAATGAACCTTTTCTACCACACCGTATTAACCCATAAGAGAATGAGAAAGCAAACATTAATTTCTGCCATAAAAGCAATGAGCAAATGTAGCAAATATTTTATGTTGTAATTTCTGTAATCAATACTATAAAAGTTGGTGAAAAATGCACCACCACCTTAAAATGCATTGAAACCTGTAATGAAGTTTAATAATAATCATAATGTTTAATTCACCAAATGGATGGAGCATAAGAGATCATCCACTGTGAAAAATACAATTCAAACATTCTTAGAGCCCTACAATAATACAAAAACAATAGAGAATAAAATTATATTTATATGCCACAGATTGAAATTCTTTTCTGAGTAGAGAAAAGGCAGGAAGGAAGACACCATGTGGTGATATTGCCATGTTCCCTAGGTGTACAAACTACTCAGAAAACAATTAGGTAGGAAGATTCATACTTTGCTCTTTTTCTCTCACAAACCAGGATGTCTTATCAGCATTATGAAGAAAGGTATTACTTAGGAGACAGAGCAAACAGCAATGCTATTTAAATTAATACTCCTTTTAAATTTTTAAAAGGAAACTGTTTTCCCTAGCTGTGACCCTTGGCTAATGCAAATCCACTTGCTTCTATTGCTTCATTCTATTTGCTTTATTTCGCTATGTTAGTCAATATATTCAATCCTTTTTGTAAGACTGAGAGCTTTTAGAAGCAGGTATTATGCATATGCTATATGTTCACAGAATGCTTCTTTAAGCCTTGTTTATAGCTGCTAAACAAGCTTCAAAGACTTGTTTATAGTCACAGCAATGACTGAAAAATGAAATTTCATCCGCTCAGAAATACAACCCATGAGATGCAAGACAAGACAGGTATCACAGTAGATGGTTTGATTTTAGAAGTAAGAATCCAGTATTTCCAAAAACTTTAGTAGATTTTTTAGTAATTTGTGCTACACCTAAACAAACTAAGGATGGATTAAGGGGTGATATTTCCAAGACTTTTGGATATTTTTATCTGCAATGGTTGTTAAACATGGTTAGCAGAGGGAACTTGTTAAGTATTTCTGAGAAATCAGAACACTTAGTACAAGGCTTAATTTTGGCTTGTACACATTTTGGTCACAGTGGCATAAAAAATGCATAGTTAGGGGAAAAATAGCTAATACCTTTTTCAATTTAAAACCACTGTACTATTATTCTCCATATCAGGTAAAACTATTCCAACTTCTTTATGCACATGAAAAATAACACTCCACACTTAGAAGCAATTACCAGCTCCTGTGTGATGAGTCCTTTATGCTTGTAATTACTGTTTTAGCTTAACAACAAAACAAATCTGATATTAATAAGCATTTTGTTACACTTTCTTTGTTGTACAAAGAAAACCCACCAGGCAGCCAAAGAAGAGCTATATCAACATATTTTCTCATAGTTTTCAAAGCTTTTTGGTTTAGGTATAAAACAAAGATGGTGGAGAGAAAGAATTGCTCATAATGCTTTGAATAGTATGATAATGTTGCCAGCTTGAAATGATTAGCTACTCATACAATGCTGAAGTGATTTTCCTCTGTCACTCCTCACATACATGGATTTTGCACACACATATGCAAGATATGAAAGTATGTCACAAAATAAACCAAAAGCACCATTAACAGTATCATCTAGTCACATTCAAGTGATGCTGATGAGAATTATTTGCCTCCTTTTTTTACTTTTACATTAAGATATGATTTTAAACACTTGTGCAGGAGCTATTTTTTTCTCCCATTTCCTGCCTCTTTGATACTGAGGTGTTTTTATTCAGACCCTCATAAATCTGTGAGTGGTTTTGGCTGTGGAATATTCTGGACCTGACTTTGTACTGTATTTATTTCAGCAGTGATGACGTTTTTGTCATACATAGCTCAAGCTGTGGTGATGCTTGTGGTGATTCAGCCCTGGTGTCTGAAATGCTTTGAAATCTCACAAGCTGAGAAACAGCACAAGCTTGCTTGCTCTTGGTATTCAGACCTTTTGTTCACTCCTGACTGAACAGGCGCTGTGGGTGAGGATTTTGATTGGGAAAGAGAAATTTCAGGCCAAAACCCTACAGTGAGATGTGGTCTCCAGGAAGGGTAACAAGTTCTTCAAAACAGCAAAGACAGATTGTTGCTTGTCAGTAGCACTGTGATCCACTTAGCTGAGGCATACCAAAAAAAAAAAAAAAAAAAAAAAAAAAAAAAAAAAAAAAAAAATTTGCTCCTTCTGCTTTCTGATGCCTTTCATCACTCTTTATGTAGGAAAGTAAATAGCTGATGCTAGCCCAGCACCTGGCCAGTCACTGCCCTGTTCATAAATCAGAATAAACCAAACATCACTTTCTCCACAGTGTAATCAGGACACAAGTTCCCAGTGCATGGTACTTTCAGCTGTCAGCTTTCCATATTTATCTTGTCTTTTGGAAATCAATCCTATGCAATGTGAACATGGAGAGGTGGAAATGAAGAAGAGAAATTTGCACAGTATCACTCCTGAGGTTTACTTATCTTGTAAATCCATAAGGCACTTCTCACGGTCATGTAATGAGCATGTTATAAGTTAAAAAAAAAAAAATCACCTCTGCAAAGTAAAATCGACAACAAATCTAACACTTTCCCCCTAGTAAATGCTAGAAAAATGCAAAGAAAAGAGATCTCTCCCTCTTAAATATTTTAAGGCAATATATTTATGAGAGTGTAACTCATTGAGTATGCTTCCAGTATTAAAGAAAAAAAAAGGTTTTCCTTAAAACTCAAGATACACTGGGAAAGAAACAAAAAAAAGTTATTTATGGTAGTCCAAAGGGTTTCTCACATGGAATCAGACCTGTATAAATAAGGCCACTGTATTAGGCATTGTATTACTGAGTATTAACTCAGTTGCAGCTTTGGCTGTAATTGACACGTAATTGTTAGAGCAATCTATTTTTAAAGATGGCTTGCATCAGTCATGACAGGCTATTTACTTCCAAATGCTGAAACTAATGGTTCAGCTTCCTTTTATGTGACCCAAAGAAGATTTGGATGTCAGCAAAGAAAGGACCTCAGGAATTCAACTGGTGTTGACAGACAAAAAAAATGTATATATTTTATAAAACTTTGATAAACTCTTCAATACTGTTTTAGCTTTTACTTGCATCATTATCCAGCACAGCACAAACAAGCACAATGCAAATGCATTCATATAGTGAAACTTCCTCTAATAGTTCCAAGAGTAAATATTCAGAAAATTTTCTTTAGACATCACATTTGACGTCTAAATAAGAATAATTCCAGAATCGCACAGAATGACTCCACGGAGGAACCAAGTTGCCTAACTTTAAGCCTCTAAGTCATACCTAAACTGGAAGCACCAAGTGATTCAAAACAGGTAGTGGAGATGCCCTAAAAGAGGTTTCTGGAGGACACCTCTAAGGCACTGATGATTCACTGCTCATGATCTTCTTGCAGATCATGGATCATGAGCATATGGAAAAGGAAGACCCAACCACAGTGACACAGAGAGGTGTAAATAATTGCAGTGTCCATCTTGAAAGTGAAGTAATTCTCTTAATAACCTTTAAACAGGCCTGAAACCTGTATTCCCAAGAAGGATAGGTCAGCAGTGAAGAGGAGCACATTTTCTCCTTTATTGCAGTTCACATTTCTCAGTTCAAAAGAATTCAGCTTGGTGTCATCCAGAGGGGCAAATTTCTAGGGGAGGCAGGCCACTAAATATCTTATGGTAAGAAATACCAGCTGATATTTGTTCTTGCCACCTCACCTGCAGATGCTGTGGAGCGGAAAAATGAAGAGACAGCCAAAACACAAGTGAAGTTTAAATGAGACTGGTGTGAATCATGACTGCAATAACCAGCTCACCTGGGGCATGTCTCCTATGTGTAGGCAGGAGCTCAATCAAAGCAGTCTGGTGTAAATGATGTGATTTTAGGGCGAACGACTTAAGCTAACCCAACCTGGTATGTGAACATTTTGTGTTGATCAAAACCTGAAAAAAAATCAATACAAAATGAAAATTCAACTGGTCAGGCTTTGAGTAGTGGCAGACTCTGACATTTAGATCCGAGCACTGCAGGCAGACATCTCTTTTCAGGTACAGGCCTGTCTCCAAATCAGATGCTCATTTCACCTGCTTGGCACAGCAGGCCTTTAAATTGACTGTCCCTTACTTCCCCTGGACACAAAAATAAATCAGGTTAGCTCAGCCCAACAACTGAAGCTGCTCAAGCTAGCCTGGCCTGCAGCAGATCAGGAACTGTTCTGGTGCCCTGCTCTGACAGCAGATCGATGGAGTGGAAAGTCGTGTAGAGGAAGATGAGGAAGCAGTGAAGCACCTCTCCCATTGTCAGGTCCACAGCCTCAGGAAAATGCAAGGATCCACATTAAGGGCCTTGCTGTGCTTATCCATCATCATGGGACAACCTCAAGACTTCTTCCTTGTTTGCATTTGGAGCCTGGGTAAAACAGACCAGCCTTAATTCCCATGCACACAGTCCAGGTAAACGCTTAAAGCCCACAGACAACTTCAGTGAAAAACTCTCCTTTTCCAACAAAACACAGAAGTACATAAGCATGAAGCTCTAATTCAGCAGGCTGCTCCATATCCCTTATGACAGGTGAGTAACAGAGAGACCCTGAGCTACATATGTGAACCACTTAATTAATCCTGGTATATAGGGTACTAACTATGCACAGAAGGTTTTTTAAAAAATCTTTGTTGACAAAATGAGTAGCATATTTCCTGCAACAAAGGGTCTTTCAATACTCTTTATGTTCACATCAGACTACCTGAGTTGCTCTTACACTTCCCATCTTCTTTTCTCTCCTATCCTCAATCTATAGCTCATGGAGCTTCGGCTCCGCTTGGGTTAATGGACTCCATTTTCAGCCATCTTCTCACTTGCCAGGCAGAACTGAGCTACATCCTGGGGAGAACTGTACAAATACAAACAAAGTGAACAAAAATTAAACAGCTTTCCTTTGTTTGTAAAGGCTTACACAGGATGCTACAACAGGTATTATATTAAAACCTAAAATAAATAAATGTAAGCTGTTCCTAGCATAGTAAATATGACATTACTTTTCATGTAACCCAAGGACTGAAAAGAGAAGAAAAAAGACCCCAAACAAAAAAGGTGATAAAACAAAACAGCCACTACGGTTTGGTAAAAGTGAAGTTACTTACATTAAAACCTAAAGCAATATTTGTACCCTTTGTCCTGGGTGATCAGCAGGCAGTAATTATTTGTTCATTAGTTGCTCAGATCACCATAAGCTGGTGATGTGCTCAGAAATGGCTGGGGAGTAGACAAAGAAATTTTTCTCCCAAGAAATCAATTTGGCTCCTTCAAGAAAACATGATTAATGTTTTCTTGGGATGCTGCCTGCACCGGAAGGGCAGCTATGTCTTTAGACATTATTAATATAGAGTGCACTCCTGCTATAAAACTCTCTCAGGTAAAGCCAGCTATGACAGAATTACCGACCTGTCAAACTTCACCAATTTGCTTTCTAACGCTGAGACCATCCAAACCATGTGAGTGCTTACCAAAGCTGCTATTTCTCACTATTCCTGCCTGGCAAGGCCACCTGCCCACTGACAGGCATGGGGAGGTGGAGGGGGTTTTTCTTTCTTCTGCACACGTGCATAAAGGTGTGGAAACTTGGACAACATGTAACAAACCCCAGTCACTTAGGTGGGGAACACACTCTTACATGAGACACCTTAAGTGCTTCAGGATGAGGGAGATATTTTGGTTCACTGCATTTATCACACACATTTACTGCTCTGGAAATGGGTATTTGAATAGTTTTAGAAATGTCCTTTTTTTTTTTTGTACATCTCTACAGATCTTCTCGTATTGGAAGCCTACCTAATGGCATGATGAAAGTATACATTTAAACTTCCTTAGTGACCAAGACATATACCTACACTATGCCTGGAAACGTTAGGACTTACATATGCATTTTTATGTATGCAAATATCCACTTATATATAATGTAAATGATCCTAGAACATAGCATCAAGCTTTTTTTGTATTAAAACAGAACCCCCCTCTGCAAAATACAGACCTCACAGCTTTTCTCCATGAGAAAAGACATTGCAGATGCCTATGGAAAAGTTTCTTACTACTACAAAATATGACAATTTATTCTCAAGATGTCAACTGAGCAATAAAGCACAAATAACCATAAAGTATTCAGAAACTTTTCTGCAGTTTGCTGTACTTTTTTTTCCAAGATATTTTTATGTGTGTGCAAATGAGCACATACATTATCTGACTTGTCATTAGCTTATCTAAATCTTGACATGAAGTATAAATTGTTAATGATGTGCAACTGAGAAATGTCAAAAGTATATAGCAGGGCCAAAAGTCAGCACTAAACGGTAAACAGGAAAACTTTCTTGCTATCCAAATGTATAGTAATACCAGTTAAGCAATCTCCACACAGCACTAAACAGGTGAAAGAGTAGGAAAATCCTTCTTTTACAACAATACTTAGGGGAAAAAATAAAATTCTAAAATGAATCCTGGAATAGTCAGTCCTAATTGTTCTTTCATGACAGAAACCTTCAGATTCCCATGTCTTTAGCACTACTGTTGGCAACTGATTACTAAGCAGGATAATTGCACTCTAGTGCCATCCTTGACTTTATACTGCATTTGGATACACTGGTTTGTTTAAAACAAGGGTTTTTTGCTTTTGTTGTTTATTTATCTTTTCAGTTAACTGCAGGAGGAAGGGTCTAATTCTTAAGCATTGTTACATATTTATACACCAAGATTTGAAGAACAGTTGGTATAGGCTTGGAGTTTGACAGGGCTTACACATCTAATGAAAAAGTAGGAAAACTGTACTCTGTAATACCAAGGTGTATCCCAGGGAAGAAGGAGGGAGAGTGAGAGGGATACTGCCTAGCTTCTTTCTTGTGACCCATTCAGATGTCAGAGGCTCTGAGATAAACAGGAAGATGCTGGTTTCCACTTTGTGTTGATGATGTATAAGCAGGAGAGTGTTGTTCTGTCCCTCTAGAGAAGGGAAAGGTCATCACACATCTCCCTGTGCCAGGCACGCATGGATATACAGTGAGCACAGATGTTCTTGAGGTGTTGCAGTTTAAACACTACCTCTTCCTCAAGGGTGCATAAAATCAATGTCAAGCTCATCCTGGCTTCCAGTGGTTACAACATAAACCCAAAGGTACCCTACTGAGGTGAAGCGAGTCATTTATGATTTATATCAGCTAAAGCAAAGCAAAGCAAAATACAGTAACCTCTGTAGCCCACAGCTCATGTACTCCTTGTAAATATGTGTGACTCTGAAAGCTTATCCAACCTCTTTGTCTGAGGAAATATTTACTTTGTGAACTGCATGTTTCAAAGTCACATTTCGCATCCAGCACATGTTCACACTGAAGTGTGTACATTAGCAACTCTTGGCCCACCAGTCTCCTACCTGCAGCATCAACTCTCTGGCTAGCAAAGTTGCCCTGCTTCCTTATGACTTCTGGGCTTTGCATCAGTTTTATAGCTCAGTGCTCTCTGACTGAGGTTTAACATACTGTAGAAGCTCATGCAGAACATCAGTTACTTTTTAACCAAGAAAGACATATTTGACATGAGCGGTTTTCATTCCGTTTGTAGGAATGCTGGTTTGTTGAGTGCACTGATATCCCACGATATTATGTGTTGTGTCCTCAGCTATGGGCCATTGTTATTGGTACTGAAAAAGTTGTTCAGAAATACTTCATGAAAAAAATGCCTCTTTTACTTTTCCAAGGTTTCCTAGAGTGCTCTGGTACTCATTGGAGAAATAGGAAAGTAAGAGCACAAAGAATGAGGCTGAACAGCCAAACTAGGTGGCATCAAGCCATCATAAGAATGTGTGGAATATGAAAACAGTAGCAGAAATAGAGATTTTCAAATGCCAAAGTTTGATGTCCTGGAGGCTAAGTTAAATCAGAACCAATTTTCTGCATTAAGGGAAAACAAGAGATTTGTCCAGAATGTTGTATTTGGAAAACCTGCTGATTCAGCAAGTTAGGGTCTGTCAAACGATTGCTACACATAACATCAGTAATTAACCCCCAGATATTAAACTTTCTTTCTGTATTTACTGCCATTCAAATGCAGACACATGCAGTGAATTTCTTCTGCTTCCTCCAAGGAAGTGGATATGCTCAAGAAATTAGATTTAGTTAAAGGATATGTTTAGGGCACAACATTTCATTTTAATTTAAAATTCAAATCTTGGAGTTTTAAGGACAGATTTGTCAAACAAGCATGTAAGAACAGGAAATTTCCAAGGTATCATGTAATTAAAAGAGAAAAAAAAATTATATGCTGAAGAATACAGTGACATCTACTAATCCTGACCAGAAATCCGGACCTTTGTATTACCTAAGTAAAGTAAGGATTCCTTCTGGTCCAAGAAACCTAAGAAAGTTGAAACTATAACTATGGCAAATGACTAATTTTAAAATTTCTAAGACTTCTGAGGACCCTGAGGATGGGCCAAAGCATGGAATACAATAGGAGTCATGTATGTTCCAGTCATCCCTTTAAAATGTCTCCAAAAGACTCCAGTTAATAGCAGTGGTCTTTTCAAAACATGATTGAATAGGTTGCTCTCAGGAAAGAGAGGAGCTGACACCATCAGTAGTACTGGTGGTCCAGAAACAGAACAGTTGATATTACCCAGGATATGATGCTTAATAACAGCCTTTGTTCTTTAAATAATAAAGTTGCTAGGGAGACTGAGTTTCAGGGAAGAGGAACAAATCATTCTCTTAACTTTAAACTAACTTTGAGGGCCATTCCTCACCTCCCTAAGGAGGTGGAGCAGGGCACCAAATAGTGTTTCCAGCAAAGCTGGAAATGGGAAAGGTGCTAACAGTCAGATTGCTAAATTAATTCTTAATTTCCTATTCTAGTGGTCACTCTCATTATGCTCTGGATTGAAACAAAAAAATTAAAAGAACTTACCAAAAACAGAAGAGAAAATTACAACACAGCAACTATTCATAGTAAGGAAGAAAAGGAGTTTAGAAAAATTTGGGATAATCCAGGGTTGGTCCCCTCCACAGTTTTCATGCAAATTATATAATTATATTTTCAACCTTTATCACGTATTTCAATGTTCAAATCTTCTAAATTCAGAAATGGATTTTAAAAAGATTGACAGCTTTAATAGTTATTCAAAATGACGAACAGCTCTGAGCTCAGAACAGAGGGGAGTCTAAGCAGAACTGCTATTAAACTCGAGCAATTAATTGACCTTCTGTTCTATAAAAAAGTATAAAAAATTCAGAGGAATGAAGTTTGCATTATCTTGTTGGATATTTTTGTCTTTTGCAAGAGTGATCTTTAAAATTTATTAAAAAGGCTCTTGATTAAATGATCTGATTTTCAGGCAGTAAAAAAAACATAGAAAAGCAAGTGCTGTATCTTGGCTAGCATGAAAAAGCCACAAGTGCACTCATTTTTTGGTTTTTTGAGTTGCACCAATTATTAATAAAACACTTTAGAAAACAAGCAATTTGCATTAAGAATACATTAAGAAAGTGTTTTTCAGCACAGTAATGGTCATCTTTAGAGTTCATCAGATGTGTGAGATGACAACCATTCCCCAAGCAGCCAAATTCAAATTCTGCTGAGGACAGGAGAAGGAAACGGTTTGACCCTGGAAAAATCTCTAAATCAAGTATGGACTAACAAACATGCACATTTGCATCTGCAGTGAAAATCCTCTGACTGTACAAAGGAATAAGAATGATGGCAATTCATAAAATATTTCTCCTTCTGAAAAAAATACTCACCCAGGAGAGGAAATGAGGGTGAGATTCATCTGAGTAAACGCAAACACACCTACAATGCCCTAAGGCTGTAACTGTATAGGGGGTGTGACTCATCTTAGGCTAAACTTGTGAAGTAAATCAAATAAATGATACTTTCAAACTGCCCACTCATCTTCTGAGCATAAAAGGAGCAACTGTGACTTGCTAGCTGCAGAAGTACAATGTTTGGGAAGATGAATCATAGCATGGGTATCTACATTTTCATAACAGCACCACTGAGGACAGACAATTTGTCCCTTAATCCCCTGTCCCTTCTCCCCTTGCAAATGTTATATTTCCTACATATTTTCCCAGTTATATTTCAACAGAAATGCAATAACTTTACAAGTCTGAAATAGCTACATCAAAATTGTTTGCAACGGGTTATGAATGTATGGATAAATGGATCTCTGGATCCTCTGCTGTGAAGTCAAGGATGCAATAGTATTCCACCTGATTATACATATATCATAAAAATGTCTAACATATTGTTAAAAGCAGCCTGCAATATTTCGAGTAACATAAACTATAGCTGCTGATTTACATCCATCCAAACAGCTACTGATGGTTTATGAGCTGTGTATTGATAAGCTTTTTATGAAAAGAGTGACCTCAGTTCCCAGAGAGCTCCTTTGTGTCTCCTGCCCTAGAAATTACAGGCTTCTCCATTGAAAATGTCATTTCCACTTGATCACTCCATTGCCTATCTAGAACAAGTCCACAAGAAGTATTGTGGGATCAGTGCTACGCCAAGGAAGAACTAAATCAATCTCCAACTCTGCTGTTACTCTTGGAGCTCATCTGAAATGCAAGGAGGAGTTAAAAGTCAGATTAATACCATACAAATGAAAGGAGAGTGATTACAGTAAATGTGACATTTGAGAAATATATGCTAAACAAATAGAGAAGGAAACAGAAGGCAGCCCAAGCTGTTTTGCTGACCCTCACGTGCACATTTATTTAACTCTCAACAAAACATTTTTATCATAATTCTGCATCAAGGCTGTCAGCTAATTCTCAACCAGACTCCCTGCCCTCCTTTTTCCTCATCTTCTCTGGTTGCACAAGCACTTCAGCAGCTGGCCAGCTGTTCACTGCTTCATGTTGTCATAGGAAAAGAATTATAATAAAATGCACAGACCAACAAAAAACAGTGTCAATGTTGCTGAACATGTTGGAAAAGGGCAAGTTCCCCTGATTCTGATGTAGCAGAATTTTACAGAGAGCTAACTAACTGCCCAGGAGGACAATAATAATTACTTGGGAAAATTATAATTGTATGGGTAGAAATAGAACAGTGCAATGAACAATGAATTGTCAAACTAGTGGCTGATGTTTCTCGTGGTGACTTGAAGTCCCATTTCTCATTAAGCTGTGCACTGGTTTCAAAGAACACCACAGCACTACACAGGTCGATGTATACTTCTGTTAAAACCTGGGTCAAAAACCTCTGGAAGGCCCTTCTGCAGTTGTCAGGATGCACCCACAGCTGCACAACCCTCTCCCTTTCCTTGCTCCCCTCTCTAGTCATCACAGTTATGAAGAGAGCTTAGAAGTGCATGGAGTGAGACAAAGTAAATGCTACCCAATGCAACAGACACCTCATCAGTCACAGTGACTTGTTAAACTATTGAACATAAAAGGTGACAATTAAATATCAGCACAATCATTTAGCTGCTGATCGTTTAGCAGAAATATCAAGTCTGTCTTACAATCCAAACTGCCTCCCACACAGTGCCAGATAGAAAATTGAATACTGCAACAACACCAGGGGAAGAATGTCTTTTTCTAGTCTGTACTCTCACCTTCCCCCTGCTAAAAGATCAAATTAAAAACTTCCTTTTTTTTACAACTTGCTCATATGACAAAAATTATTCAGCTTTGAATAGAATACAAATTTAAACTAGTACAGTTATTCTTATGTAATTCCCCATATTAGCTGAGAGCACCTTCTCAAGTTCAAGTCTATCTGGACTGGGACATAAGATTAGATTTAAAAGCTGCCGTTTTAAGGAATAAAAGCACCTAAAACAGCATTAAATCAGCAGTTTGGCTGTAGTGATAGAACCAGGGAACACAGATGCTGATCAGATATGAAGTAAGAAGCCATGAAAAAGATCTGAGGGTAGAAATATGACTAGTATTAATATAAGAAGATTAAGTACAATAGTTGAGATCCAGAATTAAAGGCCGTTTAGATCAAGTGCTTAGGGACATGGTTTAGTGGTGGACTTGTCAGTGTGAGGGTTATGGCTGGACTCCAATCTTAAAGGCTTTTCTAACCTAAATGATTCAATGATTCTATGACAGTGGTTAATGACACAAGTAAGAAAGAAGATATACCTCGTCCCTATAAAATGGACCACCTCCCACTACCCTCATCTCCAGTAGAGTTCCTTGCCATCTCTGCAGTGATCTTCATCTTTCCTCCAGCCTTCTGTCAAAACTGTACTCATTGCTCTCTGCATATTGGCAGCTTATCACTGCTTCTTTTGCTGACTGCATTTCTTCCTTGAGAGAATTTGGGACCTGTGACAGGAGCTGCACTAGGACCACTTCTTTGGGGACAAAAATGACAGGGATGGGAGGGATAAAGCACGCAAAGAAAAGATAACTGTGGCTTTTAGGATGAGGACTAGAACACAAGATATTTTTTTTTTCCCCAATACTATTTAACAGTTATCAAACATTTCAGGTTTTTGACACTAAAACCTAATTTCATGCCTGCAACAGTGGTAATGGTCAGGCACAATAGATGCCCAGAAGCTTAGGGCTGTCCTCTCAGCAAACATGTTGATTATTAATGCTACTTCTTCTATTGTGCTCACTAAGAATACAAGTATCTTTGATGCTTTAGTAAGACTCCTGTAAGTAGCAGACATCTTATTAAATAACAAATGATTGAGCAGTCTTAGGAAGTATTTGACAGAAGGAAAAACAGAGCTATATTATTTGTATAAGCAGCTGCAAATGGAGATCCACCTGTGATCTGAGACAGCTGAGAGAGTAAACAACTGTGAAAAGTCAGGTTCTTAACCTTGCAACCTTCATAGCTCTGTTAAAGGCCTTTATGTTTCTTTTTAAATGACATTTTTCCTATATATTTTTTGACTTTCAAACGAAATGATACCCTCCCCACCATGTTCAGAGTTGTCATTGAAAGATTGTGTTACAGCTGTTGCATCTCACTGAATGCAAAACAGTCTAGGTAGAAGCAATGAGAAAGAATTTCTTTTTTTAATGCTCTGATACAACCCACTGATTATGCCATCTGTCCAACACATGATGAAGAATCTCTAAACAGAGAATAGCTGTAGGGGACATAGTACAGTATTTGCAGATCTGTGCTTGGTAAGAGATAAGAGCTTGTATTAAAAAAAGCAAATTTGGCTTTTTTGAACACAATATATTAGATATGCAGTATGTTTCTGGCATGAAGTGAGGAAAAATAAACCAGCAGATCCATCCAGATGGAGGGGGGAAATACTGCAAAAGGCAGGACAAGGAAAAGGTGCTTGATCCTGTGTGAAGACCATGTCAACGCAATCTGCCTATCATGAGTTCAAAAGAAGATGATGGGAGTATTATAAATGTCTTTCTGCAATGCAGGAAGTCACATAAAAAAAAAAAAAAAAAAAGAGAAAAGACAAAGCTCAAGTTACCACGGCACGAGTGTGCAAAACTGTGTTAATAAAAGTGACAATGCTAAGTGCCTCAGTTAAGTATTTAATAGGATTGTAACAGCTACATCCATAAATCTGCCTATACCAAATATCAATTATGTGGTATCTATCTCACTGCAATAATTTCTCTAAATTGGCTTCTCAGTGGCACCTCTCCAATTATTCTTAGTAAGGATAGTATGTCTTTATCCTTTTGACTGGCACAGAACAACATATATTCAGAGAGTCTGATATATTTATAGGTCACTTCAACTCAGCGAAACCTGTGTCGATAGCAGGAATTTCAAAGAGTCAGGGAATAGCAGCAGAGACCAGAGAGAGGCAAATCTTTGACCCATTCAGCAGCTCTACTTGGATGCCTCTTTGAAATGTCTGAGGCTGTGCTCAGGGCTGAGTGCTGCCATAGAGAAAGGGCTGGGGCAGTGCCAAGCACTGGGACTCCCTGGAAATGCAAGGCTGGGTTAGAAGTGCCCAGCCCCTGTAGGTGCACAGCTGGCTGAGGGCTAGAGGAGTAGCTTTTAGGATGTGGAGATTGATGGCCCGTTCAGTTTTACTGCCTGCACACCCCATGGGCTTAATATTCTCCCTTCTAAAAATGCATATTCAAAGTCCCAATCCCTAGGGCTTGCAAGAGCCTTTCTGGAACACTACTCTTAAATCGGGTGAGAACTGAGGCATTTTGAAGTCATTATATAAATACTTGTGTAAACACAGTGAACAGAAGCACTCTTTCCTGTGCTTCCATGCCCACAGCCCAAACTACAACTTAAAATATTCAGTGGTAATTTTTTCCCCCCTACAGAATTTAAATTATACATTGGAATTGGAAGCACAGCCCATGCAAACACTGCAGTTTAAATAAAGAACAAGTTAGCTGTGGTTTGATTACGAGGTCTTAAAGAGTTTCACTTCAAAAGGCAAAGACGCTTGCAAATTTAGCAAGACAGGGAAAAAAATACCTAAGACCAACTTTGTGTAACCAGCGGAGTCAGTGTACTTCAAAAACTGACTCACAACTACTGTGTTTTCTCTCCAAATATAGTAGCTTGCCTAAAAATCAGCAATTTCCATTCTACCTAGCAAGAAAACTGGGGAGATTAAAATGTCGTAAGTACAAAAATCCAACAAGTTAAGAGTGATCCAGTTCTGTGCAGGAGGGATTTACAGGCTATTAAAATAATAACCACCCTGTTACAAGCTATTAACCTAACCATTCCATCAGCTTACCAAATTCAGTTTTAATTACCAGTGCAATAACAGTCATTGCCTTCAGACTTCATTATGCTGGGCACTGTGCAAAGAAAAACTCCATGATTGTCCCAGTCCTGAAAAAACCTACCAATCCAAGGAACAGAGACAGCGAGATGCTGGGAAAAAGGAAACAAACCAACAAAGAGTACAGCCTTCTGCCACAGCAACACAGCACATCCAGTGACCCAGGCAGGAGTAACAGTGGCACCATCAGCGTTTGTAAAGAAACATTTACCAGTAGCTCTCACAGCACTTAAAGGGTGGTCAGGGGCATCACTCCTGTTTCTGAACTGGAGCAAATGGAGCACAGAGAAATATGCTTGGAGTTGCCCTGGGTAACCCAGCAAAACCTGAGAAAATGCCCATCTGGTGATTCCTAGCTCAGTTCCCCAGCTGCTGGACTAAGATATTTCTAATCTAAAACATAATTGAAAATTTTATTGGAGTAGAATAGAAAGGTCTTTTTCTTATGAGGTCAAGTCCAGATAGAATACTGGAACAACTATTCAGAAAACAGGCAGTGGACACTCATGACAACAGATACTCCTGTTGACATCAGATCATAAAAACTGCAGAATTTTATGACTGTTTATGCTGCTAAACACTTTGTACATAATGAAGTCTGTCTACCCCACTTCATAACTCTGTGAGATGTATGGGGAAAACCCAGTGTTGAAGACAGTACAACTTCAAACTGAAGGATCCTCCATAACTCATGATTATCAGAGCTTTCCCTCAGGTGACAAAACCACCCAGCAATTCCCAAGCCTTCAACTGACTAATTCTGGCAATAATTCCTTCCTCAGACTGTACACCCGTGATGCAAATTAATTGTATCATTAACTAAAGAAGTTACTCCTTTGAATATGTGTACATAAAACTCAGTGTGCAGTGGTAAATCATAAAAAAAAAAAACAGATTAAAAGGTAAAGATGTCAGTTTAAAACCAAAGTGGAACAAAAATTTCAGGCTGACTTTATTTATGAAAAAATAACCTTCAACACAAACTGATCCAGATACTGCCTTTTTAAATGTAGCTATAACAAGAAAAAAGTATATAGGTTTAGATAACTTAAAGATGATTTTGAGAGTTTAAAAATATTTTGTCACAAATGTCAACCCAAGATAAAATTAACATCTATGCAACACAAATGAAAATATACTTGTCTACTGCTCAGCCATCCTGTCTGATACCTCTGCCCTTCTCCCTTACACACAGTGTTTTTTAGAATCTCCAGTTAACTGAGAATGTGGTCGCATTTCAGAACTGATTAACAGTTCATCATTAAAACAGCTAATGAACCAGCTGTGATACCAAACTTTATGGGGATCTCTCCTGCTCCCCAATCTCCATTCCTACTGAACACTGAGGCTGTGCAACGGCTTGCTTACTTTTCCTGCAATACTTGCTCTTGAAAAACAACATCCTGTAATGAGGAAATATAAACTACTGAGACTTATCACAAGACTTCTAACAATCTTCCCACTACTTAGGCTGCCCTGAATACCATTCTGCTGCATAGTGTGAATTTATGTTAATACTTTTATTTATGTCACTGAGGTTGGCTGTAAGTTTCCTATGCACTTCTGATTTATGCCTCCTGCTTCTGAAGAAAAGTAAAACAAACAAGGTTAAGGAAAGACCCGGTATTTACTTAACATTAAAACTTATTTTAAGTACATGTTTTGGGTTCTAGGCAAACAACAACCTTAAGTGTTGATTCTAGGAGGTAGAAAATCTTATGAAAACAAACAAGAAGAAACTTATTTTATGTGAATGTAAAATTAAGATGGAATGCTAACACACATTTTGGATCTCTGAATTACTGAATTTTTCTCAAAACTGCGCATAAACCAGCAGCAATGATACAATGTACTTGGAGTTTATTCTCATCCTAGAATTTCAGTGTGCTTTTCTAAATGCTAATTAATTAAACTTCAAAAGGCTCCTGTGAGATACAGTAGGTATTATTGTACCTATTAAGCACATATAAACCAGAGTTACGATGTTTAATTATATTCAGAGTTGTTTCTTTTTAAATTGATTTTCCTCTATAAAAAAGATGCTGATAGTCTATTACTTTTAGGACAGGTTTTTATGAGTTCAGTTTTTAATAGGCAACATTTCATTACACCTATCTTTGCACATGCATGTATTCATTTAGAGTTTAAAAATACACAGCCAGCCAAGAGCTGGTAACATTCTATACAATTGGTTTGAGAGATAAGCCTTAAACCTGAACTAGGAGTAGTTATGGGAAAAGGCAACACTGATCTATCCAGAAGCCTCTTTTTCCCTTGTTTGTAATTTTGGTAACTTCCCAACCAAATTCAAAGGTAACAACAACACCCCCCATCTACATAATCTAGGCAGTTCTGACACAGCTAGAATATTTCCCCAGGGAAATACTGTTCTAACCTCTAAAGATTGACTACAATCACAACTGGAAACACAAAACTTCTAAAAAGTGTTTTGCGTTTATTCTATTTTAACAGTTCAGTTACTCAAACAAATCTTCCACTGTTTCTTCCAGCATTCTCACTTCAGGAGCATTCATGACGGTTTGTGTCTGTTGTGGATGTTGGATGTTGAGGTTATTATGTTATATGCAGCCAAGGACAAGGCAACCAGGCAGGATTACCTGCACTCACTTTGAAGGAACGCACAACCAGTGCTGAACAAAACCTGACAACACCTCAGCCCAGTGTGCTTCAAAGTGAAATTATGCATTGCAGAAAGTGCTACCTTCTCATCAGTTTTCCATTTAGCACAGTTCAGTTTTGTTGAGTATTCCCTGCTGGCTCCCAAGTCTGCATTCCATTTAAGTTCCAGAAGGACAGAATATATTTAGTAATTATCTAATTGTAATAACCAGTTGCTAAGTCTTTCAGGAGCAGATGGAATAATAAATATGTATGTGTTCCAAAACTAAAACATGCAAGGCAATACAATTCTACTAATAATTAAGTTTGCTTTGATACAATATGTCATCCAATAGTATCAGACAACCTGCATCAGGAGGATTTGATTTCTTGCATTTGGTTTTTCAAGAAGTAAATTCTCTGTGGAGCAGAATCTGTTTTGCTTTGCCTTTGAGTCTCCAGAGTGTCCATATAATTATCACAGTGATTGTCATTCCCAGCCAGATTAGTGACAGTGGAGACTAAAATGTCATCTGCAGGCTATAGCAAAAGCTATATATTTGAATCAGCCTCTACTAGCTCCAGTGAACCTTGATACATCAAGGCAGAAGGTCTAAAATACTAAGTACCATAATTTAATGCATTTTTCTTTCCAAGACAAAACACTGCATTTTCAAAAAATGGGATGATTTTTCGTTTTCTGAAGTAATACAATCAGCAGCTTGGAAATTTCCTGCTAGTACAGCACGTTAGCTGAACCACTGATTAGGAGGCAGGAACTTCCGCATCAGCTCTTCCCATCAATTTCTTTTCAATTCATCACATGGAAAAAATCACTTTTTTCAGGTCACTCATTACATATCGATTTTCCAACAGGGGCAACTTGATTCCTGAAATCCAAGACTTTTTACTATCCTGCTGAGCAGAGCACTGCCTTTATATCCCACAAAGGATCTCCTAACTTTCTGTAAGGGGTTCATGAGACTGAACCACTCATGTTTATTTCGTAACTTTCAAGTCATGGGCCATTTCTCTTCCAAGATAAGATTGTACCTAAATGGTGGCTAGACAGAGTAATTTAGGCTACAGAAGCATAAAGAACAGGCAAATATGTGATGAGAATGGTGTTATTCATGCAACTTGAAATAACACTGCAAAAAGGCAGTTACAATCAGGAGCACCACTTTTGGACTAGAGATGGGATGTGCTCAAGGTCAGTTATCCCTCTCCTTCTCACCTGGGACTCGTGGTAGACTCAGCATCCTTGGAAGTGTTAAAAAAATGAGCAGATGTGATACAGTTGAGTGGGCATAGTGGTATTCACTCAAAGGCTGGACTTGATGATCTCAGGCCTCTTTTCCAGCCTTAATGGTTCTATGACTCTGTGATGAGGTATTTACCCTCAGGGGCTTAGTTTTGTCAAATAAGCTTTCTGCCAGAATTAGGGGTTGCAAACAGAAAAAAAGGTATAATCTACTTCAGAACAAAATTTAACATTAATTACTTGAAAGTATATTACTGTGATTATTATATAATGAATTCACCCTGGTAACCTGAATCCACTAATCCACTACTCCATAACTCCCATTTTCCATATATATATATATATATATGTGTGTGTGTGTGTGTGTGTGTGTGTGTGTGTGTGTGTCTCCATCCATGTTCCATATATATATATATGTCTCCATCCACAAGGGACCATCTGGGTTTCTTTTCCTTTCATTTTTCTTTTTCTCTTTTCCTGTACAGAATAGACTTCACACGTTCCAGACCGAAGGGGAAAAAAAAGGCAAAACTAATATCCATAATACTTCTCTTCTGCATATGGGAAAAATTCACAGTCCTTTGCTGAATATTACTTCAATTATTTCTACATTAGCTCAGTAATGCTTTAGTCAAAGCGTCTGAATGAAAAATCAGACTGAAGAGAGAAGGTTCTCTTCTGCATGGTGATGGCTACATTTATCCATGTGAAGGATATCACCCATCTGATGGTCCTTGGAGACAAGGTGCTAAAAAACCAGGCTCTTCTAGAAATAAGTGAAAAATTACACACTTTGCTATGTACAGCATCATCCAATTACCTTTCTAAATTTGAAGTATTTTACAGATTTAGTTGTAAACTCATGACAAGGAAGCTCAAGACAAATAGGATCTTGAAATTTTGGTTATAACACAGCAGGCTAACAATCACAATGACCAATCAAGCTGTGAATTATAACATCAGATGACCCCCCCAAAGTGCCCCAAAAGTGGCGTTTCCTTCGGAATAAAATACAACCTGTCAACACTGGATACTGTTAGTAGAATATGCAAATATGTTTCACTCACCTTCCCTTCCCATTACCTTGTATATAAATGTTATGTACTAACATAAAAGCCACAAAGTTATAATGGCAGTGGTAAGCATTCTGGAACCTTATGCTCCTGCCAGCTGCTACTGTATCTGCAGCTAAAGAAAGATATTACAGTCTTTAGAATGCACCATCAAGTTGCTATTATACTGTGGTTTTACCTTTCAAGTCAGTGATGCAACATGCCAAGAAGGTACTGATGGAACATCCAAACTGCAGTTTTAGTCCTAAAACTGATTCACCTAAAAACTACAACTCTAAAGGCAACATGTGCTAGTCAAAAGCCTAGTTCATGGCTATATTCTGCCCAAAAGCATTCCCTTTGAGCCAGCAGAGATTATACACATCAGAAAATAAACAAATGGAGGGAATTTGCAGAGAATTAAAAGTAATTTAATTCTTTCTCAAAGAGGGCTTAAGGGAAGAAGTGAGGAGTTTCCACCTATCAGGTGAGATGCTATGAATGCACTTATGGTCAGCAACCACAGCCCAAGAAGAGGATTTAATGAAAAAGCAGTAAGTAACTTCTTTCAGTTACATAAGCCACTGCTCTTACAGTTCCAGACCTTAAGCACTCTCGTAGCTTCATACTCTGTGACACATATATTTACCTACAAACCTCTGCCAGGGAAGCAACAACTGCACCAGTTTCAAAAAATGCCCAACCAAACAAAACAATGAACCAAAGGAACCCAAACACTCTTCCTTGTTAAAAAGCCTGAAAATTCGAGAGAGTGTATGAAGGGAAGTCATCTTGTTCTCTGCTTTAGACTCCAAACTTCAGGCTCGTAAAACCCACTTCCACTAGTGCCTGCAGCTCTAAAATACCACCTTTAGAAACCCCAAGTAGAAAGCAGGTTTTCAAGTAAAGGACGAAAGTCCTACTCTGAAACCTTTGTAGCCAAAGTCCATTAAAATGCCGAGGCAGACTCTCAACTGCCAGCTGAGTTTGACAATTTAGCAAGCAATCGAAGGCTATATTTTACAGCTGCACTAGCAGAAATAGCCTAGAGATGGTAAAAAAACATGTAGCAGGTTAGATGTTTTCAGCAGAGATATACACATATTATTGCCACAGTACAGGTGGTACATTGTACAAGGGAATGCTCGCTGAAGAAGGGCATATAATTCTAGTCCTCTGTCTAAGAAAGGATAATTTCAATTTAAAAGCAAAGTCCCTAATCTGGGTAGAGGACAAAACAGCTTGGAGAGAAGCCCAAACATATTTGGAAGAACATATTTGTGCTCTCAGGAGGACTCTACAGGTCAAAAGAGCACAAAAGCAGCCTCTGTTGTCATGCCAAGGATTTATCTTGGCAGGACACTGACACAGGACCCTCAGGCAGTGGTCCATAAGAGGACTTTAGGAAAGAACTTAAAAGACCAGGCAATATGGAGTAGTATTTTCCTCAGCACACCCTTCCTCAAAAACCTGTAGGTTAGGAGTTTCTTGAAGTGGAGACTGTATCACTGTGATTGCTGTGGTCCACAGTATTCTGAGGCAGAGCTTTCCACAGCCCAGCTGAGCCTTGTGCAGCAGAGTATAGCTGGGCATCACACAGCATGCCTCCTTGAAGGAGCAAAGACTTGAATCAAATGAGTCATGGACTTAAATTTCCCTTTAGGAATCCCCAACCCAAGATGATTTCTGTTCTTGGGTAATGAGTTATCTCACAGGCTACCTGAGAATATGCTGCTGCTCTCAACCTGACAACTAAGTTCAAGTACTGTTGAAATGGAGACCAAATACTATGCTTGGCTTTTCAGAAAACCAATTTTAGCTCCATTTTTACACACAGACACCCTGTTTATGTTCAGGGATGAAAATGTACAGAATTAGCATATATTCTAAGAGAAAGGGAGAGTTCCTAAATACAACATTCTTAGATACACTTTGAAAATATTGACTATGTGCAATAATATTACACATATTTAAAAAACCCTCCTAAATATAAAATAATTAATTCCCTTGTCATAATTTATATCTATCATGATGAGAAACTAATCCCAAAGCCCAGGATACTCAGATTCCTACCTTCTGAGTACCTTCACTTACAATTTTGGATGAGAAAAATGCTCTGCACCTCAATTTCCTCAATCAAGAGATTGGGGATGAAGCAGTTTCTCACAAAGAAATGCTTTCCACACAAGGTAGTGCACTCACTCTTGGTAAAGTGCCTGTAGAGGTGCCTGGTGGCAGGTGCTATCTAAGTGCAATGAATTACTTCTGTTTCTCCACTTCCTCCTCTGCAAAGGAGGAAACTTGTCATTCCTCCTTTTATGAGCAAATGCAGCCGGGGGCTAAATACTCTGGTGACTCCAACTGTGGATTTGGTAGTGCTTATGCAAGTAAGCAGCAAGAGGCACTAAATCACAGCATAAACAAATCTTAGGCTAAATGTGCAAATGAAAACCTAATACATACTAAAAGCTGTATGTTCCTGAAATTAGTATTCAGTTGGTAAAGATCCAAATTTTATTTTCCTGTTTAATTTTCAAATAATTTCACTACTAAAGTATAACTGCAGACTGCACAGGGAAAAAATACTGTAATGGTTATTTTCCCCAAATTTAGAAACCATCTGTTTTGAAGTTCTGTTTGGCTAAGCAAATTACAGGACTCGCAGACCAGTTAAGTAGTTAAACACATACAGAATACCTTTTCTTCAGTGCAGGAGAAAAATGTCTTTAGCTGAGCTGTTTTGCATGGCACCTCCAATTTATCCCTTCTCAATTCTCTCTGACATCTGTGTCCTGGCGCTAGGGTAACGATCACATCAGGGTGCTCCACAAAGGTTAACACAGACAATAGCCTGGCAGCATTTGATGTGTAAGGAAACACGACTACCATTTCCTTTGCATCTGAAAGGTCAACAAAACACAACCTAATTCCCTTCTTTTGTACAAGCCCAAGGGCAGGCACATGACAGAAAAGATGGCAAGTTCATTGTTAGTTCTACAACACCACAGGAAAAGTAACAGACAGATTTCAGCACTGCCAGTGAAGTGAACAGAACAGGGAATAGAGGTTGCTAATGATCTGGGCCTTTTCTTTGGTAATATCCTGCTTTATTTTTTTTCCTCAGTGAATAGAATAATTTATGTAGAATGAAGACTTAACCTGTAATTTAATTACCACAGGTTACTTTTTTGCATTGTATGATACACGAAGAGTTGATATTAAATTCAAGCTACTGCAATAAAATTCCCTTTCAATTAATGCAACTAACAAATATTGTTACTGTGATTAATAATTAGCAAATGGCAGGTGACAAACCAAATAGAATTATAGCACCATTAACACTGAACAAACCTCCTATCCCACCCCATTTTTCTAGAGACATGCATATTTGTCCCCTTGTTCCCATTAACTTCCAGTGATCCAAACACACTTGGTTCTGTCCCAAATGGCTCCTACAACATGGGTGTAACACAGTCACTCTGTGACTGTCAAATAATGTGTTACAAATGTCTCATAGATCCACAGGAGACAAGAAAGTTGTGAAAGAAGGCAGGAGCCATGAGAAGCAATAGAAAAATGAAGAGAAATGGCATCTCCTCTCCTTCTGAGCAGTGGATCAGAGGGCCTTCCACACCAAAAACCACCATAGAACAGTGCTCAGCCTCCCTATCCCTACACTTAGGCTCTCTCCTGTAAACTCACCTTCCCAGCTGCACTTGTATCCAGCCTCTGGATATCAGCTGGCAGATGTTTGGTGCTCAGCCCAATGATACCAATGGCAAAGTTCACCAGTTCCTCAGGTAACAACTCTGTATTGGCCCTACAATATTGGCCCTCTAGACTCTTAAAAGCATTACAGTTTGAATCCATATTTCATACATCATCAATTTTCCTCCAGACTCCATCTTCACTGAATAAAAAGTGTTTACAACAGTATATAATGATAAACATATAAAGCCATCATCAATCATTTATCAGTTACAATTACTATTTGCATCTGTTTATCTAATCACAGTCTGCAGTAACTGCTGCACTTAAGCAGTTCAAAACCACTTTAAAGATGGAAATGTTGAGGATAACTACTGCATAATTAACTTCACAGTTTGTAGCACTCTGCTAACTCATATTTCTGTCCCTTTTCAGTTTTAATGTATATTAAATAAAGGGGAATTATTATTTACATACACCCCCACTCACCTACACAGTCACGTGTGCTGACTGTGACAGTGCAGGTGACAAATGGCAGACTAGTCTCATAAACTCTATTTAACGTGCAACTTCGGCTGTCTCAGACACTCAGACTCCCAGTACTTCTCTGTTGCTACTTTAAATTCACTGAATTTCCCATGTAGTTATATAAGAAAATGAAGACCCTTCTCTTTTTCCCTCTCCCTCTTCACCTGTGCAAGATCATCTGCCAAAAAATTATTTTGTCTCTGGCCTGGATGTCAGAACCCACTAATTCGAAGATGTCAAACAGTGAGTCCTGAGCTAGTAACAGGTTAAAGGTCATATAACTTGCCATGTTCAGGAGCCAAAAGAGGACAGACAACAGGTTGTTCTGCAGTGACCACAGTAACTTAATTTGCTACATTACATCAATAATGGATTCTTGAGAGTGGAAGGTGTAATACTTTGGTGTTCTTTCACTTCTGTCTTTAAAAATAAATCCAGTTTTTTGCATCAATGTTTATCTGAAGATCATTCTAAAGATTTTGGGGATTTAATCCAACTCTCCTTGCACTGTCATTTCAACCAGTGAACCATGCAAACACAAAACCGCTGCTTAACAGTTTTCTCTACACTAAGGTAACAATATGGGAAGACCCACTGCCCTTCACCCCCACATTTAAACTGACTCTAAACAGAAAGGACAGTTGACAAGGTGCCTTAATACACTTCATGTTCACACAACATGATCACAGATAGGCTTTTTCCTTTCTGGTCCCTTTCTCCCTCGTTCCACCTCTGCCTGCCTGTCAGACTGCTGTGGTGGGTCAAGTGATTGCTAGGAAAGCCGGCTGCAGGTGCAGCATTTCTAGAAGCATTTGCACTTTAAAAAAGACAAAAAAAAAAAAACCAAACCCAAAAACAAACAAACAAAAAACCCCACCCAAGCCAAAACAAACCAACCAACCAAAAAAACCCACCAACTCCAAAACAAACAAACAAACAAACAAACAAACAAACAAAAAACCAAAAAACCCCCCAAAAACCCACACAATGAAAACCTACCCAACAATATAGGCTTCTAAGAGAAAGTTAAGAGTGGCCGTTGTTGCTGAAGCCTGGCCCATGGATGTTGCTGATTATGGCCAAAACAGATGAGAGGACAAACCACTCCCATCCTCATCCTCCAGTGTTGCCGGCATCTGACAAAAACTTCTCACACCATCTCTAGCCATTTATGCCAATGGGACTGTAACAAAGAAATGAAAAAAACCCAAAAACACCCAAACAAAACCCCCCAAATAATGTAAGAAGTGCAGGTTGCATAGCCTGTTCTGTAGATGGCACTGTATGTTAAACAATGATTTTCTTCTTTTTCCACAGTGCCATTTCTGAAGATAATAATCCAGATACAGTCTCTTACACTCACAGAATATGCATTTATTTAAAATCAGGAATCATTCCATGGTAATGGCTTTCAGCTGTAACTCCAGAAGTCACCTCCCATTTGCAATTAATTATGTTTATCCCTGTAGTATGTGACTACCAGGAAGTACAGACAGCACTGTGTGGTCCCTGCCCCAAAGAGTTAACAAGATAAGCAGCAGGACAGGTAAGGCAGTATACTATGGAGAGATAATGATGTATTCCAGCCACACTGCTGGTTCTCCAGCCTGGTGTGCTACCCACTGAGTCAGCAAGTAGCGCTGTGCCATGACAACAATAGAAGTTTTTTGGGTTGATTTTTTTTTGTTTGTTTGTGGTTTGTTGTTTTTTTAAAAAAGACTGTCTTCATTATTTGTAACTTTTAAAGAATTTGTTGAAACTGGCATGAGAGCAGAGGAACACAAAATTGGCAGAGAAACTCAGGAAGCATGGGTGCAAAAACCCAGACTGACAAACATCTAGGGAATCATTACTCTGGGAAGTTAGAGAGCAGCACAAATTGGAAAGATTGAATCCCACAACAGTCAGTAAAATTCTTTTGAGATTATGTCAGCTGGGACACTAAAGTAATTATGGTATTAAAAGGGACACAAGCTAATTTACAAATTCACTGACAACAATGTTTTCTTGGGATATTTAGGATGTAAAATTAATTGCCAGCAGCAGAGCTCTCAAAAATCCAAGACAAATCTTAAATGGTCCAGAACTATGCTAACATAAACACACAGGCTAAAAAAAGGCAGCAGCAAAAATGAAGTGGCACACACAGGCTCTGAATAACCCACCAACCCTCCTAATACACACTGCAAATGAGCAGTATAAATCTCTACAGAAGCTCACAACAGAAAGCTGTCTTTTAGGGTGGTGCCAGCATTTGTTGATTTGCACTTGCCAAAGGAAGAGTTTTCAGGCTTTTGGAACTTCAAAAGGTAAACGTAACTACACTTCATATTTCAAAATTAAAAAAAAAAAAAGGAACAATATTAAATTATTCTAGTATGAAAAGATTTATGTCATAGTTAGTTTTTCACACATTCCAGCCCACAGTATGATGTGGAAATCATTCCCTGTTCCCCAGCACATGCCTTATGTTGGCTGCATACATGGTTCTAAGGTAGACTGAAAATCTTGCTTCACATATGGCAGAGAGAGACACAAAAGTGTGGCAAATTTGTATCACGGTAATAAAAAAAAAAAAAAGAAGAAAAAAAAAAATCTCATATCCTCTGTGGTTGATTTACTCTATCCAGAGTGATTTGCTCTCTTATAACTATGCAGACATGTACCATATTCTAACATTTTTGGCTATTTATGAAAAGTTTATGATTGTTTCAAGATTCTGGTAGGTATCCAGAGGCCCTTTTCTCCAAAGTTCTCATATGAAAAATTCACTTGTTACATGGACCTGACATCTGTACTGGTAGGAAATCACAACTGCTGAATTACACGTAAAGAAACCAGATGTGAGAAGTATTTCAAAGGCATTTGTCTTACCATGTCTTCATGCTTTGCCTAGGCATTCAACAGTAAAATCAAGAGGAATTAATGTAAATTACTGCAGTCCACCAGCAATATATTAAAAATGTGCAGAACTAAAAAGGGTATTTATAGTGCTGGCAAGTGAGAAGAGAGATTAGAATAGGTACAAGCCCAGGCAGCTAACCCTGGAAATTGAGATTAAAGTCAGTACCACCTTATTTTACATACAGAAAAGCCATTTCAGACATTTTTGAACTTCCACTTCAGAGTCTGACTTATAGTAAGTACCTCTGCACATTTAACTCTACCCACTTAATAATCCCTTTATATTCAATGGAACTTGTAACATGTATAAAAATGCATGAATGCCTAAATCTTCTGATGAGTTCAGGGCTTAAGTAACTCTAGTAAGGAAGGGACAGGGGCACCTCCAGATTAAAATATTAAGTCAGTGTGCAATTCTCCCATTAATTCCACAAGCTTGGTTTTAAGCTCTAATGTTTTCCTAAAACATGAATTCTTCAACATATACTGGATATATAGCCTAGAGAACTGTGTTTACAAGGGTTTTACAATTATTACTTGGAGATAAATTTGGAAAACATACTTTATCTGTGCTGGTCAAAACTATTCATAAACTTGTTAGGTCAAATGAAGCTCATCTTGTTAAAACCTCTTAAATCATATAATGAATTGCTTCCATGCCAGACACACTTGACCCAGCTTACATGTGATTTATATCACGTTTTTAAAATTAAAGCTTTTCTATTGTGGAACAAAAGAATTAAATAGATGGAAATAAAGCGTGGAATAATGAATTATTTTTTGAGTGGAAAAGAAGTGTGAAAAAAATGGAAAATTAACTGTGCCTCAGTTTCAAGTGACCAGACTCAACAGAATATCTACTATATCACATAATAATCACTAAACAATAATTGGAAAGGTAACACCTGTTAAAAACAAGAAAGCTAATATTTAAGCTATCATCATCCAGTTTCAAAATGCACAAAAGAAATAGCCTGAGGAATGCAGATTCATTCATGCCTCAGCTTTTAATTCTATACTAAACTTTTGAAAGCATAATCCAGATTAATGAAATCAAAGCCTGTATTTGTGTTATTTCTCTTTGTAATTTGCTTTTTTCCCCCGTTTGTTTTTATAAGCGAAACAAATGCTAACTCTCCGATTCTGCCTTAAATCAAGAAGCAAGCTCCTGATGAGTGTTCATGCAGCTGATTAGAAAATTGCCTTATAAAGAGCATCATTAAGCGGTCTGCCAATCAGCAGTGATACAGTGGTATTGTTGGGGCCTGGGTAAATTACAGTTACGCCCTATGCTTGGGAAACCTAAATGTACAATTCCGAGATTTCTTATTGGCAATTAGATTATAAATGCTGTGTTATAATGCTTAACAGCATGAGAATATATTTATCACATACTGTATCTGCAGACTACAGAAAGAAAAAGAAAAATTAATTGGAGCAGAGTTTCTTAAGATGCTATTATAAAGGAATCTCCAAAGTTGAACTGAAAGCTCATGGAAGAGGAGCCTTTTTTCAGGTTTTTCAGGATTAAAGCTATAGGAAAGCTATACAGATTTTAGGATCCTGTGACATTCATTCCACCTCCATTTATTTGGATTTACTGTTTGGTTTATGACATGTATTACCACTTAAAATATACTAAAAATACTTGGAATTTTTGAAACATTTAGGGTTTTTTTCATATTAAATAAACGGAAAAGCTTCAAAATGTAAATAACAGGAAACTCTGCTGCCACATGCTGACCTAAACTTCTATTGATACAATGGGACAAGCGACATATGCTTTACCTGTCAATTGCATATGAACCCACATTCGCCTGGAAATAATAGACAGGGAAGACAACTCTTAAGAACTGTTAAGGCTGCAAAGTCATGGACTTGAGAGCAAGGGGATGCCAAGATTAATGTTTGCCTGTGGAATTTTAATGCAGGTTCTTTAGCTTTCGTCCTTTAATTACAAAGTCCCACTAACCTAGCAGGCCAGATTCTTTTTGTCAAATAGTATTCTCTTAACTGACACCCTCTGAGTCCTAATTAATCATAATGCTCTTATGCCTGATTTACTATATAAGCTGCATTGTATGTATGTGTATAAACATGCATGATGAATTTCTCAAGGGTTTGTGTTGCTCATTATGATAGAATTGATAATACCATTGGCACATCTGAAACTGTTCAAGAGCAATGACACAGACATATTACCATCTTATGCAGTATCTTAATGATGATGCTACAGCTTTCATTTTGGAGTATCCTGTGCCTTACAGAACCAAGGCAGAGCTCTCAGGAATGTTAGGGTGCTGACAACTCAGCCTGAGTGCTAAGAGAAATGAATAGCTAACTTGCAAGTAGATAAAGTACCTGCACAGAGTAAACACTCCAGACTGCCTGAACCACAAGAAAATCAGCAGTGTTTCACCTTATTCCTCCCAGGTATCTCCATTCCTGCAGTAGGAAAGGCTGAGATTGTACTGCACTGTCAACTGTGACTGCAGATTCATTCCTAGAGAATACACCTGGGACACTGAGTGATGCTGGTGTCTCAAATCTCTAAGTACTATTACATCCAAACACTAATTAATTTTATTTCTCTGTTTCTGGCTTTCTTTAGATTCAGTCTTGAATTTATATCCATAGGAGTGCAACTTGTTTTCAAATCAAATGTCAAATGCCATCTTTTGCTGTTGGATCAATACCTAGGCAGATCCTAGGGACAGGCCTGCATCACTTGAGTTTACCAGTTTACTGACAGTAGAAGTAGGTTATAAAGCCTGGACAGCAGTGGAAAATTAAAGAGATGAGAAACAGCAGAGAAATAACAAGAGAGAAATACTGGTCTCAATTCAGTGCTTCAAAAAGGAAGATGTCAACAGTCTACTTAAAACATATCCATTCTCATTTTCTCAATCTCTGTATTCCTATCTTTACCGATTTTGATGTTATCTGCCTTTTCTCAAAATCACGTTTCTAATCCTGGATGCAATCTCACATCACCATTCTGCTACTTTCTCTTTTTTCTTCCCCTTGGCTTGGCTTGACTCCCCCCACCATATGAATTTACTGTCCCAGAGAAGTCACAGCTGCTTCTACGGCAAGATATAGAATCATCTATCAAAAATTTATATCTCCCAACTCACCTGAAAACAACAGCTTTGCTCAGTGGTGTGTAATCGGTATGCATGTCTAAAATGAATAGTTCCAGAGCACGCTCACTACAGTCAGTTGTTAATGGCTTATTAATTACACATCAGGATGCCATAAACAACTTACTGCCAAAACCTAAGTTTTTACAACACACTACAAAAGTCAGTGATGACATCCACCAGACTTTCATCCTCTATGGAACTTGATAAAACAGCAGGAAAAAAACACCTTTTCCACAAACATCTAGAGCCAAAAATTGGGAGAGAGCAGTGCCCCCTCATATACAACATGTAAAATGTTTACAAAGGCAACAGTGAATGAAGAATTGAGACACTGTAGAGGAGATAGCCAGGACTGTTTGCCATTAGGGTACAGGAATAGATCACTGCAGAGAAAATAATTTCCTTCAGTGTCATATTTTTGGGAAGAAGAGATCAATCACATACACTAATATGTACCAAAAATGTAAACAGAACTAAAAGGTCTACAAACGAATTGCAAAGGAGGAGTCAATGCTTAGTGGCAATGCTTACCTACTTGAACAACCCCCCAAAAATCTAAATAGCACACATTCATTAACTGAGTCATCACAGACAAACACATTTCATTTTTTAATTCCAGAATACTCTAGCCAGATGTGATTGATTTGTTCTCCTACTGGTCCTTGCCCTTTTGTGGTTCTGCAGAGACATTGGGAGCTGGCAATAACTCACCACCTGCCTCAGAGAGCTTTCTTGTTTTTGGAAATCTCCAGGCAGCGTGACATTTACATTTATTATGGCTGGTTCTGGGCATTTAAGGATGAAAACAATTAAAGTATATTTGCAAGGGATATGACAAATGGGCATTTGTACTCTGGCCAATTTTTCACTGACTTTCATTGAAGTACACCATATTATGTTCCAGCTTTGACTCTGCTGTTGTCTAAAAAAGATGATTTCCCAGTATCCATGTGGACAGGCTGACTGATGAGAATGTCTTTAGGGTTAAATGTCATCAGCATAAACTATGAGGTCTCTTTCTTGGATAAATTCAGCCCCTACACTCACCAGTGAAAATTCAGCATCAGTGCTGAAATCTATCAAGATAATTTGGACCCCCACCAATCTAAATGAGAGCTTTCTGGCTCTCTGCAGATCTCCCTCTTGCTCAGAAAGGCGTTTTGACTTTACAATAGACATCCTTTAGTAGCGGCAGGTTGCTTTTGATTTTCATGTGAGTTTTTGTACTATCACCAACCTACAGCCACCAGAGTGATGAGGATTATCTGCATCAATGCTGGACTGAAGCAGAACACCTATTTCTTCATTCCTCTGGGTTACATTTCCATTAGCAGAAGCAAGGACTGAAGTAACATAGGGGATGCAAGGGAAAGAACAGAATTTTGCTCTCTTGACAACCCTCTCCCCTCTACTTAATAATGAAATTAGTTTCCATAGTTGCAATATGCCATAACAATGTAGCTGCACACACATAAGTGCTCTGGTCAGGAAAGTGAAGTGAGATAATTGGGGACATCAAGACTGGAGACAGCCAGGGCTGCAGTGACCACACACAGGTGGAGTTTGCAGTCCTGAGATGTACAGGTCAGGTAAGGAGTAAAGTTAGGCTCTGAACTTTAGGAAAGCAAAATTCCAGCTCTTCAGAGAGACAGTCAGTGGGATCTCTTGTGAAACTGCCCTCACGGACAGGGGAGGAGAGTAGAGCTGGCAGATCTTTAAGGAAGTCTTCCATAGAGCACAAGAGCCAGCAATCCCCAGGAGCAAGAAAACAGGCAGGGAAAACAAGAGATGGGCATGGCTGAGTAGGGAAATGGTCGTTCAAACTAAAGGGAAAGAAGCAAATGCACAGGCAGTGGAAACAAGGACAGAAGACCTGGGAAGAGTACAGAGATGAAATACAGCTAAGGAAGGTCAAGGTAAAGTTGAACCTGGCAAGGGATGCAAGGAATAACAAGAAGGGCTTCCACAGATATGTTAACCAGAAAAGGAAGGTCAAAGAGGGTGCACCCACCCTTGATAAACAGTGGTGGAAAATGGGAACAACAGATGAGGAGAAGACTGAGGTACTCTACAGCTCTTTCATCTCAATGTGTCAGCCTCTCTACCTACACCTCTTGAGTGGATGGACAGCAGGATGGGAACTGGGGGAGCAAAACACTTCTTGCTGTAAGTAGAGATCAGGTTCATGACCATCTAAGGAACTTGAATGTACATAAGTCTATGGGACCTGACGAAATACATCCCAGGGCCCTGAGAGAATTGACTGATGTAGTTGCCAAGCCACTCTCCATATTTGAAAAGTCCTGGCAGTCAGGTGAAGTCCCAGGTGTCTGAAAAAAGGGAAACATCATACTTCTCTTTAAAAATGTAGAAAGTAGGACCCTGGGATCCAATGACCTGTCAGTCTCACCTCTGTGCCTGGGAAGATCATGGAACAGCTCCTCCTAGAAGCTGTGCGAAGGTACATAGAGGACAGGGAGGTGATTCGATACAGCCAGCACAGCTCCACCAAGGACAAGTCCTCTCTGAACAACCCAGTGGCCTTCTATGATGGGGTGACAACATCAGTGGAGAAGGCTCCCAAGGAAGTGGTCAAAGCTCCAGATGTCATTTATCTGGACTTCTGTAAAAAGTAGTGAACACAGTTCTCCACAACATCCTTCTCTCCAAACTGGGGAGAGATGGATTTGATGGATAGATTATTAGGTGGATAAGGAATTGGTTGTATGGTCACATTCAGAGGGTGGTGGTCAGTGACTCAGAGTCCCAATGGACATCTGTGATAAGACGTGTCACTCAGGGATTCATATTGGAACCTTTGCTATTAAATGTCTTCATTAATGATGTAGATGAAAGGCTAAGTGCATCCTCAGCAAAATTACAGATGACATCAAGCTGAATAGTGCAGTTGACACAGCTGAATGATGGGATGTCATCCAGAGGGAACTAATTACAGCCTTCCAGTAGAAGCCTACAAGAAAGACGAAGAGAGACTTTTTCTGGGGTCATGCAGTTCAAAAATTACTTGGACAACACTCAGGCATATGGTGCGACTCTTTGCATTGTCGTGTGCAGGTCCAGGAGTTGGATTTGATGATCCTGATGGGTCCATTCCAACTCAGGACATTCTATGATGATTCTAAATTTTATTTCAAGATGGTACCACTTGTGTTTTGGAGAGTCATCTACTCTGTGCACAGCTGTGCTGGAGTCTCTCTGAGATTTTTTTATTCTACTCCTTCCTGGCAATTATTGCCTATTACTGCTGCATGGAAGGATAATATATATACATGCTCTATATCCCATTAGAGATGGCTTTCCAGCTGAACTGACCTTACCACTAAAAGTGGTTTGAGCTAGTTCTGAACTAAGGTACTCACACAAATCTTTCTGTTAGCAGAGCCCACAGTACTAATGTTCCCCCAACAGTGTGATCTGGAAAAGCATATCTGTTTATCTCCTTAAAGCAGCCTTTCCAAACTGAATGCCAGGGACCCTGCTGCCTCACCAAAGAGGAGCTGGATCTGAATCTCTCTCCCATTAATTCCAAACATTTATTGACATATGTGGAAATTAACTGAATGTGTGACCTCAAATCCCCATTTCAAGCCTTTTCACAAAGTCTGAGTTTTCAAGCTGCTGTTCAGCAAAAAAATGCAAATACAGGTTTAGAGGCCCAGCACAACTGAGTTCTGTGTTCATCAGTCATTTAATGTACACCAAATGGTCTTTCTAGTTCAAAATCATTTTATGCAATGCTAAGCAAGGCCCTGGTTGTTTTTGCTGACTTGCAGTAAGCCAGTGGGATGCCAGGCTGCCACCATCAGAACATCTGCTTCACTGGAAAAGTATTTCAGCAGGCCATGCCTTGTAATAAATGATATGACCCTGGAAGGCAGACAGCAGCACTCCTGTGGGCAAACAGCTTGCCAAAGGTCAACGCCACCCAACGCTGTGGGATCAGCAACATCATTTCTGTCCATTCCACCCCTACCCAGAGTCTTAGTGCTGTAATGGATAAGCGAAAAAATACATCACTGATAATGTATCTTCTGCCAGTAAAGAACAAGAGAAGGGAGGGAAAGAGAGGAAAGCAGAGGAGAATGGGAATCCAGCTGTGAAGCTATTTACTCTGCCACTGAAAACAAAGCTATTCCCAGAAGCACCACTTAGTTTGCCTCAGTCAGAACTGGGGTAGCAAAATGTGTGATATAAACTATTTCAGTTATGAAACAGGTAAGAGAGTGCTTTTACAAACAGCCTCACTAGCACAGATACCTGTCCATTTTAATTTACAACATTTCCCAGAAGAGTCCCTGACCCTCTTTTTTTCCCCATTTTTTTCAGAAGTTATTAATTTTCTTTCATCTTTTAGACTATGAATTCTCCAAAAACATAAACCACAACTGCTTCTGTAAACTTTTTGTTTCATTCACAATGCAACATCAATAAAACTCCAGTGAAGTAAAACAGTGCAAACATCTCTATTTTACTAACAATGTAAACAGCATCAAAATGATTTGGGATCCTGTCCATCTACCTGTGCCATTAGTAGTCACTGGATGCTCTGTTATTACAGTTAGAGAAAGGTCTTGCTCCTGTTGTTATTGCTATTGCCTTTTGAAGTGGAATGACAGTGGCACTCTTTCCAATGGCAGCATTTTACAGCAATTTAACTTCCTGCCTAAAGAAGGCAAATTGGCATGAAAATTATCTGGAAAGCACAATACCATACACACAGGGTTTATATATATATATTTATATATATAGAGAGAGGGATAAATATAGAGAGATAGCTATAGATAGGTATATATATACACACACACACACACACACACATATGCTGGCATTTTCAGTACAGGCATGACATACAGCATATCTAAAAGGCCATAGGGATGAAGAATAAATTACTTGGAAAGATTATTTTCTAAAGTAATTTCACAGAAAAGGAAGAATTTCCTAAAAAAGCCTTCCATTACCCTCCAACCTCTTCTTTGATGAGCAGTGCAGCTGATTTCTACCTTCATTCTTATTTACCTTCCATGAAAGCACCACTGAGGACCTAATGAAGAATGCTGGGTAATTCTGGCATTATTGGATTTTTTGTTATTTATTTATTAGACATGAGAGCTGTTATCAGCAAGCAGCCAGGTGAGTCAAATCAGATAAAGCATTATCTGATTCCTGTGTTTTAAATCAGATTTTAATAGAGAAAAGGTCTGTATCCCTTTGGGAATGGAAAGAATATGTTTATAATATGTTCTGAGTATGTGCTACACAATAGCAAATATGGATAAAAATATTTTTTCTAATCAATTTTCCACTTTCTTCTCCAAGTTCTTTCACCCATAAGATGAGAACTAAAACAAATGAAAATTCTATTTTTGACATAAAAAGCATGCATACATGCTGCTTTCTCAAACAAACATACAAAAAAAAGTACTGAATTCTGTAATATTAGGAGACATGCCAGCTATTCTCTTCTAGCAGAAATAACTTACAGATTTCAGGTTTATCAAATTCAGCCATTGAAATGAGATTTTTGGTAACTTACTCTTAACCTCAATACAGCTTCTGTCCTAGTTATTTATCCTTATCTTTTTGTATTCAGAACCTATGAAGTATCATGCCAGCACCTGCACACTGGACACAGATAACATTTGACTACCACTTCAAGGTTTTACCAATTTTAATTGGCAGAGTAATCTAGAGACGCTCAGGCAGAAATTGGTGTTAAACATCAAAAACCTTGATGCAAAGCCAGCTCTTTCTTGTACTGCAGTGTTATTTGAATTTTGATTTGCTGGAAATTACTGTTTGTAAAAATGAGGGCTCCCCTACCACCTAATGCATCAGTGTTTGAACTAAAATTCTGAAATTAGTTTACTGCCCAGGTACCTAAATATTCTGAGGGCTCAAAAATTACTTTTTAAAACCCAACTTGTTAGGTCACATCCAATTAATTCCATAACAAACTGGAGGAATAGGCCTTTCATGTCGTGTTCAGTTTAAAAATTCCATTTCTTTTATGAATTACACATGAAAATGAATTTATAACCACAAAAAAATTATTCACTAAGGTTTACAATATATTTACACTGAGGTGTATGCTCAGATTGCTGTTAATGAATGAACAGGTAAAGCTCTGCCATTGCCAGACATCAGCAGCAAGGCTGACACCCACATCACACTTCAGTATCTATTCTTATTATTCTATTTCTTCCCAGCTGATCCTTTGTTTCTCCATCCCAAGTTACAGGAGGATTAATATCTTTTGAAGTAAGTGCAAAACTACAGGCATCATAAAAGTGCATTAACTTAACTATGACAGCTAGTATCAAACTTTAACTATCAGACTGTAGGTCCCATTTATTAGGGAAAAAATCCAACCAAGTCACAACTAACCACATGCTGAACTGGAGATATTGGTTTCCCTTTTGGGGAATATAACTGCACTTTAATTTTTTAATCACTGTTTGAGCAATAACCTTATTCAAAAGTTATTCTGCATTTGGATGAGTGAAAATGTTAGCTCTAGTCACTTGAGCAAGAGAGCAGTTTCAGGTTGTAATGACCTTGATGTCTCAGATAGATTGAGCCTCTTCAAGGAAGACCAGATAATTTTTTGGCTTTACAGATATATCCATGATTAATGTGGAGAAGTAAATGAAAGAACTACAACCCAGGAGAAATATGAATATTGAGACTGAAAACAGCCTGTGACAGGATGCAATATATACATCACCAAGGAAAACACTCTAAAGGTCTGCTCTCTTTCCTCCTGGAAAACAACAGCAGCAAAGGTGGGGAGAAGCAGAAATGATGGTGTTGTGTTAAGGTGAAACAAGCAGGAAACAGTCATACAAATACTTTTCTGTCCCCCAGAAAAAAAAAAAAAGGAAGATAAAATTAAGTGTATTAAAAAACCCCACAGGTCCATATCTAGTTATGATCAACATTTAAGAAACTGATATCTTAACCCTACTCTAGAGAAAAAAAATATTTGCTGCCTTTTCATCTCCCCCCTGCATCCTCCTCCAGCTGGCACAGCTGACTTGCAATCCCTTTCTCTTTAGCTTTAGCAGATCAGGCAAACATAATTTAGTAGCAACAAAGGAACAGAGCAGACAGACCATCTTTAAAATTACCAACTTTCTAAAGAGGACCTTGTAAATCTGATTAAATTTATGGAATTAAACAGAAAAAATTCTGTTGTATCTGAAAAAATGGCTTTTTCAACTAATAAAAATCAGAAGAAAGGGCTGTGACCTCATTGCAACTACCACATTTTGATCCACACAGTCGCCTTTTGCAAGGCAACACAGGATTCAGAGATGCTTCCTTCATTAATGTGAGGCTGGTCTGAGCTTCTTGCACCTCATTCTGAAGGATAGAACATTTTCTGAAGAAATTAGTATCTCAGTGCAATGGGTCACAGAAGTTGCTGGACAACAGGAGATGAGCAGATGAAAATTCAGTATCTTATATGTCAACTGTGTTTATACATACAAATGAAAATATCTGACTCTTTTTTAAAATCAAAGGAATGTCTCTCACAGAACACATTCAGCCCTTCCAGTCCAGTTTAAGAGGACAGGAACATTGGTAGCCAGACAGCTCTTCATCTGGCAATTCTTCCACAATCCAAAACTAATGCCATATCTATATCTGTTATCATTAATGAGCTACTAATGCTGACCACCACCTTAACTGCACATGCTCAAGCTCTCAGTGGAACCAGCAGATGTTCTGCTGGCTGGCACAGTGGGTCACTCACATTCATTCTTAGCCAGTGAAGACATTGCACTGCAAACTGTAAGAACAGCATGCCCTTTCTGCATGGAATGGCTCTAAAGCCTGGACATGTCAATTGAACTGATATTAGTGCCTCTCAATTACTGCTTTGCTCCCACTTAAGTTTTAATGAATTTTTATGGAAAATATCCCGTTACTTTCCTGTGTAAATGCATCCCAAATGACTCAGTGTGGAGGGAAGAGGCAGGAGGATGAAGATTGTTTCAGTTTTTTTGGGTCATAAAACCTCCTTTCTCTACAGATAAATGTCCCTGGTTCTAGATCAAATGGACTCTTTTCCACTTTAAAGTGAGAAAAAGGATCTATTCATTCAGGGTCGAGAAACAGACAATATACATGAAGCAGTTCAGGCGAAGTGAAGTAGCTTTAATAATCTGTACCACTTTATTATTTGTCTGTTGTAACTTTATGGCTTATAAGCAGGAGTTTAGACACTCGTGGCTTCTTCTCCCTGGAGGGCAATGTATCAAGATGGTAATGTATCATGACCTCAACAAATGTTCTGTTTGAAGAGCACAATGACTCCCAAATGGAAAATGTGTTTCTGCCTGTGATATCTCAGGTTGAGATATTTTCCTCTCGCTTTTTTTTATAAAAACCTCTTCATTTCTAAAAAAAAAATTGGCCTGGCAGGGATTCAATGCCATGCTTCACCTTCAAACTTGTAAGGCCCTTCATCAGTGGTGAAGCTGCTCTAAATGTAGCATCAGGACCACACCAAACCCATTGTCCCAGAGGCATCTCACTTACTGAGGTTCCACCTCAGGCCGGTTGTGGTCACTCTCTCGCAGGGGTTCCCGACGGGGATGAGGCCACACCAGGAGCCCTCCAGTCCCGTGTCCACGTGCAGCCTGTGCTTGCCCTGCAAGACAGAAGTGTTTCTGGAGTCAGTGCTTGCCAGGTGCCCAAATGGCATTTGATGGCAGACCTTGCAAACAAATGAGGAGGTACTTGGAGACAGGTCCAGACTGTCCCCCAAGGGCTCAGGAATATTTGGTTGCAGCAGGAAGTCAGGCCACTGATGTTTACAGAGGGAGGAGAGATGTGTGCTTAGGTTCCAGACCTTAGGGCTTTCAAAAGTTTGTTTCTAGGCTTTTCTAAGCAGAAGCTAGCTTTGCTCATTCTTCCCTGGTATTATTGGAATAGGCCCTTCTGTCAAAGCTAGGCTCTTTTTTCCTGTGAAATGAAGGTATCCTGATCCATTCACTCATTTTTTCCTCGTCTAAACAGCTGTGTTTCACTTTGTAAACAGTACTAGTCAAAGCACCACTGAAGTGCCTCAATTATTTTGACAACATCTGTAAAATTTCATGTACTTCTCCAGGCATGTACTCTTCCCAGAAGGAGAAATACATGCATAAACTTAACTAGGTGCTAGAGAAATTAACCTAAATATTTAGAGTAACCTGCTTTCACTAAGTAATGAAAAAAACTCAAATTAAAACATTTTTTACACCTAAGATAAATTTATCTAGTAACTAAAATGTTCATGGGATGCAGAAGAAACAACAGCTATTAATGATGATGTATTTGTGATAAATCTCTTAATTAGCACTTACAGCTCTATGTGAACATCCTATGAACAGTGACAAGGAAGAGTAGATAATGGAAATCTTTAACAGAATGCAAAGTGCTGAGTGTTACAGTTCTGGCACAATCTGTGTTCTAAGAAACTAAGAAAGTGTTTATGGAAACCAGCTACGAGAAAGCAGCAAATGAAAAGTAATGACAAGATCAGTGGAGAAATCTGGCCTCTTCTACACAGGTAATTTATTCCTTCAAATAAGCCTGGGATTCATGTAGAGAAGCTTGGGATTCTTTGAAATAGAGGAAATTTGGGGTTTTATTTTATTTCCTTGTGGATGCAGGCAAGCAAAACTCTTGAGCACGTCCTTTGCACACAAATTCTTCATCACTATAAATAAAACCATATATACCTATTTATAAATATACCAAAATAAAAGGACTCTGATGACCTATGACTATTCAGTGAACACTCTGTTAAGCAAGAAACCAAGGTTTTATACCAAAAGAAATGAAGAAAAGTTGAACCATAAAACTCAACTAAATGTCCCAAACAGCAAAAAAAAGTCTCACAAATTTTGTCAGGAGAATGGATCTGCTTTTTTTTCCTGCCCTGTCCTGTCCTCTGCTCATTTCACATGCCTTACAAATACAAAGTCACTAGTTAGAAAGTCAAAATATCTTATTGCTGAGACATTGATGTCTGAGGCATTCAACAGCTTCTCCTGTTAATGCCAAATGCATTATGAAGAAACAACTTCAATACATGTCATGCTCTCAGTTAACAAATGAACCTTGGAAAAGCTGTCAATTAGGGAATATCAGATTGCATAGCTTAAGTCTATTTGATTGTTTGCAGAGGAACAAGGAAACCAATCCAATATTATCTGTCCTCTCAGGGTGTCCAGCTTCATGTGGTGATGAGCCATGGATATGTGTAGTGGTTGTGAATGCTTGCCTGCTAAATTCAGAGGTGTAACAAATTCAGGCTTGATAAGCTTTTAGCTATGCAATATGCCATGCCATTTCTCTCTCACAGCATGGAGGGAGGAGGAAAGGAAGAGGAGAGCTAAAAGTACAAGCTCTCTCGTTATGCGATTACAGATATTGTCGATAATGAAGCTGATGATGAATGAGAGATGAAGGGATGGGACTGTCTGATCCCAGTGAATGCACACATTGCTGCTCACAGCTGCTGGAGGAGAGGAGCAAACTCACCATATTAATCAATTAGTAAAGGAATATGAAAAGCAGATGAGAAAGTAGCTGGCCCCACAGAGAACCTGATAAAGTTCCATATTCTCAAAGTCTATGTCTAACTACTATCAGGTTTGCATTCCCTATTTGATGACATTCTGGCCCAGCTTGCAGATAGGGAATCAATTCAGTAGAAATTTATGCAGAAAGCTGTCTTCCTGTGCTCATGAAATAAATCTTTAAAACAAAAGATGCCAATACCAGAGGCTTGCCAATATCTAGGATTTTATCAGGAGTGTTTCAATGTCTGGTACTTCCTGAAAATCCCAGTTCACACGTTCCAGTGATTATGTACACACAATAATTTTCTTCCCTAAAAGGACATTTTCTAGCACTCAGTTGTTAAGAGAAATTTCAAATAGGGTGCCCAAAGGGCTAAATCCAAGGCAGCAGGTGAATGGGAATATTGAAATGCAAATAATTAAAAAAAGAAAAATCCTTTCAGCTGTAAGGCCAAACTTATGTTAGGAATTGGTTCAATAATATAACAGAAGTCAGTTTCTCAAGCTTTTCTTTAAATAAATCAATAAGGGATTTTAATATTACTGGGGATAGTGGGAGCAGAAAAGGGAAATGAATGTTGGGAAAAAACAAACAAATTGCAAATAACTCACTCATTTTTGCCAAAAAAGGTTAATCAGCCAATGCATTTGTACAGTAAAGCTCTAAATTCAAAGCACTGTGAACCTGCCATGAGGGAAATTCAGTTCCCAAGCTTATCTCTAATTTTTTGAGTACAGATCTCTCAACCAAGATGGAACTGATATTTGCAGAAGGAAGGGAGGATCAGAGCTTGTAATTTGCAAATACAAGTAATAATTTGTTCTATTTAAGTCTGTGTGATTAAAGGAATAATTATATACTGTCACTTAAAATATCAGACTGTTTTCAGTTTCTGCAGAAGTCAAATTTCCAAAACTAGGTTTAAAAAGAAAACTGAACTTTGACTAAATAAATCTCTTCTTATATTTTTTTTTGCCTCTGTAGGAGGCAACTGAAATATTTTCACATTTAACTTAAGAATCAAATATTACCATGTTTGAATGTTCCTGTTGATGAAAGAATGGCAAATAATACAGCTGCATTGATTTTTATCTTATTAAGTCAGTTTTGAAAAACATTGATCAATCTTCAGCATCGATCTTTTTTCCTTCATTTTGTTTTGATGCTGGAAAATAAGATCAATTTTTGAGTTCAGCAATAAGAAGAAAATGTCAGAAGATATTTTTAAGAATGCTTTATCCACATAGGTTAAACTTTTCTTTTTGATGCCTAATGCCTTGTGTTATAAGAAAGCATTTAAGAAGTAGTGATTAAATAGACACCCACTCCAACAGTCTTTTTGCTGAGGAAAGACCTAAAGACATAGTTATTATTTGCCACATCTAACTGAAATGAATAGAAGTCTGATTGCCAGGAATGCATTCACCTAACCCCATTCAAGGTTGTGAGATGCTAAACCCTTAGTCAAAAATCTGCAAGCTGAAAGCACATGAACAGCATCAAGACAAAAGTGGTAGCTTCTCTATGTGCATGGATACCCCAGTACAGAGAAAATTACTTCTCCAAGTGCTTTTCAGACCATATTGAAGAGATGCATTGCAATAAATGTACACTCTAAAACAGATATAGAGGAACAAAATGTTATGAAAGAGAGACAGAATGGGGACTAATCTGCAGTGATGCATTCTGAAGGAATCTGAAGGAGAGAAACCTGGAACTTGTCAGGCTGAAACTGAACATTGAGGAGAGGCATAAAGTTTAACAGGATGCTGGGGAAAGTTAAGGAATTAAAATTAAGCTTTGTAAAACAAATTAAGAAAGATATAGTAAACAGATCTTGGAAACTGCAGAATATCTAGGACATGTGAAAGTAAACAGAGAAGGAAAAGAAAAAGGAATGAGTTGCCAGATTGAAGGACAAAGCAAACTTACTTTGATTTAACAAAATCAACTGAATAATTTCAGTACTAGAAATCACTGATTTTCTAAAAGGTGTACTTTCACCCATGCTTGGTGTGAGATCTGGGACTACAGAGAAACAGGATTTCTTGAGATGTGGCCAACTGCTCTATGACACCTCCTCCACTACCTAGATCTTGTTTTCCATGATCTTCTGAAAAAAAACCATCTTTTATTTTTTTTTTTTAATCAGTTTTATTTCTATGATTACTCCATAGATGGCAGCACACACTTGAAAGCAACAACAGCAGCAAAATACTAAATACAGATGTCACAGTGTTACCCAGGGAAAAAGAAAAAACCACAATCTGTTCTAGTACATAAACATCTGGATGGAGAAAATGGTATGCAGAAAAAAGACTTAGGGAATGGGTGGAAATCAACACAATCACCAAAGACAGCAGCAGAGGGGAGGAAGAGAAAAGGAACAAGGATGAAACAAAACTGAGAACATTTATGTTTAAAATCAAATATGACTGACAATAAAGAAAAAAAAAATCCAGAAATATTTCTACTAATCATTAGTTGTGTAAGAGCTTGACTTAACAATAATAAAAGCTTTTAGGCTGAGATTTTGAGCAAGATAAACACAGCCAATTTTTCTAAAAGGATGTACTTAAGAAGAGCCATTTTGTTATAACCCTAAAATATCATCAATTGTCTTTTCACACAAATACACACAGTGCCAAGTTGCTATTATGTTATATTCAGAGAACATTTTCTGAGCCAACCAGGCCTTTGGTTACTGTTGAAAATAAAAGTATCCACAGTTCCAGCAAAAACTCATACATCTAATAGCTCTCATATGTCATATCAATGACTGCTTAAATACATAGAGAAAAATCAGCAAATTTATTATGTTTCCAAATAATACTGAAAACTGTTGGACCCAGTCCTGCCAATTCCTACTATCAAAGTTTATATTGTTCCTGTGCTGAAATGGATAGACTTAAGTGTATCAGTTATTTGCAAGACAGAGCCCTACCAAGGCTACCCTTCAAGAGAAGCACTTAATAAAAAAATTACTTTACAGTGAATAAAATCCCAGGAAGGAAAGACAGAATATATTATAATCCTTATTAGACCCAATTAATGAACACATCTGTTTCAAACCAATTTATGGTAAGGGTACAGAAATCCCTGTGGAAGTGAGTGCCAGTAAACTGCAAAGAGTTAGTACACCCTGAGGTTATACATTTAAATAGTTGATGCTGTATATCTAATGTATGAATTATCCACAGACAGCAAATGATTCCAGAATTTCACATATTCACACATGAACATCTTCTGCAGTCCTAGCAAAAACCAGCCTGAGTGAACACTTCTCCTGTCACTGAGCACAGGGAGTGAATCCCTTGTTTGCCCATCACTTGTTGCAGCATGAGCTGTGAACAACTCCCTGTCTTCTGCAGCCCAGCCTGTATGTGTGGCAAAACCCCAGCAATCACAGGTGCAAAAAAAAGTGAAAGCATACTTCCCTTAGAATACTGCAAGCAGTTAAAAGTGCCAGCAGCATGCGTGCTAACATGCACACAAATAAAGGGATGAAAATATATTTTCAACTTAAAAAGATATCTGGGAATACAAAAGCTACTTTAGAAGGGAGTTTCATTAGTCTAATTCTTTTTCACAGACATCATAAAGATTGACAAATGCTGTAAATACTAATTCTTGTTCTACTCTGAACACCACCAAAAGGAGAAACTCATTCTGTTTAAACTTCACACTTGCAAATGAGGTTCCACAACATTTTCTCCAGTTTTCCACAAGTCAGTGCAAAATACACCACAAACACAGAGTGAAACTACAATAATCAAGAAACCCCTGGTCCTTTTCTAAATTCAAGCAAGCCTTAGACTGGCCCAGTGTGACATTTTATCCTTGAGCTTGTGCATTCGATGCTCTATCCTCAGCAGGCTCATGATTATAGGTTTAATTAGCATTTTTAGTGATGCCTTAAAAAAATCAGAACCATTTTCTTTATATCCATTTATGAGACTACAGAGTATAATAGATTGCAGGTAAGAGTGAAAAGTAGACAAGCTGCTGAAGATTTCATATTGCCTGTATAATTATTATGCAGTGTTGCAGTTAAATTGTCAGCCTAGAGGGGCCTTTACTAAGGGCACTAATACTCTGCAATTCCTAAGTGATAAAAAACACAGCATAATCTTTCTCATTATGAATCAGTTCATAATAAATTTAGTGTCACTGCCCTTCCTTTTTTGTGTATTTCTACAGGGGAAGAGTCTATAGGATCCCTTCTATCTAGACTATATTATCTTATTTTTCTGGGTATTAGAGAAGTGTGGGAGTTAATTTAAAAGACAGGATAATGTTCACCTAACTTGTGGCAAGAAACAATTTCTTCTTCTTAGCACTGAATCGCTGAGTGTTACTGGAAGGCACCTTTATGCTATTGCAAGAATTCACAAAATTCGAATCTGTTTATCTGTTCCTAGGAGTCTTCCCAGACAAACTGGCAAATCTCTGTAGCTCTCCTGCTTCAAACTCTCACTTGTAAATCTTCTATACTGCATAAGTAAGAAGAATGATCAACAGGCTGCGGGTCAACACCTTCTTTTAGCTTCTGGTATTTCTCAATCTTGTATTTCTCAATTCCTATGATGACTTTTTAAAAATGTCCTATACAATGGCAGCAAATCGTGAGCCCACAAATCCTCTCACATACCACCATTCTTTTCATAGAACTGGCTTCATATTTGGAGGTTTCATGTAAGGATTAAGGGCTTCAAAAAGCCTGGCCTCTGTAATTTCTTCAGTGCAAACAAACTGATGAACAGAATTCCTTTCATTGAGTGGAGGATTCTCACAAATGCTCTTTTCTCTCTTTCATTTCTGACTGTAACTATCATATACCTCTAGGCAAGAAAGATAGAGGCTGGAAGTAGCAAAGAATGAACTTAGGAGACAATTTTGCATTCCTTCTTAACCTCTGCTACAGGAGGAAACAATTTGCTGTCATTATAAAGATATTTATTGACCTAGGATAAGAAACCATATCTACTCTCAGTAGACAGAAAAATGGCTTCTGCTCTATAACAGCAGGCTTTGAAGACATGTTATGCCCCAGATCTGGTGCTAGCAATGACTGCTCCTTTCTACAATGGCTGATTGACTGACTTCTTTCTACACCTGTGAAATTCAAAGACATGTTGCTCAGGTCAAGAAGAAAAAGTTTAATTAAAGGAAATTCAAGCCCATCATTCAAATACCTCATTTTTTCTCTTCTTTTTTCCCCTACATTTTTCTTTTCTCTTGTATAGCTCAGTAGTCAGCTGGAGATTACAGTCCTTAAAAAATCCATTATTTTGTTGAGAGACTTGGTGGGGGAATGGAATATTGTACTGCTCAGAACTTCACTTTCCTCCATGAGACATACTTGGATAGGGGTCAGAAGTTTATTTGCAACAGTCACTTTGTAATGGATATAGCTCCAGGCCCCTTGCATTTCAGTACAGATTTATCCATGTCATCACTGTCATCAGTGACAGATTTGGCACTCAGAATACAGAGAAATATTCACAAGCACAATAAAATCATTCAAAATAGGCCAACCTGAGTTCTAAATATTTGACAGTGATTTCTTACCATAAACAAACACAGTCAGCCTGCCATCTTTTCTCACAGGAATTTGCATGCTGAATGTGTGTTTCCAGCACCACATGTGTCAGCCCAATTATAATTCTGAGGGAGCATCCCAAAAGCATCACAGCTTTATTTAAAATACTAAAAAGGAAGAAATTACATTGTATAGCAGGCAATGAAAGAAAAAAAAATACTCATGTGGCATTTACCTTTTGCTTTCCTTAGACTTACATGGAGGACTTCTTATATTCCCCAAATGAGTATTTAAAATTATCAACATGTTGATAGCATACCCAGCCTTTGCGTGAAATGGTTAAGTAATAAATTTTTGGTGCAGTGACAGAAAAATACCAATAAAGTTGCCAACCTGGATTTTAAGAGAGCAAACTTCAGCTACTCAAGGAGAATGTCCCCTGTGAATCTGCTCTGAAGGGCTCAGGAGATCAAAAATGCTGGTCATTTGTGGACACTGACACAATGAAGTGACCAACCATATCAGTGGAATGTTTGTAACTCTATGGGCCTGATGAGATTAATCCTGGAGCACTGAACGAGCAAGCAGATATTATGGAAGGACCTTTTTAAGTCATCTACCAAAGATCTTGGAAGCCTAGTTACATCCCCACTGACTGGAAACTAGCCAACACTCTTTTGATTCCTAAGCAGGGCTTGAAGGAAGCTCCAAGAAACTACAAATCTATTAGACTAACCTCAGTACCTGCAAGAATTACGGAGAAGATCCTACTGGGTGCTATTGTTTAAAAGACAATCCAATCATCAGGTCTAGTCAACATGAGTTTACAAAGGGAAAGTCCTATCTAATTTGAAAAGGCTACCCGTCTGCTGGATGAAGGGAAGATGGTGGATGTAGTTCTGCTGGATTTTAGTGCAGTTTTTGATACTGTCCCTCCCAGCATCCTTCTGGACAAGCTGTCCAACTGACATGAGCAGCTAGGTGGTGCACTGGGTCAAGAACTGCCTGAAGGGCCAGGCTTAAAGGGTTGCCATGCAACCTTTACTAGATCTGGCTGGTGACCAGTGATCAGTGGTGCTCCTCAGAGCTTAGTTCTCGAGCCACTTCTGTTCAATATTTGTATCTATGACCTGGATACAGGAGCTGGATGCACAGTTAGCAAGTCTGCAGATGAAACTGGGAGGTGGCTGTCTCAGGGGACAAGAGGCCTTGCAGGGGTGTCTGAACAGATTGGAGCATTGAGCAATCATCAATGGCATGAAACTGAAGAAGTCTAAATGCCAGATTATGCACCTGGGATGGAGTAATGCCGGACACGAGACTAAACTGGGAGAGGAGTGGCTGGAGGGCAGCCCTGCAGAAAGGGATCTGGGGATGCTGGTTTGTAAGGGATTTATTGAGCCGTGGTAGACATGCCTCATGCTTTTATGGTCAGCATATCTCGTCTTATTACAATTTGTCTTACACTTTTATACACTTCATAACTAGCTCATACATATGGCAAAAGTATAACTCCTTATTGGCTCTCAGCCAATGACGCACACGTTGCTAAGTCTTAATCCCACTGTTAGTGTTATCCTTATCTTTATGGCTTACTCTTCATTCCTCAGGAAGCTTCTGCATTTTGTTAACTAAACCAGGTCTGCCTCAATGACACTTTGACCTTTTAAACTTTTACTAGCCGCATAGTATATGTCCTTTGGAATGCAGCCATTCTTTAGTCAGGCTCCCTACACTGGTTGACAGGAGGTTCAACAGGAGGTTCAACAGGAATCAGCAGTGTGTGCCCTGGAAGGCAGCAGGGCAAACCTTAACCTGGAGTGCACCACACACAGCATCACCAGCCAGTCAATAGAGGTGATTAGATGATCACCTCTGTATTTAGTGCTGGTGCAGTTCAATTTGGATGTGAAGATACTTGAATGTGTCCCAGGGAAGACACCAAGCTGGCAAAAGGCACAGCACTCACATCCTTGAGGCCTCCGTGTTTGTCTGCTTTGGCGAGAAGGAGGCCAAGGGGAGACCTTACCACTCCCTACAGCTTCCTGAAGAGAGGCAGCTGCTGAGCTCTTCTCCCTGGTTCCCAGTGCTAGCACATGTGGGAGCAGATAAAAGCTGAATTCAGTGGGGAAGGTTCAGACTTGACCTGAGCAAACATTTTCCTTACCCCAAGGGTGGTGAAACCCTGGAACAGACTTCCTGCAGAAGTGGTCAGTGCCCTGTGCCTGTCAGTGTTGAAGAGGCATTTGGACAATGCCCTTAAAGCCATGCTTTAACTTTTGGTCAGTCCTGAAGTGCTCAGGTAATTGGACTAGGTGCTTGTTGTGGGTCTCTTCCAGCTGACCTATTCTATTGTGTTCTATGAAATTCTTCCAATTTACTGTCTGGGAACAAAATAGAACTTGAACCCATGAAACAGGGGACCACAGCAGAACAAGTCTATACCAAATACAGAGCAGTATCATGCACTGACATAACATAAAATGAGGGTAAAGAGAATGGCATTGCTGTTAAAACTCACAGCTCACCCTCACAAAAGCAGAAAGGCTGGAACAATAATAGACAAGTAATAGCGTCTATTTAGACCTCTTGACTCATGCATATTCTATTTTCTGTATATAAAAGTTTTCAGTCTCTTTCACACAATAGAAAGTCAGGATGCATCTTCTGAAAAAGGAACTGAACTCTCCCATAAATGGAAACTTGCTAGGCCAAACCTGTTTGTAGGCTTTATTAATGAGATAGAAGAATAAAATATCTCACAAAAGTATCAAAAAGAAACAAAAACAATCAAGGAAGAAAACATATAGCCAAATACTTGAAAAACCTAGAAGCTAAAGCATCAATTTCAAGCTATTTAAAGTAGTAATAAACCTAATACATAATCAAGGATTGCTTAAGGAATTAGGTGCATTACTCTTCCTTACTGGATTTCTTGTCTTCCTAAACTTCTCTAGCTACATTTCCCTCTCAGAAAGCATGTGATTTCATCACTACTCCTGCTCCATGAAGTGAGATGCTGTTGGGTTAGTACTAGGAGAGAATTGCAATCAAGACATCAAAGATTTCAGAATAAAAACCCTATTGCTTGCTTGTATTGGTTTAGCATGGCCTGGCTTTGGCAGGGGGAAAGCTACAGGGGCGGCTTCTGTGAGAGGCTGTTGGAAGCCCATGATGTTATTTGATGAGTGATCTGTCTGGGTCCTTACCTCAAGCCATGAACCCTTCATTATATTTTCCTCTCCCCTGTTCAGCTGCAGAGGGGAGTGGGAAAGGGGCTTTGGTGAGTACCTGGCATCCTGCCAGCATCAACCCACTCACTACACTTTCCTCAAACCATTACTAGCACAAAAGTGGAGTTTTGCAGATCAGGAGAACTTCTCCCAGAATGGGTCAAGTTAGAAAGGACCACCAGTGGGTCACCTGGTCCAATCTCCCTGCTCAAGCAGGGTCAGCCTAGAGCACATGGCAGAGGTTTGCATCCACACAGTTCTTGAATACCTCCAGTGAGGGAGACTCCACAAGATCTCTGGGCAATCTGTTCTGATATTTGATCACCCACACAGTAAAGAAGTTAGTCCCTGTATTCTGGTGGAACTTTCTGTGCATCAATTTCTGCTGGTTGTTACTGAACAAGTTATATTTCTCTAAGAAGCCTACACAGCAATGGGGGAAGATGTTGGAAAACTCTTTTAACTTTAGCACAATAGTGTATAATCCCTTTATTCATCATTAATGCTTAGTTTTGTACCATACAGTGCTTAGTACAAATACTAGAGATTAATGTGGCTATCTGGAGTATATTGCAACCTTGACTTGATTGATTATCAACAAAAGTATCTCTAAAAAAAACCAACCCTAAATATTTTAAATGTGTTATCTTTGATTTTGAAACAGGCAGAAATAATATATTCCTGGCTCCCAATAAGCAGCCATTGTGCAGACACTCATGTTCACATACAGGATTTGCAGACGGACCCTTTCCAAAATCAGGGCAAGCAGAGATTACTGTTTCTTACAAATGAGAAGCTCAGGACATGAAGCTCTTCAGAAAGATTTTTACAATGTGTGTCTTGGTTCCTCTCTGGTCCCCAGCTGCTCTTCCTACTCAGCAAAGCCTTGAGAATCTGCTTCTTAACAATCCTGACTGAGACCAGCTGTAGAGATGCCTGCAATTTTTTTGCAAATGTTTGCTGGAAGGATGGAAGGACAGTCACATAACCCTCCAGATGAAGAAACAACCACATTCATGGCTGTTTTCTTCAGGAGGTTTTGGTGAAAAGGTCAGACTCATTCCTGACAGACTACCAGGGTGGGAAACATTCCTGTATGCATTCACAGGCCACTGCTGGCTGCATTACACCACCTAGAGAGTTGGGGATGTGGAATCATCATCAGGAAGCCTTTGCACTGAGGTGATCAGGATGAGCTCCAGGAACTCCTGCCACAGACCAGACCATGCAGAAACACAAAGCAACAAGACACTTTCCCATTTAAAACAGAAATTAAAGCCCTACAGTAGAGGCACAAGACAAGAACTGACATGTAACAGGCAGCTGTCAATCAGCACAGCACTACAAAACCTTTCAATGGATGTCTCTCCAAAAAGTTAATAGTTAACAATCCCTGCATGGCATTTCAGGAGGGCTAAACATAGATAATTAGCCACACATGCCCTGGCTACAGGGCCAGCCATAGTGGCAGGATGAAACCAGTCAGAAATCATTTCAAGAGAAATCACTAATTTCTTCTGGGGTGTTTTGGACTTTATTAGCACGAAACCAAATGGAGATGAATGCAGAGTTTCAGACTTTGTTTAAGAGTATACAGCTTAGTCAATAGGGCCAAGAAATATTAAGCACATCAGATTTTTAAAATGCCCTCAAGACAAAGAGAGAAACATATGATGTTTTAAAATGTAATTCACCTTTCCTGATGGGGAAAATAGTATGTTTTTGTTAACAGACAGTAAAATAGGCACTCCAGATTTCTTCTGGAAGTGAATGGAAGAAACCCCTCTCTAACCTGGTATTACTCTAATGAAACACTCATCTACAAAATAAAACCTCTACATTGAATCAATATAATAATTTTAATTAGTATAAATACCCTTGGTGAGTTACTTGAGGACCACTTGCTTAGATAATTACTGAATATCTAGAGTAGATGAATTGCACAAGGGGATTTTATATGGACACTTTGTGAAGGAATATTTAAAAATAAAAAATATTAATCAATAAGGTAAGTTCATTTGGCTTTGCTTTAGCATGGCAAATGCCAAAATAGTTAGCTAATATGTTCTTTCATTTACTTGGGGCTGCATGCTTCTGTATAGTCTACAATATGTTACTAATCTAAATTACTTTTGATACTTGAGCTTAATTTAGAAAATATATCTTGTTAAGTCCCCAAAACTGTGTCATTTCAAGTAATTAATATGAGACATTAATGGAGATTAATTTATCAGTATTTTTTTTTTAAATTAAGTTCATCAGAAGTCAAATCTGAGATTATATATAATAGGAAATGTTAGTGTCTGGACAATAAATTTGTATCTGCTTGTCTTAGCTTGCAGATACAATGAGTTTTGGAAAAGAATTACTAATGACTATGTTCAAATGTTAACAACTTGTACATAACATAACAAATATTCTTGGCCTTCATCTCTACTTTACACCAAAAAACTATAATTTCACTTTGTAGGATACAAGGAAGAAAAAAAGGCTAACAGGTCTGTCTTCTAAATTGGTACAGCCTGTTTTTCCTCAATTTCTCCTTCTCTCCTTTTCCCTTCTTAGCATAGTTTCCGGACAGCAACTTATCAGCCTCAAGGAATAATATATTCTGCTTTAACATGAATTTTCCGTTAACTTCAAGAAAACATTATTTTCTGATGAAGGTGAGTCATTGCTGTCTTATCAGTAGTGGTTGGTAAGGAAACCATTTTACCTGTTTGCTCTCAGCCACCAACCTATGACTCGCCAGAAGTCCCGAAAATTCCAAGAGGGCATCAAAACCCAATGAATTTTCATTTTCTTCATTTAAATACTTCCCTTGTCTGTTGGTAAAGACACTGTAAAAGCCCATGAATATACGTATCTGTTTAACTGCATCATTCCTGTTTTCACATCTGGTCCTTAAGTGCCATGCTAAATTTTATCCAAAATCCAAAAATCTTCAATTTTAGCTAAGTTATCTTTTGAGTGGAGATGCAGTTGTTTCCCCCATCTACTTTACATCAGTCTAACTGGAAACTTGCACTTAGATTTCATGCATAAAAAAATGCAAACATGAAGACTTCAGATGTCTGAAATGCTTCCCATTGTAAATACAAACATAGCAGAAATTTCAGACTTATTATTTCAGACTGTATTAAGTAAGACTAGAGAAATTAAAGCAGAGTTTTATTGGGGTATCAGAAGATTTGGAGCAGCAGAACTTTAACCCAACTGGAGTGAAACTGCTGGCAAACAAAAATGATAAAGCTTTTGAGAATTTAAATAAGAGTGAGAAAGAAGGCCGACAGGTGCTAAAGAGCACTCAGGTCAGACAAAGACATCTGCCAGAGACTTCAACAACATAAAAGTAACTTTGAATCCAGTAGTGGAGGACAAGACAAAAAATTAGAGTTGAAATGAAGAAGGTGCAGACTGAATTTGTAGAAGTAATTTCCATAGAGAAAAAAACTTCCATCAGGATTTTTAAAAATCCATTAGCATTATAATGAATTTAACTAAAAGTACACCTACACGTGATGCTGTTTTGGCATGTACAAAATAAGAGAAAACCTAAAGGAGTTAAAGCTGTAAAATAGAAAAAGCTGTAAAATAGAAACACACATACTAGTAGGGTTTTACTATTGACAATTCCCTGTATGTTTACTGTAATTTTTTTTTTTTTTCTTATGAATTTTTTTTTAATATAGTGGACTGTCTCCACACTGGGATCCACAGTGACTTGAGCACACACAGAAAATTTCTTCCGGACAAACTTAAACTGGAAGATCTCTTCACAAGAGCACCTAAAGCACTCTACCCACTAATGGGCATACACAGAATCAGGGACCCAGACTATGACGAGTCTGAAATAAAACCCTGAAAAATGTGCAATGTGGACATCAGACAGCCAAAAGTTTTTCAGTACTAAAAGCATCCTTTTACTGGTCTGCACTGCTTTTTATCAGAAACACAGGGTCTGGAAAGGTCTAAAACAAGAGTGATAATAGAGGGCAACACAATATTGAAAGTGGCAAACTGTCTTAGGTTGCAATGCAAGATATAACCAAATGTATGTATTCTATTACCAGCTGTTAAAACCAGGTGGGGCAGTGTTCCTTATCTCTTCCAGGACCCATCCCACATAACTCTGGGAGAGATCTTCTGTTAATTGAGGGTCACTGAATGACTGATAAAATGACATCATCCCATTGTGAGATGCTCCACCCAGCAGGAGGAGCCAAGCATTCCTACCTGGCTAAAATCTGAGAGTCAGAACACCAGGACAGCCTGTTTCCACTGGATTCCCAGAGGAAGACTGGACCTATCTCACTCCAGGAGGACTACAACCATGATTTAATTGGACTGCTACCAACACCCTGACCAACAGGGTGTCAGGTTATATTCTGACTTCTGACTCTGTTAGGTTTTTTGTTTTTTTTTTTTTTTTTTTTGGTACTACTGCATTTTTATTTTAATTTTCCTAGTGAAGAACTGTTATTCCTGTTCCCATGTCTGAGAGCCCCTTAATTTCAAAATTATAATAATTTGGAGAGAGGGGGGTTACATTTTCCTTTTCAAGGGAGGCTCCTGCCTTTCCTAGGAGACCCCTCTCCTTTCAAAGCAGGACACAAACTATTGCATTCAAGATTTTGGAAAGCAAATTCTTGAAACATCTTGCTGTCTTTGGCTGGCAACAATTTTAAAATGCTGTACAGCCACACGATACCTTCTATGAAAACTGTTTTTTTATCTTAGTATTTTATTTACAGAAAACAGGCATGCAACAAAACTTCATCTCAGGATAAATTCTTCTTGAGTAGTTATTTATTGTAATGCGATGGAGAGATGAACAACTTCAAAGGTTTGGCTTTTTAACTCTAGACAAAAATATTGGCTCAGTGGATGCCAGATAAAATTCTGGATTCAAACAATTTGTTTCTGGCTGTGTAGAAGGACCTGTTACTCTCTGGCAAGGAAGAGGGGCACTTTGGAGGAGCTGTTGGTTCCAGAACCTGCTGAGGGTATTTCTAAATATAGGTCTGGCACCACCAGAGAAGATTTTGGCTGTTTGACAGAACTAGAAACAACAAACACTCCACCCTCACCCCAATCCCAAACTGAAATTTAACCTTCTCAGTACAAAATTTTTAAAAAATGCACCATTTTGTGACTTGCTTACAAGTTAATAAACCCAATTCACACATTGTATTTCTGCTCCATTTGATCTGCTCTCATCCTCTCCATATAAACAACTTTCTTCCCAAAAAACAAAGTGAAACTCAAAAATACACTGACACACAGAAAAACCTCCACTAATACATCATTAGATCTGCAATCTCTCTGCTGGCTAAGGTGTTTCCTCTCAAATTTTTTACTAAAGCCATGCATGGCTACTAAGACATATGGCAAAATGTAACCATTGTAGTCTTACCTCTAAGTGTATATATAGATTTAAATAATACAATTACTGTTATTCTACATTACAAATTTAACTAAGGAATCAATAAATAATCAGATTAAAGAATAAATAAAGAGGTTCTTGTTTACTAAACTTCTACCCTCTCCTTTTCTCCTGAATTATAACTATACATGTTTCTTCATTTCAAACATAGCATATATAATACTGACTTGTTCTAGAAACAAACACATTTTTCTCTTAGGAAATGGTCATACCTATGTGCAGGGGAAGACAAAGTCAAATATGGTACAATCAAAAAGTTCAAATCCAACCTTAAATCCGAGCTTTCCCCAAACTTTCAATCCTAAAATATAGTGTTGGTTTTCTATTACTCCAAAATGTGACTCATGACAGAAACCTGCTCTCAGACCATCATAGGAGAAATATGTATGGAAGACATTTGCATCTATTTTAGTTCTAGAGTAAATTAATGAAACAGAAAAAAAGTGGGAAAATGTCAATGCTCCAGATTTCCATGCACAAAAATAAAAAACACATTTCTGTCTTACTGCTTCTATACAGCCTCTTTGCTTACCTGCTGGGTGTATCATTTCATTTCTTTAAACAGCTGCTGAAACAACACCTGTGTTAGAGACTGCCTTGCAATTTCCAGACTGTCCTCAGTTTAGACATCACTCGTTAGAGACAGCTCTGGCTCTGAGGGCCCACTGCCATCTGGGAATGCCAGCTATAAACCTAGTGTTGTTTCTGATTTGCAAAGGGGTTAATTTCCCACAGATCAGAACTACTACCGGCTTCATTGCTTATGCCCTTTTCCACTAGCTGTCTTTGCAGTTATCAACTGTGTAATCATTAACTTTTTCTCCACAACATGTAAGTGGTTGACAGTTTTCATGAGAGCAGCTACTGTTTTTACAATGAATTTGAAAAAAATCCAGTGATTTTTTTCACCTTTTTTTTTTTTTTTTTTTTTTTTTTTAAATCTTGGAAAACAAAGAAAGAGCAAGATCTAACAAAAACTTAAATTTGAGTTATTACCTCTAACCTAGAGCTACTGCAGATACAGCCAAAAAAAATGTGGCAGTAGTTAAAGTTTCATGCTCAAAACAGCAAGTTTGCTTCCAGGATATTGCATCTTATACTCCTAATGGGTGAAGTTAAAAATGTCACTGTGTTTCCTGATGTCTGTCTGCAGCTGAGGTAGCCTCAAATCTACTCTAAGTTCGGAGAGTTTGTTTTAAACACCAAGTGCTTTGGGGCACAATTTTGATGCCTAATCTATTTCTTTTCTGTGCTTGTGTACTTTGTGTCAATACATGCAAGTGTATAGATAAGATTCAAATATTTTCAGACTCCATATATCTCATTTGCATGTTCAATGAAATGTCTATGTAGTCAAAATTTATGTTTGTTTTTAGAATCAGAAGGATCAGAAAGAGCTGCAAGCAAACATTTACCTGTCATACATTCCTATGAACTATTCCAACTACCACTGAAATTAATGTCAGTCTACAGGTTCTAAAGGTCTACATACTAAAACTCTGGACAACTACCACTGTGACTACTGTGTTTTCTACTGGAAAGTTTGTGTATATAAGCAACTTATCTTTTGCAACTTCTCAAAAGCAGACAGGTTTTGTGAATAATTACCCTCTTTCCCTATCTTCCAAGATCAGAGGTAAATGCATCTAGTGGAATGTATTACCTGAAATTATACTGTGTATTTTCTGAATCACTTATCTTTCCACAGTGTGTGCAGGTATGACATCCAGAACTGTGATCATATGTAATGTTTACTACCATAAATCTCTATAATCTATTGAATAAGTTTTATTTTTTTTAATGGATTGTCCAGCTCTGAACATTCAACAGCCCATTCTATAAATTGAGTGTGGTTAAATCTGGGAATGGCAATCTCTCTAAAACCAAAGGTCAACCTTTGTAGCACAGCTTTTCTGCACCATGGAGTCAGAGACTGCAATTTTGCCTATATTCCAAAAAGGACATGTGATCAATGGTACACTACCAAAATATGCTTTTTAAAAATCGCAAATACATTTAATCTGTAATTTAAAATATTTAAAGATATCTGGAATGTCATTTGAGATTTTTATGAAGTCTAAAGCCCTTAAGCCTCTGTCCTATGACACAGATATATATCTATAATCTCATTCACATTGCACACATTTTTAAATGCTACTCCCTTGATTAAAAGAAAAAAAACCCCTTGCTTAGAAAGATAAATTCTAATGTTTTCTAAGTTAAAGAGGAAATTCTGGTTACATCTTGAACTGGTTCACTGTACACCGAAGCTTAATCTGAACACAGAGGTGGGCTGAACAATAAACACAGGTTATATACTGGGGATATACAATGTGAAGCACAGGAGGATAATCAGGCCACCAGCTGATCACATCTACAGAGCTGAGAGATGAATAACTATTTGCTGTAGGCACCTATTTATTTGGCAAGGGAGAAATAAAGGTAATTTCTTTTGCTTCCATAATAAAGACTTCTGACTTTGGTTAAAAAAATTGTGTGACTGTAAGACTGAGAGGCTGAAGAACAGCCAAAGGTAGAGTTCACCATAGGGATTTATAGAGATAAGCTTGCCCAAAATTTTAAAGTCCTTTCTGCTTCACAGGTAAACAGAACATTTCTATTGTACTTCAAGAATTTCTTCTTCACTGCTGTCTTCATATCATGATGCAAAAATATTTCAAGACATTTCCAAAAATGCATAATCTCTTAACACTGCCATCTGCAGAGCCACAGAACAAAATGAACAAATGTGTTCTGACTTTGTGAATGAAAGATTCTATGTTTCAGCGACTAGACTATGCAGTAAATGCCCATAAACCATCCATCTGATCGTGTTCGATTTTTCACCATTTCCACAAAAACCTCATTAATGACTTCTGCAAATTACTGACATGCAGTTGGTCTCAGTTTACAGTAGTACTGTACAGTACAGTGTGTAGTTATGTAGCACAACTAACACCCAGCAGACTGCAGGCCAAATCTTCATTTCATTGCAAAGCAACATTTTACTACAAATTTAGATGGCTGAAAGATAGGGAGTTTCTTTTGTTACTTCCACAGATTTATCCAGCAATCATGGATTTAAATCAATACTGAAATATGCTGCAGAGGATTCAGCTAACTTGAGGAGAATAAGGAAATCAATGCATCCTTGACCCTTACAGGGCATTTACATTTCTGATTTTGGCAGCCCCTGCCTAGCCCAAAGAAGAGTTGCTCATTGGTTTTAATTTAAACGAAACATCTCCCCCACCTTGGAAAAGCCTCACAGGGATCCCTGTATAAACAAGAAAGTCAGATGATATGTGGAAAAGCATTCAATCCCTTCCCACTTTAAAATTAGCTATTATTAATGAGAGGCTGAAAACAGGCACTCCAGGATGCTTTTTCTGCAGCAGTCTAAAGATCAGCTCCACAATACCTGCCTGATGGGGAGAGCTCCCTTAGTCACTGGAAAATGAGAAATACAAAAACCCAAACCTATTCTGAGAAACATGAATGACTATTCATTTTCATACTCAAATAAGATTACTGGTAATTGTCTCTGCATGCCATGAAACATGCTGCTGCTGCACCTTATACTTCCATGCAGAGCATGGGCCTGCTCAGTTTTAACCCCTCGTGTAAATAACTCTTTTGACCCAGGGCTCACATTCCTGACAAAATCTCTTTCCATTGTCTGAAAAACAGCAGGTGTCATGAAACTATAAGCAAAAGAAGTAAGCAAAATGTCTATCAGCAGCCTGAAAACATATTTGTTGTCAAGGCAATGCAACATCTCTCACCAGCAGTCACGCAGCTTTTGCAGGTTCTGTCCACCTCCTTTAACATTTTGCCTGTCCTCCAGTGCCCAGAAAGGCTGAGTAAAGGAGCCAACCTTAGTTTTACCAGCAAACAGCAGCCACAAGCAGACCCTAGGCCAGGGGCCTTTATGGAAGAGCTCTATATGCAGAGGGGAGGACCTGATTCACACAGGAAGCAAAAGCACCTACAACTCCCTCTCAGGTGCACTCACTGATAACCACATCACTAATTTTAAACACTAAACTCCCTTCATATCGCCCTCTTGGGGTTATTAAGGCAGTGCCAGCTCTGACTGTGCCTGCCCAGTGTCTTGGGGCTCCTCTATGCTGCTTGTCACTCACAATCTGGGGCCACGAGCACCTGACCCAGTGTTGTCCCCAGGTCCCCATGGCCCTGCCCTCCTGGGCTCACACCCTGTCCTGTCCCCATCCCCATGGAGGTGCCCAGTGCTTGGGGCTGGGGTTGCCATGGCTGGGGTTGAGGAGGAGCTTGGGCTGCCAGGCCCCCCAGTCACCTCCTGGTGAGCCTGAGCCACTGCATCTTGGATGTCTGCTTTCATCTTACTCCTAAGTGGAAACGGCTCATGCAACTGGGACATATAATGGGGGAAAATTACAATTCAAACTTTTACATGTCCTGTGTGAGACCTACTATTTCTAAAGCAGAAGATAAAAATAATTTAAAAACTGAGATTCCTCTATAAGTTGAACAAAAATAAAGGTCACAAAAAATTATTTGCTTTCTCCATAAGACCAGTTATCAGTGACTAATGGATCACCTAATAGAATATTGCTATTTTACTGAAAAAGTACACCCTCCACACCATTTTTATTCATTCTTTAGCAGAAGTTGTTTCATTTTCCCTAATTTTTCAATATTAAAATGAAGGTCAAAAAGGACCGTCTCTTGTCAGTTACAAAGTTATTCAACCAAGTCCATTGCATTAATTACAGACTACACTGCTTGAAATAAGAATGAAAGAGGAAAGTCAAATTAACATGCAAAATGCTTATCTGAAACTTAGATTTCTCTTGAAACTAAGATGCCACTCTAGGAAAATCAATTTACAAAATGCACTTGTTTCCTCCTACAGTGAAAAGTAACCAGCCAGTAGTATTTTGGTATTTTATTGATGAATACAGTAAAAGAACACATAAAAACATTTCCTGTAGACTCATTTACAGGTTTTTCATCCATGTTTCTTCATGTGCTATTTCTTCAGTTGATCTTATTAGTTCCACTTATACTTTCTAAAAATACTCTTGGTCTTGAAAGGTCTGCCTTGATTAAGACATCTTTACTTTTACTCTGCAAAAGTTAGGCAATCACTTCACCATGCCACAACTTTTTTTTTCTCTCCCAAACCCCAGAATCAACTAAATTAAAAAGACATGCTTTCCGCAAGCTGAAGTCCTTGGAAGTATATCTGCAGGTGCTTCAGTTTTACTAATCATTGCAGATGCACTGAAATGTAGAAATTAGCTTTCAGGTCACCATGTACATACCTTCTCTATTATGCGCCACACATTTTAAACATCTGACAACAGTTTTATTTTAGGACGGTTAATCATCCATGAGTATTTACTTATAAAAGCCTATAAAAGCCTGTTTTCAAGGGAACCTAACTAGACCATAAAAATTTGCTTTAGGCAGAGACAAGCACAAAACAAAAGTTAATGCTTTTAGTTTCTTTTCAGAATAATAAAACTCATTTGAGCACTCCTAAGTCATTGGCATCAGTAGATCCAGTAAAAATTGCTTTTACTTTTAAATCAAGTTTTGCTAACCAGAGTGTAAAGATGTCTAACTGTTTTGATATTTATTTGAGGTCTAAGATACTTCAGAGAATGGCAAAGTCTGGCAGAAAAGACTTTTCTTGAGAAGAAAATGGATGTTATTACAGAAGGTTCCTTTTTACAGATCTTGCAGAGCTGAGCTATCACTGGGAAGAAAGTCTGTTGTAGGTCATGCTATCACAGTGTTTTTCTTGCACATCAGTGAAAAATCAGAATAGTGTTTTCAAGTGCACTCAATGCCCACCTGCTTCTCTTCTCACTAATATAACCATCACTTAAATTCCCCAGGGTCCAGTGTGAGCTCAGGTGAGTCACACTGAACATTTTCTGAAAACATGCCAATAATGACTTTAGAACATTGTTTAAAAATAGGAGTGCTCGTTTTTCTAATGTCCCATCACTGTCTGTCCTCCATGTATTTTTCTTTCTTACTTCAGATGTATTGACCAACTGTCTAAAACACTGGTTTCCTATTTTGTCCAATACAATTATCTGTAGACAGCTGTGCCAGTGATCTTTAGAATCAAACAGAATTTTTGTATTTTAATGTTATATATACAGGTTATTTACATAAAGGTATGATACACTATCCTGCCTGCAAAACACTTCCCCCATTCATTTCTATCCCAGACTCAAGCGTATCAAAATTCCTTTAAGAGCTTCTTTATATTCTTTAAAAACTAAGAAATTGCCACAATCAAAGTTGATTTGCTAGAAGCAGGTGCTTACTTACAACATATCATATTTATAAAGCATCCCCATGCACAGCTGGCAAATCCTATGGGGCATAAAGTCTATGCACAAGCACACAGGGAATACCATTCCCACACCTTTATTTTCTCTTTTTTGCCTTCATTTATTCTTTGTTTTTCCACTGTGCTCACTCCCCACTTTTTTTTTTTTTCCCCACTGTCTTTATTCTCAGCATATTTTTTCATTTTTCCAAAGAGCAACATGAGTCAAACCATGCTAAGACTCGAGCCTACACAAATCCCTCTTATTCATAAATAAAAGAAACAGTAGGGATGGCCTTGGACTAAGCCTCTAATCTGACCTCCTTAGAACTTGGAGAAAGTTCAGATCTAACTTGACCTTCCCCAACCAGGACCATGTATATACATGTACAAGCAAACCTCATCACATCTTGGATGGGAGTTACATAAAAAAAAGTATAAAATTCTGAGAAATATATCAAGAAGGAAGAAAAATGAGAAGTGCAGATTGGAGACAAATATACAAGTGACTTTAAAAATGTAGGGATTTTTCTTGTCTACTGAGACTTCTAGAAGTGCCAATAAGACTTGCTATGCTACAGCACATCAAGGCAATGTTTTTCAGCTTGGCATAACATTTTGACAAGTCATTTAAGGCCTTAAACTTTAATGAATATGGAAGCAATAATAAAAATGCATGACATATACAGTGTGTGTTTGCTGCCTAAGAGAATGTTTTTCTACCAGAATGTGTTCTGCCTGTACTCTCTCAAAATGTGGCTGGTTATCTGCTGATGAACCCACAAATGCTCTTAAACTCAATGCTTTATTATAAAAGTCTGTATGGTTTTATTACCTGTGTACACAAACACTCCCACATTTCCCACCCACCATAAATATCAATCAGGAGAGAAATAAGGAATCAAACTCCCTCCTCATCCATTCTCAACAACTGCAGTAATCTCATTTTCACCATTAAGTGCTCACACATACAGAAATGCAGGTGCTTATTTCTAGTATTGCTAAGATAGTAAGTTAAATCAGTTGAGGGCTCAGGAACAATTTTTGGCAATACAATGTTTGATAAAGGGTTCAGGTAGCCTTTTGAAAAATTAACTCCTGCAAATGAGGTCTTGTGCCCCTGCAAAGAGCTGCATTCTTCTGGGCAATACAATTACGCAGGAGTCTTAGAGAAGTGTAAGATTTCTCATCTGCATGGGCACTAAAGTTCAGATAGTGCTAAATAGTCTCCTTCCATTTTCCAATTAGCTTTCTCATAAACACATGCATTTTCCTGCTGGTGCATAAAACATGTCTGTTAGCCTGAGCAATGCCTTAGATCCAAAGAGTGTCAAACACGGAACAACTAAATCTTCTAAAAATTCTAATGATGTAAATGGCAGAGTACACAATTCTGAAGTTATGTGTGTATTTGTCGGATACATGTCTTTCGGATATTTCTGTTCTAAAAAAATATTATATCTATTTTTTCTCTTAAAAATATAGACAGACAGACATTTGGAGAAGACTGGGAGTGTTTTAATTCTGCAGCTTTACAGATTACAAAAACAGACTCATCTTTCCACTTCCATCAAGATGAAAGCTGGATTTTAAAACACTTACTCAGTTTTTACCTAATCTGTCTTAATATCATAAAATGGAAATAGCCTTTTTAACCAGAAGAAACATCAATCAATTCAGAGTAGCTTTCAAATAATTTCCAATAAGTATCATTATATTGCTTTTTCTCTTCCATAATAGTAAAAAAAATGGCACATTTGGGCACACCATCCCCAAATGACTTATAATAATATACTGTCCATTCATCCATCCATCCATCCTGGGAGCATAACAGTTATAACTCTATGGTTAATAGTACTCCCTTCAAAAAACCATGTTCCATTTTTGGGAACATATTATGGGTCTATAATGAAACTAGGCTAAATGTTCTTTATTAGACAGCTTTCAATTTTTAGAACTATGTGATTTTCTCCAGGTACATAAGACCCTACCCATACAGCCGAAAAAAAAAGTCAGGAGTTTTGGAAGGGGGAAATACATGTCTAACTGTGATATATTTATAGTCAAACACACAGACCTATAATCTTTAAACTAAACTCTCCTCATTATGTATTACATGATGTATCATGTTTATGTGATGATTAGTAACAGAAATCACATTAGTTACTCAGAGACAAAATTACTTCTGAGAAGCTCTGTCTTTCACTCTGCATTTGTTTAACCCTCACTTATGACCAGGGCCATTGATTTGTAAGGAACAGACTGGAAGCAATTCTGTTTATCTCCTTGGAATATTTCATAGGATGAAGAAAAGAAATCACACTTTTTATCCACCCCTCAATTACAGGTAATGAATATTAAGGCTCTAGCTAGTGCCAATTATAGCCCATTTGAAAAGACTGGCATGCTTTGCATGACCTTCTTTGTCCTTGGAAATAGGAGAGTTTGTTCATGGCTGATTTGGGAAACTCATTGCTTTGTGATGCAGAAACAGAACTCAGGTAAGAAAAATGCTCATCCTTCCAGTGTATCTCCCTCTGCTTTCCAAGTCCTTTCCAATCTTTTTGTGGCTGTGCCTCCACCTGCCACACCACCTTGTACTTGTCAGTGCCTGGGCTCTAGAGTAGTGTACTAGAAGTGCACTGGTGAATATTCACACTCGTTTAACATAAAATCACAACCAAAACCCTAAGCAATGAATCTCAAAGAATCATTCCCTTTGTGCCAAATAAATCAAACAGAGAAGAATTTTGTCCCTGACATGAATAAATTGTGCTTGGGGAAGCAGTCAACCCAATAAGCAGAGTGAATAAGTGTGTGTGTGTGTGCATATGTGTGTGTAGACTTGCAACAGATCCTCTTCTATGAACTTAGAGGCAATTTCAATCTCCTTCAAACTATCATGGATCCAGATAATCCTTATGAGCATCTCTTGAAATTTTTCCTAAACAATACAATAGGACAACAAATGCTTCACATTTTTATCCCAGAAGATAATCACCATATCCTTACCCTGTTACATGAAATGTAATTAATTTCATGCTCTTCTTTTATAGCCTGTCTAAAGTCCATAGCACTCTCCAGTCCATATATAATTTGCAAGATCTGCACTGCCTCTCTTCTCTGCAGCGTTTCACCAATTTCACTCTGGCAGCAGATTAACTACAAATGTTTTTGCTCAACTTCCAAAGTTATCGCCTAACTTGGCCTAGATTACAGGCCTAACCTAACACTTAAAAACTTCCTCTACCTTCTCTCTATAAAAGGACAGGCATGATTCTGATTTTCTCATAGTTTATTCAGTCACTTCCTTGTGTTGAGCACTACACTTCAAATACTTTATTTGACACATAATTTTTTAACTGTCTTTATTTCAGGAAAAAGAAAGAAATGTATGCTAGTTCTACACAACTGTGTTGAATAAGCATTCAACTACGTATTTTTAAATTTTTAAACTAATTCCAAGAAACTTGGCCTCCCTAAAAATATAGACTAGCAGCCCTTCCACGAAATGAAAGAATCAGCTACTTGCCTAGGGATTTATACATCTATATTTAGAGATTAGTTTGAGTAAGAGAGGGGGAAAATGTGCCTGTTCATCCAACCACTAAAGTTTGTCTGGCTACATACTAATGGCTACATACAACTTCCTGTTATGCTTGAGTAAGCTGCACTCATGACAGCTCATTGTACTGGGACATGATATATGTATTTGTAGACACCTCAGAGAATGAGAACAAATCTTGCTGTAAGCTCTATTATGTGATACCCCAGGATTTTCTTTTGCTCACTCGCCTATGAAAGACTGTGACACTATAGTCATTTTCCTTTCTGCATCTCTAACATACACATCTCTAACACATTAAAAAAGGCAGGAGGGAACAAACATCCATCCTCCGATGCCTCCTGTGAACTGCTTTTTCTTACGACAATTGAAATAGAACTTGTAAAATTCTGATGAGATGAGAAATGTTTTATTGGATGGCACAGCGGTCACGCACAGAGGCAGAAAGCTGAAAGATGTTAAAATGAAGAAGTTATTATTTCTAATAATTGTCTGCCACACTTGGATGAACTCTTTGTTTCCTTCTTTCCTGGATATATTGTTTATTAGAAATATCAGCTGTTATAATTGGCATGTATATATTTAGTGACTCTAAGCCATGGCATTCTCAGATTCAAGCGTAAGATTTTTTTTTTCCTCAGGCTTCTTAAGAAATGAGATTATTTATACAAATCAATCTCTTCACAGTTTCTCCAAGGAAGTTTAGGATGAGTTTTACTATAGAAAAGTGAGCTTCTCTAATTTTTCTGAAAGGATTAAGCACTTTCAGTAAAAATCTCCATGATCTCAAAGGTCACTCTTAATAAAGTCACAAGGACCAAGGAGGAAACAGGTCCCAGTTGACAGGTCACTGGAGATAGAAACCTGGAAAACTGGATTCAATTTTCACTATAGTATTGACTCCCTGAGTACCTGAGCAAATAATTTCACTTCCCCATGACTTTGTCTCTCTCTCTCTCCCTCTGTAATACAGGAGTAATATACCTTGAGATCCAGCTAAAAACTTTGACATGACATGTAGTCCAAGATTCACTAATGGAAGATCAGAGCCTGTATGAAAAGCTAGGCAAGTTATTATCTGTCATCTTATGGATTCTTCTAAAAATAACTATTTCCACCAAAGACTTTGTACATCAGTTACCCCACACAATAAAAAATATTGAGAATACACACAGCCACAGTAACCCAATTTTAGGTGTACAGGCTGAAGGAAAGGAATCATGGAATGACAGTTCAGTACAGTATAACACCGTAGAGGCCACTGTCAAGCATGTCCAAATATTAAGCTGATTGTCATATTTATTTCATTTTCCTCCTCTCCAGGATGACTACAAAAGAGAAGTTATCAGAACAATCAGCTTCAGGTAAGCTCTTGCTGACTCAACATAGGATTTTTATCCCTCAGATGGGAAAAAAAAGTCCAATTATTATAAAACAGTGGTGTTAAAATCACCCTGCACTTCCAGAGTCCCATGGAGAAATACTGCCAAACTTCAAGGAGAGATGATCTTGTTCTCACTCCCCCAGCTGAAACTGAAGTTTGCATGGGAGCAAACAGATGCAGGCATTGGGCAGGCACGGCCTTCCAGGAGGAGACCAGCAGGGTGTCAGCTTCACTGAGCTGCAGGGGTTGACTCAGGCTGTCTCACAAACATGAGCTCCTACTGTCTTTCAAGATGAGAGATTTGAATATCATCATGCATGGGTTTCCAAGGGCTACAGAAATGAGCAATTGCATTCACTTCATTATCTGAAGGCTGTGCCTTGGGCAGGGACACCTTTCACTAGACCAGGCTGCTCAAAGCCCCTCCAGCCTGACCTTGAACACTTCCAGGGATGGGGCACCACAGCTTCTCTGCCTTTGAACAGACTGCACTAAATAATTAAAACTGCTTCACTTTCTCAGATGACCTGGAATAAAAAAGAATATTGTTTAGTATTTTATCTCCTTAAAAATGTTTGAGGACTATGTTTGACACTTCAATGGGCTTCCACACAAGAAATACTTAAAAATTTCCTACACTATTGCTAGAAAGCTTGTTTTCTAAAACAATAGCTTCATAATACCTCTCCCCTAAGGAGACACAGAAGCATTTAGTACAGTAGTCTGGAACTAGGTTTAAGTACAAAAGAGAATTTTAAAAAAAGAGAGATGTTCATGAAGGACATTACTATTGGTAAACTGGAAATTACATGTTGCCCTGGTATTTCTGCAGTTTCACTGAGTGCTTGTGAACAGAAAAGGAGATCCAGAAGTCAGACAGATGAAAGACCAACAAATGACACAGGCATTACTAATTCAGTTATATCATTAGGCTTACAGAAAATTGATAAAATATGTGTAATAGGGATGATGAACTACTCCCTTTGTCTGCACAAGTTCTGAAGTGAGTCTCTTTTGTGGCATACATCTGGCACACCAGAGTAGCTGGATTTGTTTATAATAACTCAGGCTGCTGCTCAAGAGTTCTGCCTCTGGCCATCCATCTCACTCAACAGGAATACACCAGACTTTCCACATTCCCCAAAGATTTCAAGAACCATTAAGCATGGGTGGATTAAGGCTGCATGTAGTAGCTTACACACCTACAACACGTGGAAATAACTCCCAAAAAATCCTGAATAGGCAGGAGGGTCTAGGATTTTGTGCAGAGACATCCTGGCTACTCAGAGACCTACTGAGTCCTCCCTTGGTGCTCTTCTAATTGCTTTCAAGCTTCAGTCAATACTCTGGGTAGAGTGAATATCTTATCAGTTTCATTCTCTGTTCCCAGGTTCCTCTAACATAAAGGAGATAGGCAGCTCCTCAAAAAAAATCACCAAGTTTGCAGCTAATTAGACTGTCTGCCTGTGGCATCATTACCACAGAAGACTAATTCCAGATCTTCAGTTGCTCTTCCTTCACTCTGAAGTTCATCTCCTAGCTGAGGCAAAACCACTGGTGGTTAACAATAGAAGAAAATTTTATCTTTTTTCTTTTTTTCTTTTTTTTTTTTTTTTCTTACCAGAGAGTCCTCCTCTTTTCCCTGCACTAAAAGAAAAGTGATATCTGAAAAAGAACTGAACAATATGCCCACATTATTGAGAGAGATATACATACTGCAATGCAGCTTTTAAATGCTTGTATCTAAAAACCTTTAAGGTAGGAGGTAGGAAAACCTCGGACTCATAACACAAGGGTACATTTCATTGCCAACACTGTGGTTAGTAGAAGAGAATGCTGCAAGCTAATTATTCTTCAATCTGATAATTTGTTCTTTCCCCAAAAATAAAAGGATTCCCCTCTGGGTGCAACTCCTTCTTTTCCCTCAGGTATTTGACATTGCTGAAACTGAAAGCCATAATTCAATTAACAAAGGATGGGAACTCTTAATGAAAATTAACCACTCAGAAACAGATGTTGATGCCACAGAAATGCCGTTACTCCCCATGAAGCACCACTGACTGTCATGTGGATGGGAAAATGCAGAGACATCTGAACTTGGAATTACACATCAGATGAGGTAACTGTACTTACATCTGCAGACCATTATTCAATGAGTGCTTAACACAGGCTTGGATTTCATTAATCTGCTTTGCCATATGCTTACATTTATCCTGTACTGGTAACATCACTAGCCAAAAGGTATACAATTTCACATTGTGCATTCTCCCTGATTGGTAAACCACCTTTGGATATCTGATTTCTTATGGTATACATTAAAGCAATGCCTAGATTTCAGAATTTCAGAATCTCAGAATTGTTAGGGTTGGAAGGCACCTCTGAGGACCATCTAGTCCAATGCCTGTGCAAAGTCAGGGTCACCTAGAGCAGATTACAGAGGAATGCATCCAGGAGGGTTTTGAATGCCTCCACAGAAAGAGACTCCACGACCTCCCTGAGCTTCCTGTCCAGTTCTTTGCCACCCTCAATGTAAAGAAGTTCCTCCTCATGTTGAGGTGCAATTTCTTGTGTTTTAGTTTATGGCCATTGCTCCTCACCTTGTCACTGGGGACCACTGAAAAAGGTCTGGCACCATCCTATTGGCATTTTCCTTTGCAATATTTATAGGCACTAACAAGATCATCTCTCACTCTTTCCTCTGAACATGCCCAGCCCCTACAGCATAAGAGAGATGCTCCAGACCCCAGATCATCTTTGTGCCCTCCATTAGACATTCAGTAGCAGCTTGTCTGGACACAGCATTCCAGACGTGGCCTCACCAGGGCTGAGTAAAAGGACAGGATCCCCTGCTGGCCACACTCTTCCCTGTGCACTCCAGGATACCATTGCTCCTCCTGGCCACAAGGGCACTGCTGGCTCACACACGATTTGCTACCCATCCAGACTCCCAGCCTCTTCTCTGCAGAGCTGCTCTCTAGGAGATCAGGGAACAAAAACATGAAAAGAGAGCAGAGTGGACAGAACCACTATTTCTTTATGTGGCCATAGTCTTCTGTATCAGGAGATTCCAAATTCTTCTCAACAGATACTTGTATGATGGTTCTAATACACCTACTCAATCCACCTGTATCTCCACAAGTGTCCCAGAATCACTTAGGGATTGGGAGAGAGTCTTGGGAGTGCAGCCTTCCCATCAGGTTTTGAACACTGTCAGGGACAGAGATTCTCTGGGCAACCTATTCCTGTACATAATTTGTAATTATCTTCAGAGCAGAAACTTTTCCTTATAGTTACTCTGAATCTTCCATCTCAGTTTAGGGCCACTGTCTCTCATTCCTCTGCTGTGCATCTCAGGAATAAGCCTAGCTTCATCTTCTCAAAACCCCCTAACAGATCCTGGAAGACTGTTTCCAGGCTCCTTTTCTTCATTCTAACAGAAACATATTCATTCCAAATCCCTTGATTTTAGGATTAAGAGTAGGAAGCCTGTGTACTGCCCTGAAGGTCATTGGCCCAGCTGCAGTGCTGGTAAGTATTTTTGACTGGAGTTGTCATGAGAGTGACAGACACATTACAGCCTTAAAAGACAATGAGGAATTCAATCCCTGATCCTCATCTGCTCTCAGGATGTTCTGTTAGAGCAGAGAGAGTCCACTGAACTGAAGTAATGTAATCAGCTGTTATCAACATGAAGAAAATTTGGATTGCCAAGTCAATCACTTCCAATGGCAAAGCTGAATAGTTCTACCTAAATCTTGTTTATCAGTGTAGTACAGCATTTTCCCTAGAACCTCTGATATTACCAAATATTATCATTCTTCTGCCCTGACCCTTTTTTAATATTAAATGTTGAAAATCCATACAGTTGATACCACTGCCCTGGCAGATGCAGAATTAACAGTGATACCGTAAAGGATTGCAAAAGCCTAAGTCATTTCACAAAGGGATTGAATTGAAGTGATAACACATTTTCAAATATAACTGAGGACAGAATACAGATGCATCCTTCTACAACTTCAACTATTATCAGTACTCAGATGTGAACAGAAAAGACCATTATTAAATTTACCTCTAAAGGATTTTATAAACCCTTCAGGTCAACAATTAAGTGTTCAGCATTTTTATTTTTTTGATTTTGTAGTAGAAAATAATTTATCACCTACTATCACTTCAATTTTTACTGTTATTTACATTCAGGATAGGAACAATAATATTGATTTTCCCTGTTATATTTTTGATTGTATGAAATAAAATATTTTCCATTAATTTTCTTTCCAAATGAGGTTCTGTCACAGATTAGACTTCTGATACTTGTCAATTTCCCTACAGAATTTTCTGTAACTCAGGCAGGGAGTGAAAAAAATTGCATGGCCCTAAACTATCACTGAAATCCACTTAACTCTCAAAGAGGAAAGTTGCTACTGCAAAACTCAGGTGACATTCACCTTGAGCAAGGCAGTAAGGTGCCTTTAGGAAGACAGTGTCACTTAGTGGGTAGAACAGAACCCCAGGACATGAGAAATTTGGGCTAACACAATAAAGCCAAACAACAAATAATAGCACAGCAATGATTTCAGGGTGATGAAAAGGCACACTGTAGCAGGTATCACCCCTGTAGTAGATTCCAGTATGAAATATGGGGCTACTTTGGTCATTGGTACAATGAAATAAAGATGAAACATTGTGAGATGCAAGAGGAATATGATTCCATGATTCCATGAATAGATGAAGCCAGAATGACTGGGCATTGATGAATTAATGCTTCATAGCACACAGCTGTGATTGCTGGGAAGAGACAAATCCTGGGAAAAATCTTCATGGTAGCAGTGGCTGCTTAAGTTAAAGCTAGAACAGTTTAGACAAAACTGAACTAAAAAATTAGGATAAGATGATGTGTTGAGAAAAGATCATTGACAGGATCCAAAAAAATCCAGAGGGAAAAGAAAGGGAAAGTGGAAGAAACAAGACTAGATAAAGAAAATAAGATCTTGCAGTATGATGTCTACTTAGTAAGGAGGACGGCATCTGATAAGGCAAGGCAAAGAATGTGTTAATAAATATTCCTCTGAGTCCCCTTACTTCATGTCTAATAGTTGACCTTGAAATTCAAAACATTGCATTACTCCTCCCAGGTGTTAGACGATAGACAAATACTTTAAATCATAATCAAAAAAATACTACAAAATCATTCTGCGAAATACCTGTCTATGACACCTTCATACAGACAAGCATTTGCAAAATGTTCCTTTGTTAAAGTATAAAAATATGGCACCTTGTAGAAATAGAAAGCTTGCTGAATTATGTACAAAGTATATAAATCTTTTTGGTCAAATTTGGAATCCATATTAACAGTCTTCTAAAGTGCTTTTGCCTTTTTTTTTTCCCTTTTTGGCCAAAAATCTATTCACAAAAAGCTTAGAAATTCTTTAGATTGCTACTAAATCCCCATACAGGAGTAAATCCTACTTGGAAAAAAATCTAACAAAGCTGGAAAGAACACACAGACACACATTCTCCAGCTTTTCTCCATTCAGTTACAGAACACAGATAAGTGAACACACAGCAAGTGAAAACACTGCTTTGGTGTTCCTCAGCTTACCAATATTGTCAAAATAGGACAAAGTTTCACCAGCTTGGTATTGATCCCAGCTTATATATCAGCTCCTACCAATAAGCAAATCTCAAACATTTTGCATTTTGCTGCTGACCAATTAATGTAAAGCAGAAGAATTGTTTTATAGTACACAAAATTATTAATATTACATTGCAAACAAAAGGTCAAAGTATCAGGCCACTGCAAAAAGAGTTTATTAAGGTAGGGAATGAAAAGATGGATTAGATTTTGAAGGAAAGAAATGTAATTGACAAGTTTAGGGGAAAAAAACCTCCAACAAACCAGCTCCAAGATAATCAGCTTTGTAGCAAAAAACTTCTTGTGGTTTCTATAAAGCAACAAAATAGATATTATCATATTGACAAGATCATATCACAGCAGCTATGGGTAACAACAGAGAGCAGGAATCTCATTGGAAGAGTTTTATTTTGGGCAAAGGTTCTTCTCAATGATCATCCATCAGCAGCTGCAGTAACTAATTAAAAATCTGGACAAATATTGAAAAAATTCGCGAGCAGAATTGTTGACACTCACCAAGTACAAGCTATTGATTGAGAATCACACTGCATGACTTCAGAATTTAGAAATACCTAAGTAAGCCAATTAGACTCCTTACATTGTCTTCTTTTGCAGAGACCATTAAGACGTGAATCTAAAACCAGCTGTGTGATTATCATATCCTGCTACAGAGCATGACTTGTTTCTTAACAATTATGAACAGATGAAAATTTCATTTAATAAAGACTATTCTCTTTCACTTGGCAATGGTAGTTTGGTATTTTGCTTTTCTTTGAAAGGTACTTTAAGTATAAAGGTACTTATTAAACTGGTTACCTGCAAGCTAACAAACTGATTTATGAATTTTTTGTTGTCTGATTCTCTGCCTTATAAAGAAGACATTCATAGCTATTAGATGTCATCCACGAAGTTGATGCAGGATGCACTTTTAATTGATGCTAAATAAACTGTTTAAAAGGATTTGACTATTTCAAAAGCTAATTATTATTTCTAAGGTTCTATATAATCTTTGTATACCTCATACTACATGTCTGCTGATGTTGGAATAGAACACAGTTACAAAGAATGTAGCTGTTAAGAGAAAATCCACCCAGAAGTTTCCTTTTGTAACAGAGAGAAGCAAGATAGGAAGTAGATCTTTTCCAGGTCAGAATGTTATTGAGAAACATGAATGAATTTTGGATTGCTGATATTAAGTAAAACAGAGAAATCCTGTGCAAAACCATGAAGCAACACTACTTCATAGCCATGAATTACCATGAAATAAACCTAAGCCCTTTAGACCTGCAGCCTTTGGTAGGTCACATTTTCACAGGCCCACTACATTACCACAGGATAAGAATGAATTGGTCCAGTTGGATTTTCCCAGGAAAGAATAAAAATACAGGCTAGTTTAAGTCTTATTTAATTCTATTTAAGTCTTATTTTAAGAAGTTGAGCTATAATAAAATCCTCAAAGTTTCTTACCAAAGAAGGAAACAAAAAGCAGTTTACTACCAACATAATAGCAACTGTGTGTTTTTTGTTTTTTTTTTTTTTTTTTTTTTTTTTTTTTTTTTTTTTTCTGAGAAGCCACTTCAATGTAATACTAAACCTCTGGAAGCACAAAACCTGTTTCTGCAAGGTTTTCTGTAAGGGACTTAGGCTCCCAGAGAAAAGTTGGATTAAGACTTTTCCTCAGCTAATATTTCTGACATTTCAGTATCTCTGTCCAGCTGAATGGCTGGCGTTCTCATTGAAAAAGTCACAAAAAGAGGTATTTATCAAAGAACAAGAAGTTGTATACTTGTGAATTCCACAGGGAGCTTGAGGCATAGAGACTGACTGCTTTGTCAAGGGGATTGAGTTCCAATAGTGCTCTTTGAGAGGAGACACCAAACAAGAGAGAGAGCCTTTCAGGACAACAAACACTCTAAGTACTAAATGCACATTTAAATATTAGATACATGTTTAAATGTGTTCCTTTACAACTGCAATCTTTTTTAAACTGAATTTACCCATCAAAAATACATATCTAGGAAAAGGAGACATTAAATTTCCAGGTGCCAAAATTATCCCCCATAGGAGGCACACTCATTAAGGATTTTCTCCATGGAGTGCAAGCCAGATCTGCTTCTTAGACACATGAGGTGGTACAGAACTGATTGCATAACTCATTCTTGAGGTTCCTGCAAATTTCATGAACTGTCTGCCAGAGAAGAACTCACAAGTTGAAGGTATATACCCTAAGCTTCCCATTAAACTTTACAAACAGTGACACAAACCAAACCAAATAACATTGGTGAAAAGAACTGCAAAGTTTCCGGTCCTTGTGCCTTGTCTCACATCTGCTGCAGTGTCTCCATCTAGGAGCAGATCCTGATGCCAAGTCACTCTGTCTGCATCTGTAAATCGTTCAGGTAACAGCTCTGGAACTCAAGCCAAGCTGCACAGCAGTGCCCACGTGCATGTGGCAGTTCTCTCTTGGCTCCATGACAGGGCGGTCCCTTCCAAATGCTTGGGCAGCAGCTCCTGGCCCGTGCTAAACCCGAGGCGTGCCCAGACGCCATCTGTGAGAAGGACGGCTGGCTCCCACTGAAACTGTGCTCGGGACCATGCTAACTAATTATCTGCACAGCTTCCTGTAAGGCAATATTTATGTTAATTAAGGGCCTTACTAATACTGTTGTTACTATTACCATGACACTACGTTCCACCCCAGTGCAGAGCAAAGGCTGTAATGGCATTCTGTAAATAACCAAACGAGCCTCTCAGTACCCATTCAGAGAAGGACATGGGTTTTACCCAATTTACAATCCAGGAGACTGTGAGATCAAAAGACTACCCAATATACTTCTCTTCAAGGATATGGTAGTGAAGAGCCAAAAATAAAGGATGGGATTCCTGATTCTTATTGCTCACATTTAGCTGCTGGGCCACTACCTACGATGTTAAATTATTCATCATTTCTCACAGGGAAGGCAAGCATGCACTTACAAGAAAAGCTGGGTGCAAGAAAAAGGGTTATCAAAGTATTCCCACACTCTTTCAAAAGAGTTAGTTAACTGACAAACATATGCTGCTCTAATGCATTTTCACGTGTAGGCAGCAATTCTCTACATCCTAGGGCTGGAATCCTGTGTGGGGAAAACTGAACTGCTCAGTATATGTAAAAGACAGGCCTCATTAACTCTTGGACATCTTCTCATTTCTTGGTCATAAATCCTATTACCTTGTATTACAAACTGCCATAAAACTCACAGATAAAAGATAATTTATGCTCAGTGTACAGAAGCTAATGTTTCTGTACTCCTGAGAAGCACACAACCAGAAAATGAGAAAGTATGTATGTGAAACCTTAAGCCATTCATATTGAGCATGGCTAGCATGATAAACATGACTCTAAGGGCCTTATGCTCTTCAGCCAGGGTATAGACTAATGGTAATTGATATTACCAAATTTCAAACATAAAATGTATGAACTCTTGCATAAAATATCCTGCTTATAAAGACTGATTACTCCTTATTAAAAATTCAAGCTTTCCTCCCTCCCCTAGTACACGAAATATGACATCTATTCAGTACACAGGTACATTTTTTCTTCTTCCTTTTTATTTCAAACTCCAATCATCACATAAGAAAATGCTTCACAACAAGCATCACATCCTAGAATTCTTACAAAGTCTACCTATTTCTGACTCCTATCCTAATTAGTGTTGCATGGCACACAAAAAGTAACAGCCCTTGGAGTTGGCAGAATCTAAGGCAGCTCAATCTTTTATTTGCTTTTTTTCTGAAGCAATTTAAATTCTTCCAACTTTGGCACCGATTTTAACTGTGTTGGTTATCTGCTCAAAGGAATATTTTGCTTTAGTGAAGACTGAGCAAACGTGCTCATTTAGGCTGCTTGTCATTAGTTTTCTTTTCCCATTCAGACAAGAGAAAATCTTTCACTGTCAATTTATAAATTCTGTAGCTACAAACTATGTTCTCATTGTTTGGGCCCTTCCATAGGTGAAACTCATTTCATGCCTGCTTTCTTTTCTTAAATATTTTTTAGTGGTTTGACATATATTGGTACTAATTTATCTAAATTTGCATACTTACAGTCTATATATCTACATTTCAGCCTCCCACCCAGTTTCTCCATAGAGATCATGGAGACAGGTATTTATGAGATATAATTATTCCCATCTTTTTTCTCTTTTCCTTACAGGAGCTCATCCCTAAAGGTCAGAAATGAACACAACAGAGTTTACTTCCTAGTAGTTTTCTTCACTTTTCATGCCAAAACATTTTTATCTATAGAATTCAAAAACTTGTACTGTCTTCTCATCTATTTCCCAAGAAATGCCCAATACTCAAAGTTCTAATTACTCTTATATTCAGTACTTGGATAATGCTATTAGATGGTGAAAAAAGGTTTTGTTTACCTGGTCCACCTTGCCTGGTAGTCTGCACTGGATCCCAAATCAGGCATTGTCTTTCCTGTCTTCCTCCTACAACCCTGCAGACTTTTAGCAATTCCACAATGTTTCCTGCAACGCTGTGGACCCTTTACAAGTGTGTTAAATATTGATGTATTTCTTCTACCATAACCTTCTACACCAACATTGTAACAATATGAAATCTCTCTCTTTCAAACAATTAACAGATTTTTGGTGGCCTTAGATATCTACTCACACCATCCTCCTCTTAGTTTCTGCACTGGTAACTATAAATTCAGCAGCTTGATTCATTACTCCCCTTGTTATCCTTCCTAGGGGTCATAAGGAATTACCAGTTTATCTGCTGTATCCAAGTATTTCAGACTCTGCCTAGGTACACATGACAGAGAACCACTCTCCAGCTACACTGAACTAAAGGCAAACATTATTTGGAAGCAAAACCATAATTATATTTTGCTCATGCATTTTATCTGAAGAATCCAATAAAGATGAGATTCCTTTTCCCAAGAGAGAAAGGTTTCCGTTCTACATTTATAGAAAATGCAACGTGCTCTCAACTTTATCATTTGCATCAACATTTGAATCTCAAAACCTTGCTTCATTTATTGCACAGTTTCCAGACTTGCATTTCGAACAGTCAGTGGGTCTCCCACTGTGTTAAACTCCCTCCTACCTTGATTTTAAATTACAAAGGAAAGAGGGAGAAAATAGAGAATGTCATGATTGTGGCTGTTTGAAAGAAAAAAATATCAAGCTGAACTCCATTAAAAAAGAAAAGGAAAAAAAAAAAGAAAAAAAGAAAGAAAAAAAAGAGAGAGTACTTCCAAGCTTAGGATTCTTGTTTCTCTCAGTTTAAAAACTACTCACTTTTTAAAAGAAAAACAATTATGCAGGATTAATGTTTTTATCTGGAGGTACGACAACAGTTGACTGAGATGCCAACAGTGACAAGTTTAAAACAGCAATGAAAAGCAATTTTGTGTCAAAGTTAGCACTAAGATTGTTTAAATGGCCTGCCCCTGTATCTGCCCCTTATTTCTGTATGCTAGAAACACACAGATGCCTGAAGTTTCCTGTGGAACTCTCTCCATCTACAAAAAAAATATTAAATGCTTTTTGTATGGCATTATTAAAAATAGAACAAAGAAGTTTTCCAGCAAACAAAACAATTAGCAACCTCCCATTTCTATCTAAAATGCACAGATCATGGTTTTTTTTTTTTAAGTTTTAAAGGGTTTAATTATTCATGGAAGACTCATGAAAGCATCCTTAGGCATGGCATTTTAAAGCCGCTTACGGAAAAGATGAATGAAAATAATTAGAAATCTTTCCAATCTTAGCAAGAGTTTTGTAATTTAAACTGGAAATTGTCCAGTTTATTTCAGCTCTTCAACATGTTCTTAAAAATATCCTAAAGGAAATTTACAGTGGTCAGTGAAGTACTGCACTCACAGATCAATCACAAGCAAGTTACTCCTTACTTTTAGATTTTAACCACAGTTATCCTTTATTTCTCTTTCCCCCTCACTCTGCTGCCTCCATCTATTTAGCTGTACAACTCATGATCAGAGTAATTCCTCACCATACTGGCAAAAGAGCTCCTGTGCCCACCACCTTTCCTGCAGACATAGTGCTTCAAATTGTTAATAGAGCACCTGCCCCTGTGGCTTTGAATCTATAATCTCATAGAACTTCATTAATGCTTTTCTCAAATTACCATGAAGCACATCTGGTGCAAGGTTGTGTCAAATTTACCTGTGAATGTTACTTATTTTAATAGAATAAGCTTTCCAAGAGAAATTGGGAGAGTTAGGTAAGCTTTTAGAAACCTTGCCAAGGGGAAAACATATTTTCCAAAAAATAAATGAATTACTGTTAGAGAACAGTGTTTGATGTTTAGATTTGCCTTTAACTTAAATCTCAGAAGCAGAAGATCAGCAAGGTATTTTGTGTGTGTTGTTTTGTGAATCAATAAATGCAATAACAGATCTGAAAAACTACAGAAATAACACATCTTAAATAAATTCCCTCGCTGATGCTAGATTGATTCCTGTCATAATGAATTGCACCATTCGGAGTGCATAAGAGCTCTGCCTGATGTGTACGTCAGCAACTGCCTCATCCTCTCACATCTTTTCTTTGTCCCTCTTTTTGAAGACATCTGTACTGCTACTCAGCATGCAAACGGGGTATGGGCTAAATATAGACTTATTGGAATCTAATTTAAAAGGGGTTTTTTTATTTTTATTCCCATTTATAATCAATATTCTATATATTCAGTTTTCATACTTTCTGGTTTTCTTATTTCTCCCCTTTTAAACAAATCTATCGTGAACAAATGAAACGTGATCTTTTCCAAAGGAGGGATTCAGAGCCCGTCATTTGCTGTCCACTTGCCTGCAATGTATTTTATATTTCAGCTCTGATCCCACAGAACACAACCGATAAAGTGAGCATTTAATGGTGAAAGACCTGCGGTGTCAGGGTGGGTGGAAGGTCAGTTTATTACAAAGTAACTTCTCACAACACTTACAGGTTGAAGCAGGTAGATCAGCGAGCACTCATGGATAACTATCACTGGAGAAGGAGTGATATTTGTTGCGTGAAAAAGCGTTTCCACCGATGCCATTGTTTGGTCAAAGCGTCCTCCGAGTCCACCCAAAGTCACAATCACATCGATCTAAAAGACAGAACAGAAAGGCTCACCAAGAGAACTCTCAGGAATGATCTTTGGACTCTGAAAATCCACCATAAAATCAATTTTGAGGAAAAAAAAAAAAGAAGAAAAAAGAAATTACTGACTACAGAAAGCAAATGTCAAATACAGTTATTTACTCGGATTACTGATAAATGTCATTATGTGATTTTTAAGCTGAATATTAAAGCACCATAAATCCATGGCCAACATGTGGCACTTTTTAAAAGGACATAACCATTCTCCCTAAAATACAGGCCAGTCTTTGAAGGTATTTATTCTGTCTGTCCAGAATATAGATTCTAGGATGCATCACTCCACACGTAAGCTCCTTGGGTAAGTGTGGTATATCTGAGCCATAGAATTTTCAGTTCTTTACATCATTTCATTATCATACTCAAAGTTCACAGAGCAAATAAAGGAAATATCATGTTAGGCCATCATGTGTCATTCTCATTCCTGCCACAAAGCATTTCAACGTACAAGCAATACCACTCAAAGGCTGGCCCTGCTCAAGATAAAAATAGTACCAAACAGGAAGTTCTGCCCCAAGCAACCAGGACATCACCTCCCAGCTGTCAGGGACAGACAGCCACAGGAGCACTCTCCAGTGCCAGTCACACAGAAAACACCACCTGACTGCTTGCAATACGCCAGAGTTGGACTGCTCCTGCTGAATTCTCTCACACAGGTGTTCCACACTCTGAACATTTTATTTCCTATAAGCAGAAAGGGAGTATTCAAAAGGCTTGGTTAAGAGCTTTTGAGTCCTTAAATAAAAGGTCACTGAGTGCAAGGCATTATTATTATTATTACATCCATTATGTAGATCAGTTATGTTCAGTAATTGTATTTAAAAAAGCTAACACTAAGTCATATCTAGGGCCCTAAGACATTGCAGCTCTGGAGTCTTTAGAAGCTACTTTGACAATGGCCATCTGGTTAAGTTTCCAACTTTACAGAGCTTAAGTCTATGGTTTCTGTGATTATATGAAATTTTACTCAACCCAAGAGCCACATAATGGTGCTCTGTGTATATGGAATGATGTATTAATACCATCAGCTTCTATTTTTATTACCAGGTCTAGAGCTTTATGATTCTGTTGAATATTGTTTTGCATGAAAATTAAGGTCTTGAAGAGATATACCATCTTTCTCATTACCACCTGGAAAATTCTTCAGAGGCCAGAGTGGATCAATATAACACATTGCACTAGCAGCAAACACTGAAACAAAAAAACCTCTTCTTGTACTGCTGACAGCATGTATTTTCTTGCAGATTACATATCACAGAGACCAAATGTACAACCAAGAGAATATGAATGGTAAGAAAAACTACCCTTAAACAGAAGACAAAATAGCAAAAGGTAAAAAGCATGTGTTCCCAGCTAAGTCATAATACCGTAATATATTTTCCCTTTTATTGATTCCACTTTAGAAACAAACTGCTTTTGTTTGACTGGTGATGACTGTGAGTTAAAAGGGTGGATCAATTCTCTGAAAATAATATTACTAATAAGAACCCACCAACAGCCATCAGTTCCCTACCAGACAACCAGCACCAAAATGCTCCCCTCCCTCACTCCCCAAGAGATGCCATGGCAAAAATCAGCTATACTAACCTGGAACCAGAAGGTGATTCTTGTCACCTTAAGGTTCTGGCATATTGACAAAGGATCAGGATCCACATGTATGCTGTTTTTCTTCTAAGCAATGAGACTGAAGCTCTTATATTAGATTAGAATAGTCTTCAAGAAACCAAGCAACTACTGTATAGTTTCTTGGTCTATATATATCTCACCATACACAAGCTTGTTTGTTTTGGCTTTTACAATTGGTACCAATATGAAAGGTAAGAATGAAGGAAATACAGAGTTCCTCTGACTTGGAATTGAAATGATGCAATAACATTCTAAATGTGTTTCTTTCCCTTGTAAATCCTTCTTTGTTATGTGTTTCCCATGAAGTACAGTACCCAGCTCAAGTGATGAAGTGCACACAACCATAGAGTTCTGTGGTAGAGACTGCCAGAGCACTTCAAGTTGAAGAAAAATGTAGTAAAAAGCCCCCAAGTTCTTATATTTTCAAGTAATACAGAATCTTGCTCCAAGCCCTACTCCTTATTCAGTTGTAACTGTGCAGTCTTGTGGATTGGTTACCAAAAAGGAAGAAAATAAAACCAATATAAGATGGAATAGACATGTTGAAAGGGCATTCATAAGCCAGAGGTATGGGGTTGAGGTGTGTTGGGAGAAAGATAATAAAGATGTCTGAAAAGAGAATGTATCTATTATTTAGGGTTTGCATGGATTGTGAAAATGAAAAACACAAGTATGTGACAGCAAACAAACCCAGCTGGAGTATGAGAGGAACAAACAGAGAGAAAAGCTAAAATTCTGCACTTCTATGACAGCTTATAGTACCACCTTTCACTGGATAATCTTGGCAGAAGTGACAGGCATCCAGACATTGTAGACTTTTAGAGCCTTTACTTGAAGGTCTAGTTATTCACACTTTGTTTATTAAAAAACAAAAAAACACAGAGAGGCTAAGTGAACCTTTTCATCCTAAAGCTATCACCTCTGTTAAAAAAAGCAACCCAAAAGCACAACACAAAAATCACAAACTATCAAAACAATCAGTTCCTTCCCTGCAATCACTGCTCCTGTCACTCTGCCAAGAACTTAAGAAAATATATGTGCCATGGAAGCATGTACACAACTCTTTGTCATTCCAGAACCTAAGACAAAATGAATACCCAAGGACTGGTAGAATTTACATATTTCCATGCTACAGAGAGGAAAGACCATTCATTTTTGTACAATGATTTCCTGCATATCACAGGCCACAGAATTAATCCTGTTACTGCTAATGAGCCCAGCAGGCAACATTTGACTAACATGCTGTACTTCAATTGAAATGTCCATGCTTCACTTAAATGTCCCATCATCAGGCCCCTTACACAATTTGTTTTCACACTGTGCCATTCATTTCCTGAAAAAAGGACATAAAATCACAAAAATCTACAGAGAATAGCTTAGATCATTGCAGGCATATTCTCTTGAAATATCTGTAACTGGAATGAAATGCACAGTACCTTTAAAGGCTATCAAGCTTTAACTTAGAAATAGTTGAAGATCTAAGGGTAGGATCCAGTCATCTTTGAAAGATACATCCATACTTTAGTATGTCTTGAGAAAGTTTTAGAAGTCACTATCAAAGAGCAAGGCAATTAAAAGGAGAAGGAAACATACGGCAAGACTTTGTGCTGGCAATTCAGGGATGTATTTTTTCCTTCTCCTGCAAACTGTAACTTAGAGGTGCAGTAACCAAGGGGAGCTGAGGCTTTCACCACATCAGATTGAAGTTACTCAGGTTTTTCCTTCCACTCTCACAGAGATGGTTGAAATGGACAACCAGCTGTAAACTCTTTGCAGGCTTCCTAAACACTGCAAAAGCTGACCCAGCTGATATTCCTCTTTCTAGGGTTAAATGGGTTAAATATAAAGAAGATTTCCACTTCATGACTGAGGAACAGGTATTTAAAGACACAGGAAGCTGGGAACTGCCTGGAGTGGGTAAAAAGAGCGCAATACCTAGCTTTGCAATGTCAGCATCACTATGACATATAAGAGTGAAGTCCAGGGCTCAAAGCGACAGCAAATGGTACCCACTCTTTTCAAAACCATGCTCATTATCTCTGATAAGAAATCCCCTCCCCAGGGAGAGAACAGACAACTCAAAGGACTTTCTTCCCCATAGGTTCACTTTTAGCCAGACAACTTGTGAACAAACATCCCTAGGTCTCAGGGAGGTGGACAGGTTAAAGGAAACAAATTTACTGACAGCAGCCAGCAGCACTGAACCAACTGTAAAGAGGATCACCCCTAAAGGAAAAAAAGAAGGCAAGAGTAATCAAGAAGTTGTAAAAGTTCTGGGGTCATGACTAAACCTCCTCCTCCTCTGAGATCATGGAGACTATCCATTGCTAATATCCAAAATATAAATACACAAATTACAGGTTAGATATTTGGTTGGAACATAGTGGGTTTTTAGCACCTTCTCACTTCACTGAAATCCTTTCATCTTCCACAGCATTTATTAATTTTCTAGACTTCCTAAGATTATTCCCTTAATTTAATTTTTAAAGGCATATGATATAGACAAAAAATTATTGCAGTAATATGCATAGTATGTTGGAAGATTATTATATGCTGAAATATATATACATATATATATATATAAGTATCTTATATTGAAAAATGAACAATTAAGTAGTAGTGTGAATGGTATAATTATTCTTGCTTTATTGGTTTGGCAGTTTATCAGTTTTGGCCAGTTTACAAGAAAAGCATTTTCTTCTTCATAAGGCAATTTGTCAACTCAGGATGTGGCTTAAATTATTTTCTGGTCTTTGCATTGGCTTCGGTATCAAAGACTTTAAAACACACCTAGCACTTCCCTTGGTAACAAATGCATCAGAGTAGATTTTAACTCATTTGCCCATAGCTGTGTCAGAGCTCTAGTGCTGGCCAGTTAAGTATTTTTTTTATATCATCCTCAAAATTGCAATGTAAATTTAATGGACTACTAAAATCCCACAGTCCAATGTTAAATACGTAGCAAGATATTGAGTTGATTATATTGGCTCCCTAGCTCAGTGTTTTACATAAAAGGTATGACATTCATTCCTGCAGAAATGAGATGCTCAACCACACAGCAGCATCTGAACTTTGCTCAGGTAGAATCCTCTTTACTTTAGCTAGTATTTTCTTGTTGCTTCAGCCATCTGACTCTTCTTAGAACAAGAGCTCTCAGCCAAAGGCTGCCATCCTGTCTGTGTACCTGAGATGATAACTTCAATCAGCTTCACCCTCACCTCACTGACTCCACTAATCTATATATTATGTTGTTCCACCTCCCTCACAAAGCATTTTTTCCTTTTTATCTTCACTTTCTTACAGTTTCACTCAAGTGCTTTCTCTATTGGTAATGCTTTTCATTTCAAATAAGAAGTTAATTCTCTCTGGTAATGACAGTAAGTATGCAAACAGATTGCATTTGTCTGTTTAAAGCAAAGAAATATGTATGATGGTAAGATGGAAATGAGAAAGATAATCTCAAAATCCAGAAAGAGACTTGAGCTGTTAGAAACATTTTAAGCTTGGTTTTACTATTGACTTGTGTTTACATCTCTGGTTGAATAACTATTCCATTTTTAAAAAAATGAAGCTTTGGCTTTGCCCTCTCTTGCAGATAAATGGAATGCCTCACAGTGTATGTAACATAATCTAGCATTAGTTGTGGAACATAAACTTCATAACCATTGACTTAATGCTTTATTACTTAAAAAAACCTAATAGACAAAATTCTTGTGAACTGCTGTATCCCAAGCAGTCTGAATTTGACTCCCTGCTTTTGTGCTGAATATTTGTGTATGACCTTGGTCAAACAATGCTCGCTGTGCCTGAGGTAGAGAGGGGATATGAACAACTCCTGCTCTGCTACTGCTGGTCAACTGCATCAAAGCCTTACAATTCTTTTTGTGTGTGAGATCAGGGTCACTGGAATTCCTTATCACCTAAGATTTTCTGCATGAAGGGTTTGTCTGTACTCCTGACTGTTACCATGCCATTCTGAGTAGGTAAAAGCACTAGAACTCTTCAAGCAATCTGTTTACTGATGGTTTGGAGGAAAATGTATGCTGGCTTTGATCCAGACACATTTATTTTGTGAATGAACAAGGATTCCAGGACTATCAATCACTTGTCTTCTGAAAAATCATAAGATCTTCTCATCTTTTAAAACAATATGAAAAAACATTCACAAGCTAACCCTTCTCTTCCCATAACTGAACTACTGGACTATACAGTATGCACTGTGGTATCACTGTTACAGAAGTGTGAAATCAATAGCTAAACCGTCATATCCCCAAGAAAGGAAGACCTGGATTTGTATTAGGAGCAATACAAAAGGCCCTTCAAAGATTATACTGAAAGATTAAAATGGTTTAGCAAATATCTTCAATGATCTAATAGCCACTTCATCCAGCACCAAAAGCTATGTTTGGCATGTGCTTTTAATCCTTCTGAATACTGCCTCCAGGAGTTAAAATAAGAAAATACAAACTAGCTACAAACTCTCATCAATGAACAATTCAAGGAAGGAAAAAAAAATCTTCAAGAGAAGATTTGTGAGCTTTGTATCCTACATTTCTCTTAACTCTGGCTGTCAGTCTTTACCATGGTAGTCTTCCTCCCTCTCCCTCCAATACATTTCCATGTTGTCACAAGATGAGCAGGGCAACACAAGTACAACCCACTGCTTCTCATCCATCAGGGCTCCCAACCTCTGTGCTGATGCCTCACCCCCTGTGGATTCCACACCCCTCAATAAGAGCCAGCCTGCAGCCTGTGCTGGAGGTTAACCCAGCCCTGCAGTGCCAGCAGGTGGGAAGGACACTCTCCTGCACAGGGAAGAGGCTCTTTGTTCCAAAGAGTCTCCCTTCAAAGCCTCTATTCTTCCCCCAATGGTTACAGATCATGGTCCAAACCAGAGAGCCTTGCCCAGACTGTGGCTCCTGCTGCAGCCTGCTTGGCAGAGTCTTGTACAGGAAGGTCCCTGGCTACTCAGGATCTGATGGATCAGACACTGGAAGTTCTGCCTGCTGGCCCACAAACATGATATATATCCTGTATCAGTGAGAGCGTGTGTAGCTTTGCACATCTCCATGAGCCCTGACAACTTTCCCTTACAGTTCTGTGGAGGGTTAATCTCAGCTGGCTGCCAGGCATTCACCCAGCCTCTCTCACTCCCTCTCCTCAACAGAACAGAGGGAGAAAATGATATGAGAAAGCTCATGGGTCAGGACAAGGACAGGGAGATTGTTAATTATCAATTACCATCACAGGCAAAACAGATTTGACTTGGAGAAAATTAATTTAATTTATTGCCAATTAAAAATCAAGTTAGAGAGCAAAAAAAATTACAAAACTAAACCCACCTTTCCATCACTCATCTTTTTATAGGCTCAACTTCCCTCCATTCCTCATTCCTCTATCTCACCATTCCCCTGAGTGGCACAGGGAAACAGGGGACTGTGGTCAATTCATACCAGCTCCTCTCTGTTGCTTCTTCCTCACCATGTTCTGCTACAATTTGGGGTTCTCTCCACAGAATCCAGCCCTACAGGAACAAACTCCTCTGCTGTGGGTCCCCCACATGCTGGCTCCTGCCAGGAGCCTGCTCCTGTATGGGTTTGTCTTCACAGCTTGCAGCTTCCTTCAGGGCACACCCACCTGCTCTGGCACAGGGTCCTCTACTGCCTGCAGTATGGGTATTTGCTCCACCATGGTGTTCCATGGGCAGATACCTGCTCCAGCATGGGCTCCTCTGCACAGGCTGCAGCTCCCTCTGGAGAGACTCACCTGCTCTCCCCAGGGTTCTCCAGGGTGATCTGGAGGCTGGAGCCCCTTCTTCTCCTCTCCCTTTGGGGCTGACACAGCTGTTTGTCCCTCTTTTCCCCTCATCCCTCCTTGCCTGGGCTGAGGGGCTCAGCTGTGCCTCTCCTCATGGACACTTTTGCACTCCACCAGCACCCAGGCACACAGACCAGAGATCTCATTACTGTGCCTGTTTCTCTAGAAGGTTGAGATGAAGAGAAGATGTGTATTTCCTTTCCCACCACAACTTCATCTAGTTCTGTTTCAGCTCCTGCACAGATGGTGGTCCAGGGCCCTTGGAAAGCCCACAAAGGAAGCTAAAAAAACCAGTGATATTGTGAAGCAACAGGGTAGAATTTCTGTAGCCAAAGGTGTCCATATGAAAAACACTGCCAGCTGCCCACAGGCACCCACATCCCTATGAACAGGGAACGCTGACTTCTGACTTAACAGTATTGAGAGTTAAGGCCTTTACCTGTGATGCTCTAGATCAGGTGTGTCTTTAAAACTAATTTTCTGCCTAGTTTTGTTTTCAATTTCCAATATATATAATATATATATACACACACACCTTTTTATTTATTTATTTATTTATTTATTTATTTTTAAATCTGAGTTAAGAGTAACAACTGAGGCACTTTCCCATTGTAACATTTAGCAGGGAAGTCTGTATAAAAGACGTCACAAGTAAGGCAGAGCTTTGGAGGACCTTCACTCTCCTGCAGAAGCATCACAGAGGACATAACAGCCTGAGGCACTTGTGCCCAGCTAGGGTGAGGCATTAGCTCTGCTATTTAAAATGTTTAAACCTGGGTTCACACAGGTCTGAAGATCTCCCAATAGGTCCCAACAGAACAGTAATATTTTCAGCTGGTCTGAACATTAATCTTCATGATGAACAGGGGCAAAATAACCTGTCCTATTATACTCTAGGGACAGATAGAAGACCTGAAACTAAAGATGGAAAATTTTTCTTATGTCTCCCAGGCATTATTCTGTGAATGGTTCTTCTTTTGAGTGATTTCACTGAATACCTGGGCAGTACACAATTACTTTTTTTTCTAAGGGAGTGCAGACTTGCAGAAAGAAGTCTTGAATTTATACTTTTGTTTCAAAGAAGCTGGATGTATTTTTATACCGAAGGAAGTACATTATGATCCAGATGTCAATTTTCCTTCTCAGCGTAGGTTCAGTATTTATAGCAGGTAAGTTAAACACAGCCTGAGTAATTACAGAATGTATTTTATTTTTCTACACTGTCCTCTAGACCGCATAAATTTAGCCACACACTTAAAAGGAAATGAAGCATGATTTCTTAAACTGGAGGCGCTTGTGAAGCTGTAAACTTTTTATGTTCACATTTAATTTGCAGAAAATATTGAGCTTTAATTGTTCAGTACTTAGTTGTTCAGTTGTTTAAAAGGGAAACCAATGGGTTCTTTAGGCAAGTTGAAGAGACCATCCCCTGTCAGTGGCAAAGTAAAAGGCAGATGATTTAATAAGGAATAGCATGAGCATCAGAACTTAGCAAAGCCTGTGAAGACCCTTCAGTCCCTACTTTTTTGAGCTTGTGCTACTGCCTTTTCTTTCTGTGGGAACACTGTAGGTAGGAGCTTTCATATGTTACCAGGCTGCCTCATTTTCTCAATATTTGTTTAGAGTTAAATTACTCCCTCTGCCCCTTCTTGAACAGCATTGGTATGAGCAAAGAGGTGCAGAGTTAAATGTCAGGAAAAGCCAAAGGATTGCAGAAAACAATGACTCCTCAGGACTACAGGCTAAAACATTCATGTGTAGCACCAGCCACACACTTTTACTTTCCAATGGTCTTAATACCTTCCTCTCCCCTCTGCCCCAATACTCCTTTCTAGTCAAGGAAAAGAAAAAAGGAGGAAGAGGCACCAACACTTCAAAAGCTTTTACCAATATTACAATTTCATTGTTTCTCTTAGCTGTTCAAGGCCATACAATATTACAAAAAGAGAGAATATGTCATGGCAAAAAAACCCTAAACAACTCAAAACCAGTAAGGAAGCATTCTTATATACACTACTTAGGTTGAATAAATTTCTTTGAATAATATAAAGAAAGAAGCCACAGGAGAAGTTAATTTGTTGACTGATTCACCCTCTGCTTTAAGGACCAGATCACTGCAGCTCATGAACTTATGAAAGTGTGCTTTCTAAAGCCAGTGTTTCTTACACTCAGAGATGTAGAAAACTGCTAGAAGTTTTTATGAAACTATCTCTACAACAGCCAAAAACCCTGCAATTCTTGACAGGCATCTCAATTTAGTAAGAAGAAACCATATCTGAGATGTTAAAAATGTTCTATTATAATCTGCAGTTAAAATTTATCATAGTAACTCAATTTTTTAAATATGCTTAACAATAAATTTACATTCCATTGACTAAACAGAATCTAATAAAAACAGTTGTAATTTATGGGAGATTTCATAGCACCATAGTATTCATGTGTTAAGCAAAAAAAACCCCAACAAAACCCAAACTCAAGATATTCATGAAAATCCCAGGCAACAAACTGAGCTCTCAGTCCTTGAAATGCAAAAAAAAAAAAAAAAAAAAAATCATGTGTCAAAAGATATGGCTGTTCAAAATCTCTTACTACAATATCCACATCCAAGACGGTGTCAATGCAAGCATGACAGTCTTTTGAGGATAATGATATGTCCTTGTAGCCCAACCACTTTCCCAGCATGAGGGCAGTTACATCAGCAATAGCTGCTCTCAGGGAAGCTGTGCTCCTGCAAAGCAGAAGGGGCTGAAAGGAGGAGGAGAATCACATCTCCTATGAGAAAGTTACAAACAGAGCAAAATTGGTGGTTGCAAAGGGAACAGTACATCGCCTGTAGTAACCTCACGCTTTCTGTTCCAAATATATTTAGCCTTTGACTAAGCTGAGAGAACAGTTGCTAGCTTCCTTATTAGCTTCTGCAGTCCTGTTAATGAGCACATCCTTGATCTCTCAAATCCCTTGAACTGCCTAAATAAACAGTATTTCTCCCCTTGTTCTTCCTCTCCCCAGAGCTTGATATGGGATTTAACTTTTTTAAATAAACAAACTGAAATCAATGTGCTCTCCAGGATCCCTGCCCTGTCTGTGTCTTCAAAAAAAATTATCAGCATAGGTCCAATACAAGTCTCAGTAGAGCATACAAGGATTATGTAAGAAAATTTCTTGGTATGTGATGCACTGTGTTCTTGCAGACACCCATACTGCATAAAATTATTTGAAGGCAAAGACACTCCATGTGTCTTTTGATGTTCACAGCTGCAGTAGAACAGGAAGACACCTTACATGATATTAGGATTCCCTTTGGGAACTGGAAAGTTCTGATATCCTGCATTGTAAGAAATACATTTTGTCATACCTTTACAATGGGAAGCATTAAAATAATTCAGCAGTAGGAAAGATGGATTAGATATTGCATTCCTTGAAGGTAGACGTGGACTTTAGGAGTTAAAATAGTCTTCAAGGATATGTCTGAACACCCTACAGGAGGAATTTACTCCTGTTGAAAAGTCTTACGAAATTCTACATTTTAGAAGTGGGAATTAACAGGAAACACTTTAGATCCATTTGTTTCTTTTGGACAGGAAAGGTTTATGAAGATTGCTATTAATAACTCATGAAAAATCTTTTGATGCAGCACTTGACAGAATAAGAACCTTTTCATTACACATATTTAACTTCCCCTAAAATATATCTCATTTGCATTTTTATTCTCCTTCTGTGAAGCATTAAAAAGAAAAACTCAGTAGTGCCACCAAAACTGAACAGGTTTATTCTCAGCCCTTCCTTCTATATAGGATTTGGTGATAAATCCACAAGCTCCAGTGTCCTTATGGTCCTTCAGGTCCAGTGGTGAAGCAACGGAACTGGTTCTAGGGAGAAGTTATGGATGCCCCATCCTTGGAAGTGTTCCAGGCCAGGCTGGATGGGGCCCTGAGCATTCTGGTCCAGCTGAAGGTGTCCCTGCCTGTGGCTGTGGGTTGGAAATAAATGATCCTTAAGGTCCCTTCTAACCCAAACCATTCTGTGATTCTTATAAAAGCTTCATGTTTCAGCTCCATGTCAGCTTTGGGATATTTTCCAGTCTGCCTCTCCCCACCATTTTGGTTATTTAGTAACTTCCCTGTTCTCAAATCCTGGTAACAGACTACCTTCATTCCTAGGCTTTGCTTTAAGAGCCATTCCTACCACTATTCTCGATACTCTAAAGTCTTCAGAAATGAAAACAAGTAGTGTTCCATCTTGAAATTACCAACTACCAACATGAGCAGCAAAATTATGATTTAGCCAGGAAATTAAACCAACCTATTTGCTGCTAAAAAAAGTATAGCAGTACTTTTTAATATAAACCTCAACTGATAGACAAAACCAAAACTAGGTCAAACAGAGCTCAGTATTTCCAATAATTATCCCATTTCTCTGTGAGACTCATCTTCATGTAAAAAAATTACTATCTTTTAAAGTATCTTCTGATTTTTGTTTTAGGGTACTTTGGGTTTTCCTTAAGGGTTTTTTTTTTTTTTTTTTTTTTTTTTTTTTTTTTTTTTTTTTTTTTTTTTTTTTTTTTTTTTTTCTCATATAAAGATAAACCAGAGAGGGCTTAGGAAATGGTTTGAACATTGCCCAGCTGAAGGTGATACATGAACATCACTGTCTTCTCTTTGGCGCTTTATAAACACAGGATTTCATGAACCTGTTTAGCCTTGCTTAACATAAAAGAAAGTGGACTGATTTGACTTTTAAAAGTACAAAGGGAAGAATGCTTGCATTCACTTGAAAGAGTTAATGCCCTAGACTGCTGACTGATTGAACCCCTGAAGTGTAATTTTAAAATGGAAATGTTAGTGGAGTATCCCTTTATTGCCAAGGGGTTTTAGTTGGTTTGGATATTTTCCCTTTTTCATATTGACACTGGTGCTTTTATCAATTTAAACACACTAACATTAAACCACTAAAAGGCATGTAGGTTTCAATAAAACTCATTTTTTACATCTTCAGCCCATATAACCAAATGAGCTGCTTTAACTTTTTTAAGCAGAAAAGATAATAAAGCTAAATGAAAAGTCCCAGAGCTTAGTTTTAAGACTAAATGGTATTTTAGATGAAACAGTTAAGGAAAGCACAGTTTGTAACTCTGAGATAAAGATAATGGCTTAAATCTATCTTTATATTATGAGTATTCTTCTTGGAGCTGCAAAATTGATAAACACACTTTCAGTTCTCACTGGCATGAACTGCTACAAGCTGAGTGAGACCAGAGATGCTGTTATTGAAAGAGCATTTGATGCATATTGGGAATTGGAGGATCATTCCCAACTATACCACTAGCATCCTGGTAGACTGTGGACAAATTGCTTCTGTACATATACTTTCCAAACTGCAAATCAAAGATAATAGATAATACACTTCTAATGCAAGATCTGTTGATCCCTAAGTAAGAGATATTGTAAGCTTGCCTATCATTTTGCCAGTTCAGTTGGTTTCTTGAAATAGCTTATGTTAAGAAGAGAGAAAATTAAGAACAGAAAGTAGTATCAGACAGAAATAAGTTTATTTGAAAGTCTTGTAATGAAGAAAAGAAAGTACTCACATAACTACAGAATGAATAAAATAGTGATTAAAGCAGTAAAGCAAAATGTGCACACCTAATAGACCATAAACAATGTGAAAGACACACACAGCAGCAATAAAGACAGAGTTATTAAGACATTTTAAAAGTACCAATTAGGGCCAGGAAGGAACAAAGCCAGAAAAGGTGTGCATTTATATACATACTTGCATGTGCATGTAAGTGCATGCATACTCACAGTCATGCAGAAACAGAAATATCTAACAGCCTTTAGGTTGGAAAGAAACTTCAGGAATCAAATTTTCTTGGTGGTACTTCACTGCTTCACTCATCCAATAGTATGCAATTCACAAATTAATTAGGACTGTGGAGAGGGAAGATCAAGACTGATTCTAGCTTGCACATATAAAGGGTATTGCTTTTTTCTAAAATTCACTGCAGTATGTAATTATAAATACATGTAATTAGGTGACTTAGGTCTCACAAAATAACTGCAATACTGCTTTCTGCATGACTTGGCTATGCAACTGAAATATGCAATGTAAATCAGAAATTAATTACCCTGAGGATTCAGAAACTATTCTAAGACTGTTTATTTGAGAAATAAGGAAAAAGCAGTCATGAATTTGGCTAATTATTCCAGAAGACAGAGTTACTGCTCTTTATATTGAACAAGAAGTTAAAGAACTATCGAAGTGTTTTTTCTCCCAGTTTTGTATCTCAGATGACCATCAACTCTGGCTGCATTATTTCCTTGTGGTAAAGACATTTCTAAGCTCTTCTTAAACTAACTACCGGTAAAAATCTAAGCTAACTTTTTTACATCCTTCTTTACAAGTAGGGGGACTGAGTGTCTACCTCACCTGCATTCTCACTCAGCTGACCTCCAAGAAAGCTGCTTGACACAGTTATTATTTGTTCAAAAGCTATTTGGATGAGCAGGAAAAAAGAAAAGGAGGAGGATAAAGGCACAGAGACATGGAAAGTAAATTGCACAAACTTAACCCCTTTGGAACCAAATATTGCCTGCATATGTTCAAGTGAGTTTAAAAACCTCCATGACATAGAACTTCTATAGAGGTGACTGATAAATCAGAGCAGAAATTTTATCCATTAAGTATAGTAGATAAATGCTAACTTATTCTCCGACCAATGGATGGACTCCTGTTTTAAGTACCTCAGCCACTCACACTTGGGATTTCATCCAGACAAACAACCTCATGGGATCGTGGATCCACAGTATACATTGAATGCAATTAACTTCCCAGCTTAACATATTGCTACCCAGAAATAGCAGCAAACACAACATGACTGTGGCACCAATTTGTCAAAGATACTGGAGAGATACTTTCTTTGTTTTGTAACTTCAACTATAAATCACGGGGAAACAAATTTGTAGTGTCTCTTTGTCTTATTCCTCTTTGACATGCTTTAGATAGAGTGGGGAAAATAAAAACTGCAGACAAATATATTTTTTCTGGCACCAGAAAGACATATTCCACCTAGTTAATACTCTGAATTAGAAGGAAAGCTTTTATGATATTTTACAGGAGGAAAAGAACTCTACTTTGTGACATGCAAGTTTGTCCTCGAGGTGAAAAAACACAAATGCAGATGAAGAACCCCTTCTTTATCCACTTCTAATTTTCAGACCCCAGACCTCCTTTTCTTCTCACCTGTGTGTACCTCTCAGGTGACCACAGAATTCTAAGACAGCTTTCTTTGCTGAAAAAAATTGCATTCTCCTTAAAGATTTTAGGTCTATGGCTGGAATAGTCTGTTGTCTTACACCTTGACATTTTCTATGGCAGAATGTTACCCATAAAGAAACCTAAATTAAGTACAAATTAAGGTATTTAAAGAGGCTAGAGTTTCAGAAGATCCAAGAGGTTGCATCCATAAACCGAGGCCACTGTGTTTTGCAAGCACTCAGAATCTCTGTGTCATACAGAGACCAGACATCAAGCTACTCTCTGCATTACCAGGACATTCTGAAGAATCACCAAACCTCCTTCTAAAGAATTGTATCCAATACTTCTGAACAAAGGGAAAATTAGAAACCAAACTAATTATTTATAGAGTTGTGATACAGTTTTGTCTTACGTTTGTTTAAGTTTCACATTTTAGCTCCCTTAGTGGAGTCAATGACTTCTTCAAATTCCTTAGTCAGAGAATACAGAAGACCAAAAGCAGAAATGCATTACACTTTATCCAGTGTGCATGAGTAAGGTACCATCTTATGTTTTATGGAATAGGCACAGCAAACAAGAAGTAGCCAGCATCTAATGATCATGGTGCTTAGTTTTAGAAAATTTATCTGTGTTACTTCTTGAACCTCTGAAAAACTCGTATTTTATTTAAAGCACACCTTTAACATGTAACAGCGTACAATTATAACTGAACTGAAATCTTAGGTTTAGTGCATTGGCACAAACGCTACACAATTACTGCAATTACACTCAGGCTTGTACTTTATAAAATATCCTCAAAGATTACAATGTGGTATCCTTTACCAACTGAACATGGCTTTACTGTGAGAGTGATCACAGAAATCCAACTTTCACAAATAGACTACTTATTGTTTAAACACACCTGCTGTAGCAGTCATGTTCCCATTGCTCTTATTTTAACCACACATTGACTACTCATCATAAAACCTCTTGTAATAGCTTAAAAAAATTCCCTCTCTAGCAATAGCTGGGATTAGACAATGAACTGAATTCAAGAAATATTTAAGTTCTTCATTGTAAGGGCATTTCTATTAGGAGGAAAGCACCGTACTTGACAAATTCAAAACAAATCCTAGGCATAAGTGGTTCATCTGTTCCAATGGCACTCATTGCCATTCCTGTCCTAGATGGAAAGACACCCCTCTGAGCTCTTGTGATGATGAGTAATAGGGGGAGAGAAAAAAACTGTTTTACAAAGAGTTTCCTGGCTCACAGACAGAGGGTAAGAGAAGTGTATGGTGAAACCATCCCATCTCTGTCTATACTAATGAGGAAGAAAAACCCTGATGAACAGCAGCACTGTATTGAGATGCAATTGCAGATGAGCACTGTGTGATAGCACTCCAAAGTGTCCCATGGACATATATTGTCTTTAGAAGAACAAGAAGTTTTAAAAAAACTTAAGCAAAAATAGATGATTTTTTCCCTCCTCAGCCTGGAGTGAGGAGGGAAGAAGGAGAGAAGGATATTGGCATTTCAATCCCTTGCTTCTTTGTTGGAGTATGTGATCAGGAAATTGGGCAACTTTCTTATCCTGCTACAATGAAAATGGGAAAAGACGTTTACATGTCTCTTTCCATGTTGTGTTATTGTTATAATTTTCTTACACGTCTCTTGTTGTCACTGTGGGTAAAGGAGGCAGCAGCTGCTCCCTTTCTTCACTCATACATGAAGAGCAGAAGAGAGACCTCAGCTCTTATGAATGATTGTTCCATGGGGAGGAAAGGGCAGCAATCCCAAGAGCTTATCTACTGCTGACACATCGCACTTGAAATTCCCAAGGAATTTTAACTGTGCATCTCAGAGACAAAACAAGCAGGCCTCTAATATCAAACTGTGAAAGAGGAGGGGGAATGTTGCCTCTCTTGCCTTTCCAATGAAAAGAGCTGGACAACTCCAAATGGCTTCTTTTACGTTTAGTGCATTGGTTACTCTGCAAAGTCTGCCTTTGATTCCAGGGGAACATTTTGCAGAAGGAGGTATTGCTTACCATTTGTAGTGTTGCTAGGATAAGATTTTCCCTCTCCATTTCCCCTTTGAAAGGGGAGAGAAAGGGGATGAACATCAAGGCTTAGTGTGCCAAGACTTGAAAATATATTTACATGCCGAAGTAGGACTCTTGCTTTGAACACCAGCCACAACCGCCTTCTGCACTTTGGGTAGTTCATTAACAGAAATCAATACAAGCTGCCTTTTAAGAAAGTTAACACTTGTTCATCGACACACTTTGTAATTCCTTTCAGCAGAAGCATCAATGCTTACAAGGTGGGCAGTAAATTATGGCAAAACTGCAGAATATCAAGGCTACTGAAAATAGTTTCATTTCAGCGCAAACTTGAAAGATAAACCTAAATACAATGAGAAAGAGAGAATTACTAAGATACTGAGAAAAAAGATGTGTTGTCTTTACCTGCAGGCCCTTCTTCTCTATCTTTTTCTGAAGTATTTGAAGGCACTTGGTGAAATCTGTGAGGTCCTGATCCATGGTCTCAATTAATTCACATCCCTAGTGAAGAAGCAACAGAGAGAGGGGAAAAATAAAAGTCAGTAATTTTGAGAACTAATGACATCCTTGATGAAATTAACTGCAGACAACCACTCAGAGTCTCTGCTTGGAGATGCAGAACTAAGTAAAAGACCCTTACAGAGTCCAAAAACAGTAGGTCCCAGCTGAACTAGTTACTATAAACCAGCAGTTTGATAGGTTCAGGAGTATATATTCAAAAGACATTGAGTATGTGTGAGGTTTGGATAAGCATGTTTTACAATGCTCTGCTGAATGGACAAGTTCTGGTGTAGTGAACCCTAGGTGATCAGTAACTTTCAGGAAAATGACTGTTCTCTCTGGTGCTGCACTTACTATGTCTCTGCTACATACATTCAAACCTGTATAAATGTGAGCATACAAAAGTGTTCAAACATCCCAGAAACAGTGCAGCTGTACTGCTATTAATTTGCAGTGATTCAACAACAATTTCCTTGCACTGGGCTATTATTGTGGTGGTGGGTTTTGTTAAGCTGTTTTAGAGTTATGTATCCCAATGGTTCATCTCTGCTCCCCTCACACCAAATAATCAGCTACTGTCCAAAGGTATCTCCTCCCCTGTCCCTTTGTCCATCTGTCCTGGCCCTGCTCTTGCTCTGGAAGCTTTGGTCAGCTGTCCATCTCCCTCCTGATCCTGCCCTATGTTATAGAAAAATACCTGTCAGTCCAGCCTGGGGCCAATCACCGTTCTGCCCCACGCCCTCCACCCCCTGGTTTCAAAGTGGGCATGTGGGCTCTGTTCAACCTCTTTTCCATCCTGCTCTCTTGGGAATAAAGATCTCTGAGAAACCATGTGGAAAAGAGCCTTCTCTCAACCTTGCTCTGAAACCTAGACACTGCAACACCTGTTGCCATCGAAGAACAGCCTTGTTCTGCACCACTCCCAAATCTGCAGGCAGATTTGGGAATGGCCCCTGGCACTGTCAGGGATCTACTGTGGAACTACTGGCCAGTGTCATTTTATGGCTGAGAACACAGAGAAGAGCAGGAGTTGAGATTTCTTAACTGAGACCTAAAGCAATTTCTAAGCCTCTGATAAAAAGCTGAGTAAGGAAAAGTGAAGTGTATCTACCACATAAAGTCACTATTCAAAGAGGTTTAAAGAATAAAAAATACCCAATACAGCATTGTGAATAAAAATAAGAATCATACACATTGGATTTAGAAGTTCCCTTTCCTACCACTTCAAGGTCCCCTTAAAAGCCTCCTAGCTTTGTCTTACTTGACAGATTTTATGTTTCTGCTATACACAATAAAAACTGATAAGAGAAAAGCATTCAGAATACAGGATCTTCGTATGTGTGCCTCTGTGTATAAAGTACACTACTCTGTTACATCAGAAAAAAATCCTAAACAACAAAGCCAACATAAAAATGTTAAAGTTGCCTTTACCTTGGTGGTAAAAATAAAGGTACAGAAGAAAAAATTTCCCAGATTAGTGAAGGCATGGAGTTTAGTGAATTGCATGAAACAAAGTTACAAGCCTCCAACAGGAAGACATTCGCTACCACTGAAATGCTTCCCCACACAGCCAGAATGCATATAAAATCAAATGAAGTCATCAGGCAGTAGGGGATTTGGATAAAGTAGAAGAGAAAAATGAGAAGATAATAACAGGTTTTCTATTACACTTCTCTCCTCAATAACTTCTGAAAGAAAACTGGCCAAAAGTAGCAGCCTTTCTGAGACCTGATATTGCTCTAAATATTTTTTCAAGTAGTAATAATAGGCTTGCCAAGATGAAGCATCATGTAGCTGCAAGAGCACATGAGCACTTCTACCTCAGTTGTAGAAGTGATGCTGCTTTCCCTGCAAAGCAGTGAGGGAAAAGGTAGCTGGATTCTGCACTCAGTGCAAAGCACAAAACTCTTTGAAGAGCAGCCATATCTCCACTCTTCTCTAAAAAAAGGCCAAAACGTAAAATCAGCAGGAGAAGTGACACAGGCCATCTGGAGCCTGTAATGAACATGCAAGTTTGGCAACAGCAGCCACAGACACCCAGGGGGCCCAGAAAAGGTATAGGGTTGTTCAGTCCCACTCAGGAAAGCTCAGTCAGATCTGAAAACTACTGAAGGGAACTTGTTTATCAAAGCCACTCTAAATGAAAAGGTGTCTCATTCACTAAGGATGGGGGGCTCTCAGACAGCCTTGATATCAGCACTGATAGTGGGAAGAGAGACCAAGCTGTAAGAAACTGTGAACAGACAGGACCTCAGTATTTCTCAGACAGCCTCTGAGCAGCTTGAGAACATGACAGATGAAGACTAAATCAGTGGCAGGGACAGCTACTGCTGAGTATGGGAGAAGACACAACCTCAGTTGCCAGCTCTTAAATTAGCCGTAGAGAAGTCAAGCCTTTTATCTTTTACCAGGGCCATTCCTTGGCTTCACAGCATTGGCAGAAGTAAGCAGTCCATAGATACCAATTTATGAATGAAAACTTTAACCCTCACTCTCCCTCAGCATTTCAAAATACTCCTTCCTTATGTCATTAACAAGCCTGATCTTGAACAGGCAAGTTTGTCAGCAGAAGGTTGCACTTCTACTTTCCACACAGGGAATATCAAGGTGTTAGGGTTTTTATGGTTTTTTTTTTTTTTTTTTTTTTTTTTTTTTTTTTTTTAATTTTTTTTATTTTTTTTTTTTTTTAATAATGATGGTCTACAACAACTTAAACTATAATTTATTATTTTATGCTACTACTAGAAATATTTCTCTTGAGTTTAATTCTTGCCTAGCTTCTCAGGATGTTCTCTGACAAAAAAAATATTCCAGAGGAACTGCAGGGTACTACCAAGGCAAAATAGCATTAGCATGGTGACTGGAGGGCACTGACGGTCATTCAGCTCCAGGAGAAAGCTGTGATGCAGCATGCATAGACAACCTATGTTCAGCCCTGCTACTGTCTACTGTGCATATTCACAATAAAAGGCCTCAAACACATATCACTCGAATGCAATGTAAATATGCGAATGGGGTATCAAATGTACAGTTTATTAAAGGCAGGTACTGTACCTGTGATTACAGTGAGAGGGTACTGAGGCTTATAAGTGCCTGGAATTGTTTACTCACCACTGTAAACTTTAATGCTTTACACAAGTACTGCTGTAGGTCATTGTATCAAAAAATGCTGATAGAGTGCTACCATTAAAGCCATCACTTTCTTCAAATTAAACTGTGATTTCTCATTCTCTTTCCACATAAAACAGATAACCAGTTGTAGAACTGGCAGAGATTTTAGTACTGCTCCTTTTGCCACAACGTCAAAGAGACTGGCATGGTCAGACTGAACTGGGGGAGCGGACAAGCAGCAGAACTGGAATCCTCCTGCATCCTCTTTACAGTCTTACTGAAATTAATGTCTGTGCAGTTCATGTTCATTGATGGTATAAGAGCCTCAGATAAATCTGTTGCTCCTGACATATCAAGTCCAGTATTTCATGCCACAGAACTGGATGACAATTCTAATGCAGTTCCTTTCAACCTTCACCACATTATTCTGGAATGACAAAAATCTTCAAGACAGAGCTATCCAATGCAGTCAGACTTTAATGAAAGGACAGTGTAACAATGGCAAGATAGGCAATAACACTTGTAGTTTTATAGATACCTGCTCAACTTAATAACATTAACCTTTGGTAAGAAAGTTAAAAAGCCAAACAAATTTAACATTAGGAAAGGTTAGAAAAATCAATAGCACACAGCAGGAAAGAAAACAATAGATTGCATCTGATGACAATATAGCTTTGGTGAATGATAGGATGAGGCACAGAGTATAAGGCTTTTGCTGTTCTGTCTTATTATAGCAGCTATGGGAGGCACTTTGCTAAAGAAGGAGGAGTGTGTCAGACACACATAATAGGATTATTGAACCTTATATTTCAGACAGACACTGAATTCAGACAGGCACTGAAATGTCAATCTGAACAATCCCGGCATTTCTCCATTTTTAGCAATGTTTCATATCACAGGATATTGTGTTTGCAGAAAGCAGCGTGTAGTTGCCAAATCTTCCATGTTCTTCTTAATCTTTTATTAAGAGAACGTAATGTCTTTTTGTTTCTGTAATATTCCTGAGTATGAGAACATAATTAGAATAGAATACATAAAATATCCTAATGTGTACTCTATCTCTCAGGTCTTTCTACAGCAAACCATTTGAGGCTGTCTTTTGAAGCCTGTATTTGGCTGTGCTCAGTGGGTGCACCAGTGACATTCAGTTCAGTCCTCTAACAATTCCTGAGCAGAGAGGCTCAATTTTGAGCTATCAATCTCAAACAGATGTGCTTATGTATAGTGTTAATGGCACACATTCTCAAGCAAAAAGAGGAGAAAGGAGACGGCCTGTAGAGCCTTTCAAAATCACAGCACTGACAGATAAATTTTAAGAAACCTATATAAATTAAACGTTATCTCCAAACATTCTCCTTCCCCTAGACTTTGCTTGCACAAACAGTAATGTACCCACTTAATCCTAATATTTCACTGACCAACTGAGTAAGAGCTATAGATTCTCAGAACTATTTCATTTGGAAGGGACTTTTCAAAGTCATCTCGTCCGATCTCTTGCTAAGAGTACGCTGGATTTGCTCAGGTTTCTCAAGGCCCTTTCCAGTCCAGGTTTAGCTGGAAAGGGAGTCACATCTCCCAGGATGAAGATGTCATTTCCCTGGGCAAACCACTTCCAGTGCTTGACCACTCTTGTGAATTTCTTTTTCCTAGTTAGAGGGATCTCTTGTATTGCCAGTTGTGATTGTTGCTTCTTTTCCTATCTCAACTTAAGGAAGAATCTCTTTCTGTTTTAGACAGCAGTATGATCTGCTGCTAACTTTTGCTTCTGGAGGTTTGAACAAGACAGTTCACAGCCATTTCTCACGTCATATGTTCTAGACTTCCCTAAAATATATTTCCCTCACTTGTACTGTATCAGCGTGCAGTATTTCCACCTCAGAGAACCTGAAGGGGTCATTTAAGAGCAAGGAGGCAGAGAGTTCCCAGATCTCTCTTCCTTTTAAAGTAAATTTCTGGCCACAGGGAATTTCATTTTGCCCCTCTGGTATCCTTTTCCTCTTTAGCTCACCCAGAGAATAACTCCAACCTTCACATTCCTCATATGCTGGCTGCAGCCATCTGAAAGTTTTGGTGTCCCCAACATTTTCATACACAAATGTGAAGCAGACAAGCATTTACATCCTGAATTGGACTCAATGCAATTGATACTGAAAAACAACTCTAGGAAAAAGCATACATGAATTGAAGCAAAGTTGCTGCAATGCTCTAGATACAGAAAGATGAACAGAAATGGACTGCAGGATCTGACTGAAGGTCTTGGATCAGGCCTAGCAAAGAAAATAAAACATGTGGATACATCACCCTACAAGTTCAACAGATGACAGACATTATGTTCTACCACCTCATCTGTAATAGGAGGGTGGTTTTTGAGGCCAGAGCATTCAATCAGTACCAGAAAGAAAAAACAAAACAAAACAAAACAAAACAAAACAAAACAAAACAAAACAAAACAAAACATAGTTGGGGAAAATTTGTTTGCAGAGATGGCAGAAACCCAGACAGTGATTGTTAGCCCAGTATTCCACAGCTGATCCACATCACCTCTATCAGAATCAAAACCAAGCCTAGCACGGGATGAAGATGAGGCAGGCTAGAATGTCATAGGACACTTCTGAAAACATTTAAAGATACAGGATTGTAGAGAGACATGCAGCTCTAATTTGAGTTACATACAGCCATAAAAGTTGCATAGATTTCCTATAGGTGGTAAATTGCTGGAGACTGAGTTAGCAGGATTAGCACCAAACTAACACGGCTGGTTTATCTCTATGAATTACAACCAGTAGGAAATTAGTGAATTGAAACCTTTTGCATTTGGGGAGCAGGATGCAAGGAAGGTAGGCAAAGCAGTTCAGTTCACTGACTCCTTTTGGGGATTTCAAATACTGTTGAACAAAGTGCTGAACTGCTTCTCTTCAACTCAGTTTAATTGTATGAATTGTCTTCTTATTTTTGATATGGAGAACAAACCAAATATGTGCAATTGGTGAAAATTATCTTTGATATTTAAATAGCCAAAATACTTAATAAAGTGAAATGAATTTTCTTCTAGTTTTTGGACTCAAATTTGGCTGACTGCCTGGCATCAGTACAAACCTAACACTGTATAGAATGCTTGGCCCTCAGTCCTATGGTTCATGATGTTTTCACTCAACCAATTGTACACTAAGTGAGGCTACCCTTCAGATTTACTAAAATAATTTATTATTCATGTTGAAGCCTATGCTCTGAAAGCCAAATAACTGAAATTTACACTCAGGTGAAAGCCCCATTACTGAAAAGCAAACCAAGAATGTTCAGGTTTGACCATCACTTCTAACCTTATATAATATCACCTGATTTCTTAAACAAGTACTACCTGATGGCAGAAACAAAATCAGTAAATATATGTAAACATACTCACACTTCCACAACCCGGAAGCTACATGAACTTGTCAAATTTGACAAGCATTTAAAACAACAAAAAAAGCACTCTCAAGTAGTGAAACTCAAGTAGTGGAAACTGACTGCAACAGCTGCAATCTCTCCTCCCTTTACCTATTTCTATTTTGATGTGATCTTTTCCACAGTGAATAAAATGTTTCCTGGTTTTGTTTTTAATGAGGCAGCATGTGGCTTCTGATGGAGGATTTTTTTTTTTTTTATACCATGCATTCTATGTTGAGATAATAGCAATGAAAGAGTTCATCTGCATTAATTAGGTTGCCCCCTTTCAAAAGAAAAGTCTATTGTTCATGAAATAGCAATTATTTAAAATGAACAAAATATGAGTCTGTTTAGTTGGTATCTGACCAATACCAAAGAGAGCCAACAACACTTTCTTTGCCACTAATAGATACCAAAAAACAAAACCCCAAATGTTTCTAAATCTAAAAAAACAAATGGAAGTAATCCGCTCCCCAAATATAAAAAAAAACCAAAAACAAAAACAAAAACAAAAACCAAAAAAAAAAAAAAAAAAAAAAAAAAAAAAACCAAAAAAAAAAAAAAAAAAAAAAAAACCAAAAAAAACCAAACAAAAAACAAACCAACAAACCCCACAAACAGACACAAAACCCCCTCCCCAGCACAGTTAATGTTCCACTTGCTGGAAAGATTCCCGGTATTTATTGGTACTGGAGCAAATTCTGCTGATGTATTAAGTTTGGTGAATGAAAGCAAGCAAATGCTCACAGGTCAGAAAGTGCATTAATATACACATCACTGCAACACCTTTATTAGAAGGCCACTTACATCTTTTAAAACTTTTAAATAACTGAAAGTGTGTTGCGTGAGAAAGGTCTGTCAGGAGTTGCAGTCTCATATTAAACCCATATCTCTCGATACCCATTTCTGGCATTTAAACAGTAGACCTACTTTTGCACATCCCTGTGCAACCCAAACATGTTATTTTTCCAATCTGATGATTAAAACTGAGCACAGTACAGCAGTGACAGCCACCTGCTATTTTTGGATCTTCTCTGAAATTTCCCTTATGTGCCCTTCCTTGTCTGAAAAATAAAGGTTCAGAGAGAGAAGTTTTAATTGATGTCAGTCTCCCTCTGTAATCAGCACTGTGAAAAGCTTTGTCTACCAAGATTTGCCCTTTGGATCCTAACCTAGGGATGGGTCTGATTACAGTACTTTGCTTTTCTTGGAAAATAACTAGAAAACAGTAATTGCCCCTCTGTGTGCATTTACTCACTAAGATATGAGGTAGCTCTTGGAATGGAAATCAGTGCTGGAATTGCACCAGGGTCTGACAAAAGGGAAGCATGTGCCACCTACTGTAGACAGCAAGAGCCACTACCCAGCTGTGCTTTTGGCAGTCTTTTTTGTTGACTTGTATGCACTCTGAACCAAGACAAAGAACTGGATAATTTTCAAAAATGAGGTAACTACACTTAAACGAATACTATAACTACCTTTGGCACTCACACCAATGCAAGTAAGAGTCAAACACTCTTCTGAAATTAAGCAAGAAAGAGAAAAGCTACCTTAATACAAATCCTATTTGTGCCCCACAAAGCTGAAGAAATAGGGAATGTAGTATTCCTTGCAATTCAACCATTTGAGCTGGGAGGGAGCGAGAGAGGCCATCTGTGTTACGTTTCAAACTTCCCACATCAATTTAATTGGTGTAAAACCTGTAACCAAACAGGTTTTTGTTTTGGCTTTTGTGATTTTTTATTATTAATATTATTATTATTTTATTTTGTTATTGTTAATTAAGAGGACTTTAGGTTTACAACTCTTGCTTTTTACCACACAGGATGACAGACACCCTAAAGAACTAAAGTTAATAAGCAGACACTGTATTTGAATCGACTTCAGTTTCCAGACTAATTGCCAAGTCTCAAGAACAACTCAAGGTAAGAAAAACAAGGAGAAAACAGCAACGCTTGTACTGAAGTGTTTTTAAAGATCTGGGCTGACAAATTTTAGACAACCTAAACACTATCTTAACACGTTCCTTTGCCAGCAGCCAAGAAACCCAAGAGCACTGTGACTGTGAAAAATGCATAGAAAACAGCCAAAGAGATGTTAACTTGATGGCATAAAATTCCCTGCAAGGCGTTTCTAATCATTAATCTTATTTAAGTATCTATGACTAGTACACCTAGTCCTCCTCTCTTGCACTTAAACAGACTTTAGGCAACAGAATTTTCATTCCTCACCGAGTATTTCCCAGTATGTCCTTAGTTTCAAAGATATGTAATTGCTCTGAAAAGAATTTGGATTGTTAGAGTAGAGCTGCACTTTAAATATTGATTACTGGAGAGATTTTATTAAAACCAGGCTCCAAATGTGTGCTAAGGGAAAAAAAAAAAGGAAAAAAAAAAGGGTATTCTTACAAAACTCTGTCTATGAGTACAAGATGAGTAGAAAGGGATTTGAAGATTTTGATTATCTGAAGACAGCAAATTGAAAGAAGAAATGTCCTTCTATTTGTGGAAAAATCTCCAAAAAATTGTGTTATCAGTACATTTCTGTGGTGGTGCTTAAATTCAATTCCAATTGGGTTTTCACTGCTCCGGTTTGGTTTTATAATTTGTGTTTTATAATTTTGTATTTATTCCTATTGTTTAAGATGGCCTCTCCTTCCCTCTCCTTTTCTCCTTCCCTCAGACTTTCCTTCCCCCCCCCAAACCTTCCCGCCAAAATCTTGGTTGTCCTGGTAACCCCATCCCATAATAGTTGTTTGCCACTTTTCGGTTACCTGTCAATCTTTAAGTTATATAACTTCCCCACCCCCTCATCATGTATTCCTCCTCCCCAAGTTACCTGTTACTGGTTCAAAAGTTCTGCATCCCTCATTATACGTTGGCAAAGAGTTTTAATTGGTCCCACGCGATCCCACCCACGAACCTACTCAATAAAAAGCCGTGCCATCTTGAGGCCAGCGTCTCTCTTCGGAGCGCTGCCTCGGGGACACGCATCCCCTTGTTGCACCTCTTGAGAGTCCCGCCTTTCTATTCTGCGCACCATCCGCACCTTGGTCGAGTTTGCCCACGCCTCTGGCAAAGTGGCCCCTGGATGTAGTGGCGGCAGGGCTGGCCGGAGCTGCACCCATTGGAAAGCCGAACCACTGCAAGCTGGCGCCCAATGCGGGGCTGTCACGCGTGGGCGAAGAACTGGCAGCTCGACGGCGACGGCTCTGACGCTGTGCCCTCAATTTGAGAGCCACGTGCTCGAATCCGGTCCGTCGGGACCTTTTACGGATTTTTCATTGTCGTCGCGCCTCCTGGTGGCAGGTGCGCTCCCGGGAGGGAGGAGAGGGTAGCTCCACAGCACCCAGTGGGGTCCTCTTCAGTGCGGATTTACCCCAGACCAAACCGCTGTACCCACGCAGGAACCAGGGACGGGTAAGCGAGTGAGCCCCTTGCCCTCACCCTACCCAAAAAGGGGGGTCCAGCCCAGGAGAGACTGTCCTCGGGGGGATCCAGCCGCGCGGCGCTCGGGGGGGGGTTGTTTTCCTCTCTCGGGTTTTACTTTCGGTTCCTGTTTTTATTTCGTTTTGTTGTTTTATGTTTTAAGTTTTCGCGGCTCTGAGCGGGAAGCAGCTCGCTCGGGTATCGGGGGAAGCGACAGGGGCGCGCCGCGGCAGGTATCAGGAAGCCGCGAGTCGGGAGCAACACGGCAGAGCCCGTGGTGTAGTGGTTAGGGTTCAGCGCTCTGACCGCCGCGACCTGGGTTCGATTCCCGGTGAAGCCGGTTGCCCCGGGAGCGGGATCGCGGGACCGGAGCGGCGCCGTGCTCGTCTTTTTGCCGGCCCGGGCGCGGGAGACGTGAGTTCGATTCCCGGTCGGGACGGGGACCGCGGAAGCGGCGGAACCCGGCGGGTCCCGGCGCGGAGCCCCCCCGCTTTTTGTCTGCGCATGGGCACAGACGGGGTTTAAAGCGGGCTTTTTTGTTTTACGCGGCACCTCTGGGGCGGAGGCAGCGGCGGGGAGCTGCCTGACTGGAGTTTTTTGTGCTGGGATTCGGTTTTTAGTTTATTTTTTTTTGCGGAACGGTTTGGAAGTGGAGAATGGGTGCCAGGCTCTCGGCAGAAGAGAAAGGCGTTTTTCGTTGTTTTGTTGGTGTTCTGAGTTTTAATAATGTTAAGTTTTCTAAAGGAGAACTGAAGCGTTTTGTGCGCATGCTCTGTCTGCATTTCCCCGAAACGAACCCGGAAGTTGTGACGAACCCCCGATATTGGGACCCCGTCATCTTAAAACTTACCAAATTAGCTGCGTCCGGGGACAAAAATGCGGCGAAATACCTGTTCTGGTCGCGGCAAATTCAAACTGCCGTGATAAACATGAAAGGAGTGCAGAAAGAGCAGTCTCCCGGAGAAAGCTCTGTTTCCCCCCGTTCTATATCCCGCTCCCCCTCACCCCGCCGTGGCATCCTCAGAGGTGCAGCGGGCATAACCCAGCCCGCCAGCCCTGGCGCTCTCAGGACGCCATCCCCCCGCCTGGGACAGACAGGGCAGTCTGCCCGGGATGTCCAACGGAGCACTGGCCACGCTCCCGAGGAATCTTCCCTTCCCCGAGCCTCCCTAAACAAACCCCGAGTTCGGTTCAGTGTTAATGTAGAAGAATGCACGCAAAGCGCCCGCACGGAGCCGCTCGGCGCCCGCGCGGGGGGCGCGGGGGGCGCTGGCGCGGAGCCGCTCGGCGCCCGCGCGGGAGGCGCGGGGGAAAAGCCGCTCGGCGACCGCGCGGCAGGCGCGGAGCCGCGCGGCGACCGCGTGGCAGGCGTCCATGCGGAAGAACCGCATGGCGACCGCGTGGCACAGGCATGCGGCTTCCATGCGGCAAACGCACGCGGTGTCCATGAGGCAGGGGCACGCGCCGCCCATGCGACAAACGCACGCGGCTTCCATGCGGAAGGAGACCCCGGCGCCGATGCAGAATGCGCATGCGGCTTCCATGCGGCAGGCGCATGCGGCGTCCACGCGGAAAGCGCGCGCTGCGCGCGCGTGGAATGCGCACGCGGTGCCCACGCGGGAGAAGCGCGTGGCAGCCATGCGGCAGAGGCGCTGGCACGCGGCGCTCGCGCGGCAGAGGCTCGGAATGGCGGCGGCCGCATGGCGCGGTCGTTCTCTTTGTCCGCCCTGCCCGCCAGCCCGCTGCCGGGGGCGCCGCTCGCCGCCGCCGCCGCCATGGCCCCGCTCCCGTTCCCTTCCCCTTCCCAGTCTCCCAAGTTTTCCCCCCCCAACCCTTTTCTGTCCCCTTCCACTCTTCCCCGAGGCTGTCCCTGTCCTGAAACCCCTTCCTATGACCCCCCCACCTGCCGCTCCTCCCGAGTCTCCACCCAAAACCACTCCTCCGAAGGCGTGTCTTTCCCAGACCCTGGCACGCCCCCCTCCCGTCGCAGGCCACTCCCCTTGGTGACGCCCAAGTCCCGCCCACTGCCTCCCGGTTCCCACGCCCCTTCTTCCGGTTCCCACGCTTGGGGCAAGGAGGGGGAGGGGTGGGATCCAGGAAGTGATGGTCCCCATGTCCCTTCTCTCGCTCCAGTTACCTACAGGAGGGGTAGGGGAGGGCATGAGGAGGCAAAGTGGCAGCAGTTGTCCCAGAATGTTGTCAGGGAACTCATGAAGGCCCTCAAGGAGTACGGCCGCATGAGTCCGTACTTCCTTGGTTTGTTAGATGGCCAAGTTACCGGGAGTGAGGTTGTCCCCCATGACATCAAGTACCTTTTCAGGTGCTTGCATTCCAGAACTGAGTATCAGCTCTGGTTTGCAACCTGGAAAAGGCACTTGCAGGACGCTCTCCCAGGATGGTCAAAGGACCCTGACACAGCTGTGGACAATGAAGGGAACATGATAACACTGGCACATGTGATGGGTGAGGGAGAATGGGAGATGCCGCAGAAGCAAGCTGAAAGCCTCCCAAAGCCGTTGTTGAAGCGAATTGCTCGTGTTGCTGTGAAAGCATTTTCCACCATGCGGCCTTCCGGCCCCATGGAATCCTATTCAGATGTTTTTCAGGGACCTCAGGAAAACTTCCTGCTGTTTGTGGAAAGGCTAACGGTAGCCATAGAGCAGCAGGAAGAGGACGAAGTGGCAAGGGAGAGGCTGGTCACGTTGCTGGCGTTCAGGCACGCCAACGAAGTCTGCAAACAGGCCATGCTGACCCTTCCACGGATTCCCAAGCCGACATTACAGGACTATGTCGAGGTGGTAACTGAGGTAGTCCCCCTGATGACATCAGCAAAACCTGAAAGGCCGGAACAGCGATGGAAAACCGTGAATGCAGCAACCGCAGAGAGCCCAACCTGCCATCAGGACAACGCGGCCGTGGTACCAAAAGGGAGGCGTCCATCTGGAAATTCAGCTGACAGGCCTTGCGCCTTATGTGGCAAGCAAGGACACTGGTGGCAGGCTTGTCCCCTGAGACGGGAGTTTCAGGAATTTAAACAAGCCAAAGAGGGAGGAGGAGGAAATGGGAGGGGAGGACACTCCCAACAAAAAAACGAATAAGGGAGCGCGGAGCCACCCAGTGCGATGACCCCAATCGGGTGGCCCAAGCCGGGGGAGGAGGAATGGGGAATGATGATTTGAGTTGTACCGGACACGACATTTTAACGGACTTGACTTTTTCTTCCCAGAGGCAGCAGAGGAGCCCTCTGAGAGGGAATTCACCGGACAAGACAAGAGACTCCCCTTTGAGGAGTCCTTCACCTGATGATCCTGACCCGAATGTGCCTGTTCCTTTCACAGGAAAGTCCTTGACAACAACAAGCGAGGGAGTGCCCTTTCATCTTCAGTTGTCTGATGCCCTGTGGATCCGTGATGATGAATGGCACCGCGTGGCGGTATCTAAAAATAGAGGTACCTGGCACAAAATTGGCACAACATATGTAGTCGTGGGGGATTGTAAACATACCCCGCCGGAGATCGAGATTGTTCCCCAAACCACTCCCACGGATCCCAAGTGGTTTGAACTCTGGCTTCGCTGCACGACTCCACCCATTTATCTGTCAAAGGGACAGATAGTCGCCCAGGCAATACCACCACTCCCTGAAAGGGTGTGTCCTGAGGGCGACTGCAAAACCTGCCACCCCCAGATAAGCACAGTCGTGTACATCACACATGACAGACCTGAGGAGGTGTGCAAATTAAGGGTGGGCGGGGAGACCACCACCATTAAAGGTCTCCTTGACTCGGGGGCGGACGTAACGGTGATCCCGGAACACCTATGGCCGTCACGTTGGCCGTTGCAGACAGTGGTGGAGCAAGTTGAGGGTGTTGGAGGCCTTCAATTGGCAAAAAAATCAAAGCACATGGTGCAAATTAAGGGGTCCAATGGGCAATTGGCAAACATCCAGCCCTTTGTTTTGAATTACAAAGCACCCCTGTGGGGGAGAGATGTCCTGGCCCAGTGGGGGGCAACAATTGAATTCCCTGACCCTCCACAAAATCTTCAGGCTGCGGTCACTGAACTGCGCCCCACCCAAAAACTGAATTGGAAAACGGATTCTCCAGTTTGGGTGGAGCAGTGGCCGCTTTCTAAGGAAAAGTTAAAGGCGCTGAATGAGCTCGTGGAAGAGCAACTCCGAAAGGGTCACATAGAGGAGACCACCTCTCCTTGGAACACCCCGGTGTTCGTAATACAAAAATCGGATAAGACCCGATGGAGGCTTCTCCAGGACCTCAGACAAATTAACGAGGTCATCGAGGACATGGGCTCTCTCCAACCAGGGATGCCTTCCCCAGCCATGTTGCCCCAAAATTACAATTTGGCCGTGATTGACATCAAAGATTGTTTCTTCCAAATTCCTCTTCACCCCAACGATGCTCCGCGGTTTGCGTTCTCGGTTCCTAACATCAACCGAGAGGCCCCAAGGAAGAGGTATCACTGGAGGGTTCTTCCCCAAGGGGTGAAGAGCAGTCCTGCCATTTGCCAGTGGTACGTGTCTTCCTTGCTGACCCCCGTGCGTGCAGCTGCACACCAGGCCATCATCTTGCATTATAAGGATGATGTGCTCGTGTGCGCCCCCAGCGACGACCTGTTGACGCATGCGCTTGACCTGACAGTGGCTGCACTGGTTGCTGCAGGGTTCGAGTTGCAGGAAGCAAAAATTCAAAAGATGCCACCCTGGAAATATCTTGGCCTCCAAATTAATAAGCGGACCATTGTTCTGCAAAAATTGGCGATCAGAACTAAAATTGAGACCTTAGCGGATGTGCACCAGCTGTGTGGGGCTTTGAACTGGGTGAGGCCTTGGCTGGGTCTCACTACCGAGGACCTAGCACCTCTTTTCAGTTTATTGAAAGGGGGAGAGGGGCTGAGTTCCCCTAGGTCACTCACCCCGGAGGCACAGAAAGCACTGGAAAAGGTTCAAGAGTTGATGTCCACCAGACAGGCAAATCGATGCCATGCTGATTTGCCTTTCCGATTTGTCATTCTAGGGAATCTGCCGCACCTCCATGGAATGATATTCCAATGGGACAATGGGGTGACCAGCATACCCCGGAAGGACCGAGGCGGGAGAGATCCTCTTCTTATTATAGAATGGGTCTTTCTCAGCCACCACAGGTCCAAGAGGATGACACGCCCACAGGAGTTGATGGCTGAACTCATCCGGAAAGCCAGAATCCGCATTAGGGAACTGGCTGGTTGCGACTTTGAGGTGATTCACGTACCAATTCGGTTGAATTCGGGCCAAATTTCAAAGGCAATGTTAGAGCACTTGCTTCAAGAGAACGAAGCACTTCAGTTTGCCCTGGACAGTTACACTGGACAAATTTCAATCCATCGACCTGCCCACAAAATTTTTAATTCGGATGCTCAATTTAAATTAAATTTAAGGAGTGTTCAGAGCAAAAGACCGCTCGAAGCCTTGACAGTTTTCACAGACGCGTCCGGAGGGTCCCACAAGTCAGTGGTGACTTGGAAAGATCCTCAGACTCAGCAGTGGGAGTCTGATGTTGCTGAGGTGGAAGGATCCCCTCAGATTGCTGAGTTGGCCGCAGTCGTCAGGGCCTTCGAAAGGTTCCCTGAACCATTTAATTTGGTAACTGATTCGAGTTACGTTGCAGGTGTAGTGTCCAGAGCGGAGAACTCAGTTCTCCAAGAAGTGACTAACATTGCTCTGTTTAAGTTGCTCTCGAAGCTGATAAGGCTGATCTCCCACCGAGAGCAACCGTTTTACGTGATGCACACCAGGTCGCACACGGATTTGCCAGGGTTCATAGCGGAGGGAAACAGGAGGGCTGATGCTCTTGCTGCCCCTGTCGCGAAGGCCCCGCTGCCTGACGTTTTCCAGCAGGCAAAGCTCAGCCACCAACTGTTCCATCAGAATGTGCCAGGTCTGGTCCGAGGGTTCAAACTAACCCGAGATCAGGCCAAGGCCATTGTGGCGACATGTCCCAGCTGCCAGCGACATGCAGTCCCAACCTTGCATGCCGGGGTAAACCCCCGAGGGCTGAGCAGCAACGAGGTATGGCAGATGGACGTTACTCATGTCCCTCAGTTTGGGAGGCTGAAGTACGTCCATGTGTCTGTGGACACCTTTTCTGGAGCAGTCTATGCATCCGCCCATACAGGGGAGAAAGCAGGGGATGTTGTTAAACACCTTCTCCAAGCCTTCTCTTTCCTAGGCATCCCTAAGGTCATCAAATCGGATAACGGGCCAAGCTATGTTTCCAAGGAGTTCTGCAGCTTCCTCCAGCAATGGGGAATAGAACACAAGACTGGCATCCCCTATTCCCCGACAGGCCAAGCAATTGTGGAGAGGACACACCAAAACATCAAAAGAGTCCTCAATCAACAGGGACAAATTCTAAAATTGGAGTCACCCCAAATTCGATTAGCCAGGGCCTTGCACACAATTAATTTTCTAAATTGTTCATTCGAACTTATGAATCCCCCAATAATTAGGCACTTTGGAGGGAACCCAAATTTGAAATTAGAATCCAAGCCGCCAGTTCTCGTCAAGGACCCGGAGACCATGAGAATGGAAGGTCCACACAATTTAATCACTTGGGGTCGCGGATACGCCTGCGTATCGACACCCACCGGACTTAAATGGGTGCCGGCCAAGTGGGTGAGACCTTATATTCCCAGGGCCTCCAAAGAGTCAGATAATCAAGTGAAAAATGTCACTTGGCGAAGAAAAAGGAAGCCCGTTGGTCCGGAGGAAGAGAGGTCCGCTCCTTCCTTCCCCATTCCTCACTGGCTTTTTGTTGATTAATGTATTTTGTTATATTTTAAGTTACAGGAAAGCCCAGTCGGACGCCAACTGAGAGCCCCAGGAAGACTGGTTTGACCAATTGTTTGGGAACTGGGGACTCTCAGGCTGGGTCAATTCTGCTGTCAAAACTGGACTCCTAATTTTGTTTTTGTTACTTATAATTGGAATTGCATTTGGCATCATCCGACGAGTCACCCAAAAGACCATCACTGCAGCCACCTCGTCACTCAGCGTGAACAACGTCTGGGCCAGTGTTCCTCCCGTCGAGAAGATCGAGATGCAGCAACTCTCGCCATGGGAAGACGAGGAATACCCTGACCCAGAGGACTTTTACACCGGTGACTGATGACGAGAGGTGGCTCACGGAACAGAACATCTATCCCCCAAGCAGACACTACCAAAAGCCATCACAAAAAAAATAAAAAAGGGGGAGATGTGGTGGTGCTTAAATTCAATTCCAATTGGGTTTTCACTGCTCCGGTTTGGTTTTATAATTTGTGTTTTATAATTTTGTATTTATTCCTATTGTTTAAGATGGCCTCTCCTTCCCTCTCCTTCTCTCATTCCCTCAGACTTTCCTTCCCCCCCCCAAACCTTCCCGCCAAAATCTTGGTTGTCCTGGTAACCCCATCCCATAATAGTTGTTTGCCACTTTTCGGTTACCTGTCAATCTTTAAGTTATATAACTTCCCCACCCCCTCATCATGTATTCCTCCTCCCCAAGTTACCTGTTACTGGTTCAAAAGTTCTGCATCCCTCATTATACGTTGGCAAAGAGTTTTAATTGGTCCCACGCGATCCCACCCCTGAACCTACTCAATAAAAAGCCGTGCCATCTTGAGGCCAGCGTCTCTCTTCGGAGCGCTGCCTCGGGGACACGCATCCCCTTGTTGCACCTCTTGAGAGTCCCGCCTTTCTATTCTGCGCACCATCCGCACCTTGGTCGAGTTTGCCCACGCCTCTGGCAAAGTGGCCCCTGGATGTAGTGGCGGCAGGGCTGGCCGGAGCTGCACCCATTGGAAAGCCGAACCACTGCACATTTCAGTAGCTCCTTTTTTCTTTTCGGTATTGGGATATTAATAAAAACAGCAAAATTAGTCTCAAGACTGATCCTCCAGGAAAGACACTGATTACTTCCCACTTGTTAGTTTTCTTATGAATTGCTGCCTGCTTTAATTTGTGTCTTAAGCTCCAACTTGGCTAGATATGTGACTAGATAATACTCTTTCCTTCTTATTGTTCTGTCTGACAGTTTCTAAAACCTCTCAGTCTCAGTGTAAGAGCTGTATATCACAAGGAATAGAACAAACTTTCTGTGGGGAGAGTTTATTCATTGTCTATAACACCCCATCATTTCAGGATCATTTAATATAAATCAAAAGGAGAATGCCAAACTATACAAATCCTCAGCAAAATGCAGGTCAGCTTCCGTGTTCCAAAATTTAAATTATATGCCTGTCCTCTCTTCCTCCAGTTTTTCTTTCCAGTCATATTTCTCCTTCTCAATGAAGGGAATGGCTAATTTAAACTCATGGAAGTCTCTCTTGCTTTCTCTAGGCAGATCATCTACAACAGGCAGATTATATTTCCAATATGTGCTGGTGACTGAGAGAGGCAGGAGCTTTACATTGCTGAAAATTGGTTATCTCCCCACACTGCCACACCAGGTCTACGTCCTGGTTACATATTTATAGGCTACCAGAAACAGTAAGTCAGAATGAAGCAAATATTTGTTGTTCTCCATACATACTCCATGTTAACTACAGATAGAAAATTAACACAAAAAAGAGATGTTGCTTTTGGGAACTAACTGGAGGAAAGTTCCTAGCAATACCTAGCTTTGCTTCAGAAACAGTGATGTTGTGAAGAGTGCCAAACTCAAAGGCACATTGCTATTAATTTAGTTATATCTTCTGTATTGAAGATAACTTTGTGGCTCCAAGAATTAGAAAGGCTGCAAAGGTTTTGCAAATGCCCAATCTTAATGTAGACCAGTGAAAATAGTTTTCACAAACTCACAATCGAATTAAATTGTTCAGTATTTTAACAACTGATATTGCAAAGCTAACAGCAATGAAAATAAGTAACAATAATAACTATAATAACAACAGCAGCAGCAACTACCATTCAGCTTTACAATCCTTTTCCATCAAAGATCACCAACTTATCTACAAAAAATGAACAGAAATAATTGACATGCTGACATTTTGACAGACGTAAGGAAAGGTTGGGAAATTAAAGCACTGCCCAGCAGAGCAGTTCTGACTTCATCACTACCAAGCGTTCCACTGAACATGAACATATTTCCAAGTGAAATGTAGGCTATTTGCTATATTTCCACATAACTGAGGTCAATTCTTGAATAATAATAGGTCACACATCATATTCACGCGGTTGATGCATTTTCTATTTGTGGAGGATTTCAAATCTCAAGTGAAATTGCTGAACAAACATTCAGTCCTTAAATCTGAGAGCACTTGATTACTTGCTAAGATGGACACCAGTTTTATCTTCAAGGTCTGCTTTTTGATAAGCAGAGGTTGTGGGTTTAAAAACAGAACACCTTGAAATTGGGCTGTATATCCTTCTCCCCTTCTCTCTTTTCCACATGAAATATGAACGACTACTCAGGGGACTGTTCAATTAGAAATCAGAAAATCCAAGCTTACTGTACTGAAAATACTTCCATTACACATGATATGCTTTGAGCTTTGAACAGGTGACAAATATGGCATGCAATAAAATAAATAATGTATATCCAATTAACTGCAATTACTCTGCAAGTAATACAGAGCTTTGCAACACAATATTTTGCATTGGTATACCCTAGATCTCTCCTAGTAGGATATTCCTTTGCTCTACACAGCAACAGTAATTCTTGAAGCGTCACTTCCAGCTCTTCTTACAGATAGCTTATGATCCCTGGCAAAAGCAAGCTAACACAACATAATGGGTACAAGCACTACAAAGACACTATAGAGTTAACTTCTTCTTCTAACAGGTGTCTGTTCAGAACCCACTCCACTAACTGTTCTGTGAGCACTGATCAAAGTGCTCTGTGATATATAGCTATGTGATATATATATAATACATAGCCTTGGATAGGCTATATGTTAAAGGGATAAATCACAGAACAATAGAATGTTCACCTCCAGAAAGCAGGGGTCCTGCTCTGATATTTATTAATGCTGTAGGGTATGCCTAAAGAGAATGACACTGAACTGAAATCTATATGAAAAATCAGATCCCATGATCTTCCCCTACATGACTGAGGACAGGATTTGGCCTCCTGCATCTTCTGTTGACAAAGGGCAATGGAACTGTCAGGGCATATTTATAATAAAAAAATCCAAGTCACTGCTGTTTGTGCAAAGAGCTGGAATGGGTTTGCAGGAAGTGAATTCAGCAAAAAAGTTGAGTGTCATATTGTGCTAAAACAGAAATGTAAGTGTCAAAAGGAGCTGGGTGCACACACAGGAGCAGACTGGTCTAACAGACAACCTGGAAGATGCAGGGATGCAAGCCATTTCCTTGACTACTGCCTAGACAAAGCATAAGGCTCCAGAGCATCCAGCTGTGCTTTGACCTTCTCATCAGCTACCCAGGCTAACACAATTGCTGAGTGAACCTGATCTAACACTCACTGATACCAGTACTCAAGACAGTAAGGCACAACAAAAAATCTCCAAAACGCAGTACTCAAACACATAATCAGATCTCCAGGGATCTGTGAGCTTCTCCTATTCTGCTTTCCTTCATTCTACCCATACTCTATTTTAAACTACTGCTGTTAGAAAGAAAAGAAAAAAAAATCAAGACCTGCTTGAGCATTTTGATCAGAGACCTAAAAAAATCTTACAGCTTCAAAAAGCTGTGAGAAGATTCATCAGAAGCTCGGCAAGGCTACATGTGCACATTTTGAAGGAGCAATTTTACATTCTTGTTTTAGCTCAATGAAGTCCTCCAACCCCATTATTTTCACTAAATTTTGCCTGAATGGTAAGTTTGAAGCAGATCCAGACAGAGATAACAAGACATGAAGATACAGTCCCCCAAATTCCGAAGTGTTCAGAGTACTTGGCACTTTACTAACTGGGGCTTGAGGACAATGGTTATGTTGCTACCAGAGCCAGTGCTGGGACTGGAAACTGTAGTGGACCTAATCGAGCTTTAGTGGGTAACAGAGCTCAGCCTAGGCTGTATCTGAAAGCCTCTTGTCTTTTCTGGTGGGTCTCACAGTCTAAACAGGTCTAAATACTGCCACTGCTTCTGGGAGGCCAACTAGCTGCTTCAGAGCTAGAAGGTTGACCTAATTCACTGCAAGGCAGGTTATATCTGCACTGAGCAAGTACAGAACAGCCCTATGAGCACACCAATGCCATCCCTTATTCTACCACTCAAAAACTTCTCCATGCACAGCAGTTTTAAACAAAGATGAACACTAGTGACTGCTTTTAACCCATTCAGTTAAAGATTTGTCAGACACTTCTGAAGGTATGAGGACAGTTGCCAGGAAAATTCCTCCTGACATTCTCCAGGGCTGGATTTGCTGTGAGAAGGCAATATAGATTCACTAATCAGATGATAAAATATGGAGATTAAGCTAACCTTTAAGTTATCCTGTCCATACCTCTAAAGAGTTTTTCTCTGTTCTTTCTCAAGTGTTGTCTTCAGTTTAATTAAAAGATTTTTCAAAGCCTCAAAAATTTTACTTCTTTACAGAAAAAAATTCCAAAATTACCACACCACAACTGATCTCTCTATGTATTTTTCCTGATATTTACTAAAAAGTCTTTTATTCAGCCATATCAATCTTTGCACATAAGCATTACATATCTCCCCAGTCCACACGATGCTCAGTTACATGCTATATCTTTCCTAATCTTCCTTCAAACTCATGCTTTAAAATCCCTACCCTCCATATAAAATATAAAGGTAAAGCAAATACACAAGCAATACCTGCTATATAGAAAGCAGCCTTTCTCTACTGACAAAAGGCATTAGAGATGCTTTCCTTTTTGCAGGAATTCATTGTGCTTTCCCTTACATAATGGAATGGCAATCCTGTGCCTGAATTGAACCACAAAGTTATTTTTTAAGAGGCTTTGCTTTTCAAGCTGCAGATCATATTCTAAAATGCCAACAGATTGCAGCACATTCAGACACTTAACAGTTTTCCCTTATACATGCAAAAACTTACCCAATACCTTTCATCTCGTATCTAATTAGTAGACATCCACACACGACTTATGGAGACAATGCCCTATTTTACTACACATTGCAGACTGCAGCTTTATAATCCACATCAAAAACATCCAAAAGGAAACTTGAGATCAAGGCACTGACTAAACATTCATCAGTTAAGGGATCAGCCACTTATGCTGCCATGAGAATCTGGTGTGACCTGGACAAGTAGTCAGTGATATTTGGGCAGTTAGTGATTCCTATCTTCTGTGGGTCTTAGGCTTGATTTTGGCCTCTCTTCACCTCAGTTCTGCTAGGTCTGGTCTCTCTCCATCTCAGTCTTGCAGGTTTTGGTCTATCTCAGTCCTGCAAGTGTGCAATAAATTAATACTTTTGTCATGCACTGTGAAATAAGTGAATAAGCATTCAAGAGGCAACCTATGACCCATACATGTAAAGTGGCCGTTTCCTAGTTGGATAAACAACTACTTAAGGCAAACATCTACCTCTTCTCCACAGTTTTTGAAGGCATAGCCATGCACAGACATCTGTGCTTTCTCTTTACTAAATTTCTTTAAATATCTAGTTCTTTACCTTGATTTTTATAAAAAGAAGTTAGTCTAAAAAGGTAGCAATCGTCATCTGTTTTGCCTCCCCATTTTAGCTATCATAGAAGCTTTTCCTTCCTTTGGAAATTCAGAAACTAAGCATTCTAGAATTACATGCTGCATCAAGTAAAAATAAAAATATCACAACAGAGGAAGTATGCAACACACTTATTTCTCCATTTGAATGAATCACATTGGAGATACACAGTGGAAATTATTTTGCAGCAGATTTAAAGCAAACATTGAGCTTTTTTGTTTAAAATATATTATTACTAAGTAAAAGAAGACATTTAATACCTTCTTGATGTAAATGTCACAAACTACTGTTACATTTTCCAGACGTTGCATGTGGTCAGTATTTTTATTCCCTAGACACTTTAAATCTTTTCAACTCTTGTGCACGTAATACAAATGAAATTCAAATCAGCAGCTTTCAATCAGATATTTTTTTGAATGTGGCAGTCTAACACTAAAATTGGTATCGGAATGCAGCCTAGTGGAACATAAAATACATTGTTTTTAATGGATTCACTGGAAAAAAAAATGAAAACAACTGTGATCACTTCATTCAAATTATGATTAAGCAAGTAAAGATTTGGCTAGATTGTTAGAATGGAAGTAGAAGAGAACAATCACAAATATAGGTAAGACTATAGCATTAAGAAAAAACTTTGTGTTCGGTATGTTTTGCAAAGGACCATAACACATCTCTTCTGACAGTCGAGCATTTTCCTTTACTCCCAGCAAGCTCAGCCAAAATTTAGCTAATATTAAACATCAGTAAGTGTTATAGTTCCAGACATTTTAATTAATTACTCATTTGTTCCTAATAATTTGGCTGAGAGTGAACAGAGTTCATTTTTAAATGAGCCAAGATTATTGTGTGTAAGAAGAAATATAATTCCTCATTCAAGAAGAAATAGTAGGTCAACATAAGTAACATCTGCACACTTACTGTAAATCATTTTGCTGACAGAAGGTACTGCCATGCAGTCTGATTAACATTACCAATGAAGCACAGCCAATATTGATATGTTTGTAAGACAGATTGCTGTTATTAGTCAACATTTGATGTATTTGCATCAAACTACACGTATTTGTAGTTTGATGTAGTTGCATAGGGCTGTCAGCCCCCAAAATTCTTGTTTTGCATTCTCAGAAAAGCATGTCTGTAAAAAAATTAAATTGACATAAGAAATGGAGACGAGGATTTCATTTCATTTGCATACTGTAAAGTTCAACTTCAAGCCACATCTTTTGTAACTCATCTTGAAAATCAAATTCTTGTGCCGTACTCTGAGTGCCTGCCATCATCACCAGGGTCTGCAATCAGCACTCAACCAACACCTATGCTTTGCATGATGCAACATTGAACTGAGCCCTTCCCCTGCTGAGCTGGAATAACTAAGAGCAAGATCTCCCTTTGCCTCAGGAATATTTTCTCCAAGTTTTTTAGCTAACAAAGCAGAGTTTCTTTATGTACAGATCATTGCAAGGAGGGCACAGTAATTCTGGTCCCAGTCTGTTACTGGTCTTATGCCAACAATGATGAAAGGAACAGGTTCTAGTCTGGGAGACAAGAGGCATCCATGTTCTCTGAAAGACCCACTCAGACTTGAGGGCCAAAGAGCTATATTTCAAGGAATTCTGCTGCTTCTTTCTGAAGACATGGGAGATTAGAAACTGTGTATATAAATAATGAACTTAGCAGTCAATGAGCACTCAACAGCTACATGCACTGGAAGGCATTGCTTTGCAGACTTTTCTAGGACTGGCACAGCAGGGGACATGACCAAGGAAGTCCAATGGCAGTATGAGTCCTGAACACTACAGCTGAATTTGCTACCAAGATTTGCATCATTCCACATTCATCTTCTACTTCATTATTCACGTATCTCACCTGCTTTGAATAAATAATGAATTATTGACTCAGATAATTATTTTTACATGTCACATTACTTTCAATCAGAGTCCTGCAAGTGCTCCCAATCACTGTACAGCCCATCACTGAGAAGGCTGATATTCTGCCTGCTTCTCTTACACAAACTCCTTTTCTTTAAAAGCCATGAACCTAATAGCTATTTAATACTGAACTCCCTATTGCCCCGTGAATTTCCAGTAACTCAGACAGAAGTAAATTATCTGAGAGGATATTTCTGCCACACCACCCAGCTCTTGCCTTTTCCTCTTCTGCTCCAAATATTCAGTTATTTGACTCCCCATCTTTTAACCCACAAACCACTTTCCTAGATTTCTAGCTTAGAAGAGGGAAAAAAGACAGTATAAAACGCAAATTGTTAGGAAAGTAGCAACCTATGCATTTCTTCCCAAAGATGGCCTTTCCCTATTCACTAGCAGCTCATTTCTGTTCTTTATAATTTAGTTTCTCTGCCTAAGCCTTTTGGTCAAGGGCTGCTGCAGACAGGATCCAATGGCAGTACCTCAGCCTTCCAGCCAGGCTGTGGAAAAGGTCAGCCCCTTTGTCAACAACTCCATTCCAAAGCAAAACAAAACATCATTGCAATGACATCCATTCTCTGCCCTGGTTTCCAGCTGAAAGGTGTCCTTCCAGCCACCTTTCTGAGTTTCCCATGTTGGTGCCTCTCGGCCTGACAAGCAACTGGGATAACCTGGGCTCCCACTGCCAGTTTGTTCTGTCCCCGGCAGCAGGAGAGTCGCCCATCCTCACAATTAGCTCTGAAACAAGAATACGCTTTTTAACACTTGGAAGACGCCTCCAGCCTCTGGCTTGACTTAAGGAGAGACAACTGGATGGAGTAGACTGAGCCAGATGCTGACTAATCTAGTACTGAACCTGTACATCCCAGTATAAGGAGGGGGAAAGGGAAGAACACATATAGACACATACACTCTATCTAAGCCTGAGGATTTCCTTTACTCAATTTGTCCAGTGACTATGAAAGAACATCAATGTGTGAATTGAATCTTAAGAAGCACTCAATGAGGCAAACAAATGGTAACAACACAGGGAAGACAGAGTGCTTGACGAGTCTTTGTAAACCTATTCACAAGCTCTCTTGCGTTGGAAGCCACAGCCTTCACTTGTACAAGTGAGGAAGAGGGGAGAGGCAGGGAATAAAATCTAAACATATGGGGTTTACAGGTACTGTTACACCATAAGTGATTACAAAAACATCATACATTTGACTCTTAAAGTGCAGGATAAGTGAAATCAATAAAGCAAAAGGGATGAGGGAAACAAAGTATTCAGAAACACATGGACATGGATCAATGAGTTAATAAATTAGCCTTGGAATATTAGGCAAAGGTGTTTTGCAAGGCATTTCTGATAAACTGAAATGCTAGTGAGAATCTGCAAAATCCCATATCCTTTAACTGTGCCATATCCCTAAACTTACACCATCCCTTCCTCTGTTACTGATTTTTCTTGGGCCATCCTCCTTCTATACAGAGATGCAAAACAGCACTGACAAGATTAAATCAAGCACCTGTTTTTAAATAAGCTATTAGTAACACTCAGGGGAGGCAGGGGGCAGGGAGCATACACACTGCCTGTTTGACTGTAATACAACGGTAGCTTTTCTTGCTCAGTTGTACACTTACAGAGATGGCTTTTCTGGATGAAAAATTAGCCACAGCAGATTTTATTACTTCCCATACTACAGAGCGATAAAAAGACTATTGGAATAATTTACATTATGCTATAATTACATATAGTAACCAATTGTCAAAGGCGTGGCAATGCTCTGGAAGTACTTTGAACTCTAAACACTCTGTATTTTACAGACAGCTGTTAAGAGTTTTCCTTCAATGATAATTCCAAGCCTGCCACTTATCACAGCATATGACAAGTGAAACCCAAGTGCACAAGCAGAGATCCCTCCATGACAGCTCTGTGAAGAGTTGTTCCAGAGACCTTTGTGTCATTCTCAGGGTTGAGAGCACCCTGAGTCATGCTGCAGAGGCATTCAGGTCAATCAGGATAAAGACATTCCAAGGGACACCTCACCAGGGTGGCCTCAAAGTTGGAAAAGAAGCCTCTGCTGGCAGCAGAGCATAGGAAGAAGAGGAGACAGAAGGAAAGACAAAGCATCGTAGTGTCTTTGAGGGAATTTAGCCAGAAGCATTGCAACCTGCAATTCAATCAGAAACCAGATACATCAGACTTAGTTCTGGAACCAGCATGGCAAGGAAACTTTATATTTGATTGGGCTGAAATAAAAATAAACAAAAGGTAAAAATCAATATTTCTATCCTTGTCCTTCTTATCCTCCTTGCAACTCTTTAAGAAAGTTCTGTCTTAGTTAAGGAAAACTAATTCCCACCTTTTGCACTGTGTTTCTATAGTTGAGAAAAGTTAACATCAATTAAAAATAGCATTAAAATATCAGTCACAACTACAGGCTTGTAACCCATTCCATAGCCACAAACTGGACATTTGATGTGGAAGCTGCTTGATAAAGAAGGACAAAAGAGAGTAGATAAAAATCTGCATCTGTTTACACCAAAGATGCATCTCCACTTAATTTTGAGTACAGTCCTCTCAGGATACTTATCCAGACTAATCAGATTAAGGGATCTGTGGACTGTCCTGTATGATGGATTGTCTGAATTTCTTACCCAACATTTGCATGAAATGTAGTGGCTGGTTTGTCTGGAGGTCAAACAGGAGATTTGATCTGAAATTTTGTTTGCACTTTTTGTAGTTAAAAGGCACAACTGTTTGAAGTTCCTCTGAAAAGAGCACATTCACTGCAGTAGTTGCTCACCAGGACTGGTACCTATAGCTAAATGAAAAGCAAACTTCACCCCTGTAAGTATGAAGATTCTTATTTTCCTTGAAAAATGTAGTGTTATGTCTTGCAATGCAGATATCAGCAGTTAGGAAAATGCAGGACAAATAATTAAAAATAAAAAAGTGTACAGTTTCAAATTGTCACTTTATTGAATATATAGAAAACAATGCCTAAGATCTGAATCTATGAATCAGACATATATTGATATAAAAAATTAGGACATACTGCTTTTCCCCTATTATTTTTAGCTTTTGCTGTACTCTTTAGAAATCACCAAGCGAATCATAAAACGGTTTGGGTTGGAAAGGACCTTTATGACCACCAAGTTCCAACTCCTCTGCAGGGACATCTTCCATTAGAGCAGGTTGCTCAAACTCTTGCCCAACCTGGCCTTTAACACTTTCAGGGATGGTGCATCCAGAACTTCCTCGGACAACCTATTCCGGTGCTTCATCACCTTCACAGAAAAGAATTTCTTCCCAATATCTAATCTAAACCTGCCCTCTTTAAAGCCATTTCTCTTGTCCTATCAATACATGCCCTTGTGAAACTCTCCCTCTGGAGATGAACTTTTTATTTTGGACTCTCAAGAGGCCTGTCTGATTTGGAGGAAAAAATCCTGGAACAGTATTAGTGGCAACAATCAACTCAATATGCCAATACTGAGGAAGGAATGTTGGTATCAAGATTTAAATTAGGCCCATTCTTACACCATATTTTTAAACAAGATTTAGTCTATCAATTGTCAAATTTACCAATGAAGTCATTAAAATGAAATACAAGCTCTTTCCACAACAGATGCTAATCACATCAGGTCACATTAAACTGGCTATTAAAAACATGCAGAAGAAAAATAACTCAATGATTGTAAAATCCAGTTTTGCTCCTAGACTATTTATTATTGCAGATTAAACAGATTTAAAAAGGAAGCAAACAAAACAATCACCTGTGCTGTTTATGTCTAATGATTACAACTTGAAAACCATATGCCTGGATTCTTTCTTCAGAGTCAAGCTGGTTTCATTGAGTTTACAGAAGCATCTAAACTGATAATCCAAAAAGGAAAACAAAAAATTATCTTCTAAAAGAAAAGTTTTTTCTCAGTAGGTACTCAGAATGAACTCAACTCAGAAAACAATTTTGTTATTATTCTTAAATGACACATTTAGCTTCCCAGAAAACTCTGTCTAAATATGCTTCTAGTCAGTTTATTAATTATATGCATCATTTTATTATTTTAGAAAATGATGAATGATGCTTCTCAGTGTTTGGAGTTTTTTGGGTTTTTTAAATCAAGCTGAGCTGCTTTCAGATGGAAATTGGAATCAAAATAAAATGCCACAACCACTATTTCCCATTTTTCAAAGCAGTTAAAGGTTTTAGTTAAAATCTAGGACAGGTAAATTTGTCTCATCAAATTTAATCCAGTGCCATTACTGGAAACATGTCTTGATAGGCTTCTCACAAACTTTCTAGCATCCATTTGAAATCACTTCTGCCCCAACTACAATCTGTGGATAATAGGACACATAATTTGCAGCCTGATTTTATTTGAATGGATCTAAAATGAAGACTTTTTAAAAAATCTTCTCCCTTGTGTTTTGCCCTTATATATTTATTTTACCTTTATTTCATTAGGCTAAACAATACAAGCTCTTCTAGCCTTTTCCCACAAACAGGCTGTTGAGCCTCCTGCTCATTTTAGCAGATATTTTTTGAGCTTGTTTCAGGCTCACATTCACGTGTTTTCAAGACAGGTTTTCAGGGATGTATGTGGTGTTCCCGGGATGGCATAAAACCTACAGTGGCCCTGAGAGAAATGCTGCTCCTGCCTGTGAAGCCTTCCTCCATCAGGGGATCACCCCTGCTCCTGCTGCTGTAATACTGTGAAATGACACATCTGCAGTGTCATTCAGACTGAATCTTCTCCCACATGTGCGATTGTGAGCCTGAGCTCTGTGTGATATGTGGATATTGATTCTCCCGACCCAGCTTTTCTGTTCAAAGTAGGTTGGTAACAGGAGGTTGAGCAGTTTTATTGTCCAGTGTATGGCTGGCACTTACTGATAACAGTGGTTTTCACTTCCTGTTAGCCAGTGTGCCTTTCCCCAACTTCCCCTCTTGTCCTTTTTCCCAAAGCTTTAGGTAGGTTTTGTTCTGCCATGGAGTTTTATCTTCAATAACCATGCTGCCCTTATGAGTCAGTTTGACTTCACCTTTCTACATTTTCTAAGTAACTAAAGTATCCATTACTACATGTGGAGCTGCCTGAAGAGAGCTCTAATTCACCTGTATTTTTGCTCATCATCCCTCCTCCTCTTCCATGCTTCACACTTCTTAGTTTCCTTTCGGAGTTCACATGCAGTCATTTGGAGTCTTCCTTGTCTTTTACTTTTTGCTTATAAACCAGTCCCAGGTAGAAGTTGTTAAGACAAAAGGGATGAAAATTTGCCTTCTCTTCGTTTAGTGCAAAAGCTCCTCTACGGATAGCCTTCTGTTTTCAATTTTGCAAGGCATTTTCCTTTCTAAATACAGTTACATAAGATTTATAAATAAACCCCCCAAAACTGAAGTACAGTACAAATCTCACAGACTTATTGCTCATCTCCACAGTTCACAAGTCAACTTCTGATTCTATCCAGAAATTACTTCGGTCTCCAAATGTACCAGAAATGTTTTACTGTCTACCAGAACAATAGTGAAAATACCACATAATCTCATTTCTTCAGAGACTGCATGATGAAATATTATCTGCCATCCACCAATCAGGTATACCTGGGTTTTACCATTTAAATTGCATTTTTTTCTCTCATGCCCAAAAACTTGAGTACAAACCAGCTGATCTTATTTTTAGTTCATCATATACATACAAAGTAATTTCATATTAACCTTTTTTTCTTTTTAATAATGCAATATTTCTATTTAATCCTTGCCTGCCACTTCACTGTATTTCTAGTAAAGATGTAAAAATCTATCTGCATAGCAATAATAATTGCCTTAGTACTTCTATTTTGCTGCCAAGTTTCTTGTACAATAGTCAACAAAGCATTTTAGTTACTCCTTGCTGACTTCATCCAATTTTCTAGCTGGGTCATATGTGTTGACCACCACTCCAATCCACATATTACTGTACTTCCCTCTGTTCCATGTTCTAGCCCCCAATTTGTGTCCTTACCCTTTACTAAATAAAGCAATTTTATATCCTACAGAGACATAAATACACTACAGAGACACAAATATGCTTATCTAACCACATTTTGCATTTAAAAATTTACTGATTTACTGGTTGAATGCAGGAGCTAGAGAAAATGTTGATCACTTCTCATCACCAAGGCTTTCTGTACTTTATCATCACATAACTCATTTTTATTCATACATTAAAAGAAAAAATAAACCATTTTACCTTTTTTTTTCAAATCTAAGCATTGAACTGAAGTTAAATGACTACAATAAGATAATAATAATAATAATAATAATAGTAGTAATATCTGACTGTACAGTAAGCCCCTATCAAAAGCTTCTTTAGCTTACTGGAGATTCAAACGCTGAGCTAGTAAGATGGCCAGTTCTGGCTGTTCTCCTTACCTTTCAGCAGTTTATATTTTAAAAAGCTTTTTTATTTACTTTGTGTGATTTTAAACCAAACTGAGACACTTATTAAGAAAGTGCCACAGTATTAATTTCAATTAGGTCTACTTTTCAAGAGAAATGTATGAATTTAAATAAAAATTGAAATTTGAAATAAAAAGCCTGGGGTTTTATCTTTCAAATCAGGTTTGTTGTTTTAAATTTGTGATAGTGATACAAAAGGTAGTTGCTAAATATTTATTAACTACTGAAAAGTAGGTAGATGGCACTGTATGTTTCTAAATCAGATACTCACACAAGTGTCTGACAAGCAGACTTCAGCAACTGTCTTATCTGCCAACACAGTAACTGGAAGAGACCTCCTGTCTCATTATACTTGCTGCCTGCAGTCCTACTTAACTACATCCTAAACACCCTTCCACTGAATCATCAAAGACCACAGTTGGGCTCCCTACACTCAGGCACATAATTTGGGGTAGAAATGTCTGGGATTTCATAGCCTCATCAATATAATACTCAAGGATGGGAGACATTTAGAAAGCATGTCTGTGTACTGCACCGCTCATTACTACATAAATACATTCAATGAATGCATTTTTGAAAGTGGAATTTCAAAGTCTGGCTCTCCTGTCATGTTTTAATTCATATTTTTTTGTCCAACTATAATGCTCTTTTTATTCATACCTCAGACAAACTCTCAGCAAGAGGGCTCAGGAGCCATTATTTTAGATTAGTAAATCACTGGAAGTATTGAGGAAAAAAAAGATAGGAGAGTGGGATGGTTTGTAGTGAAAAGAAATAGTTGATCTATTAACAGATAATAGGATTGGAAGGCATTGGACTTTATAGTATCTTTTGTTCAATTTCTTTAAAAGTGAATTTAACTAAAGGAGAGGCAGTGTAAACATCAGTTATATGATATGGGCACAGCTCATCTTTACAAAATTTCCCAGAATTTATCAAACCATATCAGATTTACCCTAACTCTTCAAAACATCTTGAGTTTGCCACTAAAAGTACATCACATAAGTGATAAATAGTGCTCCCTAAGGGACCTTGAACTTTTCATACTATTTCATTCTCAAATCTAACCAGTCCACCACACTTTCCTCCTGCTACAGGGAGTTCTGAGTTATCCCAAAGCATCTATAAGCTGTCAACCCACACATATTTTTCACACTATATAGAACCAAGTTCAAGAAGAACTTGTCAAAAAATGTCAAATGCAATTATTCTCTCTTTCTCATATCACTTTGATTCTCTACCTATGAATGTGCTCAAACATGAGGTCTGCAAAGCATTCAGACATAGCACTGACACATCAAACCATTACACGGGGCTATCCAGTATTCTGTACAGGACACAACCACTGGAGAATCACTGACTTTCACTCAGCACAGTGTAATCTATTTCCCTGTACAAAATCCTGAAAGCCTAGCCATTTGTCATAAATCTGTCTGAAATAATTTCTCCTAAATCAGATGAAAATTTATCAATTACCTCCTTTTATTAACTCCAAGAGATGAACTAAGATCTTAGCATGGCTTTTGGCCTTCTCTCTGCATATGGCTGGCTAGGGGAGGACCCATCCTGAAAATCCTGTCACAATCAGAGAACTGGCATTGACTTGGATGGGAACAGCACCTCACACCAGGACTCTGCTGCGTGGCATTACACTTTATTTGGAAGCCTGATACTAAGGACTACAATCAACACTTCATCACAAACTGCACTCAATTGGAACAAACCAATTATTTTGGATGAAAAAGTGTTCGGATAGACTTTCCAGTGAAGCAAGAAGGTTGTTTAGCATTTAAAGCACTGAAATTCTGAAGGTTCACAGCTAGAATGGTGCTCTTCTACAGACAGGGAGCAAAGCAGAAAAAAACTGAGTCTGGCCACAATCAGCTATTTGCATTTCAGGGCATGTGAAAATCCATAGAAATGGTAAAATCGGAAGGGAAGGCTGTCTCTTTTGGCTGGACTGTTTCTAACTGTTCCTGGATTGTGGGAATGGCTCTTTGGCAGTCACTGTGTGCAGCCCAGGGCTGCAAACCACAGCCAGGGCAGTCCAATGAGGATGTCACAAGCATATAGAAACTCAGTAAAGGAAAGGCATGTGCTTGAATCCATAACTGCCTGGGGAGAGGAGTTGGCTTGTCCACACAGTGAACAAATTACAAAAAGTATTTGAAAACTTCTCCCCATCCCTGTCCAAGATCAAGCCAAACATATTTTTAAGTTGGAATATGTGTGAATTGATTCCACTGTTGTTGAGAAAAATGTCCCCTGCAACACCCTGCCCATCAGACCACACCACACTTGCTCAAGGTCAGGTGGGATGAGAGCCTCTTTTGGAATCTCAGTGGAGTCTTAAGAAGGAAAAACACTAAAGGAGTGTCAGACCTCCTCAATCCTCTCTCATGTTTTATCTTACGAGTGGGAGAATATAACCGAAGTTGGGCTGTGGTATTCATGGTTTCCTCCTCCCATATGGCCCGTTTCCAGCCTGGGATGAGCTCAAGATATCAAGAATATAACCTTATTGAGGAAAACATTTTGTTGAATAATTCTAGAGACCTTCCCCACATTCAGCTGTGAAAGCTGTTGGTGCCAGAACACAAATGCATTTCTTCAGGTATTCATGAGTACATTCATTTGCTCCAAAGAATCTGCAAAAAATTACAAGATATAGAACATGCTCTGAGGCTTTAGTGTGCTCCACTACTGTAACTGTTAATATTTCCACTAGGAAATGTATCCTAAAATCCCAAAGACTGTTAATTGGTCAATTGATTCTGATAATGTTAATAAGCAACTTTGGGTGAGTTGACTGTTCCTTACTTGAAGGGTTATTATCAATTAACTGCAAAGTAAATGCTTACTGAGTTAGTTGATTCAATTGGGTTAATGATTGTTTGGACAAATTATGTATTACAACAGGACCTACTGCAGAATTTGGACAAAATTGTCTTAACACCTGTAAATTTACTGTAAATACATTCAAACTTTCATTGTAGTTTGTTACATTTTTAGCTCCTTGTAGGATTTTCTATTCTTCACAGATGACTCTCCCATAAAAGCTTAGTCAAGGATGGAATAAACGTATTTAAAGTCCTATTTTAACTTCAAACAAAAAGATAAAAAAAACAAAAACCAAGGGAAAACACCAAAACCAACTCTACACTCCTTCCTAATAAACTAAAAATCTTACTTTTAGATTTAAAAATATGGTGTTCATATGTGTGTGCTTATTTTATCTCAGTCACTTCTTCACAACTGCAAAAAAGTGACAGCAGATTTAATTTGCTGATGTATCTGGGAAATTTTTCTATTTCTATCCAGTTCTCCTTCCTGCTCTCTGCTCCTACCTTTATTTTTCCCTCTTAAAATGCTTACCTTCTCCTAACTTTTTAAAGAGTCTGTGCTTTTATCCTCGGTTTTCATTCCTCATTTTCCTCTCCCCAACATTTCATTTTTCTCTCTTAACTCATGTCATCACATAGGAGACTGTTTCCATTTCTAATTATAACTCAAAATCTATTTTACTTATGGACGTTTTTATCATCTCAGCTTCTTCAACTGAAGGGAATCCAACAGCACACCAGAATGCAAACTATCTCAGTCTAAGACTGGCCAAATTTCAGCTGATTTTCCTGCACGTCAGCTTATCAAAGCTTCATCCACGACCTGTTTGCTGGACTCTGCTGAGCACTCAAGGAAAACAAAAAACTGAAACAGAAAAACAGAGCTTCAAATGAGTTTGCTGATGACAGGGAAAACAGCAAGGGTCCAAAAGTATATTACAGTCAGAAAAATAAAAGGAGAAAGTACCATGAAAGGTAAGTATAACAAATACTCCAATTTGCAGAAATTTCCCTGCCCAACTGCAATTAAAGCTGTCAGAACTAGACTTCTTTCATTCCCCTCCACCCCCTGTAATGGTATTTCTCTGCCACTAATATCTTCTTTCAAAAATTACATCTTAATGAAGTTTCTTCCTGGTATATCTGAATGTAACTTTTACCATCTTGCACTGAGTGCAGCTATAAAACCAGACATTGTATTTTGCATGTTTTTGACCAACTCAAAACTCAATTACTAAAAAATAATTATTTGTGCTCCAGAAGGCACACTTGAATTTTCCTGTTGGACTCTACCACTGTCTTGGTTTATAAATAACCTTACACTTCCACAGCTTGATGAACTAACACAGGCAAGTGAAAATTTGGCAGCTTTAGCTCATTCTTTGTCTCACTGTAAAGCTACAAAGCATTTAACTTCTCTACTTGGACAATACACATAATTTTCTCTCTTTTCCATTTGGTGGCTGGTAGAGCACTCATTTATCTCATTTATAACAGAACAAATCCAACCTTATTCCATCTAGACTGTCATTCTTGAGGTTTTGTAACTGTGTTTCTGTATGTGAAGTATAAGCACAACAAGGGCGACTTTATGGAAAGTTAAGACATGCCACCCCTGGGTCATGTGTCCTTATTTATTGTGCTTTTTAAAGTTCGTAGTTGTGCCAAAAATGAAGAAGAAAAGGTGATGGTGGCCTTGGTGAATCTGCCTCTGGAGTCTGGAGGTGAGGGAGAATGATCCTGGGCAGCACACATACTCCTGTTAAAGCAAGGCAACTCCCCAACACACTCACTACACGTCCCTCAAAGCATGTCAGAAGCATTCCTCCTCCTCCTCCAGCCCACCCACAAACTTTCCTACTTCAAAATGAGCAACAGACTGCATCTTTTCACTCTGCTTCTGAAATGAGAGCTGACTGCTCTTTGACAAGATGCACAATGGAATCATTTGCACAGGCTGACAAGCTGCTTCTTAAAATACTTAAGAATTGTAACGTCAGGATTTTAGGGAACTCTTTTCTCAGTTAATAATCATGTTTGAGTACCTGTTTCTGGCCAGACTTGTGCTTTTGCTGGCTCGTGAGCTGCCACACAACAGAATCAAGCCTATAAATCCTACAGAACACTTGGGCTGAACTTGAGCTTGCAGCAACATTTGATGAGCCATGAGGTTGTGGGTTCTGCAGCTTTGCTGGAGTCTGTTCTAATTAGGAGTCCATAGGCAAAGGCACTGAGCCCTGTGCTCTGGGAACAATTATCTCTTAAATTCTAAAAAAAAAAAAAAAAAAAAAAAAAGGATCTATTTCCCATTTACATCTGAAATGGCCTATAATTTGAGTCTTCAGCCTCGAATACCATATCAAAGTTGTCTCTTTTGTGTGAAGAGGCTTAATGACAAAATAACAGTTCAATTTCCTTCTCCAGATTAAGCTGTCATTGTTTAAAATACTTTTTTTTGTTCCTTGCACTGGAAATGAAGTTAATTCACCGCATTTTTATTTTTTGAACTTTTCTGTTGTTTTCTCCATCACAGTCTGACAGATCAGAGTAATGGCTTCTTTCAGAGATTAACACCAGATTAAATTTTTTAAAACTCTTGAAAGTAACTCAAATGTCTAATGCAATATAGATTCTACCCTTTCCCTTCCTCGGGCCATAACCAATGGAAGAGAGAAATAAATCTTATACTGCAACATGATATTAAACTGAAATTGGATGCAAGACTAAAATACCACTACCATCATTTTTGTTATATGGCGCACTGTTTTCTTGCATATTCTCCTGTCAAGCAGTTGAGCTTCAGCTAAAGCACTTGCAAGAAGAAAGCAAGGAACTCGTAATGTGAAAATTGTCATTTCAAACATAAGCAAAAGAAAGACAAACCATCTCTAATAAAAGTTTGATCTCTTAATTTCTATATACTGTCTCCAAAAGCTAAATTACAAGCTGCAAAATACTGCAAAGGAAAATAGAGTAATACTTTTTTTAAGGCATGAGATTTTGGCCAAATTCAATTCTCAAACCTCTAAGGTAAATTAGGGACTGACTCAGGCTCTAATAAACATATATAGTACCTCTCAACGACCTCAAAATTCTCAGAATCTCAATGATATTACATTGATCTTACAATAGAAGTAGGACTTAGCTGTTTCTTCAGCTTTAAAAGGAGTGACATGCAACTCAGATATAAAGAACACACATGGAAAGATGCAGGCCTGCATAACTGAATTTTTGTGACTTCCCTGTCCCCTACTCCCAAATCCCATCTTCATTTAAACAGATACAGATTTTTGTAAGCTGCTACCTTTGTGAAAGCATAAAGAGTGATCTAGAACTGGACAGAGGTGTGTTTTTTTTTGGTTTTTTTTTTTTTTTTTTTTTTTTTTTTTTTTTTTGTTTTGTTTTTTTTTTGTTTTTTTTTTTTTTGTTTTGTTTTGTTTTGTTTTTTTGTTTTGTTTTTTTTTTTTGTGTGTGTTTTTGTTTTTGTTTTTGTTTGTTTTTGTTTGTTTGTTTGGTTGGTTGGTTGGTTTTTTTTTATTTTTAAAGACACATAAAGAACAGCACAGTGCAAGCTCAGAGTCCTGAAATCCTCTGCCATAAGAAAAATTCTTTTCAACAGAACCTTCCAGACATTTTATATATATTAACTCAGCAGGACTTAAAACATCTATGCAGGCTGTACATAGTTTTAGGCTGTAAATTTGATGGTATATGCCATGTTTCAGTGGCTTAGTTATGCACACACCCCTACATACCTATGGAAATGCCAGTCACTAGGCACAGTCATTCCAAAACAAGCAGAACAGCACTGAAATGGTGGTTGATGCATATTTATTCACTCTTTATCACAACACAAGAATTCAGGAGACTCAAATATAACTATAAAAAAGAAAAGCTCAAAGCCAAAAAAACATTCAAAAGATAGATCTTTCTTAACTGTTAATAAACTAGGGAACACATTCCCAAGGGTTGGGGTTTTTTGTTTGTTTTTTTTTTTTTTGTGGGGTTTGTTTGTTTTCAAGTGGATACTTGCATTCTCATCAATGTAGTTTGAAGAAAAAGGAGTAGACTAATTTTGGGCAAAATTAAATCAATCTATGAAGCTATTAAACACAAAGACACCACCTCTGACATAGGAAATCTTTAAGCAATACATTAGAGGGTGATGAAAAAGTGTATCAAAGAAGCCCCACTGTGCATACTTTTGCTTTCAGCTGTATTCTGTTCTGGCCCAGCTGAATGAACCTTTGATCTGACCTAGTGTGACTGTCATGTTCACCTTTACAAAAGTGCCACCAAGCACAGAATCTCTTACAAATTTGTGACATATCTGGAACAATGAGATACTGTAAGTTTCATTTAGCATGAATAAGAAATCCACATAACCAGATTCACCTAGACAAGTCACCTGGAAACACAATCTTGACAAGACCTCTGACATACTATTCAAGGATGGAACCATTTGTGAAAGCTCCTGTTGAATAATTACATGACTAAGGCATATAGAAATCTTCCAGTATGAAATCCTAAATTGCATATACAGTCATATACAGTTTGAACTATTAATAGCAGGACCATATCAGATTTATAAATAGTTTTGGCTTGATGAACCTCTCTTTATATTAAGACACAAAGGCTCTTTCAATAAATGTACATCAGTAGAAAAAAACTACAACTTGGATCTAAATCCAGGTGGCACTAGGCACCCTCAACACATCAGAAGCAGAGCTGAGTTAGTCATAGCACATTTTATACTTGTCAAAGATGTCATCTGCAGAACATATTAACCAAGGGATTACTTGGAAGCTTAAGTAGTGAATGTCAGGCAGAAGTAGCCAGTCCAACAGCAAGACTGAATTGTTTCAGATCCACTTGTACAATTTTTAGAGTTCCTTCTGAAACCTTAAAACATTTCACAAAGAAATCAGGCCCCAAAATGAACCATGTTTTTCTTAGAAAACTGTTCAGTCTAACAAGAATGCTGTAAATGAGTCAAGCATTTTAATATCTGAAGTCTTACCCTATATTAAAAATTAGTACTAGAAAAAAATGTAATGTTCAGGAATAAAAGATAAATCAAAATAGTCACATAAAAACATAATGGTTTTCTTTGTTTTAAATTATAGTAATATAACTGAGACCAATCAATTAATACTGTAATTTCATAAAATTATTAAAAAGTTTGGCCTTGGAAAGCAAGCAGGGAACATGGCCCAAAACATGCAGCTTATCCAGAAAGTGTAGAAGTTAGAGAGAAATAAAAGCACTACATCAGCATTACCAATACATTTTGTAAATCTAATTACAGGTGCATCATCATAGAACTAAAATACAATACCCACACTCTACCTATTAAACCTTTTTACAGCCCTGATAACCATTAGCCCTGGAAATGAAAATAGGAAAGAGAAAGTGCTACAGCTGCAGAATTATCTGCAAAAATAAGCAGCTCTACTTAAGAAAAAAGAACAGGAAAAGAACTGGATTTGTAAATAAGTTCACAGCATTTAATTACTGATCTGAAGTAGAGCCTACTAAGTCTACAGCAGCACATTCAAGGCACATGGAGTTTGCTTGGTGGGAAAGCCAAAACGGATTTTTAATAAATAACATAGCCTGGATTTCCAAGGTCATTGTATTCAACCTTCTGCTTCTAGGCGTAAGTACAGATTTGGTGTAATTTTAGATAATGTCTTTGGACTTAAGACTTCAGAATCAGAACCTTGTTTGAGGCATAACAATACAAATGGCTGCTTTAACTTCAAAGCAATGTTTAAAAGGTTTCAATAATAGAAACATTCAGCTAAAGCAAGAAAAGGATGAAACTGCAATGACAGAAATATCACCACAAATCCTCCCTGCTTTGTGCAGTGTCATTTTCCAATGCACTTCAGACTGCACAGAGAAAGAATGCCAGTGCATCTATTATGGGATCACATGAACATGCATATTTATCATGAAAGTACAAAGCCTCTTCTCAATTTCTATTTCAACAATGACAGAAAATACACAGAATAAAGAATACTAAATTGCTATTCTTTATCCTTCATTTATAGTGCAATATGATTTTAAAAATAAATTTTAAACATGACATTTCGTTTTCAGTTGTGGCACAGTTTTTAACACTATTTAATAAATGGGGAAAATAATCTCTAATATTTTAACAAATTTTAATAAAAGACTACAAGTACAGCCTTGACAAGGCAATGAGGCAGAACCAAGACCACAGAAAATAATAAGTAAAGCTGAATAACCTCTGACATGTTTACTTATTCTCTCCCAAAAGGAATGCCTAACTCCTCACTTACACATCCCACTCAGAAGTCTGTTACACAGTTACTTTCCAAACCAGAACTTTTGCTTTTAGATCTCTTCACAATGGGCTACTGCACCTAACAGAGATAAAATGGATTTATTTGCTTTATACTTATGAACTTGATTTAAATAAAGTTCCCCAATACAATAGTGATTGTCCTTCTAAAGGGAAAATGGAAACACTTGTCTTGTAATCCCTGCCCAAACAAAAACACCAGAGCAACTGGCTTAAATATATCTCATTCAGTAAAACCCCTTGGCTTTGGGAATCTGTATGTCATGTCATCTTGTAGTGACAAAAATCTTCTTGCTTTCATCACTTAAATGAGGTAGAAAACCTTCTGAGGCTAGGAGCAACATCCTGGCTGGTGAAGCTGGTGTGATGAAGAGTCAGGCTGTTGCTGTGCTGTGGTGATGATGATACAACTGTATAGACAATGCTTCCACCACCATAGTTGCATGCCCTGAGTTTAATACACCTCACTACTTACTTTGACACAAACACTTGCATATGATTATGTTTTATAGCTCAATAATAAACATCCATAAGCTTTACTATGAAAAAATAACTCTTCTTAAGCAGTGCCACGGTATCTTCAGCTAGGTAAAAAATGTCACAATGCAATTAACTTCTGCCAATATAGGTAGGTTTTATAAAATGATAAAAACAATAGATAAAAGAGAATACTTGAAACAATACAGTAATATTATCTAATGATAGTGGCTTACCTTGTCTCTGGGTGTAATCTACATGAGAGTAAGGAAGGATGCTATGGGAAGCAACCCTAATTGGCAACAGGATGCTTCCCTAAAGTCAATGGTGCTATACTGATCTACTCACCTGAAGTCTCCCACAGCCTGTTTTAAGCAGCCCTAATATATTTTGGGTCATGAATACATACAGAATTTCCAAAGACAGTGACTTTGGAAATTGTCTGGACTAGAGAGGATGCTTTAATAAACAAGATGCTTTACAAAAGAAAAAATATACACCTCTCTCCAGTTTCTGTGTTTTATTACATTTTTTGCTCAAGATCTCCTTAGACACTTCACCCATGTTTACTATTCTCATTTTCTGATTATGAGAAGTTAATTTAAAAATGAAAAAAAATATTTTTCCTACCATGTACACCCAAAGCTAAAATTCTGAAGTCTATCTGCGTTTTCCTCACTCTTGTATGAAGACCCCAGGCAAGGATTCTGTAGGCTAGATGATGCTGCTCATTACACCTTTAAAATCCTGATGAATTACTTCTTCCTTTACAGCCTATCAGCTCAGTCCTTGCACAGATCTATTAACTCTGTATGAACCAGACTGATTTACTATGTGTTCATAGAGAAGATGTAAACTGTGCATCACCAGTAAGATGCAACTAAGCTGACAAAAAGGATGCTATGGCCAGAAAAGTAATCCCTGTGAAAAAGGGTAATACCTACTGCGTTCTTCCATCTCCCATCTCTCTGTTGAATGATCCTTGACTTGCATTCTTTGGTAGGATTTACCTACCTACCAGCATGCTGTTCATACAAGCCATAATTGCATAATCATAGAATGGTTCAGGTTGGATGAGACACTAAAGAACATCAAGTTCCAACCCTCTGCCATGGGCAGGGACACCTCCCACTAGGTCAGGTTGCTCAGACCCCTATCCAACCTGGCCTTGAACACTGCCAGGGGTGGGGCAACCACAACTGCCCTTGGCAACCTGTTCCAGTGTCTCACCACCCCCACAGTAAAGAAATTCTTCCTAATATCTAATCTAAACCTACTATCAATTTGAAGCCATTCTCACTACTCCTGTCACTCTATAATATTGTAAGAACTCTCCATCTTTCTTTTAGGCTCCTTTCAGGTACTGGAAGGTTGTGATTAGGTCACTCCGAAGCCTTCCATTTTCCATCCTGAATGATTCCAATTCTCTCAGCCTTTCCTCATCTCCTGATCCCTTCACCCCACTAATTATCTTGGTGTCCTCCTCTGGACTCACTCCAGCAGGTCCATCTTGGGGACCCCAGAGCTGGATGCAGTACTGCAGGAGGGGTCTCACCAGAGAGGAGCAGAGGGACAGAATCCCCTCCCTTGCCCTGCTGGCCACGCTTTGGAGGCAGCCCAGGACACCTTTGTCTCTCTGGGCTGTGAGTGCACATGGCTGGGTCATGTCCAGCCTCTCATGCACCAGCAGCTCCAGGTCCTTTTCCCCAAGGCTGCTCTCGATCTGTTCATCCCCCAGCCTGTGCTGATACTGGGAGCTGTCCATGTCCATGCCAAAGCAAGTAGTGCATTTGCAGTTTCCCTTTTTACAGACTCACAGAATCACAGAAGAGGCTGAGTTGGAAGGGATCCACAAGGATCAGTGAGTCCAACTCCCATCCCTGCACAGCAACATCCCCAAGAGTCACACCAAGTGCCTAAGAGTGTTGCCCAAATACTTCTTGAATTCATTTATTCACAGATCATGAATGTTCAGTCTGTAGTGAATAGTATTAATCCAAAGCTTTATATTTTATTTTATTTACACTTCTCAAGCTGTAATTTAAGGATTCCTGAGCATTTTTCTTGAGTGGCTCTCCTAAAGATGAACAGCCACCACACATTTCTCCATTCTAAAAAAATGGGGTAGAATATGGAAATAAAACCCCACAGTGCCCAAAGACTAAAATCACACTCTACACACTCCTCCAGCCCTCCCCTCACAGTTTGAAACCTTTTGTTCTAACCATTTGATCCCAAGTCCATCAGGGAAGATTTTAGGCAAATTTCATTCTTATACATGAATTAGCAGCAGACTAAGTTGACTACCTCAGAAGGATCAAACACTTACTCCTCTGGCAAGTGCAGCCAGCTGCAAAGGTAAGTTGGCCTGTCAGGGCAAACTCTGAATTTGCAGATGCCTGCTATTCAAGATGCCAGGGTAAAGAACTGTGCTCATCACAAAAGCCTAAACAAGTAGGCAGGTGAAGTGTTAAATACCAAAGAGTCAGGTAAAGGCAGACTTGAACCCTAAGACCTGAGAAAATTGAGTTTATATTTATGCTGCTCACTGGAAATAAACTAACACAGGCAGGAATTTATCCAATAACTCATTAAGGAGGGTACTCCACCCATGTAGCAGTTGACTGTAACTCAATGCTTCAGTGGGTGAGGAGAGAGACAGATTTTTCCATCTGCAGCTTTCCTCTGAAAAGGTAAAGTCATATCCTAGAAATAGCACACCAAGAAACTCTCTCTAGAAAGTATGTGGGTACCCACCAGGTGGGAATCACGGTAAGTTCATCTTTATTTCTCTGTATCTCACCATGCAAAAGAAGTCACAGATTTTTCAGGAAGTTTTATCCTAGTTTCTATATGCTGTAATCTTTACCAATATATTATTCTATTTCATCACCTGATACTATGAAAATTCACCCTGCGCAGGATTCAGGCAGTACCGCACCTCCTCTGTTTGTTTTAAGCATTGGTACAGTGCCCCAAAACACAACTTCTCAGCTTCTCAGGTGTTTAAAACTGAAGCCTCAGAGGAAGAAATGAAGCCAGAATTACTTCATCACCAAGGGGAGCACTAATGGTTTGGACCTTACAATGCTCTATCACACAAAAACTCAAAGGGATTTAATTTACCTTGACCTTGTAGTACTCCTTGACTTCAGGCCGAATGGAATCAAAATCACCACTGATGTAATCAGGCAAGAAGCTGAAAGGAAAGCAATGAGCAGTGAAATGAAAAATTAATCCATCTTACTATATTTAATATTTATTTTCTCAAGAGAACTAAGGGGTACAAGCATTAATCTTCTAAAAGGAATATGAGTTCCTTAAAAGCATGTTAAAACAAGCTGACGTGAGGTGATACAAAAGAAGGTAACAAATGAAATCTAAAACTGGTAGGTCTATTGTCCCTTTGCTGAGGGAGCTGCACATTGCTTAGATGCTTATTTATCTCTCCAGGTTGGTAAGACTTGCATTTGCCTGGTCCTAGAAAGACAACTTTCGAGTTTCTTTCAAATGTATCATTCAGTCAGCAAAGTGTTTGAAATATCATATCTGAGTGCTGTACATCAAGCCTCAGAGGATATCATTTGTCAGAAGATGATGATGCTGCTTCTTGGACAGCTGGTATGCCATAAATGTTTCAAGGATTTGTATTTTAGTTGTTAGTGATGTCATCTCGTTTCCACTCTTCCTGATTATTAAAAATACTCCCAAAATATGGAAGCCAAATGCTCAGTGAGTTTTAACTCACATGAACTTAATTTCAACTCCTAACCATCATTCATACAGTAATATCACTGCAAAGTACATGGAAAAAATTCTGTGATGTTTATCTTATCTTGCCACACATAGTCTTTAACTGAAAAATGTTTAAAAATATTTATTGTATAAATTCATATCAAATTCATAATGAAGCATCCACTGTCCTATAGCAAGAATAGTGTAAGAATACTTCTGAAAAAACCCACAATGCCCCCCCAAACACTCAACACAGCTTTCCATCTGGCACTCCTTGTGTTTTAAGAAGCAGCTGACAGGTGAGAGAGTGTTTCCACTGTTTCACAAGATAAAGTTACACTGAGCTTTGAAAGTAAAGCTGTGATTTTAGTTACCATACTTTACAAGGGGGATGAGAGTTCATCAGCAAATTAGTTTCCAGCTTAAACTGTGTTACAAGGAATTAAGCAGAGTATACTGGGACATATTTTTTCTGCCACACGATTTTAGAAGAAAGCTGCAGTGTCTAGAAACTCCTCATCCCAGTAAAACTTATAAAAATCCCATATTCTGTGTCCATGTAAAGATTTCAAATGAGAGGTGTGGTCAGTGGCCACCGTTTTCTTTGAAAACTGAAAGCTGCTCCAGCAGAAGTTGGTAAGTACGATTGCTGTGAGTTGAGTGCAATTTACAGCATATCAAATTCCCTGCTCTCTACTATTACTAAGGTTGTTATAAAAGGATATGTTCTAAAAATAATCCCTCCAGAAGAGATGGTCCCATACTCACTGCAGTGAGAAGGGCAGTCCCTGCTGCACTGGGTTTGACTGAGGACACAGGAATCAAGTAAGAGAAATGCAAATGTTTCAGTGCTCTGTTTCATATGCCTCCACCAAGTATGGTTCAAAAATACTCAGAAAATTAGGTTTGCTCTTTCATTGTAAAGACTGACCCTTCCAATGTACAAAAAATACCACACTTTCAAAAGTTAAAATTTAAATAAATGGTTTTTACCTTTCCATGAATTTCCTAATGAAATATTTACTGACTACAACAAGCCTAAAAACCTGCAGGTATTCTCTTTCAATCTGCTATTTTATAATTACTTTTAATGGCTCTGTTTCAATCAGGAAGAAATAAACACACTCTAGGCATTCAGGTGGCCCTGAATGCAAGCTCTGGAGGTGTTCCAGCGGGTTGGGCAGGAAGAACAGCAGCCAGTTGTCATGGAAAGCCAGCTTGGTATGACATAGACATCCACTGTGATGAAAAAGCTGTTTATCTTATTGAAATGCTGTATATAAATCCAAAAGTGTATTTTTTTTCCCTACAGCAGCTACAAATCACAGTGCTTTTAAATAATCAACTATTTCTCCTGAATGTTTCAAGAGACATAAATGGGAGAAGAATTAGCCAAAAAAAAAAGTTTCTTCTAAGAATCAAGTGCTCCTTTACAGCTTTTGTTCTCATTCAAAGTAAAACAATTTCCAATCAAAAAGCTAGTCTGAATTCATCCAAGCAGAAGGAACAGGTATTTCAGTTGCACCTCCCATGGGCTCTGTTGGGGTTCCTGGCTGTGCTTTCTGAACATGTGTCCTCTGCCACAAAGCTTTATGTCCATTTTCTACATACCCTCTCTAAATCATTCACTTGGAGCAACCACAAATCCAGAAGTGAGTGAAGGGAATAAGGAACTGTTGCTGGGAACTTCAAAATTTTGTGATGTCTGAGCCTCCCATTAATGATTGTCAAGACAAGAATACCTTCTTCTTGTCTCCTTCCCTTTTAGAAACACCAGAAACCAGGAAAGTTCAGAAAGTCATGCCAGATGAATTTTTAAAAAATTAGTAAATCTCAACTCCACTGTCTGCCTCACAGATGTGAAAAAATATGTCTGCTTTATCTTCAGAGGGAGGATGGCTGCTCTTTGTAGCTCATTGACTATGCATATCAAGAAAAGTAAAGCAACATTCAGTACAGAGTCAAAGACTACATTTGACACAGTCCTTTTTGAGTTCTGTGGAACAAATTGTCTGATCCAGGTGAGCAGATCTGAGTCAAGGCTCTTTCCAATCAACACAAGTGAACAAAATCCATTGTGAGAAGACTGACTAACCTCAGAGATAAGCACTGATCTAGAAATAGGGGAAATAGTTGAGAGAGAGGTACATGAAAAAAACCACAACTTCACACTAACTAAGTAACTCAAGAATACTTTGTAATAGTGGGTTTCACTTGTTTGCTTTCGTATAGTTTTGCATATGTATATTCATATAGTTTTGTATAGTTTTGTATTTACTTGTGAGTACAGACTCTAGTGCAGGAGAACAGGCTTGGAAGAATCACACATCAAGCTTACTTCTATTTGAGTGGAAGAAATTATGTCAGGAGAAAAGTAACAAGAAAGGCCTCTCCATAAAAGTTGAAAAAGTTGCCCTTATTTAAAGTACAAATTAAAACCAGGTATTATATTAGTCTAACCCATGTTTTCCTGCCCTCTGAACTCGAATTTATGAATAATTCTTATTCTGATGCATAACTGTATTGAAGATGACATATTTCAGTGACATATCTGACACACATCCTTTACTGAAGGAATTTAACTTTTTGCCCATGATGGCAAAATATGTCTTTAATTCCTAGTGCAATCTAAAATTTTAATTTCTAAACAGTCCAGATGATACAGTGTACTGCATTTCAGAGCCATACTTTATCAGTCTCATTAGCTATTAATTATCACTATGCATATAAGGTCATGACCAACTCAGCTGGCTTGATTCTCTGCTGCTTTATATTGACATTTATCAGGAGTGAGCCAAATCCTTAATCCTAATGGGACTGAAAGTATAAAATTCATGTGAGATCAGCCTAGTCTACCAGGACTTTTCTAGAGCTGTCAAGAAGCATAACACCAGGCACTTGGCAACAAAAAATCTTCAGAGGTTTGGGCCAACTGGAGTTTTTCTTACTCTTTTCAATCTCTTTGGGTTTTTCTGGATGTTGAGGGGTTTATTTTGTTTGGATTTAGGTTGTTGCTGTTTGGATTTGCCTTTTTCTTTTTCCTCATCAGGGTATTTTAGAATCATACTGCATCCATCTAAAATGGGTATGGAGTCAGGAGAGCCAGGATTACTTTCAGATAAGGACCTAAAGGCACTTCCATACCAGACTGCTTATTGTTTATCTACGTAACTTTTTAAAAAAATGAAAACCCCATAGTTTCCATATGAAACCTTTAGAAGTTTAGCTAGATTACAAAGAAAAAACAACACTATTTCTCACCAGTTTGGAGATAGACCCCACCTAGATGATTTATACAAATTGAATAAAGGCTGAATGTCAACTGGACCATTTTATGAACTCCCAGGATGCCAGGCTGGAAAGCAGGGAAAAAAAAAAAAAATAAAAAAAGAGTTTCTATCAAGTTTGACATACGTTTCCAGATATCCCAATAAATTTTTAGTCACCAGTAACGTAAAGCAGCAATTGATTCTTATCTTAGACAGATTACAAAATAAATAGAAGCTATTTAAACTCTGAGGTTCTTATGCTAAACAACCACAACTGTGTCTTTTGCCTTGAAGTAATAAATTTAACAGGCACAGCAATATTGTTTTTAAATATTCAACACTAATGAACAGTGTGTTAAATTTAAAACATCAGAATATTTGCTTCTTTATTCACACACTTCAAGAATTCAGTGTGAAGTGTTAAATATGCGTTTTCACACAGTTATGAAAAAGAAAAAAAAAACCAAACCCACAAAAACCCACACAAAACCATCACACTGTAGCAGTTTCTACTAAAAAATGCATGTTGCCTTCTTAAATAAAATGCTTGAGCATAACTGTTCAGCTCTATCATTAATTCAAAGTTACAGTTGCCTAGTACTATTGACTTTTTTGTGGTGCAGCTCCTTTAGCACATAATTGTATGCAATTAACCTTTTTTAAACGAATGTTAACATCAGAGACATGAGCATTTAAAGGTACTATCTGCATACCCTTTGATTCCTTCAGCTACAGCAGAGAAAATAATCCCATACAGACAAACTGTGGGTCCCCCAGCTATAACATCTGAGAGGACAGAGTGGGTTCCCTATGGGTTTTTTTCACTACTAAAGATAAATTTCAAAATGGGTGTCTTTTACCCTGGAGTAATAGGCACACACAAGCCACATCGCTGTGGAAAAAAAATCAGTGATGCCAAAATGCTGCAGACTGAACATGAAGCAAAGTCAACTCTGATTTTTGTAAGTATCTAGTACTTGGGAATACAGAAGATGAAACTGTCTAGCACTACTTACTGCAGGATAAGCATTAAAATCACAGTTTAACAAAAAAACCCCAACAAACTAAAATTCATGTTTCCAACTCTAGTTTGCTAACTGTTAAGGTGCACTTTCAGCTTGCTCTCCTGACATCTTGACAGGAAGAGTAAGTGAGGGGCTGTTCTCATCAGAAAGGTGTTAAGTCTATTTAAATTTGTCAAAAGTATGCTGTTATCTGCTGTGAAGATCAAAGTGCCTTTTTAACTCTCAGAGACATGTACATCAGAAGCAGGTGCCTTTTATATATTGTCTCAGAGCAGCATATTCAGATGCTCCAAGTAGCTGCACAGAGGTGAGTTCCTGGGTAAAGGAGAAATGTCAGATAGTGAGATACATTCAGAGTTAATGTCTATTCATACCTTTGATACCTTCATGCATTACCTGCAAGGTTACCACAAGAAAGGGTCACACCTGCAGCTCAGAAGCCCAACACTAAAATACCAATACAGTTAATGAATTCAAAGTGACCACAGAAAAAAATTTTGGTTTGATCGATCTTGAACAGATGCCACAAATAATTCCATAATTTATTAATATCATGAGCCTTTAAAAAACAGCTAAACCCCACCCCTTAGCTTGTCCACCCTCTACTTTCCAATCAAGTCTCTCTTGAAGACAGTAAGGTAACTTTTTCTGACTACATGGTTCCCATCACTGCTGTTTTGATTCCAAAGCCTCTCTTATAATTGTACAATGTTTGTAGTAGGGTGGCACTGACAATGATGTGCTAGTTCTGTATGAATTTGGAAAGAAAAAAACACATCGACAAAAAACCCCTAACTATTTCCCATGCCTTCTTCAAAGGCCTTAATAAACTCCAATGCTCATTATGCAATTGCTTACACAAAACAAATCCTGAACAGCATTTTGTACTCTACAATAAATCCAGATGTGATTTAATAAAACTTAAGGGGGAAAAAAAAGGGGGGGGAGGTACAATGCCAGCATTGTAAGCACCAATTTAACAAAGAAAGCAAGTATATCCATACATAAGGCAATACACAGATAACCTAAATTCTTTGCACAGACTGTTAGCATATCTGCATATTAGTCAGATAGTTACGTGGTTAAAACTACTTGGAATATTAGGCAACCTTGAAAAACAGCCTCCTTTTTCCTTACTTTTTAAAGAGCTTAGTGTTAAAGAGCATGCAAGTATTATTTCATTTGCAAACCCTACGATTTAAAGGAAAAGATAAAAGTGTATGAAGATATGAAGGCAATAATGCATTCATTTATGCTTGTCTGGTATGCAGTGTCACCTTGCAAATAATAAAAAGTATCTAAAATAAATTGAAGAACATATTACCTTCAGCTCAAACTGCTATGCAAAGCACACATCAGGGGGACATCTTCCACAGGGGAGAGCCAACTTTCTCCCATTATCATTATAAATCTGAAGAAGCTTACACCCTGCCTCAAAACCTTGTCCCTCAGTGACAAATATGGGAGTTAATGATAGCTACAACTGTTGCATTTTTGTTTTTAATAGTCAATAATTGAAACTTTTCTCCAGTTGCAATTGATATAGTATGAAATTAAGTCACGCTCTGAGATTTAAGAACTACTCACTTGTTTGCCATGGTGCTGAACATCCTCCTGTGTTCAGGTAAGTATACGTACTTAATGAAAAACTCAGTATGCTCAGAACAAGCAAATCCCAGGGACTGCTGCTAAGTACCTGTGTGTTTGTTTTTATTGTCATAGACTGAAGTATTTCTTAAAATAAAGGATAGCTGGTGGCAATATATGATCTTTGAGGAATTAAAGCTGAAGCTAGTCAGCACAGCTCAGCATTGCACAGGCTCAAGCACCTGTCTTGCTGTTGGATCCTTGGCAAAAGGAATTTAGAAAAAGGGAGCTGAGCTGTGAGTTTTCCTCCTTGCATAGGGCAGCATGGCTCAGGCCAGCACATTAACTCAGTGGCAGAAAACACTCCAGTGCTTCAGCACGAGTCACCCACAAGCACATGATTTTGAATGCTAGCAAAGCATAAATACTTGTCTGGAAATGCCAGACTCCATTCTTCTAGGACTCAAAGCAAGAGGAAAGCAGGGAGAAGATACTGCAGCCTCTGACAGGTGAGGGTATCTGACTCACTGAGAAGACAGAGCTGACAAGACCCCCAAAACCAGTTTTTCCTCTTCATGTCAAAGCAACAGATGGCAGAATTTGCTCAAAAAATTGAGAAAAAACAGCCATTCCATTAACGTAAATTATTTATTAACATTTTATACTGCACATGAAGAATCAAAAGGATGTAGTCTAAGATGCGGTAAACTTAGAGAAGTTACATACTACACAAACAGATTTAGAAACCAGTCTCAAAAGATGGTACTAGAAGCCACAGCAGGCTCAGGGCGTCATGGAGTGCCACCCAAGTTAGATGCTGCTACAAGGCAACACACTTTTCCAAGATAAGGTAAACAGTTCCTTTTCATTCCCAGAAATGTTAGAAACATGCATATTATAATTTTCCATCTAATCAGACAGTTACTAACAATGTCTACAGTGTGGCTTGAAAACTGAACTGTACAATTTCAAAATTCATTTTGAATTACTAGTATTTAAGTTGTAGGTGTCCTTTCTGTGATCTTTCACACCACTAAGAACACTTAAAAGTCAACTACAATCAAACAGTAAGAAGTTACATGTGAAAGATGTTCACTGGGATTTCCTTGATTCCATTTCTTTACTTACTCTCACTGGAGTTCCTTAAGCACCTGCCCGAGTTTATCATCTGTTTATATACTTACAAATCCAGGGAAGAACATCTTTGCAAGGGAGGTTGAGCTTTGCTTCTTCAGGGCAAGAAACTGAAGTAAATAGCCTGCAGCAGAAATCCTCTAGAGCCATTTCTACACAATGAATCACGAGTGCAATGAGAAGAGATTTATCCCCTTACTGAGCAACTTGTTCCAAACAGACAAGAGGAAATCTGAAGGTTTTCCAAAGTCTGTATTATGCTTCTCCTGTTTGGGCCTGCATTTTCTTTTCTGATTTTCACATATACATCATTTTATAGATGGATATTCTGTTTTGTAGCCACAAAAGATACATGTCTACACTTAGCTCTAAGTAGGATGACTAGCCATGAAAAGTGAATTGTCATAAAAATTTATTTAAAGAACATCTACAGAGAAGATAAGTCTTCAGGAGAAAACCAGAACATCTGATTACAACATAATTATTGAAAAGCAAAGTTGATTCTGTACAGTTATTGAACATACTTCTTATCCTAGGCTCTGATTGCCTGTAGAGCAGCCACTGAGCAAACCATTTTTATTTTTGGTGTAGATGTGCTTGAGTATCTTAAAAAATATTAATATAATTCCTTCAGGTTTCAAGCCCTTACACTGATAAGGTATATAGTATTTTGCAGAGAAACAATGCACTGAGGATCCTGAAAACACCCAGACTACACAGAGGAACAAAACATATCATATAATGTTCTTAGGGGGTGTGAGCTCATGTGGCAAAGAATGGAGAAAAGACACAGAACAGCAGAACAGCTGTTTGAAGTCTGTGGTCTCTGCAGGGCTGAAAGTGGGTAAGTCACTGGGAGGCAGAAGTTTTATTAAACCTTCTGTTGCTGACCTTTGCTGCAGTTTCTCCAGAGCTGACCGAGAACCAGGATATTCCAGCAGAGCATTAGCATTTCAAAAGGTACCTGCACCTCTTCCCTGGCATAGCACAGCAGCATTAATTAGAGAGACAGCAGAAGATAAATGCGCATACAAAATGAGAGTTGGGCTCTATTTGATGCTGAGTAACCTCTACCAAAAACCATCCTCCCTTTCATCAGATAAACTCAAGGGAGCATTCTACCATTTCTACACAAATTACCTGTACAGTGGATGACCCTATTTCCTTTTCTGGAACCTGTGATTTAGACAATAACATATTGCAAAGTTTAATAGAAATTCTTTTAAAGTTTGTATTAACTGAAAAGATGAAAGGTAGACTCAGAGCTCTGAAGGAATTTGTGGAAAACTGTTTAGTATACCAGTGTTTCTGTCTCCAGTGGGTTGGAGCATCACAGCTGGGTAAAGCTCTTGCAGCTGGCAGAGCTCCTACTCACTTTAATCCTTGTTTTGCTCTTGTGACTGTGTCACCGCCTCTACAGAGCCAAGGTGCCAGTGCCATATTTTAGTCAGCAAAGTCAGCAGGTTTACAGTTATGAATACACACAAGCAGTTCGCTCTTTCACAAGATTAAAAGTGCTTCAAATTACTGTTTTCATGAGCACAGCTGCAATTAAAATGCCTCTGATGAAGCTCTAATTAAAGAATAAAACCACCTTTTATAGTTACTTGACATACGGATGAAATTAAGAAAGAAAATAAAGCTGCTACTCTCATGTATCAATAAATCTGCCTTCTGATCACAGCCTGATGTAGTTAATTGAAATAGTTTTTCTACCAGGGTTTTATTTGTTAAACTTTTTATAAGGGATAAAGAACGAGAGACTGACAAAATGTGTTCACCTAGGGAAAAATCAGTTCTCTTGACATTTTCTTCTGTTAAACATTTAAACTGCTATACCAAACAGGTAAGTTCATACCTACGCTCTGCACCTTGAAAGATGCAAAAGGATGTCTGGTTGACAGTGACTTGCCAGACCTAAATTTTTATTTCTTTTCCCTCCTCGTTAATGAACAAACCTACCTGTAATGAAATACAGTAACGTAAGGAAACCTGCTGCAGTGTCACCCTGGCCACTATATGGGCTGTCTGCTTTCCCAAAGACTCCCAAGTACAAGGAAATGCTATTCTAGCTGTTAACATTCTCCTTTAGCTTAGCTGCAGTCAAGCTCCTCCTCCTGGCAGTCAGCACAGGTTCTAATGCCTTCTGAAAAAAGAGCCTGTTTTAGAATTTAGCCATTACCACCCTCAACACCACAGGGAGGCTCCCTGCAGCTCCCTGGATGGCTACTCTGAAAAGAAGACAGTGTAATTACACAGCCATGGTATCCAGTGTAAGGGTGGGAAATACTCCTTAAAGCAAAGATGCCTAAATTTTGCACTGGCCAAAGTATCATGTCAAAACCTGAAGTCCTTCTTGCTTCTCAGAGCTTCCTTCACCACTCAAAAGCACCAGCTGTCACAGAGATATTCAGAAGATACAATCTTTTCCCATCTTCAGCTGGAATAACTGATCAGCAGCTAACCAAGCCAAGGTAACTTACAAAAGCTGAGGATCTGGTTTATATACATTATTTCACAATTTAGCCCACAGGTGATAAATATTAAAAGGACAAAGCAAACCACATCCTTTCAGACCTCTCATACCTGTGGAATGGCTGCTGTGGGCACAGGGTACTCATTTGACTTATCAAAATTTCACCTTCTCCTTATTAAACTAATTTTACCAAGGAAATACTGATCCTCAGCTCAACATAAAATGGTTTTCATAATCACAGGAGTCTGTACTCATTTTTATGTTTGCTAAGTCCTAACTCAGGAGAAAGAGCTAACAGTAATTCACAGAATCATAGAATGATTTGCATTGGATAGAACCTTAATGATCACCCAGTTCCAACCCTGCTGCCATGGGAAGAGACAACTTCTATTACATCAGGTTGCTCAAACTCTCACCCAGACTGGTCTTGAGCAATTCCAGGGTTGATAAATACATCAAGGCAGCAAAATTCTGCAAGAGCTCAAGGTCTGCAAGTTCAGATCACATTATATTCCTTCAGATCCTTATAATCCTTAAAATAGATTATATTTCTACCCCTGCAAGGCCTTAACTACAGCTATCACTAACAAGCACCAGAAATCTGCAGGCATGTGCTAAAGTCCTCACTAGGTCCCAGGCCTTCAAACCTGCACAAGTACAGCCTTGCCTGGCACACATAACCAGCACCTCTCCTCTCCAGGGAGAGGGAAGCTCTGTATCAGCTCCATCTGAAACCAGCAAAGCTACATGGAACACAGCTGGTGAGTCAGAACACACAAAGAGTCCAATGCAGAACTCAATCTCAGAAACAAATTCATCATTATATTCAGAATTGGTAGAGAAAAGAGGGTGTAAAATTATTTTGTTATATTTTAATACATTCAAAACACAGCAATTTTCCACATAATCTTTGCTAAGAAAAAAAACACCACCACCAACTAAACAAACCATACACAAAAAAAAAAAAAAAAACGAAGAAAAAAATGGAAAAAAATCAGCCTGCAAGCATGACCAAGAGAAATCTAAAGGGCACTGTGAAGGGTCTCCAAGGCTACATTGAGAACTTGGTTGACTGAAGTGTATATAAATCTGAGCTAGCTTTAAAACAGCTCAGAGACTGGTAGTAGTTATAATGGCAGTGCTTGCTGTGCTTGTTTCCAGAACATTGCCAGCTTCACATGTGAGAGTCTTGACTGTGTCCGAGAAACAGACGTGTCTGTCCATCTCCCCCCACCCATGAGTCAGACTAGGGTGCTACAGTGAATTTTCAGCAGAGAGCCAAGTAGGTCTGTGCTACTGTTGCTATTAAGCTTTTAATACCCAGGCTGTGGCTGGGATCTACCCACCAAGCTCCTACTGCCTGTTACTTAAGCTGGCCGTCCTTATTAATGCTTCATCAAAAGCAAGGAAATCATACTGTGGAGGGAAGGTTTGAAAAGAACCTAAGCCAGTCCTCAGATACATGTTTGTATCTGCATTTAGTTTACTGCCACTTAAGAGAACAAATGAAAGCATTGACATAACTACCTATCTGACAGATATGAGATCCAGGCAGGTCAATGTATAGATTTGTGCTTATTTGAAGGTGTCAATCACAGAAAAAAACCCCCAAAAACCTGTGCACTGGATTGAGGCATTAGAAACACTACAAACGTACACGTGATATTGTAGAATTCTCTGTTCTCAATCTCTCCCTTCCTCAATCCTCCTCCTTTCCCCCATTTTTGTCTGTGTGGGCTAAAAGCACTCCCAGACAGAAAATACCTCATTCTTGATAAGTAACACATATTCCAAAAAAATCCCTGTCTTGGCCTCCGTATAAGTAATTTTCTATCAAGTAGAGTAGCTGAAAAAAATTTAATATCAACTCTTATGCTGTTGGTGCCCTGCTTATTATAAAAAAATGTAATAATACCCCCATATGAACTTCACAATTTATTATGATTTAAAAAATTATATAACCCTTACATGCTATTCCACTAAGTTCTATTATTGTCATAATCACTTTGACTTAATCTTTTATTAAATTTCAACACATTAATTAACTTTTCTTATAGGAGGAGAACTAGATCTTAAGGACACAGATCTGCCTATAAATAATACAAGTGCAATGATGAGTTTTATTAAAAGCTCTTCCCTTTATATACAGTGATAGTACTTGTTCCTTAGGGAAGACATTCAGAGGTCTAATATCCCTTCTGCCATCTGCACCATGTGCACTACAAGAAGAGAGAGGAGAACCCTGAATGGATGCAGCATTGGAAATGCTTTGGATAAGATTGGACACAGATGAGCTGTGAATCAGACACTTTGAATTAGTGTATATTGAGATGCTCTGGGAGTAGCCTGAAGACTTCCACAAGTGACATGGAGTGTAACCATCATTAGAGATGTCATTCAACAGAAGATGTCATTCAACTGAATGACAGTGTGTCTCATTCCTTCAGTCTAAAATTCACTACTAGATAATTCTTTCCACACATTTTAATACCAGCAAGACATTAATTCTCAGGTTGATAAGTTTTTGAAAAATGTGTGAAGTTAGGAGGATTACACCTATCTGCCTGATAATGAGGTAAGAGATAGGTATTTTACTGGAATGGCAGAAAAACTGTCACTGAGGTTACTTTTGTAATTGTTCTTGGAGAGAAATGCAAAGTCCTCCTGAAGATTAACAGAGAACTCTACTTCATTGCAAGCAAAGTCATGGCCTAAATCCTGTTAAATACCTGTTAAGTTCCAATGCAAAACAAGCCTGCACCAGCCAGCCAGCTGGTAATAAATTGGAATTTGGATTTACATGCTGATAAAAAGGCACTAAGATTTTGGACCATTCCCACCTTCAAATTCAGCTCCATGTACTCTAGGAAGTGCAGCCACACCAACTCTAAGTAGCAATGAACCTCAGGGGCAGTTCACACAGCAGCAGTTTCTGGGGATCCCATCAGAAGTGTTTCAGGCTATGTGGCTTCCTAACTCTAAAAAAACACCACCTCCCTTACCTAGATAGGTATGACCATGATAGGGAGGGAGGTGGAGAATATCTTCATTCCAAGCCATCAGGTCATAGCCAGGTCCAAGGCCCAAGAAGGGCAGGCTGCAGCATTCACAATGCAGCTTTTCCAGAGGCCAGGCTATGGAATCAAAGGGCCATTTCTTTTCACTTGTACTCCTGGCTGATGTTGGTGCATGGAAGAGCTCCAAGGAGGAGGAATACGTAGGAGAAGGTTGCCCCATTTTGTCTTTTACAGAGTGGGAAAAACAGTTTGCAAATGCAGCTTTCAGATGAGAAAATAAAATAATTTAAATTACTTTTTAAACACAGAAGTAAGGAATTAATTAATTAACTCATGCTTTTGGTCTCTAGATTCCTATAATATGTTTAGAGATTAAAATAATTACCTCTTCAGAGATAACAGAGTGTGTCACTGTTCGGGACATGAAAGAACCACACACTCATCGGTCAGGTTGAAGTGAGGAAAGAAGAAGGGAAGTTTATTATGATTTGGAGTTTAAATAGGATTTGGAATTTGGTCAAGAATTGGTAGATGAGAGGAACATCTCTTTGACCCCAGTGGTCAATTCAGAAGTCCATCACAGAGAGGTATGAGAAAACAATCTACTTGTTTATTTTACATGTGTGAGAAACTCTAGTTCAAGAATATAAACAATCAGAAGGCTAAAGAATCAGAGTGACAAGAGTGGAACAAGTCAGTGTGTGAATGTTGGAATTGGCTAATTTTCAAAGAAAGTTGGGGAAAACAATAAAGAAAAAATCTACACTTGGATTGACAACTTGTGTATGGTCCTGTGCCATGATCTGGCCTAATGCACTTGAACAGGCTGAAATATTAAATCTCAGAAGCACAAGAACTAAAAGAGAAATTTTGATGAGCTCTTAAACAGGGTTATGAACATGACTGTATTTCTGCTGGCGCTACTAAAGGAAGTCAAAACCTGCCACGGCTTTTCCAGTGTGAATGTGGCAAAGGAAGCACTTTCCCCTCTGATTAAAAATATGATCCTGCAGAATGGGGAAGGCATCACACTCCTGATGAAAGCCCTCTTCAGCATACTGGGAATGCTATCAGAGTTCTTGAAACCCCTACTGAGGTGTATTACGATCACATGTATGCATTACAGCACTGACCACTTAATCCCCATTCTGTCATAGGCAAGTTGGAGAATAAAAATTACACTGACACCCAAGGGTATTTTATAATAGAATATGAAATAAAACAATAAATTTACAGATGATTTTGGCTTTGCCTCATGGTACTGCATTATGCACCAAATATTCCTGGCCTCTCATTCATTACTATTTAATTACAACAGAATACCTTTCTTTCAGACTTAATTAACCTCTGAAAGGAGTTTGTGACCTTGGGACCCTCCTGCACATTTGCAACGTGCTGTTGGAATATTGCTCTGCCTGGAAACACTTCCTTTAATGCTGAGATTTAATGAAGTGCACAGGTTTTACAGGGAACACACAAAATACGAGAACCCTGCATGTGGTCATTTAATGAACAAGAGCTAGAGCATATCAATTAGCATCATAAATCAATACTAAATTAACATTAAAAGATGCCACAAGAGTATCCCCAGAGGAGAGGGTCATTACAGTAAACATGATCATTAATGCTCTTCCCGATTACTTTCACTGTGGGGCAGAGAAGAGGGAGTAATGAAATGAGGAGGGATTTGTCCATTTAATTCCTATTTGTTTAAGCCAGCAGAAGCTTAAGTATCCCACTAAGCCGAATGACAGTGTAGTACAGTTCCAGCTCCTGTCTTTGTCAGAAAGTGCTGTTCAGGCTGAAACACTGTGACTGAACGGAAATGGGAGAGCAGTAACCTTTTCACAAGATGAGAGGCAGAACCACAGCTCGTGCAACTGCTTTCATTGCTTTGCTGCAAAGCTTCGAACGATGGATTAATGTTGGCCCCTTGGTGCCAATCAGAGCAGACTGGTGCTTGCAGAGTAGGTGCTGGTCCAGTAACTCACTTGCTAGAAATGTTAACTCTTCAAAATGGATTCTTCACGATCCTGAGAATTCCTTCTGAGAGCTAAAAATCACATCAATCCATGCGTGCTCCTCATACAATTCCCTCCTGTACAAAACCACCCCAAAATCACCTTATGCACAGTCTTCTTTTTTTCCTACAATTGAATGCATCAGAAAGAAGAGATATTGACATCCACATCTGTCACTTCACTAATTACAACCATTTGTTGTCAAACCTCACAGATGATGTTTTAGCAAAAAAGAAAAAAAAAAAAAGCACTGGATTCTTTACTGACTCTTTTCAGGTGTCTTTTTGGGGCAGGCTGTCTTTCTCTCGCTACTCAAAATACCTTCATGTGCACGATTCCAATCTGATCTGTCACCAGTATTTAACACCCATGCTGCAGCTTATAAAATTAGAAAACATCAATCCTCCCACAGATACTGCTGGAACTTGCAGAGGAAAATAACAAAGCCTTCCTTTCTTTCTTCCTTGTTACAGAATAACAGTGGCTCCACTGGAGTTATTAGCTAGGTTTATTCCAGAGACTTTTCTCCTTTTCAGCTTCAGTATCAAAAATATTTTCACTCCCTTCCCATCATTTTCTTTGCGCCCTGTTTTTCTCCCTCCTTTTAAATCTTTGCCTTTTTTACATTTTGTCTGTCCCTAACCTGTTTAGATTGTCCAAATACCAAGGCAAAAATCCTGCTGACAAAGAAACAGAGATGTTCAGAGTTCTGTTGCACTGGTGCATAAAGACTATTATTCCAAGCCCTTGTAGAGTGGCTTCAGTTCTGTGCAATGGGAATGACAACCACAGGCACTGCTCTGGCCCACGGCAGGATGCCCACCACTGAACAAAGTCATGGTATTGTAACACACACCAACTGCAGAATCAATCAATCAATCAATCAATCACTCCACTACCCACTCACAAACTTAAAAAAAAACCTCGAAAGAACAAAAGCCGACCTAAAAATACTACTGGTCTCATACAAAATATTTTGAGCTACACCCACACACCAGTCTCTTTTTTATGCTGAAGAAAAAGGGGAAGTCCAAAGGCACAGCCTTTTATCCACTACCATTGCTACTCCCACTGCCATTGTTTCATACATCAAGCACTCTAAAAATAAACCTTTTCTAACCTGCTGACCCTTATCAATCTTCTTCACTGGCATCCTATTAGGTCTCTCCACACCAATGAATTAATCCAGTCTCAAGCTACAAATCCCTACTTTTCCTTTCACTTTCAATATAGTCACTCCAGTTTATGTAAAACACTTCTAATGAATAAATGAAGGAGAAGAGCTATATGGGTTTTTATTACTTCTATTCCTTTTTTTTTTATTTGTCAGATACCTTTTACACAGAGATCAAAACACTGGAGAAAATGAAGACCAAACTGCATGCACATGTGTACTCTGTGGTACAAAACATCTTATCTACACATCCCCAGCAGTCACATGATGTGAGTACCTTCAAGCCCCCACTCAGCTTAATTTCAAAAGAAAGAAACTTTTTTCCAACTGGAGTTTCTTAACTACCAGGGAAAGCCAGGCAGTTTAAGAGTTAAGCGCTCTGTGTAAGTGGGATATCCCTCAGGAGTTAGACCAAGAATTATCCCTTAGACCAAGAGTAATTTTTTGCTACAGGATTAATTTCACTCCTGATGTTACTGCTACTATTCTAAATAATCTAAATATTTTGATCACTGTATGGATACCTCACAGTTGCTTCACATACAGTAAGCAGTAATAATTTTCAACTATTGCCAATGCTGGAATCAGAGAAATAGGTGATCAAAACTTTTACACAGTAAAAAGGTTTCTTTTGTTTGGTTTGGGATTTTTTTTTTAAGCATAAGAGATAAAAATGGATTATGTTCCAGTCTCTGGAAGATGTGGTTACTGACAAAGCAACAGTAGGAGTCTCGCTCCTGTTCCATCCATTTCCCAGGCTGTTGGAACAATACCAGGTCACTGAAAACATTAGATCCAGCTGTGGTGATTTCCCTGCTTGCAATCACCATGGAGAAGTGATGCATCATGTAAAACATTAGTCACAATGCATGAATTCAGGGCAATGCATGGAGAGGGTGTAATTGCTTAGGCATCTAGTGCTTAATATCTAACCAATTAAGTCAATAGAACATCCTGAATTTGTACAAAAGGTGATCTGGCTCCCTATTCAACAAGCACAGGCCCCACATATTTCTGTATTGTGACAATAAAGAAAAATACCTACATAACACTAAAAAGAGAACAAAACTGACAAGCTTGTATGGAATTGCAGCTCCTCTCGTTCACCAGGTTCGTTTCAAAATCCTGAGAACAGCCACAACATAATTTCTACAGGATCTTCACGCTCTGCGCCCACTGAGATAATCACTGGTAAATCTTGGTTTGTTTCTTCTCTATCTAGAACAAAATATAACTTTTGACCATGTTCAGCTGTATTATTTCTCAAGTATTATTTGTCTGAACCTTTTTATTTTGTAGTCAGTTTAATATTCCTTGGTACTCAGAGGAACAAACAAGGACATTGCTCCACAGCCAATAAAAGCTGAATGCTTCCATAGCCCACTTCTGTCATTTCTTTGTACAGTACACACATATGCCCCTATGTGAGCCAAAAAGAACTAGTGCAGGACAGATGTAGTTTCATTCTGAATGCTTCCATGTTCAGACTGTCTCACAACATACAATATATTTTGGTGATACGCTAGAGTTGTCACTCAGCCCTTAATCTACTGCTCTCTTCTATCATCTCTCTAAAGTTCACCCTTCTAATCATATCCTTGCAGTGCTAATCTGTTCCTGAGTTGCTGATATGTACACAAGTGCTTACAAAGAGATAAGAAAAATGGAAAATATTTGCAAGTAAAGGCATTGCCCACAGCACACAGAAGATGCTCACGCTGGTATCAGAAACCATCTTAGTGCCTTAGTGCATATTTCAGTTGAAACACTCCGTATTTCATAGCTGAGTTAATGAGTCAGAGCTGAAGGATGTGATGATAGTGGTCCAGGCTTCTGCAGAAAAACCAAAACCAGTTTGCAAATAGCCTCTAGATTTGCTTGTGGGGAATATCCCACACAGGTAGATAAGCATCAAAACACAACTCCAGTGAACCTTGATGCGTTTCCATTTATTTTAAGACACTGTAACCTTGGATCTAATCTACCTGCTGTACAATCAGACATTATTCTGCTCATTTATTTGGGATCAGTAGGCAAGATATTTCTGTAGAGCTTATACAATTTCCAACAGCCTTTTGACTATCTTTTAACATTAATGCCCGATGTATTTTCATTTTATCTATTATCAAAACCAGATCTTTCTTCCCTTGCTCAAAAATCACAGTTCTCTAAATTTCTCTGTAATTGACATTCACTACATTTTCAAGTATACCAAGTAAAACTTTTTTTTTTTTTTTTAATGTCCATATGCAAGAGACAGCAATTTAGGTCCTTTTTATTTGATACAACTAACTTAAAGAATCACAAGATTTTTTTCCTCCACCATTTTGCAAAAATGGAGTCCAGGCTGTAACCTAAATAAGGCCAGTAGTATGGTGGTTGGAGAGGACTGTGCACACCCATGAGTGTGATTTTTGTAGGAACTATGAGTTGAAGGAAATTTGAGTTTCTCTGAACGTAACTGTATCCAAGAGCAGCTTTGGAGGTACTATCGTACACATTATACTTGAGCAAGTTATTTCTGTTAGTCAATCAAAACTGATTCTGTGACAGCTCAAAGCTCCAATTCTTTAACAAGGACTAACCCTCTTGTCTCAATTGATGGAATCTGCCAGGCTGACTGGCAACCTCATCTAGTCCAACTTTCAATCAACCAGCAATTAATTGATGCTCAAGACTTCATGTGGATGGCATTAAAAGCCATGGACTTCACGGCTTTTAACTAGTTCTGCAGTTTTTGTTCTATAGTTTATCCTTGTCAGAAGAGGCACAGGGTATTCATCTCTTGACCCTAAAAAGTAAATTTATCAAATATTCTCAGTTATCAACTGCAATAAGCAGCCTTGATCGTTGTTTTAGAACACAGTTCCTTGTTCTTGACAGCATTTTCTGTGAAAATAACTATGGCACAAAACTTTTTTAAATTAAAAGAGTTCATTTTTAAAATGAAACCAGCCTTGGAATACAATAAGATTTAAAAACAAATTTTACAAGACTAACTAGAAAAAAAATAGTTTAAAGATGAATGGATTTATATTCTCAAATTTTACTTCCCATCATATTCTACACAAATTCTAATACACAAAGACCCCATTTGCAAGCTTTTGGCTTCACTAATACTAAATTTAAACAGATTTGAAGAATAAAATAATCTATTCTGAAAATAAAAGTGTCCATTTGAATGCAAATTGTTAAAATTCAGAACTTCAGGCTTTCACATATTTATAAGTAAGAGAGCAGATTCTACTAAAGAAAGAGAATAGGAAAGAAAACCAAGCAATAAACACCCAGAATATGTTTATGCTCCAACAATCACTAATAAGTTTACTGAAAGAACATTTTAGGAACAGCAAAAACTAATCTGAATAATTTATCTATGGGCATTTTTTGTGTTCAGTCCCATTAGGCAGTATACTGTGATTTGAAGTCAGCTGCAAGAGACTATACCTGCTCTTCCCCAGAATTTTCCAGGCTATGAAAAAAAGAAAACCAAAAAACAAAAAAAAAGAGAATGGATTTTATAGCACTAGTAATTTCTCCCTAAATGTCTGAAGTGCAATGGTGCAGATTAGTCAACTTCAAGGTCATTTATTAACATGGATTCATTTTAAGGCATTGATAGCACATGGATTTCTGTGGTCCCTAATTGAATACTGCTCTTGGCATCCTTCTCAGGTCTTAAAAGAGCTTCTTTCAAATCTAAGATCATTCTTGCCATGTTCAATATAAAATCTGCATTTTAAATTCTAAATGACAAGTACTATTGCAGCAAAGACCCAGCTTGGTTTGAAGCTTGGAAGAACTTTCTAGTTTTGCTTTGTTTCAAGACTACAAAAACTCCCAGTCCCCAGGCTGCCCCAAACATCTGTAGAAAGCATTGCTCCATAAAAACAAGCATTGCTGGCTTAATCCTTAATTTCTATTGATAGTAAGAGATGCAAAGGAAATAAAGGCATACATTTCACCCTAACTACACACAAAGCCAACTTGTCCTGGATCCTGAGAATTACTCCTTAGGCACAACAGACCAAACCACTATAAAGCGCTGAGTACTCTTTAGCCAGCTCAGAAGTCTTTTCAAAGCTGCTTGTTCCAGATGTGACTCAATTCATGGATATTTTATCACTGCAAAGTTCTAACCTCTAGCATTGGGGTAGCCATAAATGATTTTTACCATGTCATAAAGCCAGAAATCACCCAGATGGCAATGACATTCCTCTACTTACAGTACACTAGGGGCAGAGATACAGCTATTTGAAGAATAAGATGAAGCAGTACAAACCTGATTGAAAGACCTGGGATTAATTGAAAGTGTCCCTTTATTCTCCTTTTCTTAGCCCCCTTTTTTTTGTCTTTTTTTTCCTAGAACTAGTGTTCTGGACAAATTGTGACCCTTTGATTTCCTGGTTGGCAATTTAAACTTGTTTTATCGTGCTCTTACTGGGACAGAGCAGTTTTATGGGCAAAGCACTTCACTTGCAGCCAGGAGACCTTGTTTCTAAAGTTGGAACTGTTCACCTGTTTTGTATTTGCTCATCACTCCATCTTCCCAGGCTTTTGTCTTGGTCCTTCTTATCTACTCCTAAGCAAGATTAGAATCATTCCAAAAAAAGGAGAGATTTACATTTAATGTTTGTTGATGTGACTTAAATAGGGTCCTAATGCCATCTTTGAATATCTTGAGGTAGGTAAAAAAAGAAAGAAAATCAGTGGATTTATGCCAAAGCATGAAGATCCCTGGAGCACTCATGGAGATCAAATCTGCTTCCACCTAGGACCTGTTATTCATTATTAAATACTGATTGCATGAGGAATGATACCTGGCCCTTTGATAGGCTCATCTTTTAACAAGAAAATATCAGAAATTCTGATGAGATCATGTCAACAAGGACAGCATTTTATTTATTCTTATGAACTATTTTCCTGCATTTTAAAGGCAACTAACTGAGAATGTGAGATGATTTTGTGACTCACTGCATGACTTTGAGCAAATTAATAAAGGAACAAAGTTGAAGTCTTGGTTCCCAGTTGTCCATTTTGACCTTTAGACAATACTCTCACTCCTGCTCTACACAAAACCTGATACATCTACACCTTGTGAATATCCAGAGATTCTACCAAGAACTGCTTTTTCTTTTCTACTCTTCTCCTGTAAAGAAAGCACGGCACTGGAGTAAAGCCGTAACTTGCTTCCACTCTCTCCTGACATAAAAGAAACAAGGCATTCCTACACCCCTGTACACACATGTACCTCAGGGATGTAAAGCCATTTCACAACTTCTGTAAGGGCATGATGTGACTGAGCCTTCCTTCTATCAGAGATCCAAATTTCAGGGGTCACAGCAACAGGCAGTGCTGTTACCTCTCATCATTTTTAGTTATAATATTACTATGATTCTTCAATTACCATCTTGACTAGCAAAAGCAATAGAAATTAAACATGAAGAATAATTTAATCTCAGATACTGCTAATATTTGTAACACCATGTATTTTATTATTATCTGCCATTTGATTTTCAATTTGAGGGAATGATAAAAAAAAAAAACAACTTGCCCATTTTCTGTTATGGTTTATGTAGTGAGTACACTTAGAAGCACCTCCAAGTAAACCCAGTTGCTGGTGTCTCTCTCAAAATAAATCTCCACTTTTTGTGATATGTAAAAAGTACTTCCGCCCCTCCTAAAACTCTCAAGTGAATTTGAACTAATGGTTGTGTAACTTCCAGATTTTTCCTTTATAGCATATGATGACTAAGTGAATAGGAGTAACACCTTTATTCCAGAAAAATACATACTCCTGGGCCTGGCTTATACAGCTATTTAATATGAAGATTGGCCTAGCAGTAAATAAAATAGACCAATGATTTCCAACTCTCATAATTTCTGTAAGCATTTGATTCAGAGACCAAGTAACCCTGATATGCCTAGTGATGTTATTGCCCTAATACTTTCAGGAAACCCCTTCCAATACAGGAAGCTAATTTTGGTTTAAATTGAGGACTGAAACTATGCATATTTCATGATATTCATGTCTTGCTATCTCAACTCTTCACTGTTTCTGAAACAAATCTTGACTTAGCAGCGCACAGCTACTGGAATATAAATGTATTTTAAAATGCAATCAAGTGAAAGTAATTAAATTGAAGCTATAAATGAAAAAAGCAAAAAATTACATGGTCATGAGGTATCTTGAGAATTTCTCATCTGCACTACCTGAAGCAAACACATTATGTAACTTCAAATGAATTCATCTTTCTAAACACTAGGAGATAAAGTTCTTTGGTTTTTTGAAATTTTTTGGTGTCTGGCTGTTTGCCAAAAATTTAAAAATGGATTCCAAGTCAGGTATTTCCTAAAGGAGGAAACTGTGGATAGGGAGGGTTTTTTTGAACACTCCAGCAGAATTTATTAGGATAAACGCAAGATTCCAATTTTGATCTTCAAACACTGTTGTAGTTTTTAGGTCAAGAAAAAATGTCTGATGTAAAGATCTCCTTTAAGCCATTTGACAAATAAAGCACTGCCTGAGTTTTCAAATTTCTTGGCTTTTGGATTCTAATCCCTTAAATCAAAGAACTCTTCATCACTAGCAGCAAAGGTGCTGGCTTTGACCTCACAGTTTCAGAGGCTATATTTTTTTAAAACCTTACTAAAGCATATTCTCATATCAACATGAACAAAGTAAAAACTTCGTAAGTACAACTGTCTCACATCCTCTCCAAACCATGCAATGAATAGATTTTAAAGACAAGAAATGATCATTGCACTCTTAATGTATTATACTCAAATAAGCTCATTCAGTGTTTTCTGCACCAGTGCCTTAAATTTTGCCTGAATATAAGATGTCTTAAAAACAATACTCAGTTTAATCTGAAGAATTCAAGCAAAGAATTCTTCTCAACTGTACATTAAGTTATGTCAATGGCTAATTACCTTCATAAATACCCTATTTCTAATCCAATATGGAACACATCAAAGTACGTATGAATTTCTCAGTCTAATAATCTTATTAGGGACCCACTTTTCCACGAGTAGAAGGTTATTTGGGAAAAACAAGACAGAAGATCTCATTTTACAGATGGGATTTGCTAGCTGTTGTCCACATATTCCTCTTTCGATTGTCTTGGCAATGGAGGCACCGGTTCTCAGATTAGTTAAATTCAGCATAAGCTGTAAATAACCAATTGAAGTAGCCAAGGTACTAGTAACCCTCACTAACTGCTAAAATGCACACATGAAGTTGTCAAAATATACAGACGCTATGATTCATCTTTCAACTTTTCACGCAGGCAAATATATACTGATGACTACCTTTCCTCATGGAAGTTACATTTGCTTAGTTTTCCTATTTAAAGGTAAAACCTTTGTTCAGCTTTCAAACTTTAATGCAAAATAAAACCCTGGAAAATGCATGCAGCTTGGGAGAAAAACACAGAGATCTGGGTGCAGTTGCAGAGCTACAATCTTGTTGGGATCACAGAAACATGACTGAATGTTGCAATGAGAGGATGCAGGCTTTTTAGGAAAAACAGGATAGGAAGACGGGGAAGAAGAGTTACCCTAGCTGGGCAAGAGAAGCTGGACTGCACAGAGCTCTGCCTGGGGATGGATGAAGTTAGGCAAGCTAAAGTGGAATTGCATCTTGATAGGGATTTCAAAGATATACGTTGATTGTAAAAAGATATTTTTGTAGTCTGTATTTGAAATTTAGCAGCTGCACCAACTGGAAATGTCTACAAAATTTCTTCCTAATTTTTAAAAACTCCTGTAGAACTTCTTTAAGCTGCCTTCATTTAGAGATGTTCAGAGAAGAGTAGTATAGTAGCAGCTACATTTTCATGCATTACCTGAGTTCACATGATTTATGTCTAATACATAGAAAATGCTACCATTTTCCAGTTTTATTGCAACTTTTATACTTCATACAGTTCACAGGGAGAAACTGAAAGGGTAGTGAAAGTGATGCTCTCTGTGACTGTAGGCAAGCCAACTAGTGTCACACAGTAAGTCTGAAATACTAACCAGAACTCCAGGAACACAGTATTTTTCATGATTGGTTTATCCTTCCTCTTGTAGAGCTCACTGCTCCCCTCTTTAATCTGATGCTCTTAACACTGCAAAACCTGAGTACACAATGGATTTGACATCTCTCTGGAAAACAGCATCCAAGACACAAGCACTAATGATTAAAGGTTCCAATGTGATGATAGTTTTCAATGCATTTTCACCTTTGTATACCCCAAAGCCACTGACACCCAGGTTAATCAATGTCTTGAGATTTAATCAGAAAGTGTTGAGAAACAAGTTCTGCAGTGTGATACAGATAAACAACAGCCTGGTGCTGAAGTGGAAAGCAGTGCTTCACAATGATTTAAGAAAATTCAAAATTGGATAGGCAAGGCAGACAGAATGAGGCAGAGCAAAAAGCCCATAAAGATCAGCAACTCACCTTTAACTCTGATTAGCAGCAAATGTTTAGCAATCAAGAATGGTTTAGCAGTAATCCTTATTTCTAAGTGGGAACTGGTGTTAACAGTCTCAGGAAAATAACCTTTCTGGTCTGCAGACTCAGAGAGAGAAAAGCACCAGCACTTAGTCCTTTTTCACTCCTGCCTTTCCCAGGTACCCAACACTGACAGCTCCCAAGGACCAGCCTCTTTAAGAGAAAGTTATCCTACCCTTTTGGTTACTCTTCTTAGCCCTCATGTTCTAGAGGGCAATTTGATTTAACATATCATTGAGAAAACCCGGCAATGGTTTCTCCTTGTTAGTGCTTACAAATATGAAGGTTTTCTTGGACTGGTTTGTTTTTAAACAAAAATAGTTGCAACTCAGATTTTTTGAGAAAATGGGAAAACCAACCAAACATCATAAAAATGACACCAAAAACAGAGAGGAAGACAGGTAACATCTTACATATGTTAACCTCATGACATAAAATCTCATTGCTATGTCAGCCTCTGCAGTGCTGTAAAAAACAAAGGTGAACTTCCTCGCTGGATAGTCTAGCACAAAAGGAAGTGAAAATATCAATGGGGAAAACAGAGAAAACAGATGGAGATGAGGGGCTCTTGAACCACCCTTTGCTGCTTTTCATTCACCAGCATAGGCCAGCATAACGAGAAACAAATTAAAGAATTATTCAGCACCGAGGAAGAACTACAGCAACTATGGTGGCAGCAAAAGGAGGCTGAAGAGGGAATACCTCAATTAAACACAAGCACCCAAAGACACAACTATTAGAAAGGCTATGCATCAACCCTCTGCACCCTTTCTGGGATACTGACCCAATCAAATACCTCTACGAAGTGCCAGTATGCCAACACACACAGTAGAGGAAACAAACAGGAGGAAGCAGAGATCTGTGTGCAGTCACAGATCTCAGTGCGACTACGAAGGTGTAGTGGGATAGCTCCCGTGGCTGGAATGTTGTCACGAAGAGCCACACACTATTTGGGAGACACAGACTGGGAAGGTGTGGTACTGGAGTTCCCATCTATGAGCAAGGCAACACTTGGAATGAATTGAGCTCTGTCTTGGTGAGGATGACAAGTGAGCTAAAGGCTTATGGGTTTGGATAAAATGACAGACTGGTAAGGGTGATGCTGTTGTGGGTGTTTGCTACAGATTGCCTGGGCAGGAGAAGGAGATTGCCAAGGCCTTCTAACAGGCAGCTCAAAGCAGCCTCAAAGTGACAGGCACTGGTTCTTGTGGGGGATTTTAACTACCCTGATATCTGCTGGATAAACAACACAGTGAAGCACAAACCATCCAGGAGGTTCCTGGAAAGCCTTGAAGATGACTTCCTGACACAAGAAGTGGACAGTCCCACAAGAAATGGTGTCCTGCCTGATCTCATACTAATAAACCTAAAGAGGTTTCTTTAGGCTGAAAAGGCCTAAAGAGAAGGCCTTGTTGGAGATGTGAATGATGGGCTGTGGTGACCATGAGACTGTGGAGTTCAGTATGGGGAAGGAGGAAGCAGGGCAGTGAGATTCTAACCATGAACTTCAGAAGAGCTAACTTCAACCTCTTCAGGGATCTTCTTGGAAGAATCCCATGGGAATGATGCTTGCAGGAAACAGAGGTCCAAGAGAGCTGGTTGATATTCAGTGATCACTTCCTCCAGTTCCAAGAATGTTGCATCCCAGTGAGAAAGAAATCAGGCCAAGGGGACAGAGGCCTGTGGATGATCAAGGAACTCCCATCATTATTTGAGTGTAAGAATGAAATACAAAGGAAATGGAATCAGTGTCAGGACACTTGGAATGAATACAGAGAGGTTGTCACAGTAAGTATAAATGAGATGAGGATGGTCAAGACCCATCTGGAATTAAAGCTGGACAAGGCTGTCAAGGACAACAAGAAGGGCTTCTTCAACCAACCCACTGTAGTCCCTTCCAACATTACCCATCCTGTGATTCTGTAATATGAACTTATCTCCAAAGGAAGATGCCAGTACAACAACACCATACTACAAGCTGGTCTTTCTCCAAAAAATTATCACTAATTCCCATTCTAAAGCATTCTTCATAAAGTCCTGTGTCACTGAGAATCAAGCCCAAAATATCAATCAAGTTCTTAATTTATATCTTTTGTGTATTATAATATCTCTAAAATTAAAGGACTATCGTTTTTTAGGTTTGATACAACACAATTAGATATCAGGGCTTTGAATAAAGTATAGTTTTAAAGGGCTAAGACAGCATTAAAAAATTATTAGTATGTCAGTAGAGTCTGAGCAGACAGCTGTTTAATAACAACGGACAGGGAATTTAAAGAAAAATACTTCAGAGAAGTAAATGGATATTCTTTCCAGCAGAATGATTTCTTTAAAGACAAAAATCCAAATTATGCACGTCTCCTTTTTTTTGTTTCAAAAGAACTACTTTAAAGGTAAAATTTACCTACCCAAAGCAATTAAGATGAGAAGAAAAGAGATAGAGGAAAAAGAATACTCCAAGGGCCAAGTATGTAAGACTGAAAATACTATTAAGTCAAAGTATAATCATCCATTGTCCCCTGAATTATATTTATTTAATACAAACATAAAGGTGTGCAGAACAGATGAATGGGTTACTAGAGAAGGTAAAGCAAAAGCTCTCAAATGCTGTTCTTTGGAGAGCATCACCATTATCAAACAGAACTGCTTCCTGCAAGTCAGTCTTGAATTCAAACAGACACATGCTTAAGTTTTCCATGGCTCTGTGAGCAACTACTAGAAAAGGAGAAATTGAACGTTTTAAGACATATGCTACAACAGTAGTGCTTCCCAGACTCCAGTCTTGGTTTTAGCAGTTGTAGAACTTCAGATAAACTTCTAACAGGTGTCAAAGGAAGAAATTTTTACTTTAAGCTTTACTTTTGGACTACAGTCTTTCTTTCTAACTCTTGTCTTTATTCTGAAGGAGAGGAGGAGACTGAGTTTCCTCATGTCTTCATCATATCCTTTCCATGAGATGAAAAGCAAACTATGTGTCAGATTTTGCTGCACAAATAAAACTGTTCATAAGCTATTAAGTTCTACCAGATGCCTTTCTCATTCCTTTGCTCCAAGAGCCACTTTTTAAATTCACTTTTATGAAACTTCTTATTTATGAATTCTTGCTCAAAAAACCTGAAAATCCTTAAGACAAGCAAAAAGAATCCTTAGTAAGCTAAGTTGGCACAACATTCCATGGTTCCAATACAAAGATAAGAAATCATTTGAATGAAGCATTTTGCATCACAACCCCAGCTCAACACTTCTGGTGCAGAAACCTGGGATGCTTTACAACTTTAAATGCCATTGCAGAAGACAAGAACATATTCTTTCAGTCATATTTCCTCGTCTAGTGTATACATTTATTGATAGTTTCTGTACTTGTCTTTGGTAATTTATAATGCCTTGATGCTAACTGAAAAATAATTCAAAAAGAAGATTTCCTATTTTATTACCTATCTCACTTCAAGTAAGTAGAGGAAATCTATTTACTTGGTGAAGTAAGATGGGTAATAAAATAGGAAATTGCATGAAAAATGAAGAGGACATACTTTGTTTCAGCTCGTGGTGACAGGCATCAGATGTTCCTCTAGGCAACCTTTGCTAGGGGCACATCAAATTTTTTCAGAGGACTAACTCTGATGGATGCACAAAATAAGACAGACTGAGAGCAGAGCATTCAAGAGGGAAAAAGACCAGTGGGCTTCAGGGAAAATGGTGTTTCAGGCTACCTATGTTTTTATAAATTGTAGCTGGGAATAAAAATTTAAGATAATGTGGAGAAAATATTATACTACCTGCCACAGTTCATTAAAGTACCATGCACAGAGCAAGCAACTGCTTAAGTAACTGAATAGATCCTGCTCCTCCACATTTTACTTTCATTGAGAAAGGTGTATTGCTCACATACCTTTCCTGGCTCCCTTCTGTGATATGGTAGAGATGATTGGCACCTCCATCAGCACAAGCTCTCAGGGCAGCTGCAAGTGAAGAAAGAGAACATCAGTGCATTTGCAATATAAATAAAACCCTGAAACCAGCTGACAATGCTGTGTAAACTTAATTGTTCATAGTGGCATAGGGAATAAGCACGAGATCTTGTATGGCTTTTAGTTTCCCATACTTGACTGCTTTCCCTGTTTCTCTAAATAGAAATTTGAACTGTTTTTATCAGACGACTGCCAATCTTCATCTGACTGTGCCACTGTACTTGCAAATAGCTTATTTGTATCTATCTGAACCTGCTGCCCAGACAGCTTAAACTACAAGACGGGTAAGTATTAAAAACCTGAAAAGCCCCACTCTCCATCTACAGATGGATCCTACACCTTGTCATAAGTGGGAACTTGCACTGTAAACACAACTATCTTCTCACCCAGGCAGAAAAAAAATCCCCATGATGGCTCTACAGCAACCTGCATAACAACTGGGAAAGAAAAATAACCAAGAGTTAATCATGGCAATACCCTTTTTCTCTTTTTTTCTCCTCTTATGACACAAAATTGATAACTTTATTACAGTTCCTATATTGTTCCACAGACTGTTTGAACCTTCTGATATAAAGTAGGGGTTTAAGTCTTAGCTTTAAATCTTGGACTATCCTGGTACAAAACCACAATAATTTTCAGCACTTCCACCTAACTCAGGGACCACAAAGGGCATGTGCCACTAATTCTAGCTGATTTAAACAAGCAGAGACATGCTGTCCTCTTGTGATCCTTTTGTTTATTTAGACTTAAGTTACAGAAAAGAGACAAGTCTAACACTATTCTAACAAAATCAAACATAAATTGCTATCTTTTATTCATAAGCTTCCCTATTAATCATAATTTAACTAACACACAGCTTTTTAATGAGGTTTTTAAAACGTGATAAGCTATTAAAGATTGAAAATGACCATCTTGTCTTAGCAGTCGTTATCAGTTTTGCTCTGAGATGCACAAGTTAGATAACTATAGTATACAAGATAAAAGAAGCTGTTGCTTCCACAATAGGGCACAGTGTTCCTTCCAGGCAAAGAGAAACTGAGTGGTAATCCTGAAAGAGCTGAAAGTCACAGGGCCAGGGGGCAAAAGGAGGAGAGACCAGTAAAAAAAGGTAAAATCAATCAGATCAGGTGCCTTTCGCTGCTGAGAATCCAAATTTCCGCTGAAGCCACTTTCCTTTGGTGTTTATTTTTCAGACAGAACCACCCCTCAGAAATTATACAAACCTGTATCTTTCCTTTCGGTGTACACTGGATGGGAAATCCACCTCTCCCCTTACTTAGCCAGCCTATAGAAATAGGGACAACAGAGTTCACCTCTATAGTTGCTCACACCTTCAAGTCAGTCTTTCTTATGTGGGTGCTGAACTCCCACAGGGAGTGCTTGTAAATGAATATCTACTGTGCAGTACCATGGGACCTTGGCTGGGGATTTTTGGATGGCGCAGGGGGAGAAAGAAGGAAGCAGGACAACACAAAAGCTACCAGTTCATCACAGGTAACTTTGGGTACCTCGGCTATTTTTTTATTTTTTCCTTCAGGCTGAAGCCATGAGCAGAGCAGAAGAACAAGCAGTGTACTCCTCTGTATTGCTTCTAGCACAGCTTCTGCTCCTGCTGTCGGCAGTACCCAGCCTGGCAAGCACTACTGCCCTAAGCCTTCTCGTACAGACCCTGCTCTTTGTCTCCTTACACTTTTTGCCCACTGTGTTTGACTGGAAATTTTAACTTCACCTTTCACATGAGGTTACAGCTGAAAATGGATTGATACACTTCCTTTCACCTGGACATATCTGTTGTCTCAGGGGGTTCAGCTCACACAGAACACAATAATGGCCCATTGCAGGAAGAGTGTGTAATACCTGTCCTTAGGTCAGCTATCCTGCCCGCTGGCTAATTTAGCAGATAGAAGGCATCTAAGCAAGGCCTAGGACTTAAGGTGCATGACTTGCCTAAAGGGTGTTTCCCAGGCACTCCCAGATAGTCACAGCTTTTTCTTTCTGAAAGCAGTGAGTTTTCCATCTACTCTCCCACATTAAAAAGAAAAAAGAAAGGAGAAAAAAAAAAAAAAGTAGCTTATAACTTCTGGAAAAAAAAGAAAAAAAGAATGATATGAGATACATAAAAAGAGTTTAAAATCTATTATCAGTCTCAATTATTTTATTATCAGTCTCAATTATTTTAACACAGCCAGAGCCTTAACTATTGCATATTCTCTCACTGAACTTACCACAAGTGAAGCCTGGACCAAGATGTCTTCATCTGATCTTATAATTTTAAAACAACATGACCGAAGAACCCAAACCAAACTAAGCAGCACAAACCACATCAGACTTTAATCAGTCTGGCACATGTAAAAGTACTGAGATTCTCCCAAAGACAGGAATGTGCCTAAGTAACAGATCTATGACACTTGGATGTTTTCACACAGATATGGTGCTACTATTTTATATCTCAAATCAAAAGAGTTGCCTTATATAGCTGCAATTTAAAGCAGTCCCTCACATATTTATTCTTGTTTATAAGAAAAAAATTAAATCTAATTCTGTAGCATTGTAAAGTTAGTTAGAGAAACAATTTATGAGGTACTGATCCTTTACCAGCAAGTTAATAACTTACACTAAAATCAAAGAAAGCCCCAGCTGCATTAAGGAACTAGCAGGTAATTAACAGATTGGCTGGAGGCCAGTAAATCATAATATTTTAACAGCTACGAACTAAGCATTGCCTGAGAAAAGGTAATGATGTATGTGAGCTGGAAGAATATGTATCATTATTATCTGGAAGTGTTTAAGGAGATAGTCAGCAATTCTAAGCTTACAGTTTGGATGGAAAATTCTCTATGAAAAATAATAGGAACTAATTTTATACAGTGCCTTTTATATTAGAGACAAAATTGCATTACAAACAACTATTTGGCCCAGGTGCACCATGGCAACTGCGTAGGCAAATCTAACAGTCTCCAGGCACTTTGCAACAACTCACACGAAACCTCATTAATTATTTCAGCAGAAACTGAAGGACCTGAACAAGATTTGGGCTTTGTTTTGCTTGGCTTGGCATCCTGAAAACAGAAATGCCTTCTTCTGAGACGTTTTCAATTTAAACAGATGAAAAAAAAATTAAAAGGTGTAAAATGACATAGATGGATGAAGTGCTAAGGGTCAGAAATGGGTCAAAGGCAAGTTATCTTCCAGGGCGAACAAAATGGCTGGTGTGGCTTATAAAGTGAAGAATAACTTAAGTGGCCAGTCAGAACACCAAAGGTCTTGCTCTTACCATCTCTTCTGGCCCAAAGTGTACCATCACATTATGGCAGACTCCTCAAATTTGCTAGGTGGGCTGCACATGGAAGTATGCTCTTGCTTATGTATGTCAGAAAAAACTAAATCACCGAAGACATTATCTAAGGGCTACGGGCAGTTCACCCTACCTCTGTGAATTGAGACATACTAAGAAATGGTTGTCCAAGTAGCTCACTGAGCTCTGGTGGGTCAGGAGGACCAACACCTCCAGAAAAAACATTGTGATATGCAACTGGGAGCAACAGCTTTTTCAACCAGCACAACTGGAAGGAGAGGACGCCTGTGTTTTTAGCTACCCAGCTCAGCTGCAGAGCCCCATAATACCACTTCATGCTTCTGTTATTAGAAGAGATGATGCTAACAGGACAAGGACACAAGTGCACTGCAGACCCAGCTCAGCATGTGAATCTGCACTCCTTGGCATTACCACGAATTACCACCTTTTCAATCTGAATATTCTGTGTTAAGCTCCATTCCTCAGAAATAGCTCTGTCTGCCAAATTAGCACCTTTTCTATCTGTTAGATTCCTTTCTCGTATAACTCCAGTGTCATTGAGTGAACTACAGCATGGAGGCATAATGTAAAAATCAACTGTTTTATTGTGCAGGAGGGGGAACTCAATGCCACTGTCAATAACTGCTTCCCGAGTTACTGGGAGCAGCATGTATTCAGTCCAGCAGTGTCTGGAATTATGGCAAGAGTTAATACCCCTCAGCTCCACCTATGCCAAGGAAGAGTTACATGAAGAGCATATTATCAATCCCATCTAAGAGTTTCTCACAGACAGCACGAATGAAGAAACAAAAGCCTTTCTGAGCAATACCTTTCCTTTTACATAGTGCATATTCTGCACGTTTCTTTTTACTAGTGTATCTAGTAACTGGTGAAGTATTTCTCTTTAGTGACTGAATTTGAGGCACCAATTTTAGGGCTAATTATTGGTTTTAACAAAAATACTGGAAACATTTTACTCTATATTTACCACTTTGGCAAATATAAAAACTTCCTGTCCCTGTGAGGCAGAATATGAGCAGCATATCAAACATAAAAAGGAAGGTCTTGGCTGTGAGCTAACTAGTTCTGATGCTTTTTGCAAAAAGAGCAAGTCCATGATTGTATTCAATAACCCTGCAAATTCAGGTGGGGCAAAAGACTCCACAGAACAGATGCAACCCTTGCAGACTAAAATGAGTGCATAAAAAGGGAATATATTTATAAATATTACCAATACCTCGGAAAGAAAAGCATAACTTTACTATTCCTATTCTATTATTCCTTCCAATTAGCATTTAAAATATATTCTTTTCCAAACAGATATGGAAATCAATCCATGTTTTTTGCTTAAATTCAAATTTGTGACAACTGTCCTTAAACTGTGTCATTTAACAACTGTTTTGGCCAACACTAAACCCGCTAAAAACTGCTTTAGTATAGCCCCTCTGTTCCTTTTCTAATTTTACACAACTTCTTCTAGGTATGCAATCTCTTTCCCTCACTCATTCATTGATTCAGTAGCCTGGTAACCATAATTAACCTGCCAGTAAAATCTATGCATAACAGAACTCTGCCTAATTAATGACTTGGAATGCTGGTAGCAATACATATGTGAAATAAATGGTTGATATGCAGAGAATTGCTTGGTTGGCTTGATACACAGGGCCAAGACATTTTTGTCCCAGTATTACTAAAAAATAGCAGTTACCAACAACAAAATGCATAATCTTATTTATGTGATGTCTCATTTTCCCCTTTGTCCTGCAGAAACTGCAAAAATAAATTTAACAAACCCAGGGCTTTGTACAGCTGCAGATTGCTAGATGCTAATTGCATCTCGAACTATTCCCTCCCACCCATGTGTTTCCACCTGTGTTATCAGGACTGTTTGCAACTGCTATTGCACATCAATTACAAGGCACTACAGACATCCCCCTTCTGTAAGCTGCAGCTCTCTTTAGCAAACCAGCTACCAGTCCGTAAAAGTTTTCTGCTTTGTGGTTGGACACTGGTCTTGCTATGAGGTTTTTTAACTATTTAAAATAGGTCTATCCTTATGTTGCAAATGAGTGGTTTGGCTACTTAAAGAAACACCATCAGAGACATTGATGAAAGCAGGGTTTAACATGAATTTGTGAAAATAAAACTTTATACAGTTTGACGACAAGGTTCCCTCTACTACTTACTACAAAGATGATAGCATACAAAGGAGGACCAAATTAGAAGCAATTCGAAATTATTTACCTGGAAGCTGGGGAAGCTCCAGGGGGTAAGGGTGTAAAGGATTCAGACGCAAAAATAAGGGTGCAACAGGGCTTAGCAGCACTTAGTCATTGAGTAATTAATATTTATAGCAATTAGATAAGGTTTCCTACAATTATAACAATGATTAACGATAGATTTGAGATGGCAACATTCATACTATAATCAATTCATATGCATGTAGATAAAATTATGTGTACACCCCTTTGCATTTGTGCAAAGGTACCTGTCATAAATTCCCCTTGACTTCAGTGAAATGCTGACATCAAATCCCTTTGTGCTTGCCAGCAGGCAAGGGCTGCACCTCGAGAAGTGTGGACATGGGCTGGGGTGGGTGTATCAGCCCAGGCCTCATTGTTAGCGACAGTTCTTCCAGTATCACAGACTTGAGGGCTTGTGAGCTCTGAGGTGTCACACTCAGAGGGTTGCTATTCTAAAATTATTTGTGTAGCCAAGAGAGATCTACCAGCTACAAATCTCTTATACCTAAACCATGAATTCTAAACTACCCCTATCAAAGAACATAAGTACCCAGCAGGCCTGAGGCAAATGGACCACCAACACTGGAGCTAGCTCTCTGCTCTCATATGGACCAGACTGGATCTCAAAAGCAAAATGACTGTGCTTTTGGTAAGGTAATTATGTGCTTCTTATAAAGCTGCTGTGCTTCTTTAATCACTCTGCTTTGAGCTGTAAACATCATAGAGATCTCAGCCAAGCAGAGTCAAGATTCACTAAACAATTAAATATGAGAAGACAAGGAAGAAACCAATGTGAGAATGAATTAGGAACACTGTTCTTTTTTCAGTGCATTGATTCAATATTGAGCTAAAGTGACACAGATAACACTTCTCTTTAAAAAGTCCACACAGAAATTAAACACATGGAAAAGGAAAGCCTTTTTCCCACAGACAAAAACCACTACTGAATCTTACAGCCATCGCTGTAACAGGCTCCACAAGCAAAGCAGCCCTGTGCTGTGTCACAGAGAAAACCAGGAGGAGAGAGCTCAAACATAAAGTACTTGCTGCCATCGTTTTCATTAAAATCTAAGTGACCTTTTCATGACAAGGCCATGTGGTTTGATGCCACTGTGGGAAGAATCAGGAAGAAGTTTATTCTTTTTGTTTTCTCCTTTTTTTTTCCTCTCTGTTTGAAAAGTGACAGCTAAAGCTATAATATAACATTTAATCAGCTTTTCTCCTTGCTATGAGCACACATCTATTATTATTAGGTAACATTAAGAAAACACTGATTAGGAAAAAAAGGAAAAATGCACTGAAGTGCATAATATTAATCCTGACTTTCCCCCCAATACACTATTTGTTTGGAATAGTTTTAAAGAATAACTTGTCAAATCTAAGATCCTTGCAAATCAAACGAGCTGCTGAAACAAAACCGGAATGTCCTACCTGGGCCTTAAACCTGCATTTTCCAGAGTGAGAAGGAATACAAGCTCTCTACAGCCATGTATTTGCATTTTATTGAAGTCTGCTCTGATACCAGGAATTCCCCAGAGATCCACAAGTCCTTCCTGTAGTGCCACACATTGGCCCCAGGGTTGGATTGGAACCTGGTTTGCAGACCTTGCCTCTGTAATCCCGGACTGCTGATGAAGGATCAAACATCAAACCCCTACAGACACAATGCTGCTGATCCTCCACAATACATCCCATCAGGCAGCCTTTCAAACAACACCTGCTTTCATTGCTTTGCAAGTACAATGTGCCTAACAAAATTTTACTATAGCCTGTCTACCAGGGTCCTATGCTGACAGCAAACACCAACATTGAAATATAACTGAAGGTGAAATAATTGCAAGAGTGTGCAGCTAGCTTTTTCTACATCCATTACCTGGTTATCAAGTGAAATGGAGAGGCTTCAACACTAATTTTATTTCTGAAGTTTTAAAATCATATGGTTTTCTAATTTGTTGTAACTACCATTGACTTCGAGCTTTGAACACAACTTTTTATTTGCTCATTTCCTATCTTCCATTGCTGCAGCATTGATTTCTGACAGAAGGAAAACAAACAGCTGCAAACATGATGGAATACCCCAGCTGCTTGCAATTTTAATTGCTGGTCAGCATTGTTATCAGATAAACTTTAGTACCAAGTTGACTCTATTCCTACATGGAAAAAAAAAAGCATTATACATCTACATTTGCTGCAAAGAGGAAAAAAAAGAAGCTTTTGTTTTAAATCTAGCATTGCGTCAGCAATAACAGACTTCATTAAATCACTGTTACCTACCCCACAACGAGAAGTAACTGCAGCAGGCAGGGAGGCAATATCTGGAAAAGTATGGTCAGCTGTGCTAAAACAGCAAAGAAGAAATAGTTTCCTACTGCTGCTGGCAACCAGCAACTCTATGTTCCTCATCACAGCCAGATCAGTGCTACTGTCTCTTCTCCTTCTCCTCAACAAAATGCATTAATAATTCAAGCCAACCTGCAAGTGTAAAGCAATGAGCATGATAAGTTCATATTCGTGTCTATGATTAAATATTTTCAGCTAATGCATTTATATTTCAAATTTTGTTTGCCTAAATTGGATTTGCAGTAGCTGGCAACTCATAAAAAAATTAATCATACACTTATTTAAATTGCACAAAATATATTCTCACGCTACTAAAACACACATCTTTCCTTAGAGCCCAGACAGATTTCCACACTACCATTTTATATCATAGTCTAACAAAAACTTTTGCGTGCCAAGGAAATTTCAGGGCTCGTAAAAGTCAGAAACCTCAATTCTATTAAAAGACAACTAGACTATTACAATGCATAAATTTCTGAATGAATCAAGCATGTTTTGACACCTACTTGAAAGCTTTGTTAAAACATTCAAGAGAATAATCTTGGTCTAAAAGTTGTTTGGAAATAAGTATCTAAAAGAGGTACAAACAAGAAACCAGACAAGGAAATATTAGGACGGTAGATACATTTTTCTAATGCAAGTAGAACTGATCTTTATTTTCTAATGTCTTGATAACATAACCTATGTTCATGCTACATATTCTTGTGCATTAGTAATTTCCCCTACTTTTAACAGATTTTCAAGCAAACAATTGTAGCACCATCCAGAGAAATGGCAAAATCCTCCCCCACCTCAAACTGTTATTATTTAACTCACGACAGTTTCACTCTTGTTTCTGACTGACCCCCACATCTTTTCTGTTGTCCTAACTCCCAGATCTGGGCAGTGATGAGCTGCAGTAGAATTTTCTTCCAAGAAACTGGAAATGTAAAATTACAAGAAGACCTGATCTTACCTACTTTACTTCATATTTGGAATAACTGCAAGTACCTATCATGGAAGCAGTGGATTTGCATTGCTTTTACTCTAGTACTGGCAGTTTAACAGAGTTCCAAGAATGAAAATGAACATGTATATTACAATGTATTGCTCCTCTTAGGAAAAGAGGAGTTTTAGTTACTTCCATTCGAGACTAATTTTGATCTCCAACATCTTCCCACACAAAACAGATCTAAAATTAAAATAATATTTTTGTTAAGCACTTCTTTTTAGCTAAGTTTTCCAACAGTCAAGAAAGAAGGTCAGCTAGCATACTAATATAAAAGATCAGATCTACGGTATAATTTTCTTAAAAACATTTCTTTCATTAGTTGTTATTTAATAAAATAGTTGAAAAACCCCAAAAGATGCAAAAAATAGCATATTTTCATTCTTAAAATAATATAGAAGGTGTGAATTAGAATTTTCGAAAGAAATAATCAGCACCAACAATAATTTTTTGGAAGTTTTTAGCTATCTTGATGAAATAATATGTTAAATCATCACAAGACACAAATAAAGTTTATTTGGAACTGTCAGGATCCACTTCAAACCAGACTAGAAGCTGCAATTCTGAGTATTAAATGGGATTTCACATTTGAATTCTCCTACATAGCCCAAATGCAAAACCAATGCTGTCATCCTTGAAAAAATAATCAACATCTATATGGAAAGTCTGGTTATGAATGAAGATGGTAAAGCAGTAATGTCCCACCTCATAAAAAGTGATGAAGAAACAAGTGTATTGATTTCAAAATCTCTGTTTATTAAGGCTATAAAAGAACTTTTAACACAAAATTTCCATGTAAAAATATTTGTAGGAGGCAATCTAGAGCTTACTGTACAAAACTGAGTGTATATTCTCAAGAGGAATAAACTTCTGTGTGACAACTCCTCATAGCAAGGCTGCAAACAGATAATTAATTTATAGATCTTAACATTAAGCAGAAATAGCTCTTGTCCTCTATCTCTGGAACAGCCCTATGGCAGCTCCTTAAGGCTTCAAAAAGGGAGAAGGGCGTAGAGTAAATGGAAAAGTAGAGGCTCAGGGGGGATTCCAGACCCCGAATTTGGGACTGTTCAGTGTTCTAGACTATTCAAAACTTGATTTTAGTAGCAGATTTGTCCATGGCTAGTTTCCAGTTACAAAGATAATCAGTACATTGCACATGACTTTTATCAAAATGCTACAGTTACTGCTCCAGGCCTTCAATTTCAATGTGTTACAAAGACAAACGGGCCTAAAAGTGCAAAATCAAAGAACTTTTCCCTCTCATTTTGGTCAATATTTTTCCTTTTGAAGAAGAGAGACTGCACTTAAGCACATATTGAAGTCTACAGTTCAGAAATGAATTCATGCAAACTAGGTATGAATTGTTTTGTTTAAATTACTTCCTATCTAACTGTATTATATCCTCTTTTAAATTAATGCTAATATGGATGCATTTTGCCATCCCCTGAGGAGAAGCCAAACCACTTTATCTTTATTGACTAGAAATATTGGCCTCTTCTTTGGGGCCATTTTCCCCTTCTAGTTGAAAGCTGTGCATTCAATAAACAAAACCTTGAATTTAGCGCACCTGAGCTTCTTCTGGTTTGCTTTTAGAACAGGTTCCCTGTGAAACAAACAAGCAAAACCCCAAGACATAGCCTTGTTCAAATGGTAAAACATTACATGTTGTATCTGTTGCTCTTCATTCTCAAAATGGTTCAGTGAAAAAGAAACCCAAGAACTATATAACAACTGTGAGCACTGCTATAAAAAGTTTTCCATTTTGATGTTGCCACTTAATTGGAAATTATCACCCTATTAAATTTTCCAGGAAATATGGCTTATAAACTTGTCCTAAGTATATCTAATATATCCTTATTTAAATCAGCCAAGTGTTGGCCAAAAAGAATGTCAATACTCCATTTAATTTACAAGCTCTGTCCATACTAAACACTTCATTATCAAGAACAGAAAATATTAGAAGACAGGATGTTCAAATGTGATTTGAATTACTGTACCAATCTCATGCTACCTTATCTGCCAGATGTGCTGGAGATTCCAGATTAGTACACAACATTTTCATTTAAAGTAGTGTGTTCCTGCACTCAGCCTTGTTTAAATCAGTGTTGCTAGTGAAGAGCTGGTAAATGATTAATAAAATTTTGTTTTTACTTGCTTAATCTGGATTCATCTTTCTTGGACCCTACATTAATCACTAGCTACTGGGCTTTGAAGCACAAAAATTATACAGAAGTCAGTCTTTTCACCTTGCACTTACATTCCTGTTTTAAAAGAACTCCTATTCTCTCCAGATACCCAGTTTTCTTTCCCTGTACTCATCTATTCTTGACTGAGGCTCTGACAGCATCCCTGTTTAGGGGAATTCCAAGGCCTGAGCATTAAATACCGAATATTAGAGAGTTAAAAACAAAGAAACAAAGAAACAAAGAAACAAACAAACAAACAAATATCCAACCACTCTACATCCAAAAAAACCAAACCCCAAACCAAATCCAACTCCACAACAAACACATATTAGTATGTGTAAGAAAGAACTTTCACGTAAAATATTTATTTTTCTCACTGTTTTTTACTAGTTTACTTCCAAATGTCTCTGTTGGTCATGCATTAGCTAAGACATTCAAGGTCAAGTTCAGCCAGCCCACTTCAGCACCATGTGTTTAAGGCAAAATCCTTTCTCATAAGAGGTTTGAAGAAAGAATTGCTCTAACTCATGTGAGTAATGAGTAAAAATACATGACTAAGTCCCTGTGGCAGATGGCTGTCTGTGTGCAGAGCTGAACATCCAGCACTAGGAGACTGTTCTCCCTTGTAAGGAGTAGGAACAGCAACGCCCTGATTTCACACATGACACTCACTCTCACACAGACCTGGAAAGACACCTCTGAATCCTTGGTTCACAAGATGCTACACCATAAAGGCATCAAGTATGGTTTTGCCAGCATAGAAAAAGATTTGCATAATGCCTCACCACCTGCTTGGTACAGTCACCAGAGCTTCTAATGGATTTTGCAAAGGGGGTTTTTGCTTAAAGATGCAATGATTTCTCTGAAAGATTAAAAGGTGACCAAACTGCCATCTTTATACATTAAAATAATGCTAAAAAAAAAAGAGAACTAGAGATTCTGGTTCTTTTATTTATCTTGTTCACAGGTAAAACTGAGTACTATCAAGTCACAGGCTATCAACAGTCCCCTGGCAGAGAAAAGAAGCCTCAGAAATTTGATTTTACAGCTGGCTTCTCAGTCTCAGAAACATCTGATGTTCTTTTAGCAAACCATAATCAATAGCTGTGACTAACTGAAGAAGGTTTCGTTTATGTGATTAATTCCTCCTGTAGACAACTCAACACCTAACTTCTACAGTTTAAGAGCCTTACCTGGAGGGGCATGAAATAGTATTTGCTTTAAGCCATAATTTGAGAGGTTCCTGCATGCAGCTGGTCCTCACCTCTCTCTGCTCTGCCCCCACTGCTGCTCCTCAGCCCTACTGCTTCCTATTCCAGAATCTGCTTTATAAGCCACATAATTAGTTTACTTAAAATTTAGCAATTGCGAGAGAAAAGTAAAAAGTGTAAGCAGAAAAGCATGAACCTCCTGGGTTTCTAGAGAAAAAAAATCTGAAAACAAATCAAAGAAGACAGGTTCTTGTACTATAAATTAGAATAAAAGGGGTAAAGGTCATGCTATTTCTCTCGACTTGCACTAACCTCGTGCACTCTCCTGTCACGCTACCAAGGATGAGAGCACCAAGCCAAGCTGTTCCCATGCCAGCAGTTTGTCAAAGCCGGTATCATACCCTGGGTAGGTTCAGAGTGGAGACAAACAAGCCTTGGAGAGAGTGCCCAGGGAGCTGCAGACACAGCACTGGTCTCACTCTCTCCATTTGAATGGCTCCCATGGCACTGGAGAGAAGGGAATTGCACACTGCACTATGCCTGGTGCAAAGATGCCGCCTCCTTCCAGCAGCGGATGGGGGTCACACCGAGTCATCACTGATGCTGCTCTCCCAGTCACCACAAGCTGATGGGAAAGCCTTTGCAGGGAGAGGAGACAACCACTGGCCCCCAGGGAGGCATTCATCTGGTTTGAAAGTAAAGAATGGGGACAGGTAGGAAATCAAACTGTATCTCTTTTCTTCCCAAGCATGAGGGGTGCATTTCCTCACATACAGTGAAAAGAACAAGCGATGTTTAAAGAAACATTTAGTCCCTAACACAGCTGAATTCACCAGGGCATTCCCAGTCTCTCCTCTTCTAAAGAGGAATGACCACTCATTCATCAGTAAAATGATGCAATATGCATGTGGGAAAAAAACCCCAAAACCAAACCTAAATAAGAGAACCACCCAACCACTGGTCTGTTAAAACATAAGAATACTAAGAAAGAAATGCTTATATAAGAAGAAATATTTAAAACTAACCACATAGAAAAATAAATTTTTAAAAACCCCCAACAACCCACAACAAATAATTAAAGGTAACCTTTAAGTTACTATTGCAGTCTATAAGAGACATGCTGCAAATTTTAATAATATTGTTTGGAACATCAGTCATTTTGCTCTTGCTGAAATTCATTTTTGATAATGCAATAGTAACATCTCAGGAATGATATTAAATTTCTACTTTGTATTAAAGTAGAATTGTATTAGCGTGGCACAGTGTATGTATCTCTGCTGGGATTACTTTCATGCTGAAAAAAACAATGTTATTTTTCTATTACTGATATAAGTTATCTATTTTGACACTGGAAAATATATTTCACTAAACTATAAACTAACAAAATCTCTCATCTAAGAGGATATCACTAAAGTTTCCCTCCTGGTGTATTTTCAATTCCTAGCCAGCAGACATTCTAGTAATTTTTTTTGCACAAACTCATTTGATTTTCAGCATACCTGTGAGCCCTTATACTAGAGTTAGCATGTCCAGTTCAATTATTCTTGCTCAATCTTTGACCAAACTATTGGGAAATCTGCCTGCAGAAAGAACAAAAGATTGCAGCTGACAGACCTATGTCTTTCTGAATAAAACTCAAGTGGCCTCCTTCCAGCATCTCTCTCCATTCAGTCTTTCCATTTGGCTACTAGCAGCACCCTGAGAGAGTGAGTCCCATGGCAGCTTGGAGGGATAAAGAAATGGGGAATTAGAGTTACATTTATATTCAAACATATCTGTACTTTACTGACATGATTTCCCAAAGCACTCAACCTCATCCTAACATTTGTTTCTCAGTTTAAGAAGTGGGATCACTGGTTTCTATTCACCTTTCACACTGATGAGTCACCTTGAATACCTTCCAGCCAGCCCTGACCCTCCAGTTTCTTGTGAGGGTATGGAAGGAATGAACTCTAACAGGGATTTAAAAGGGGAAGAGAGAGTACTCACCCTATCTGATAAAATCTGCCTTCTGCTATAAGCTGCAAAAAGTTCCAGATATGAGTGAGGGAGGTTATCAAAGACAGGGCAGGAATCATGCCCCTCACTAATGGATCCATCCCCCCACTAATGGATCAAGACTGTGGTTAGCAAATACTGGTACTTCAGAAAAATCCAGGTTTTAGCCACATAATTACTTCAATTCACTCCAAAGAGTACATTTCCAAACACACCTCCTAATATGCTGTTTGCAGAATGATGTGTAATTTACAATGCATTCTGTACTGGTTCTGAAGACCACCAACACACCTCCATGTGCTGAAGCAACACATCCCACCACACCTGCAGAGTAAGGGAGATTCTATAAAACGATTAAATTCTCAAACAGTTGGTGCAAAAAGCAGCCATGGGCATTAAATTTTGGGACTGGCACATGCACACTATGTGGGTTCAAAATGCTACCCTCAGGCATTTATTCTTTTCTTTTGCAATTACACCAGAATCGGGAAGAAGATGGAGAACTTGAATATATTCTAGAAAAGCTACTACCAATCACCGGGGGAGCAGCAAATGACACCTTTGAGCCAAGTAGCAGCTTTCTGTGAAGCCTGCCCTTGGCAGTAGGTGTCGCTGCAAGGCAGAGGTACAGCAATTAGTAAATTATTGGGACACAGACAAGAACAGAAGCAGGCAAAGATGCTTCGTGGTATGCAGGAAGAACATGCACATTCCTGACAGCTGGTAGCTGTGCACTCCTCTTGTGCTAAGTGTTTTGGCTGCAAACATGATCAAAAAGCAGATTGCTAGTACACACCTGCCTTAAAAAAAAAAAAAAAAAAAAAAAAAAAAAAAAAAAAAAAAGCATGGATCTCTTACTATTAAGGTAACAGCTTGCATAGCAGCATTCTTTATGTTTAGTTTTCCACTTACTGACTGCTCAGTCCTTTTGACACATTAGAGTTTACTGCTATTCAGTACATACAGAACTCCATGCAGCACCTAGTCATTTAATCCTCCACAGTCAGCTGCAAACTACCCAAATAGTGCCTTTAAGTTCTTGCAGTGGTCCTTTTAAGGATGAATTAATGCGTAAATTCCTGTCACTTAGTGTCCAGCCATCCCAGGTTATGGGTATTTCATCTTCTAGGGAGCAGTGTCAGCTGGGTTACACCCAGCACAAAACAAGAGGCAGACACCTCTGCTCAGCCCTTGTGTGTCATTTCAGCCACAGGCTGATATTAGGGATCACCATTTTTGACCCTCTTCAAGTCCTTTAGGATTCTGTAATGTGTTTCTCTTCATACTGCAGAGAAATTGCAGAGGCTGATGTATCTGTAAGGAGAAAGCTTCTTCCAGAAGGGTTTTCAGCTTGCTGTCAAGTAGTCTCTCTCTTCTACTCTTTCATGCCTGAAATATTAGCCTTCAGTTGACAGACACAAAAAAGCCATTTTCTGCTATAGCATTGAGCCATTTTACAAAGAAACTGCCAGCTAAATTAAGAACTAGTCTTTTACTACAAGTCTAACAAGGCAAGAAGTATTTAAATAATGACAAGCCAAGAAAAATACTAACTCATAGTCCAGAGATTCCTAGAACTACAGTGCCATGATTTACTTTGAAAAGAGGGCTGTTGCTGCTAAGAACAGATCCTACAAGGCCTCAACTTCCCCGAGTGGATTTAGGCCAGAAAAATAGAAGTCAATGCTCTTATCACTACTACCAAAATCCACTACTAGAGGTGCTAACTTAGTTTTAAAAGAACACTTAGAAAGCAGATATACACTACAGCAAACGAAGGTTGTGCAGAGACCTGAAATGGGCACTGGGGCAAACCCTGAATGTGCTGAGTACCTGCACTGTCAGCCTGGCAGAAGATGCACACCAGCAGAACTGCTAAGCAAACGAGCAAGGAGGGGTTTCCAGCCATTGCCTGGAAGAAGCCAGTAAAATACCTTTTCATCAAGGAATGCCCTTAAAGCTGCATGTAGAGCATATTTGAGGGGTGTTTTTTTTTTGTTTTGTTTGTTTTGTTTCTTTAAAAAAACAGAAACCACTTCTAGAACAAAGGTTTTATGTTGTCCTCTCTGAAGCACACTCAGTTTTCCTGCAGGGAGAAGTATAAGAACTCGGAGTGTGAAAACACGAGCTATTCCTCCTCCAATGAGGCACTGAGGTACTATTTCACTCTGCCACCAGAGCTGATACCACCACGTCATGGTGGCAGTTAGTGACACTAAAACAAACCAGACTGCAGGGCATCAGGCAAGCAAAGTACTTTACTACATCTTTTACTCTTCTCTCTCTTCCACCCCCACCCCGCCACTTCAATATGAACAGAAGCTTGGCCTAAGACTTTTTGTGTTTACAGTGACTGGCACATCAACCCTCTCCAGGCACCACCTTAATAAAAAACAAGACCGACAAAGCAGAGAGAAAATGGATAACATAATATCTACAAACACATAATGCTCACTGGAAGCAACCTGTAGGTTGCTAATGCCAATCCCTAATGCAGCAGTACTCTCTTACTTATGTCTGTACAGTATCTAATAAAATACAACCTCTGGGAAAGAAACTCATCATTTCCTTTTGTTCCTCTGTGCAAGCAAGACCTCTTGTTTACCAGTTCAGCAAAGATCCTGAGCTGTGACCATTAAAAAAGGTGCCAAAATTATTAACTGTGCTGTAGACTGTACCCAGACTGTGACCAGTGAGGCAGGAGGTGACAGGCTCATTGCTCTACTCCTGCAACAGTTTTCACCAGCAGCACTTGGTCTGTGACCCAAGGAAAGTGTGCAGCTGCAGCAGGGGTGGGTGCAGACAAAGCAGAGCCCTGCAGACAGTGCTCAGGTGTAGGGAATGGGACACTTGACCGCTGTATCCATCTGAGGAGGCAGAAGTCAAGCCCGAACTCTGAAAATACAACCCCAACCAGGGGAGACACAACAGCAGCTTATATATACCTGCACTGTGAAGCAGCTTTAGAGGAGGAAAGAAGACCCTGTAGACTGCAGTCAAGAAAGACTAAGGTTGTAAAAGGTTTTACCTCCATAAAGCATAACATCAAGGTAGTGATTACAGTCCAAACAAGCACCAATTTTATTTTAAAATTTTCATCCTTTTTTTTTTCTTTTTTAAATGAAAGAACTGCATGGCCTATTAAAATTTGATTTTCCTTGGGCTTAAGAAATGGCCATCTGTATAATTAACAATCTCATATTGCTTGAAATATGCCTCTAACAGACAAGTTTCATGGAAATCTGTTTCAAAAACTTCTTTAGTAGTAGAATCAAAAAACATTTTCAAACTGAATGATTCTGTTTTTAAAGCATGACTTTTAGAGATGTGTTTGTGGTAATGTATGGAAATGTAATCACAATGTAAGAAAAAAAAGCAGAGTGTAATGTGTGCGACGAGAAAGAAAGGATCACTGCTCAAAATGTTCAATATGCTCAGTACACTGTTACTTGAAATATTAAAGAATATTAAATTTCCACCTGGGTTTTTATTTACTATTTCATGGCAACATTAAAAGACTGTTTTTAGTAGTTTTGTAATTTAAATATATTTTTCTTTTCCCATTTTGTCTAGTAGCACAGATTGTTTTCAAAACAGTTTTATGTGATCAAAGAGCAAAGCATACCTAAAAGCAGAACTAGACTTTGCTACTGTAATTGCCATTATATCAGAAATGTACCTTGTGGGTGGCCAAGGGACCTTTAATATTCTTGTGACATGGTCCAGAGCTTGGCCCATGTCCTGACCTGACTGGAGCTCCATAATAAAGTGAGCAGTGCTGTGCTAAATGCAATTCTCCTACAAGTTCATTGTGTGAAGTTTCCAAGGTGTCCTACTGCTAGAACAGAGAAGTTTCAGCCTCAGCTCATGCGAATCCATACAGCAACAGCTATTTAAAATCCCACTGCCGAGAGGCACATGTGCACTGTTTGTTCATACTGCACGTCTTCAGCTCTCATTTTTAAGCCATCTGTTATTGCACCAAAGTCCAAATGGTTTTTAACAAAGACAGAATGTTCAAACCAACAGTGAAAAGACAGCTGAAAAGTCCATAAATATATATCTCCAAGATGTCTGCTTAGCCTGAAAAGACATATTAAAAAATTCAGAAGCACAAATAAGGTACAAGAGGCTAAAGAAATATATTTTTTCCCCCACAAAATCATCTTAAAATATCCATTAAAAATCGTTCATCTCAACCCTATTTATGGGAGTACAACATCTGTATCAAAAGGGTGCTATTCCCTCCATGATAAGAACATCTGAGCATGTGTGGCCTTTAGTAATATCCGTGGTAACTTTCTTTAGTGAGATTCTAATGTTATTTACATTCAGTTGACATCAGTAACTTCAGCTGTGCCTTCTACACACATACACTGGCCCTTTTCAGCAAGCATATACTCCTTTTACTCAATATTAACACAAATCAAATGCTTTTCTCACATGAGTGTTAAATTTGGTGCCATAACTTGGCTACATAAATGCCAGAAGTCAAGAAGCATCAGAAATCACTGCTTCAGAAAAAGCATTTTCCCTGTTATATTTGAGATACTACAAACTGAGCAGTATCTTTTTAGTCTTTAAACTGCATTATAATGATACTGCACCTCAGGTTCAGGAGAGCTGGATAAGTAAAATACTTTAAAAACAAGCAAATTATTAAAAAAATGAAAGTGATTGGGAAATAAAACTGTATGTGCTATAATTTTTCTTACAGGAACTCTTCTTTGCTTTTCAACTTAAAACTGAGCAATGAAAAACAGACTGAAGGATGTACTCCATATCTTTTGAATGCAAAACTAAACAGTAATATCTGGGAAACAGCCAAAATCAAACTTTAACCAAAATTCTCTATTTCTTCTGATAAACTAAGCTATGGAGTTTGATATTTGGATCAAGTGGTAGGATATAACAGGATAAAGGAGGAAAGGAATTAATCTAATTCCAGCTACTCACATTCAACACAAATATGTTGAAAGCCTCAAATTACCCATGTGTGAACCCTATGGCACTCCTAGTTTTCACAGGGATGCCCCCAAATCTCCCTTTCTACTCTATAATATTCAGCTCACCTTGAATCTCTCTTGTCAAACTACTATTAACACAGAAGGAAAATAAATATTTAAATCTCACTCCTATTAATCAGATCTGAATAAATAAAAAAGCACCATTTAATCATTAGCCTGAAATGACAGAGAAAGTCTCAGTAAATAATTTTATTTTGGGGGGTTTTTTACCCACCCCCAACTTAAGGGGGACCACTAAAACCCACTTTCATTTACCATTCCAGAGCTACGTGGTAATCCCAAATACATGAAAATAAATCCTTTATTTCACCTCTTCTTCCTCCATGCTCTTTGCTTTTATGGTGGTTGTAACTTTGCTTCTCATAAAGAGCGACAGAGAATGCAGTCCAAATGCAGCAAAGTCAGCATTAACTAATAAAAGGAAATCTCATCACAGAAGGGAAAGTTATCAGCAAGCTTAAACCCCATCTAAAATTAACACACAAATCCAGTTCCCAGCAGTCCTGCAGTACACTCAAAGCCAATTCCCTCAAGGATTGCTCAACATAGAAAAGTGAATAAGGAAAAAAATGAGGAGAAATAAGTGAGAGTCTCTGTGTGTACATTTATGTACATAATTTATTATTAGCATAGTCACTGAGCAAGCAAATTCCTATGGATTTAAATATACAGCTTTAACATGTTACTTCTTTTGAGTTTTAAATGTAGAATTTCCACCACAGCTTCCAAGTCATTAATATAAGCATCTCAAAGAAGAAAAAAAAATAAAATACATGTATTGAGAACTAGATCAATGAGACCTTTACTAAAGACTTATTCCAAAAGAAACAGGATAATCCAGACAAGTTTAGCAGTCAAAAATTAATATCCAAGTGAAAGAAAATGAAAATTATTCTTTATAGCTCATGTAGTTCTAGCAGCATGTTTTTCTGTCCTCTCTACTGGAACCTTCTATTATAATTCTGTATCCCTTTCTTTGGAAAAGGAAAGTCTTTTGACTCTTTAGGGAATATGCTAAATAAACCAACAAAAACAAACAAAAAATATACCAAGCCAAGTTCTGAACTTTTTATTTATACATGTACATACAAATTGGTTCTATGCATATTAACATTGTATAGACATATACACTACTAAGTTAAAATATTTTTAGCATTCTTTCTAACAAGAGAAAAACCTTTCTATATTTATGTAAGCTTTTTGTGGAAGCAGAGACAGATATTTATTGTCAATACAGTACCTTTTCCAACAGCAAATGTTCTTTTAGAAATATTTTGAATAATCTTTTAGGTGTATGGATCTTGATATTAACTGTGGTAAAATTCAAGGTAATTGATTATGCTAAACTATTTGAAGAACATTAGTATAGCAATATTTATTTATGAGGCAGCACAACTAGGAAAACAAAGCTCTCAAGTGAAACGTCTGTTTTTTCAACAGCGTTCCTGACAATTATTTTTGATTCATACATATTGAGTATGGTGGTTAAACTCACCAGTGTGACACCACACCACAAGAAGGGCGGGAAGAAGGATCCAGGAAACTCCCATCCTGTCAGCCTGACCTTAGTGTCAGGGAAGCTTATGGAACAGATTATCTTGAGTGCAAGCACATAGCACTTACAGGTCAAACAGGGGATCAGACCCAGCCAGCGCAGGTTTAGGAAGGACACATCTTCCCTGAGCAGCCTGATCTCCTCTTATGACCAGGTGACCTGCCAGGTGGATGAAGGGAAGGCTGTGGATGCTGCCTAACTAGACATCAGGAAACTTCTGATACTGTTTCCCATGGCATTCTCCTAGAGAAGCTGGCACACCATGGCTTGAATGGGTGCACTCTGCTGGATTAAGAATGGTCTGGATGACTCAGCCCAGAGAGTCACAGCAAATGGTGCTGCACTGAGTTGGTGGCCAGTCACCAGTGGTGTCCCCCAGGGATCTGTGCTGGGCCTAGTCCTGTTTAATATCTTTATCAATGATCTTGATCAGAGGGTTGGGTATAAATTCATAGATGACACCAAGTTGATCTGCTGGAGGGTAGGAAGCCTCTGCAGAGGACAGGCTGGATTGATGGGCCAAGACCAAGCATGAGGTTCAACATAGCCAAGTACCAGGACTTACACTTTGGCCACAACAACCCCAGGCAGTGCTAAAAGGTCACTGCATACACTGGCTGCAAAGCTGCCTATTGGGGAAGAACCAGGGGGTGCTGGTCAACAGTAGCTGAACATGAGCCACAGTGTGCCTAGGTGGCCAAGGACAGTGACATCCTGGCCTGTATCAGCAACAGCGTGGCCAGCAGGACCAGGGCAGTGATTGCTCCTCTGCACTTGGCACTGGTGAGGCTGCATCTCAAATCCTGTGTTCAGTTTTGGGCCCCTCACTACAAGAAAGATATTGAGGTGCTGGAGCATGTCCAGAGAAAGGCAACAAAGCTAGTGAAGGGTCTGGTGGGCTAAGTCTTTTTAGGAGGAGTTGAGGTGGTTTAGCCTGGAAAATAGAAAGCTCAGGGGAGACCTTATCACTCTCTACAGCTACCTGAAAGGAGGTTGTAGCCAGGTGGGGGTCAGTCTCTTCTCCCAGGTAACATGTGACAGGATGAGAGGATATAACTCTCAAGTTGTTCCAGGGAAGGCTCAAGCTGGACATCAGGAACAACTTCTTCATGCAGAGGGTTGTTAAACATTGGAATGGACTGCTCGGCCAGGTGGTGAGGTCACCACCTGGAGCTGTTCAAGAAATGACTGGAAGCAGCATTTCCTGCCATAGTCTGATTGACAAAGAGAGGATTGGTAGAAGGTGAGACTCAATGATCTTAGAGGTCCTTTCCAACTTAAATATTTCTGTTTATTAAAAGTTACTAAAAATACTTTAAGCTGTCAGTACAAAGAGCATCCCACACAGAACAGTCACAATCAGGGCTTTCCTACAACAGACATTTCCCTATGATGCAAGGAAACAGAACTGGCTTAAAGGTGCACAGATCCAAAGGGTTCATTTTGCAATAAAGCATTAACAAACTGTCACCACCATGAAGTCAAATTCAGGTCAGATCTTGAAAATCATTCAGATCAGTACCACCTGCACACGTGTAGAGCTTCAGGGAATCCTCCTTGGGAAGGTGTGGGCGGAGACCTCTGCTGTGGTCTGCAACTAGCACATTGCCCAGAGCACACCAGCACAGAGACCAAGTACTCAACACAGGTTCCCAGATGAGGGCACAAAACACTCGAGTACCTAAGCAACCACAGTCATTTCACACTTCGCCATACACGTCAAACAAATGCCACCTTTAATTAAGGTCATGCTGGAGAAGCAACACCAAGTCATTTTCATGCTCTCTAGCAAGCTTAGATGAACTATGCTCTCCATCTGTGATTTGAAATCAAGGGACAAGAAGAAAAAAAAGATCATCTATTATTAAGTCCAATAAAAACACATGAATGAACATAGCTTCAAGAGCCCCTTGCTGACTTAAAGGCAAATATTTTTTTATGAGCTATCTTGCCTGTTTAGGAAACTTAAGAGTTTGTTGCTGTTGTTGTTAGAAAAAATAAACAGATATAACCACAACTCCAAAACAAACCCTAGCAAGCTGAAAGTTTTTCCACTCAGCTCAACAGGATATTCTTACTGGGTGCCAGGGGCAAGTGAAACACAGTTAAGTCCCAAACATCACGCACTCTTTCCCAGCTCTGCTGCCCCAACCACACAGTTAATATTTGGCTGCTGGTACTCTCTGATGGAGATGTGGTCATGTACCTTTTCTATTCTTTTCCTTACTTTCCCACTTCCCCCACCACATCATTCAATTCTATGTCATGATCGTTTTGTTTGTTTGTATGAGCACAGAGCAAGTGAACTGAACCCACGTCGTCAATTAAACCAAAGTCAATTTGGAGAGAAATACAGAAGGTTAATTAACTGCTAATGATTTTGGCATTTATTTAGGTTAGTCCCTAAACTTAATTTATTGATGTGACAGTATATCAACGTGCCACGATTTATAAAAGACACTTGAAAAGCAAAAAGGTTGGTCATGCATCATTCAGGGTTGCAAGCTAAAAAAAATGAACAGGTATAATAAAAACTGTTTTAAAGGGACACACTCAGATTACAAACACTGAATTTCACACCTGAAACAACATATCAGAGGTGGCTCGCTCTGAGAGCCAGCTAAGCCTCACACAACCAGAGAGTATACTTCTCTGCTAGCAAAGTGTACCTAGTTAAGTTCCTTAAGTTACGTTAGTTAAGTATAAATACAGCTTTAGAAACTTAGTGTCAGGCTGCCAGTTCTAAAATCTTCTCAGAGGTCATTTCATGGCACACCCCTGATACACTGTTTTTTCATACCAGCTGGTAGCACTGAAAATCAGGGACACGTAAAATCGATAGATTTGAATGAAAACTGCTCTTTTTATGAGTACAACATAAGCTATGGCACAGACAGTACAACCCAGAAAACTTACTTCAAGTAAACTTTCATGTAAGAAATTAAGCCAACTGTGACAACGGCATGAGAGGATAAATAAATACATGATTCTCAACCACTTCCAGTCACGGGTCAATCTTTTAGTCTGAATTACTCCAGCACAGTCAGGTCAGGTTTCTCAGAAGCGCAAATACAGATCACAGCATGAGTCAAGGAAAGCACTTCTTGTTGCTGAGGTGGGAAGGGAAAACAGCATGACTTGGATGAAAACCTGAGAGTTGGTTTTGCGTAGCATATAGGATTTTAAAAAAAGAGTAAAATTAAGATCCAAAACTAAGTAAAACTAAGTTTACTCCACAAAGGAATACAGGTACTTTCTTACCAGTTTTAGACTTAACACATTCACCTTCTATCCACAGAGGTCAAAGCTGAGATAAACAGGTAACACGCTGGTGCTCAACACATGGGGAGAAGGAATCACACTGCTATTAATTTATGCACTAAAATCTTAATTAAGCTTCTAAACAAGAGCCATTTGAGATTTCAGCTTAAAATCCTGAAAGGCACATAGAAACATTTCCTGTAATAAGGGTCATGCAGAAGGAGTACAGGAGATATGCAAGCTCAGGTAAAAACATTTGTCTGACTGCAGTGCTTTCCTCACTCTAAGACCAATATTGCAACTCCACACTGTAAATTCTAAAGGATGGAATCATGAATACTGTAGTCAGGATATTCAGGGCAAACTAAAAAAAACTTTGGCACATTTTAGTAGACAATCTGCAGTGCAAATGCAGAACGGGTAAGAAAGAGACTGAGATAGCAATGAGCATTTATTGCAGTAATCCAGTGGACTGAATAAAAGATAATTTTGTTAGTAGTGAACTTCCATCCAATCTGTTTGTCACTAACAGGCTGCAACCAAAACAAAGGTAAATGGAAGACGATGATAGGAAATCATTCAGTAAAGTACTTCAAAAATAGTCCTGTTGGTACAGAACATATCCAAAGAAGTGTGGATGGTTATCAAATGCCTTGAATCAAAGGGTACAACAAATATATGATTCATAAAATTTGTTATTAGGAAGAAAACCTCAGAGAAGAGGACTTTTGCCTCATGGAAAACAATTAAATTTGTAGCCAGACCAAGAACCCCTGCAGGAAAGCCACAAATGAGCAGAGTGACACTGGGAGAATCAGTGCACATGAGCCTGGAACACCAATAGTGCGATCAGTGGACACACATGGACAGCAGGAATATACACATTTCTATCAAAGCCCTACTAGACAGACCATACCTGTTTAAAAAATATCTGAACACAAAGAATAACAAGCTTGCTTTTGGAGCATGAGGATGAAACCAACAGTATTTAGCTACAGTCTGCTACTCTTCTACAGCTGTATTGCCTGTGTGACTCCAGGGAAGTCATTTCACACCTTGACCTTTTATTGTCCTTCCAATTCAGAATACTTAAGCAGCTATCCTAAGTAGTAATAAAAAATTATTGTTATTTAATATGTAACAATAATTATCCCTGAAATGACACATATAGAAAAAAAACTATATACCATGCCATAAATTTGGCTGGAAACTTGTGAAGGATTACTGCTGCACCAAATGCAGCACAGGGGCTGAACAGATTCCAGTTCTCATTTCATTCTGTGGTATCCCAAGGCAACTGTCAAGAGAGATTCAGATGCTTTTTTCACACTTGAGGTCTCTACCTGTCAGCCACTGCAGCTTCAGTGTTGCTCCTGTGTTAGAGTGATACCACGCTACACATAACACTGACTGTGCTGCCACAGTCACACATTCTCCCAGCTGCTAAGAAAACAGTGCTGGCTGCTTAAACCGAAGTGTTAGGTCATCCTGAAAATAAGCTGCACACCTGCTTACTCCTGTCTTCATTGTGAGAGGTAGAGCTGCTGAGGGATCACTGCAATATTCAGTCTCATCATCCCTTAAGTCCCTCAGATACAGAAGGATGATACATCTTCTGGTGTTCTGCATAGAGAATTTGTGGGTTTGCTTGTCAGGTGAATACAGGATTTTGTCTGAGACAATCAGGAACAGATGTCACACATTACCATTCCCACATCACCTGAATGCCAAATGGCTGCAAAACTTTATTTCTCATCTTCCTCAGTGTCCCTGAACCCATAGCTACCCAAACCAAACCACTTCTGGCTGTTCTGTGACACTTTCCTTCATAACTAATATAGGACACAGATGTGAATGAAACAGAGCTACAAACCCAAAGAATGGCAACTACTGTCTTGTTCCCTTCTGGAAATCGAGGAATGTGGAAGAAAACACACAAAAAAAATAGAAAAGGTTGCTTTTATGATTCCTATCCCCATCTCTGCCAGCTGTCTCTGGTAAATTCTTTCCCTAAAAGAAATTGCTGAAGTTTTCACACCAGGCTTTTACACATTGTTTTAACATGGTCTAACTTAGCCTCTCAATACACCCCTGAGTGCTCCCAAGTTTCATGACATGCTGTAGTAGTGGACAATAACATGTCTGAAAAGAAACAATGGTAAAGAAAAGGTGAAAGTGCTTTGCTTGCGGGTTTCAGACATTATTGGATATGTTTTATTGATCCAGCCATGCAGAGCTCTGAGCTGCTATCAGACAGCAGCAACCACTCAAGGCCAACACTATAGAAATGGAAAATATAGAAGCTTGAAGATCATTTTGCCATTTCGGAAATCCTTCAATTCAAAACTCCATCTTCCTGTTTGCTACAAGCTTATTTTGAAAACCAAAAGGCATTTTTAACTTGCTGCTCCTGCCTCTCTTCTCCTTTTGATCACTGCACAGCAATAGCATTCCAGATCCACTGTTCTCAAATGAGTAAAGGTGGTGCTTCTTTCTCCTTAGACCTACAGTAACAGTCAAGTTGCTTTCTATCTTCTGTTTAAAGACAAATGAACAAAAAATCCCCAAAAATACTCCAAAGCAAAACTCTCACAAATCTTGGGGAGGTAAATTAGAAGCAGTTTGATTTATCTCCCCCACTACAATGCATATTGCTTTGACTACCAATAAAACTACCTCCTTGCAAAATGATGAAAAGTGCATGAAGAAGGCAATCTACTTTTGAAGTTTAGTCAGCTGAGGAAAAACTGGCAGCCAAGCTTCAGGAGTAAGCAATATGGCTTTTGTCGTTACACTCACCTAGCCACCATGCATATTTATTTTCACCTTAAAAACTTATATCTCAAATGTTTAAAGAAAAAAAAAAAAAACAAAAAACAAAAACAAAAACAAAAAAACCCCAGCAAATTTATCCTTAGCTGTAATTGAAAGGAAAACTTCAGACACAGCCAGCCAGCCAGCTCCACAGCCACTGAAGCTCTCCCGGATGGAGGAAATCAGATACTTGAAACTGCCTCAGCAATTAATATCTTTACATCACACAGCAATGAGAATGAAAACACAACACCCATAAGGTATATCCTTTGATAGCATATATCTGACATATACTACCACTTGCTACAAATTAGTCATATAATACTTCTGTGCTACTGTGCCCTCTGGACTTCTGATGCCAGTACCTTCAACAGATTGATAAGAGAAATGGAGAATAGGAACCAGGACTCATCAGACTCCTGTCAGTGTTGCAGAATGGACATGAAGGAAAAGGAGGAGCCTGCAAAGAGATGTGTGAGACTACAGCTTGAGAAGGTTTATTACTGCAAAACTATGCACTTTCTGCAAGAGAGCATCACACACACAACTACAGTCTTCCCACTATACCAAAAGTTTTGATCAATCAGCTCTGCCAGTTTATTTACAAAACAGTATTAGCGTACAGATAGTCACCACAACTACCTTCTGATTTATTAGCAATTTCGCTTGATTAGGATTTATTAGGACTTCTATAGATCCTTGAGAAGTAGCTTGAAATAGCACAAAGTTTTATAAGCATATACCCCTTTTCTTATACATGATAATAGCAAAAAGAGCATGAACAGAAAGTTTCAGTGGGGCTTAGACTGGTAAAGAAGCAGAAGTGTGGAACCAGAAAACAAACAGCCTGATTATAGAAGAGGCTGAGACTCTGCTCTTCAATGAAGCTCTTTTCCTCAAAACTGGCTGCTTATAATAATCTCTTATTGCTAATGAAACCTTCCCCTTGCCCTTATATTATTTCTTTAAAATGACACTTAACCCAAAGTTTCCTATTAATTTCTTGCTAGGTACTAATCTTCCCTAATCAACACTAGCAGACACCTCCAGTTTCCTAAGTGAAAGCACATACTTAGAGGTTAAAACTGGGACTTTTCTGTCTCAATCGTCACGGCACTTATTATCTCTGATCCTCTTGAAGATAGCAGCTACCTAAATTATTGATCGAAACACTGGCATTTTTTTAATTCTCCTACTCTTCATATATCAAGTGAAGACAGCCTAATGGTATGTTGCAGATTCTGTTTTCTTACATTTATGAAATACAGGATGGCTTTTTTTGGCAAGAAGTATTAACCTGAGTTGCTGAATAAATGAGTAATTGGGGTTGAGAGAGACCTTTAAAGATCTTCTAGTTCCAACCCCCGTGCCATGAGCAGGTACACCTTTCACTAGATCAGGTTGCTCCAAGTCCTTATCCAACCTGGCCTTGAGCACTTCCAGTGATGAGACACCCACAACTTCTCTGGACAAATTGTTCCAGTGCTACACCACCCTCCAAGTAAAACATTTCCTCCTAACATCTAATCTTAACCTGCCCTCTTTCATTTAAACCATTGCCCCTTGTCCAGTCACTATCTGCCCTTACAAAAAATCACTCTCTCTCCTTTTTATACACCCCTGTAACGTGCTGGAAGGCTGCAATGAGGTCCCCCTGATGCCTTCTCTTTTCCTTCCTGAATGACATGAATTTTGTGCCAGGGTGAACTGGTTTTGCATTAATTGCTTTGTGGTGAAAAGGGAAGAAGGAAGTCATTCTCTCTGAGAAGAGAGAAGAGAAAGACAGAGCTGGCATCCAGAGCTGAAAAAGTTCTTGCAGAGAAACAGGGTAGTCAGACCTCTTATTACTCAAAATTGAGGAACAAGACATTGCATTATCACTTTTTATACTACGTCCAGACAGAAAAATGGGGTTACATGGTAACAGACATATATAAAAGCATGAAGAAAATATTCTCCAAGAGACTTGCACTTTGGCATATGCTTTACTATCTTTAGTTCTTTCAGCTGCAGAAATTCCGGGACAGATACACAGGGGAGTAGCTATGAAAAAGAGCTAGCCGTCAAACCCTCATAGCAGGTACCATCATTCAAAAATTCTCAGTAGCAGGGAAAGAAAATAAATTGAATAAAAAGCTGCAAACATGTTATATATGCTTTTACTTCTGATGGCAGTGGTCATGCTTGAAGTGTGTCCTGACCCACCATGACAAGTGAGCATGTTTTCTCCCCAGACAGATTTTTCTCTTCAATAGGACCACATGAGAGCCAGTATGCCAACTAATGCAGAAGCTGATAACTTATGAACAACATATATGTGAACTGGATAAAACAAGACAAGATTACAACCAGCAATTCAGCTGTTACTCTTAACTACTGATACCTACAAATGCTAATTATGTACATATTCAAGCTTATACTAACACTACAGCATTTCAAGCTCTCAAGGCACCTTGTGGTGGAAGGTCTGTGGATGCTTAACAAGACAAATGCAGCCTGTTTCCTCTGGCTGCTCTAAACACACAGTGAATTTCCCCAGGTCCCCATTTTAATCTCAGACCCATTTTGTTTCTCCTGCAGACAGCCATCTGCTCATATCATTAGCATGTTTCTCTGCATCTAAGGACAGGAAGCCTTTAAGATACAAGTTTTTCCAGACAAGTGTTTCTTCCATGTTTGCCCCTGTTTTTGTCCTCAAGGATAGAAAGTGTTGATAAGAAGAGTGCGAGGTGCTGTGTGTGCTAGCAGGAACATGCAAATTCTGCTTTTGCCCTGAGTACTGCAAGAAAAACATCAAAATCCTCAAAGAAGGGCATTTTTTGTGCATTGGAGGTGCCTTAGAGACAGTTTTCATAACTTTCCTGATTTCACTGCTGATTTTTTTACTCATTACCCTATCTCTTTTTCTCTGATAATTTTATATATTAATTTTAATAGTCTTTCAAAAGATATTAAAGAAGAAACCAAGTTTTAGGTTCCCTCAATGTCATACACCGAGTTTGATCTTAGATTTCTAAGATCAGAGATTTTACACCATGTTACACATCCAATGCCAACATCTGTAACCACAGAGTCCTGCTTCTTGTCACCCAGCTTCCATGTATTGGCAACACTTGTAACCAAAAGATAAATGACAAAGTCAACTTGAAAAACTGAGTATCTCCTTGTGTTTTCCCAGGCATTAGGCTGAAGGGCAATTATCTCAATATGCTCCCACATTTCAAACTCATGTACAGTTTCAACTAAGAAATTGCCAGTCATCTTCACTCTTATGGAACTGCAGGTTCCATTGGAATCCACTCTTCATTGAAAGCACTGGATACATTGATTACTGTGCATGTAAAACCCATAAAACTTATCTGAAATACATCTCAGCTAAAGCACAATCCTCCCCACCAACACCAAACACTTTGTTTTTTGTATATTCTGAAATGTCTTCTCAGCACTGCCAAATCTGAACCCCCCTTGCATCAGAAATTCCTAGAACACTGCCAGCTGGAGACAAGGAGGAATATGTCTTTTTGTTGCTCACTCTGCATATATTTCTGATACCACTGAATGCTTATGACCAAATCTTGTTTAACAATATCATGCAGCCATAAAAGACCCTTGAAATTCCTCTGAGAGAATTATGGAAAATATAAGCAGATGCAAGACAGTTTACAATTAAAGCATTCAAGTAATCAGAATTACAGAATCTAGATGTAATACTTGAAATAAACATTAACAAAGAAATGCACTTAGTCTCAATATAAATGTTTGCTTTAATTGTGCCAAGCTATTTATGCTATTAATATTTATATGTTATAATTAAAATCTTGTGCTTGGCATAAAGTAGAGGGTTGGATTTGATTATTCTTTACATCACTGCACATATTTCATTACATAACTGCCTAAGATTTACTTACTTATGTAGTGACTAGCTGAAAACCTGGGCACTCCCTCTAAAAGAGATAGGCTACAATTCTTGTTTGCTGTTGTCAGCTATACTACATAGTATCCCCACGGATGCTTATATTTCCTGATGTTACTATTTTTTATGCCATTCATAAAGTGAGATCATGTGGATGCCATCAGCAAAGAATCAGGTAACCAGTTCAGTCCAGCCATATACTTAAATTTGGATTGGGATGAAGTGGTCTGTAACCTTCTGCTACTATTACAATGACAACCTGCACAGTTGCCTTCTGTCACAAGAGAAACATTTACAATATTATCACTCCTTCTCTTCTATGTTGCATTTCCTGCAGAATTGACTGTTTGAGCTAACACCAAATCTGCTAGCCAGAATTTTTTTATCCAAGTTCCATTAAAGTTGCTTCCTACACGGATCAGATTCACTGAGTCAGTCATTATATTTATATTAAATCTCATACTCACTTATTCAGCACTGGCTTTTTATATAGCTAGCTAGAATTTAGTCCCTTTGTACAGCCATTAAGATGTTCCCATGAAGATTACAGCATAAGTGGAAGCAATAGGGTAATAGCACACTCTACAACTCACTCCATCAATTTATGTGCTGAGTAAGAATTTGGAAACTCCCATGAACTTTGATGAGTACTATGTACACAAACATCTACTGTCCTGACAAGATATTTAGCCTCTTTGAATTGTAAAGGCATAAATCACCTGCTTCAGCCACAGAAAACCCAGAGAACTCAGTATTATTGAAATAAATGGAATTTGTACTTTCTACTCGATTTTGTGCAGATGGCCTACAAAAGTTATGTTAGATAAAACCAGCTAGAAGTGGTGAGCTTGATGCATGGTCAGTAGACGGACTGTAGTCCCACATTTGGCAAAAAAAAGTGGTTATTTTATGTACGAATGCACATTTTGATATTGTGCATATTAAGCATTCCTTTCTGAGGTCTAGGTTGTCTTATTTTTTTTTTTAGGAACACTAAGAGCCCTTAATACTCAATAACATTACTGAAGAACTATTAAGATGTTTTGCACTGCTACCAAGAAATCAAATTAATTAAGGTCAAAAATCCAAAGATGATGCTCTGCTCTCTGCTTCAGTTACTAGAATAAGCAGGAAGACTCACCATGAGTCATTCTTGCAGTAATACACTTTGGCATTTAGTAGATGTACAACAACTTCCTTTTCCCCTCACTTATCTCCTTCAACCTCTATATTCATTTCAAAAGAGTCTATTCATTGCAGATTAGGTTTGGTCATTCTTATGAGTCTCAGTCTATTCAGTGATAACACTGATAATATACATTAGGTATTCACTTACATATATAAAATGTACATAAGCTAAACCAAGATATTTAAAAAGCATTTTCACAAACACCCTACTCACTGCTCTCATGTGTCTTCTACATTGGCAGAGAAGAGGGGCATTTGATTGATTTATACCCCACTTTCCAATCCTCTTGTCACCAGGCAAAATGCTGTAGATGAGTCTTAGTGCAAGAAAAAAAATCTTGACTGGAAGTTCTCCCATGGTTTTGAGTCTGGAAGCTATGATAGTATCTTCACAACTTAGATAAAATTAATTACTATACTATGAAGTTGCAATTTTGCAGATGTTATTCAGCTAGTCTGAAAAAAACTTTCCATAAGGCCAACATCTACTAATGCTTCTTTCTTAATACCACATATACAGTCACTATAAGCAGGTGTTTTCCTCCATTGGTTCATTTTTAGTACTCAGTGGGACATGCCACTTTTTTGAGAACTAGTAGGCTAATATGATGCTCCTCCAGTAATGATATTAGGTGCTCAATGTTTAAGTCCAGCCTTATTGCTGCTTGGCTTACACCACTCTGTCGGGAAAAGATGGACATATTAAAGGGATTAGTCTCTTCTGAGTCTTAAAGAAGAAAAATTCCCTCAGGAGTGACAGGTTTATTGCTGCACACATACGGGTGCATGATACCTGTTGGTGAAGCACAGCTTTGCCAGCCCCATGAGAACTGAGAATCCTTTGGAGGTTAAATTTCCAGCTGTAGCTGCTTTCAACAGATTCTCAACAGGGGAGTAAAATCTATTATAATTTTAAGTGGAGAAGAACTCATGATGGAGACTGAAGAAGGAGAAGGAAAGATAAGAGCTCCTTCTGGGTTTGGCTGCCAGCAAGGTCAAAGCAGAGAGGTACACAAAATTAGCAATGCAAAACACTCAACCGCAGAAGTCACTTCCCTCAGTGATCTGCACTTCAGTCTTCAAAAATCATCCCAGGTAGCATCTACTCATTTACTGCCTTGCTTGATACCTGCAGCTTGAAAGGATGGCATTTTAGAAGCAGAGCAGAGTGAATTAGAAAAGAGCGATTTTCTGCTACTTCTTGGTTTTGTTAGGTGTGGTTTTATATACAAGAATACATAAAGCCTTTTTCATTTAAAGCAATATCAGGAAATCCAGGCAGGGTACCATTCCCTCTTGCTTCCTTTTGTGAGTGCAGCATCATGTTTTATGGCACACTCATACAGCTTCTGCCAAATTCAGCCACCTAATGGAAGTGCTAGAACACATTTAAAATAACAAAGTGAAAGTGAGCCAAGAGGGAGTTTAAAATTTTCATGTGACACATTCCAGTGGACAATAGCAAATTTTAAGGGCCTGTCCATCAAATGACCACCAAAGGAGCAATTCTCTACTATGCACAGAATCGTATTAAGTTGACTTTATTTTTATATATACTGGCAATTACTAAATCTTCAGGTAGCACACAAGCATTCTTCTCTTGCACATTCAAACCCCTAATGAACTGTGAAATCTTGCTTGGATTCCCCCCCCTAAAAATTTAACCCACAGAATAAATGCTAACACAAAAGACTGAGACAGAGACCAACCACATCCCATATTTTCTACTATGCTAGTAGTTCACTAGTAGTAGAAATTAAAACAAAGCACTTCCACATTTCACAGGAATGAAAAAACTTCTCTTATCGAAAAAATAAAAAAAAGCCAACTCCCCTCCTATGAAGGGCATATTCAGTTTTAGTTAAACTACAAAAGCACAACAGTGCACACCATATCAAGGTATTTCCTAAGCTAGGATTGGTGTCTGCCCTCCATTCTCTGTGCCCTAACTTTAATTTTCACTTTTCTTCACAGAATTAGAAAGAAAAAAAGTATTCAGTGATACCATCAGTTTATTTTGTTTTTTGTGGTTTTTTTTCACTACAAGGTTTAGTTTTGCTAAGGAAGCCTTTTGTAAAATGGAGAAGTATCAATCAGATAATGTACAATAATATGCAACAATATCTAAAAGCCTACATTATTGTACTCAATTGTATTATTGTGTCCTAACTTCCATTATGATCTTCTACTATGGGCTTTAATTATTTCAAGCAAAAATTATTGAGATCAGAGACCATAAAAAACCCTAAAAGATAGATCAGTCTTCTTTTAACATAGAAAGGTTTCTAAAGGGAGCTTTCCATTTCATCTCAGGAACCTCACCTCTTCCTTCTTTTTCTTCTAAAGAGAACATGCATGTAATTGTTATAGGTTTTTGTTGCCATTGGTCAGGTTACACAAAACTTCACTGCAATACTTCACTCTCCCTATCCACTTGCACTTAGCACACATTGATTTTCAGCCCATCTTTTTAAAGGAGGGTCAGCCATCACAGCTCTGTTTTAGTTATTTTCATCAATACTGGTGTGAACATGTATCACATTGGAGAAAAACAACAAAAAAAGGATGGCCTGGTTATTAACTGTTACAGAGGAGAGTGAGGAAAGAAAATGGCAACTGAGCAATGCTGGTAGGTCTCTTAAGGAATAAAACTTCTAAAATCTCTTATGTAGCTGACAATGTATTTTCTACAAGATGGGTTTTCTGGTGTCCAGTTGAAAACTTATGCTATATTTTCAGTGAGACACTAGGTGAGAAACTACTCTCACCTAGTAACATCACTCTCTCTCTCTTCCAGCTAGCTACCTTTATTCACAAAGCCTAGTGCATTTTTAATACTTCTATCCCTCCCTCAACATAAATATAAATTGATCAATCAGTTCAAAATTTGCTTTGAAAGAAAAACAGCATAATCACATATCTCTTACATGATGTAACTTTCCATGGACATAGAAGGAACAGGCTATTCTATTAATTCTCAGCAGTTAACAGTAGCTGGCACAAAGAACTGCAACATCATCCCCACACACAGGCACAGCGCACCTTGGCTTGTACACCTGGACTAGTCTTGTGGAGCAACAGCAATTTTTTGAGAAAGGATGAACTGTGATGTAGCCAGGGGCAAGTTGTAGATAATACTTTGCACTGAGCTATGGCCAGATCAATCCAATACTTTACTCTTCACCCTAACTGCAAACCTAACTGTTTCTGGACAGCCAACTTTGTGGGGGTCTCTGATTTTATTTTCTTTAACAGACAGTGCTTTCCACTATTCAAAAAATATCCATGTTGCCAGACTTCCTCCTCATTTTGCACTGGCATTAACTAACAATGATCAATTAAGGAAAAAGTCCTGTATCTGTAAATAAATCAGCTAGGTTCCTTAACAGCCTTGATTTCAGCAAGCAATTTTCATTTGCTTGATTTCAGTTATCATTAACCTGTCCCAGATCACTACTTTTATTTGATGTTATTAAGAATCTTTTAATGTATTGCCTAGTGGCTTTTCACAACTTAAAATTTATTTTTGGCATTAAGCAACCACTAGCCAAAATACAAGTATCTATATTATTAACATCTCCAGGTTGGAGAAACTTAATAACATTAAAAGGGGAGTAGCTTGTGATTCTTGTCTTGGGTGTGGGTTTTACCTATTTTCTTATTTGCTGATGATTTAAATATATATATGTAGAAATCTTCCATGGTTATAAGTTGCTTATTGATGGAAATAACTTGGAGCCAAGGAAGAAGCACTTTAGGAAGCTGCTCAACAAAAGAATATTCCACAAATGGATATAAGGATTGTTCATGTATGGAAGGCATTATGCTACCCTGTCACAATATGGACATAAGAGAAAACATATGAAAATTGTACATTTCTATCCATTGAAATACATTTTTTTTTAATACTGGGTATCTCAAGCACCACTGACATAGTAAATAAATTAAGTTAGAAATTTTCTAGGTAATTACTGCACTCCTTATTATATGTGGATTCATGGAAAAGAGTTTGCACTATCCAGTGTATGCACCTTACCAAAATATTTTTTTACAAATGTATGAATATGAAGTGCTACGTTAAATACTTGCACAGGTTCTGACTTGCCAGTGTTCCAACTCACAAGCTGCTGAAGTCACCCACCAAAACTCCAGGACTTGTGCAACAGGGAACTGAAGTGTAAATTTGATCACAGCACTCTCTGTGTATGATCAGCCTTTACCCCAACAAGCCTGTCTTCCATAATCACTAGCACCGTGTTCTTGTGTAAAATGACCGACATCTATCGGCATCAGACAAGCTCATTTAATATTTTACTGAGTTAATCCAGGTGCATAAATAATCTACACACACTTCCTTCATCATGGAGGTAAGGCAGATGCAAATTTGTGAATAATTATGGTTGCATAAATTATAGTTGCATATACTGCAACAAGATAACCATAAAAGCCCAATTAGTTCACTCATGATTTCCCTGTGGGAAATCTGTTCATTTTTGGAAGCAAGACTGTGCTTCTTTATAGAGGGTGTAAGCATTATTTTAAAGCTGGCATTAAAACTCACACCCATTGTAATAAATACCCTTTACAGTGACATAGTGACTGAGAAGCTACCAGCTAGTTGAAAAGCTGACTATGTTCCTGAAAAGTCCATTTAAATATGAATCCCATATCCTTTTCCAGTTATCAATTAAGATGCAAGGATCTGACCTTAATCAGAAGTCACAGCCTGATGTAAGCTCCCAGTGACTATTCAAGCATGATACCAATTTGTGAGTAAATTCTTGGTGAGTGAATGCAAGTCCTCCAGGGAGAAGCCTGAAACATCCAGGTATTACCGATTTATGAAGCATAATGTGAATGAAAGGGTGGCCCTGTGTGAGGAAGAGCTGTATGGTCAGAAGGCAGGCTGAGGGCACAAAGGAGATGTAAAAAACAGATGTTCTTGGCAAGCCTCGATGTGTCAGATGGAAGACAAGCAGAAAAAAACCCCCTGGTCTTACAAGTATCATGGGCAATAAAGGTTCACTTACACATGCTGACCCTGATTCATCCTGCCTAACTGATCCTAAAAATCTCTGCACAGCAATCAGAAGGATGAGGTAGGAGACTACTCAACAGGGTTAGTTAGGTCAGTTATGTTAGTGTCAGCACTCTGAGTCACCTTTTCTGGAGGTGTCTCTGCCTCCCCCTCCACCAGGAAAGACCCTGGACAGATAATGCAGATGCTTCAAATCAAATAGTGTTAAAAACTGGTATTTTCAAGAATAGATCAGTTCTTCTGTAGCAATAACATCCTTTGTGACTGCCATCATCATAAATGATCCTACTGCAACATAGAAGGGATAGTTCAGTAATACCAGTTCAGGATCACAGTGATTACAACAGCAAATTAGAAAAGACAAAAGGAATCTCACTTGTGTTTAGTCTTGCTATGGTGAGGCAAAGCTGGATCAGCTATGAAAAAAAATAAAATTCCATTAAACAGAATGAGGTTGTTTTCACCCAATATATTTTCTGGAAGTTATAAGCATTACCTTGAAGCTGAAACTAAAAATTGCACCCATTGTAATAAATTACCCTTCACAATGACATAGTGACTGAGAAGCTACTAGCTTCAGTTAAAAGCTGACATTCATAGCAGAGCTGTTTTATCCTACATGTTCTATAGCACTGTTTCCTGAAGTTGTTTTCTTTTCCATATCGAAGGCCTTTTCACCCCTCACCATAAATTTGCTTCATATGAGAACACTAAACTAGGTACTTAATGTACTACTTGTCCTGCAACCTCACCTGAGAAGGGATGGTAACAACGACAAAAAGGCAGCATTAGAACCAGCAGAACAATTGAGTTTAAGGATCATGGCATCCCTGTAAGTCAGTTCAACTTACCAAGCAATGAATCAAAAAGCTCCTGCTTAAAAGACATTCCCCTAAAACTGGAGGTTTTTCTTTCTCACACAGTAGCTGATACTGACACTAGATTCTTCCTTTATTCTTTGGACATGCATGTTTTCTAAACTGCATTTCTTAACCCAGCTGCTCAAGAATAAAGTAAACCTTGCGTCTCCTCCCTTTCCCCAGAAGTATGTCACCAGTTCCTACTACAGAACTCTCCTGCTACCTGAGGAAACCAGCTAACCCAAACCCTCTTCAAGAGGTAATTTATCCTGCTGCAGACCCAAATCCTATTGATGTCCTATGTTATGAACTTGTCCTGGTAGCAGAACAGGAGACCCAAAAGGCCCCTTTGAGCACACAGGACCCATTTTGATAGAACAGAGCAGATTTCAGTCTGGTTTAAGCCATACTTCCCAGCCTTGTCTCAATAAAACCACAAAGTTCTTGCACTGCCTCTGTCCTCCTGCATTCAAAGGAGATGATGTTTCCCTACTATTTAAAATTCTTCATCCAGCTATCCTTTCATTACTACTTTTGGACTATGTTCTGTAATTACGTTAGGTGCTTGTTTATTCAAAACACCCACCCAGCTCTCTAAGCCTCCCTTTGTAACAAGCTGCCAGCTTGTCTCTGTTCAGCTGATTCCCATTATCAGGCTTACCCGTCATCTGAATATATTTAGTCTCACCCAAGTAGTTTTGATTATCAAGATTTTACTATGGTCTAATTAGTGACATTTTTATTACTAATTTGTCACTCAGACACTTTCAGTCACATTAAAAATTCCTGCCAGCTTCTCTGAAATTGCTGTGTGCCTGTACAGTCTTTTTCTTTTCACAGAAGATCAGCTAAGCATTTTGATTTTGCTGGATCTTTGAAGGACTTTCAAAGAAACACTTATGAAAATAATTTGAAGTCGAAGGAGACTTTTGAGCACCACAAAGAGGATGCACAGCCCAAGGAAGTAGTAAGTGGTATTCCACCTCTCAGATAAAGGTTTGAATATCACCAAGAAGGACATAAAAACCACTTGACACCTTTAGGTCCTCATTTTATTTCTAAAGGTATGAAAGTGGTTGACTCATGACAGAGTGACACTTCCTCACACAACCTATCAGTCAGCAGCACTCTGTGGTAGTTACTAAGAGTTTTCCACAAATGTGGTTGGCTGTGCCATGTGAGTGCCTGAGGAGCTGTAACAGTATGCCAAAACAAGCAGGAGAGGTAAGGCTGGACTTGGGGAAAGACTGCCAAACTCTACCCAAAACAGCCCTGCACATCAGTAGAGATATCGGAACAAAACAATGCATTTTGTATCTCTGTCTTGAACTCTCATAGTGTGTCTGTCCCTCCAGCTGAATGGAAGATGAAGTTTACATACATGTGTTCTACAACCCATTGCTGAGACTGACCAAAATCAGGCCCTATCACTGCATCTGGCTTCATCAGGTTCTGATGTTTTCAACGTTAGATTTAAATCCAAGTTGTAAGCCTTCCAGAACAGCCCACACTGGTGGAGACAGTTTCTGGAAACATGATACAGCTGTAAATAGTATTTTAAATCACTAACTCAATATTGCATTTGTTTTAAACAAAATTGGTCCTGGAATTTAGAATGCAGCCACACATTGCTTGCAAAGGATTAATAAACAAATGCAATATGCATCTTACAAAACAAACTGCTTGTGCCTTTAACTGTTAATTACATAGACAGATCCTATTATAAATAGTTCTGAAGCAATCCATTAACCAGATGGCTTTTAGCAAATCAGAATTTATTACTCTTTTATGAGCTACTTATAAAAATGTAACTTTCAGATAAAGAATGGAAAAGAGCTGAAGCAGTTGACCATATCTGTTTTCCATTAGAGCATCTTTGAAGGTAGGGTGATGGAGAGAAGAAATAAAGTGTCTTATTAATGCTGCATAGACAGCTCATCCTATTGGAAACTTCTCCCTTCTTCTCCAAAGGAAGGATAACTTGCACAAGGCTTCACTGCACTAGAGAGTGATGAGGTCTATTAGCAAGGGCAGTGAAGGCAGCTGATATATTAACTTCTTTCTGAAACTGTGACTGAAGTCAAGGAAACAACTACTTTTGACATGTGTAGGAATAGGACTTCTGTCTCAAATACCTATGGCTGCACATAAAGGTGAATGCTGCAAAATGTTTGAATGAATACCTTGGTATCATACATTAGTTTATTAATTATTTCTTCATGAATCTACTGAAAAGAATTAAAATTCTCAGTGACACAAATGTAATTTATTTTCAGCCCAAGCCATCAGTATTTGTTTACATTTCTAAAGTTTTAACATTAGAGATTTTGAGAAGGTTGCAGCCTGTACATTCAGAGGCTATCCATAGCACAGGAGCATAGGAGAGGGTTAACTTTCAAATGTGTCAATAAAATCCATTTCACAAGTCTTACGACCTAAATAATATCAGAGAGCAATGAACTGGAATTCACACTCATTTGGAACTTTAATAGATTAAACTCCAACAGAAAGTTGGCAGATAAAAAAAGTTGAGATTGAAAAATAGCTCCTAACATTCAGGATTCATTTTACTGCATTTCTAAGTGTTACTTGGTAAGGTGTTACTGTTTGGGGTTTGTCTGGATGAGCATTTTTGTGGAAGCTGGAGATTCTACCATCATGCAAATTAGTGACTTATGCTCCTACACAAACCGACATCCAGAATGGTACACTAGCTCATCATCCACAGCCCATCATACTTTAAGGAGATAGGCTCCAAGCCAAGATTTAATGAAGTCATAGAAAAGCTAACCAATGGTTACAAGACTTGCAGTCTTTCGCCAACAAAGGCTCAAAGAAGATTTATCCACCTCTATTTTTTCAACATAAATAACTCATACAAAAAAAGAATACCACATAGCCATACACAACCTTCACAACTGATGAAGGCTTTTAGCCTCTTGCCTTGTCACATTCAAACACTCTACATAAGTCTTGAAACCATAAACTTTGGTCATCATCATTACTTGAACAGATCTCAATAACCACCATGCACAAAAAGAAGACTCATGATATATGGATATTCACATCTTAGCATGACAGGATCTGTTCCCGACTTTCATTTGTAAATCAGGAAAAGAAAGTCTGGGGATCTCAATTAGATAAACATGTATTTTTTACATGATTTGAGTAGGATTTTCCGAAGAATTGAAGGTGATGGAACTTGCCAATTTTAAATGGCATAACTTCTCAGGCTACTTTGAAGAAGTATTCCTTATGCTTATTTATGCTTGGGTATACTGCAACTTCAACATTTCTCTTGGAATGCCCAAGAATGCTCAATGTCCATGAAAATACAGCATGTCAAACTTCACATTCAGCTTCTCCCTCAGCTGCTTCTAGCATGGATTCAGAATACCTTTTCTAAACAAAATAAGCCTCTGCTACAGCATTACCTATAGACAGAACAACATCCTGAACAAACACTGCTTTTATACAAGTAAATGAATGGTTGCTTTTCAGTCCCTAGTGGACACTGTGGCAATTTGTTTATTTTAGCACTACATTTCAAATGCTGAGTGAACAGGAAGATATCCCAAAAACCTGTCATCACAGTACTGGTTGCTCAGAACGTGTATGTTTCAAACTTGAATGTTGTGCCAGATGCTCCTTTCCACTGCTTGCGTCAGTATCTGGAAACATTTGGCATTTCAGAAATATTACAGGCAGGGTATGGACTTACAGTATGATTTGAAACACAATTCTGATTCTGGTGATGAATCCTAAACAGAAAATGAGGTATGACATGAGAACCAGAAACATCTCTAGACTTGGAAAAATCTCTAAGTGACCTATAGAAACATGTGGCTAAAGAATCACTCCTCCATGTTCAGAGAGAGGAGTTCTTCCACAGAGAAGTCAGGATTCAGTGCCCTCATGCAATCTGTGTCCCACTTTCACATCCTACTTTTTCTAGATTCCCTGGGATAAGACCAAGAAGTCCTAACTGATTGTAGAAAAATAAATCACTTTACTCCCAAGGGAGCAGACTCAAATGATTTTTGACCTCTTCACATGGAGGGGTTTCCTAAACCAAAGCTCAAAATTCTTCAGTCTGTATCAGAGTGGTTTTGACTCCAATGAGAGCATTAGCTCTTCCCATTCTCTGATCCTAAAGACTTCAGCATGAAGTTATCAAATCCACTGCTATCCAGTATCTACTAGGGTCTAAACATGACTTCCACCTCCTATCTGAATTTCTACAGTGGCTTTTCCCTCTTAGTAAGAAAAAACAACACCCAGACAACTTCCTCTTTTCCAGGTTCAACAACTGTGTCTATGAATGAAGGAAAACGCAACATTAGGCCCCCTTCAGACCACTACAGTAATTCATGGGAAACAGTGATATTCTTCTTTTATAATACAATGATAGGAAAAGTATCACAAACAAACTAGGAGTAAGAAGATTAATAGGCTTTAAACACCCCTAAACCATTCAGAACAAAATCTTTTGGTAGTTTCTTTTAGAAGTGCATTCAGTTAGTAGGCAATGATTGTGCCATTCTTCTGGACCTGGGAAGGAGCTCGATACTTTACTGCAAACACAACATATAAAATGTAAATTTGTTGCCCTGAAGTGTCTTCAAAATCCTTTTTCTCAACCTTTTGTGGCTAGTAATATTGATTATCAAGTACAGCATCCTGCAGTTCCTTCATAAAGGAGTGGGCTAGACAGTTTGATGCTACTGCACCAGCAAGGACAAAGGTTCAGTGTGCAGTTATTCATGCTATTATGAGCAGTCCCAGTAGGATAAGATAGCACACCCACAAAAGAAAAAAGGCCACACACACAAAAAAGCCAAACAAAAAACCTCAAAGCCCCCACAAAAAAATCCCCTCCCCACAACCCTGTTAAGACTTGCAGCAGATTTCAACAAATTTTTCACACCTCTAAATTTAATATCTAAATGAGAAGAGCAGCAGCATGCCCTTGCAGTATAAAAGAAAACTGTTTTAGTAAAGATTTATTATGCTAATAACACTAGACCCTACCAATTGTCCCACACATTTTTAAAAAGGACACTGCATATGTATATTCAAATTGCCATAGATGAACAGTGGGTCACAAACAAAACTTAAAATGTTGAACTGTGTCAGCCAAATTGATAGTGCATTTATTATTTCTACCCTTTCTTATGCATTTAGCATAGTCAGTTCTGCTGCCAAAGCATTTCTAGAAGGTGAATATAGAGGATGTGAAGCACTATAATCACTGAATGAAATATGAGTGATGCATTAACACTCACTCAATTCTATAGATCTAAAGAAAAAGCAATAAAATTAAATGCATGATTTAGAAGTAATCATAAACACTAAACTGATCCTAAATTCACCAAGGAAACCAGACTTCACAAATCACTGCTAAGAGCATTAGCAATCTCCCTCCCAGACAAAAGGTCAGCTCTGGATGCCTTGTTAATATGTATCTGGGTTTTACAAAGTCCTAATGAGAATGTTGCTCTCTGACAAAGGTTCCTGGGCATACAGAAAAAGAGGTGGTCAAGAAGAACGACAACCACAGCATGTTCAGAATTAGATGATAGCTTTGCAGTCTCCAGGGCCTTACCCTTATTGTCCCTCTCCTGTCACTAAACAGAGAAAGAAAGTTTGACATGGCTAATGGGAAAGACTTGACAGTAGATGATAACACTGAGATTTAATAGAGCAGACTAACTATAGACTCCCTATACTAACTATAGACAGACTAACTACAGACAGAATTTACTTGCCTCTTCTTTGCACTACACTGGCCAAGGAAACAGAAGAGAAAATAACCTGACATCTGGGCTCCTATTCAGGCCTGCACGCCTCCTTAATTATAGGTACCTAGCAGATACATCTAAATTTCTATGGCGATCCAGAAGACAACTCAAATCTCTGTCCATTGACTGAGGAAAATACTGGCATCAACCTAGGAAACTAATAAACTTCGGCTAAATATCCTAAGTTGAGAGATGTAACTGGAGGAGCCAGTGCACTACTACTTAAGCAACTTTAAACCTTGTCAGTGTGAGATTTAGTGGACATTTATTATGCTTCATGCATCCTCTTATGCCTTCTCATCTTCAGGAAGCAAAGGGAAAGACAGATTCACAAAAATAAATTAAAAAAAAAAAAGGAAACAGTGACTTTTGTTGAACGGTTGATGAGATCACAGTTATTAATATTGTAACACCACCAAGCACATCATATAGAGAAATTAGAAGAACCCGTCTACTTCCTTAATATGTTAATATTCTCAGGAATTAAAATTGGCTATAATCCCTCTTGTTCTGACCTTTTTTACCCCTAAAATGATGGATTATACATTATTTCTCTATGTACTTGGGCATGTTGCTCACCCTTCTCTCTCTGTTCATGTCTTTTCTCACTTTCTGTTCCCACCATAACTTCTAAAACAGTTACTCAACTTTGGAAAACAAATCAAAAAGCACAGTCTCTGAACCTCTGAATTAGCAAGGAAGTGAATCAAAACAGACAGTTCTGTGAGATATTCAGAGGGTTCAACCTGCTCAAAGTCCTTTGTAAGACTACCAGTGCCAACAGAAGCTGCTTCTGATGGTCTAAAGCCTTTCTTGCAATGTAAATACACCTTTTGATACCTTAGGACAGCCTCACATACATTTGTGAAAATGATTACACAGCTCAGTTAAACATGACACATGATCTATGTCATGCTAAGGGCAATTCATTTGACAATGACCAAATGTTGTGACTCCTTGAGCATATTTTGCTGATATTAACCACCTTCTCTAGAAACCTCATCAGCAATTGTATTCCAGATCTGTAATTACTGCACACCTTTTTAGCAATGAAAAGATTTAAGTCTGAATGACCAGAGAGGCTCCTTCAAATGCAGCATCCATCACAGAGCACACTATATTTCACATTTACTTAAAACTGGGATAGGAAGAAAATAACTGTAAAAATTGGAGAGAAATAATTCCTACACTATTTTTGTGACACAGGCTTACCTAGGAAATTCTTCTGACTGCTAAAATTCTTCAAGTTTGGAAGTTTTTAGAGAAACTATACGGCACTGCTGCTTTGTAAAGGTTTATTCATAGTCATGCTCTGTGCAAGGAATGAGGGACTTAATATTTATCCTCCTAGGTATAGAAGGTATAATTCTCATTCCCTTTATCTTGGATTAGCTGTCAAGACAGTAAGTGGACTGTTCAAACATTCAGTGTTTCCAGTGGTTTCAAATCAAGATGAAACATAGGCCAAGCCGTTAAGATGTGCTGCATGACTCCAGGTCCCAGCTGCTCAGTACTCAGCTTCTCTCCCAGTCCTGAATGGGTAAAAGGGAAGGTTAGGAAACCAGAGTCCGTTTAAGATGGGAATTTAGACATCCAAAACCAAAAGATAATCAAAGTAATTTACTTCTGGTATGATTTGGGCTGGATACTACACTTATATTTTGCCTTGTACCTCAAAGGACTTCAAAATCCAATGGACCCACCTTAATCCTGTACTAAAACATAAACTGCGTTGTTTTGTTGAACCATGTATTTTCACAGGCTAAATAACTTACTCATACTTCTTTGTAAACATCTGAAGTTTATTAGTAATGTGCAGAATTAGCATATCCCCATGTTAATTTTAAGTCACCATGACAGCATATTACAAATTTGTGTTCTTTCTTAGGACACCTATGTTGCCAAATAGCTCAGTCTAAATGCATTCTGAGCCTTCCCAATTCTTACACTTCAAAATGTTTGGGCCATCTTCAAAGACTTCAAATTAGTCCCTGTTTTTCCTTTTCCCCTCAAAAACCCCCACACTTCAAGTGTGCTGTTCTGTTACTATCCAGTTTAACCCGACATTCAATTCCTCATAACTTATTACGCCTCACGAACACCAAGCTACTACTGTGGACAACTACCGTCTACTGGAAGCTAGGGCCTAAAGCTAAGGGTTTGTTGTAGGTAACATCAAGAAGCTTGAAAGACAAGTGCATGTCCAGACAAGGAGAAACTTAGTTATCTGCTTAATGACTTACACTGCCAGAAACAGAATTCCCAATGAGCCAGACCTTGGGCTCCGAACATAAGCAGCAGGAGTTTGAAGGAGCTGGGGTTTTTCAAAACAAAATCCAACAGAATGATACTCATACTCTAAAGTACCAAATTATTTCAGTGCTAATGCAGCTGACATTGAACCAACATTGATTCTTGTGGTTAGACCTTATCCAGGACAACATTAAGTTTTATTTCAGAGAAAATAGAGGAGGCCTTCTTTAAAGAAAGAATCGGAACCAAATTAATTCTAAATAACTGAGGGAATATTGATATCAATAGCTTCTACAACAGGTTGTGCTAGTCATAAAGCTTCCAAAAATGGAAAATGATAATAAAACACTAAAAATTACAGGTTGTCCCCATTATTTCTGAAGTTAGTGGAATTTTCCCCAATGAAAAACCTATGATAATGTTTTGTTTCTGTTCTGATGTGTTCACTGTCAATGAAACCAAAGAAAGGCTGATGTACATCACCATTGTCTGCTCAGAGTATTAGATAAAGAATTGTTAACTTGCAAGAAAAAAAAAAAAAAGGTGTTAATAGCCACAATACTTGTTCCACTTCTATGTGCTACATTTTTGGCTAGCACCTAACCAACTACACATTAAAAAAATAATCCTACTAATCCTATGCTGTTTTCTAAATGTAAATGTTTTCTAAATGACCATTTTAATAACACACTTATATAATGCTGAAATTTAACAAAACAATCTACTGTACAAAAGAGACAATGAGTAGAGCAGAAAAGTTAGCTATTTTCTGACTTACATGAATTTACAGTTCAATTTTAATACTCGATAATATGAGTGAGCACAAGACAACGTGTAAACCATTCAGATGAGAAAACCAGCAATCCAACATCCATATTCTCAAACTACTGCTGTCCCTTCAGGCACTGAACACAGTGAAGGATGCACACTCCATCAGTCAAGTAGCTATAAATACTAGCATAGTCTCAACATATTACAGAAGAGTTAAACTATTCACTGGCTGAGTTACTCATAATTGAAATCATGGCAATAAAGTAATAAAATATTTTAAAATTCTGGAAATTCAACAAGACTCAGGCAAATTAAAAAGACAAAATTCACTTTTAAAAAGCAATCACCACTGGATCAAGGTAGGCCAATTGTACCACTGTGGGCTTCTTGGGACTTCTTTTTTTTTTAATTTCCTTATTATTAAAAAAAGGTTTGTCTGCCCTAAGGCAACCCTGGAGTAAGAGAAGAAAGAAGACTACAACACAATAGTTTGATCTGAAGGCCATCACAGCCAGTGAGAGGACCCTGACACTGGCAACCCTAGATAACATCCATATTTTACGAGACCTTACACTTCACCCTAGTAATGGATTCATGCTAAGCTCTAGCTATGAAAATAATACTTTTGCCCTGTAGTAACTCCCAGAGAAACAATGTTTTTAAATGCCTTTCACTGTGTAGCTTGAGGCAGTGAAAATCCAAGGGTTCCTTTTATGGGATTAAAAACCTGCTCTTTTCTGTCACAGGTTTTACTTATGCTAACCTCATGCATTCACCTTTGCTTCTCGAGTTCATTTCCAGGACTACTGCTCTTCTTGAATCACTAATAAAATGAGCCATGAATCATCATTTTTTTCTATTGTCTTTTGCTTCTTTTTCTGCTTGGGGTGCTCCAAAGCACTCTCCTGACAATATTTTCCAAAGCTCCTTCTTTCAACAGTCCTCTGGGAAACATCATGGTAACCAGATATATAGCACGATGCTATCAAAGGCTTCTATGCAGCAAATCTTGTGACAAAAGAACTCCCCTAATGGGATTTGCATCCTGGCTTCATAGAAAAAGCACTGTAATAACCTCCCATTTTTTTCTAGTGCTGTAATCATCTGTTATGCTTCTCACTAGTACTTCAAAGTAATTCTCTATTGTTCTGCTACTCTGAACTTCAGCTCAGTGGGGTTTAGTTTTTCAAAGCATCACAAAGGGGAATCTTAATTACTCTTTTTTTTTTTCCCCAAAAAAATCTCAAATTCATAAAACAAACAAAAATTCTTTTAGATCTCAGAATTTCCTGCTGCTGGATTTGCAGAGAACTAAAATCAACAACAAAACACATTCAGCCTACTATGTCTCAAAATTTATCTAGAGACATCATTCTGTCACAGCATCTACTATGGTGAGGGAATTTGAACTATGTAAAAGGCCTAGAAGATCAGCTGTCCTCAGCTTTGTCAATACCTATCTAAAAATTCACAAACATCATGGAGAACTACCTTTTAGATTGCCCACACACCTAGGTTACGTCTCTCAAGAGCCCATATTCTGAACCAGAAAGGCACTAACAACATATATGTCACAAATGGAATAATTTTATCGTATTTCTGGAGTTTTAAGCTTGGTTTTCTAAAGATAAATTTAAGGTTCCAGTTCACCACTAAAAACCTGGTTGCTATCAAACATATACAGACAAGAGTCATAGGCAAAGTGTAGTCTACAAAAGCTCTCTTCCCAAAATCCCTTCTAGTGCAAACTACTGCATGTCCTAAGATCTAGATCCTACCTCACACCTTGAGTCCTCTGTCCAGTTTTGTCTTGTCTCATTTCAGAAAAGACATTGAGGTGCTGGAGCATGTCCAGAGATGGGCGACAAGGCTTGTAAAGGGTCTGGAACAAAAGTCCTATGAGGAGCAGCTGAGGGAGCTGGGGCTGTTCAGCCTGGAGGAAGGGAGGCTTAGGGAGAGACCCTATCACTCTCTACAACTGCCTGAAAGCAGGTTCTACCCAGGTCGAGGTCAGCCTCTTCTCCCAGGTAACAAGTCACAAGATAAGAGCATGTAACCTCAAACTGCTCCAGTGAAGGTTCAGGCTGGACATCAGAAGCAATTTTTTCACAGGAAGGATTGTTAAATACTGGAATAGGCTGCCCAGGGAAGGGGAAAAGTCACAGTCCCTGGAGATGTTCAAGAAACTACTGGATGTGGCATGTAGTGCCATGTGACACGTGGTGATCAATCAAAGGTTGGACTTGATAAACTTGGAGGTCTTTTCCAAACGATTCTGTGGTTCATATCCAAGTTTAAAGCATGGTGCTAGCCAGCCCTAGAGAGGGCCAGATTTTCTTGTTCCTAAAGTATATCGTAAATTCCCTATCCTTAAGAACACTTGAAATAACTTCTCTTAGACTCCTGCAGTTGAAGGACATAACTTGCATGTAATCCAACAACAGGCACATCACCATAACAAATGTTGTTTAAATCTAAATTAAGTGGTGCAGAATGTCAAATTTTAGTTATTAAATACAAACTAGAAATTATATTCCTGTTTTGATTCAAATGTGGAAAAATGAACGTCATGTTGATGTGTTAGGAATCTAATAGAGCAGTTTAGCTGAGGCCAGCACTAAGAGTTACTGCTAGTCTGGATGTGGCTGGAAAGTGCAATAAAGCATACAAGTTCATGCGACATCCCAATCGCCATTTTTACGAACATTTTCCTATTTATTAATAGTAGCTGCTCTGAATTCCCTCAAGTTTTATGCCAACTGTCAATTCTGGGTCCGGGACAAATTTGAGATATATTACAAGTAAATTCAGTTAGAAATGAAAATAAAAGGTGAGAAAAAAGCTCACCATATGAGAACAAGGCAAGCTCATTGATGACAGGTAAAAGGGCAAGTGAATGGCTGCACATACTAATAATTCTGGTAGTGTAGGTGAGTTCAACCCCTAAAGACTAAAGGAAAAGGTATCAATCATAGAGAAGAAAAAAACAGCACCAAGGGAAGTCAGGTTATTTCCCCTTCTTTTATTAAACTACAATATCCTTTCTTCATCTCTGAGACATTAAAACTGTCCCAACTGATCTGTTACCTTCCCCTCTGTATATCTGAACTGATACTTGAACTTTGTATTGCCATTTGTATCATATTTCCCTCTATACATAGCTCTTGGGCCTCAACTGAAGACATTCAAAATATCAATCACCAATTACACTGCAGACAAAAGCATATGGAATGTAAAATGTATGGGAGCATGTGGCATTCAAAGACAGATGACCTGGAAATCGGTCATACAAATCAAATATTTTCTGATTTGATTATTTAGTAAGGGGATAGTTACTAAAGGGATACTAAGGAGATACTTTATAATGTACAGTCACCTCTAAGTGCTAACCAACCACTCATTATCAGCATTTTCACCAAAGAATATGCTGGCCTTGACACAAAAGTTGCCTGACATTCAAGATAAGATTCAGAATGCAACAGCTGCTTTGGCTGGTGCAATATGGGTATTGATTGAGATGGAAAATTGCAAAAAACTCAGTTTATGGATAAGCCATCACAATACAAATAGTCTAAGAAAATATAGTTTACATGAAGACAATTTAACAGAGTTTGGATTTGACTTACTACACTGCTGCCATAGAAGAATGCTTTCTTTTATCTCAGTGTATAGATCCTCCCCACAATATAGTGCTGAAGTCTCCAGGGTGAGCGATATTGCTCTTTCTGGAGTTCCTCCATTTTCATAATCTACATGTGTCACAAAATGCCCATATACTATGTATATGAAGTGGCTGGTCATGTTGTCTGTAGAGCTGCATAAGAAGACAGAGCTAGACCCCAAGTTCTTTCACCTGGAAAGAATGATCCATGGAAGAGACTATTTAGGGATGTGCACCTGAAAGACAGACATTTTTGCAGCCTGGTTCCATAGATGTCTCCTTTCTGTTGACCTGCCCAACATTAAACACACCTCCCATAAGTCAGGATTTAGTCAGCCTGTTCCAAAGGGATGTTGGTAGCTTATTATAACACATTAGCCAAGGAAATCCGGTAGTATTGAATGGCTAATATTTAAAGTTGTTCAACGTGTTTTGTTTGATTAAAAGCTTTCATGGAAAGAAATCACAATCTTTTTGAGGAGGGCACAGTGGCCAATGTATCACAACCACTGTGAGTATTAAAAAATACCCATGGACACATTTTCCTACACTAAAGCACAACTTGATCAGATTGCTGTAGAATGTTGTCATTTCCCTCTGACTTTTTAAATAATAATCTCATTTCCCAAAGCATAACTCCTTTTTCTTTACAGCTGTCACTGTCAACATTTAAGAGTGGAAAGTACTCTGCAATGTACAGCCATTCAACATCCTATCATAAATCAGGGACATAAGAAAATTCTGGATCATTTGAGTAGCTTGTAGGGGTAATGTTTTCAGAAACAAGAAACAATTTTTAGATCCTGAACTTAAGACAATTTTCACTGAGGTGATTTCTCAGCACTGCAATAATTCTGCCTCTTCCCTAGAGAGATATGAAAAAATCAGAGCACTTGCAATCACTAGACATAGCTGAAATTCTTGGCATAAGTAAGTCATTGCATTTCTGATTAAAGAGATTTTAAAAAGCAGAACCATAATCTCAGGAACTTTCCTTTACTCCCCAGAAAGCCCATTCTGTTTTCAGCCACTAAAACCTGGGCTGCTGTACTTTTCAAACTTAACATAAAGTCAGCTTCAGACTTCCAACTCACTGTCAAATCTATGCAAGATACATTTACATTTGAAATCACTTGGGAAGCAGTCCCAGAGACTAATTCAAACTGGATTTTTTTCACTAGGTTTTTTTTTTTTTTCTTTTTTTAATTAAACAAGATTCAAACCAGGAGCTAGAAACTTTGCATAAGCAGGAATTTAGGATGCATGACAGTGTTGTTATGGTAAGGCCTACTGGATCCAGTCTTCCTTACAGAAAACTCACAGACAGAAAAATGTGCAGCTTTGAGAAAAGCAGGGCCTTCACTCTTCGACGTATTTTCCATATTACTTCCTATTCCCTCTAGCCATTTGGTTTTTCCCCTTCTCACTATATGCAACCTAATAAATCCTTCAGGGAACAACCAGTGTTTTCTGCCATATTAGTCTTTATCCTGCTTTTCTCCAGCATTTCATCCATCCTGCTTTTAGGAGAGCACTAATACCCCATGACTACACCAAACAAGTGAACACATTCTACACGATTTTACATGATTCTACATGATTTTTACATTATTCTATATGATTCTAATGAATATGATTCATTACAGTAATGATATATAATAGACTAAAATCTTCCTTAGCTTGTACTGCTTCACTATTGTCACTTATCCAGCTTGTATGGCAAGAATGGTAAAAGATGCCTCTTGGAAGTGATGAAATCTGATTTCAGAGCCCTTCACAAAGCACAAGAAAGGAAGTTCATGCAAACTTGCACTGACTGAAATAGTTCTTCTGAAAGTATGTCAGTAAAAATAGATTTCATAAACGTGTGTAATAAGACAAAGGTTAATTAGCTGCAACCACTTTTTCTTGAGGTCAAGAAGAGTTACACCTGGGATGATTTTAGCCTAGAATAGCCACCTATTGATGTGATTTTTTTTTTTAAACTTAGGACATTTCATATCACACCACTTTTTACTTGACATTAAACTGACAGGGCTAAAGAAAGAAATTATTTTGATAGGACAGAAACTACTTGAAAATAACACATCTCAGCATTCTGTACTGAATATAACAACCCAAGATTCCTGTAACTCAGAGAAGTGGGACAATATTTTATCTTATTTTTCCTTTGCATTTTTCTCTCCCTTTCCCCTTGAGTTTGTGTACCTGGCAATATTCTGCAGATTAACAGCCCCGTTATTTCCTTCTCATCTCTCCTTTATGATATCTCAAGCATATACCACTGGTCATCAAGCACTGTTCCTACAGATGACTCCTTCAGAACTCCTTTCAGTTCACATACCAAACCCCCCAGGTTCTCCTAGTCCTGCAACAGTCTCTGTGCTAATGCTCCTCCAGAGGCAGGATCCAGAAAACTGCTGACAACTAAAATAGTCCACTAGCACTGTAAGCCAGGCATTACCAAAATCTTGCCCTGGATTCACTACAGTTTGCTGAAGCTGAGATGCTCTGAAGAAAAACATTTCATGTTTAGCATGTAACTACCTCCATCTGTCATTTTACTTAAATAGAGAATATCCACCTATTTCTTAAAGTAGTTTACCAGCAAAAGTCTTACTGTCTTAATTAGGACTTCTGCTCCTCCCACAAATGCTTTGGAGAACTATTTACAGCACCAGTGAATACTTTCAACTCAGAGAACAGGAACCCATTGAGGTGGCTTCGAATAAGACAGTCTTTGGCCTACTTGATTTTATTCAGCTTCCTATTTCAATTCTTTACAGAAGAACTACAGTTTAAAGGCTCATTAGTGCTACAATCAGAAGCACTCTATGCCCCAAGGTTTGATCAAACGAGGAAGATTTAAAATTCCAAAGGATGGACAAAAAAAAGTCTGATCAGCAAAATACAGTACAAAAGCAACACATGCAAGATACAAGACACTAAATATCACCATTCAGAAACTGTGCATATCTGGTTTACTGTGTCTTTTTTTAACCCCAGTCCTGCAACCAGGAAAGATGGGACAAAGAAATAACATCAAACACTTCACCTTGTTTCCTTCTCTATTTAATACAAAGCAGGTGTTTCAGTGTACCTTTTTAAATGAAAAAAAAAAAAAAAAAAAAGTAGAATCACATCTATAAAATAACTGGACAGTCCTTCCACTGAGCACTTGTTACTTTCTTGCTGATTATGCAAATAAAAGTCTGTTTGGGGTACAGCACTCATTCAGATGTGTTGAATCATCTTGTACAACTCTCTTCCCTTTTTTATCACTCCTCTGGCTATATGGGTACCTAATTTGGGTTTACTGGAATGAAGTGCTATGAATACATCCTGCTCACTTCATCCCTTAATTCAATTCCTTTTAACTGTACAGCTACCCCCTGCCAGTCCTAATGCCTATGGTGCAACCAAATAGCTCTACCTGCTCCAGTCAGTTAAGAGGAATCTCTCTGCAAGGTTCCCATCCTGGGAATAAGTTAGAGACAGTTCCTGTGGCTTTTCAGAAAGCTTCTGAAGGACTGTGTTCCTGCATGGAGGAATTAATAGCTCCAAGCTTGTAAAGATTTACATATCTCCACAATTGTCAGTAAATCGGAAGCTATCATACCAGAGATGATGATTAGCACTGTGCATATTTAACAAAGGGCTAGTGAAATCTGATTTGCATATTTCTGACAAGCACGCAAATTCCCCACTGCTTTCACAACTTAATATCTACACGGTTCATGTTATTTTGATTAAATTTAACACATCTCACTGATGACCTTTAAAGAAATGCTCACTTCCAGACTCTTAAATGCACCATTGATCTGCTATAGTTTGTCAGCAAAACAATGATGGTTCCGAAGAAGCCTCTGAAAAGCTACAGTCTTACACAGATCAGTGCACAAAGTTCCCACTGACGTGTGCAATGCAGGGATGCAGAATTTGCATAATCAGCTCATTTGCTGCATTCAGCAACAAGGGACATACTCTGCCAATTCACACCCTCACTAGAAGGTTGCTCCACTAAAGAGGAAATCGCCACACTGCAATTCAACAGACATGAAGTACATTAGCTGGGTAACAGCTAAGAAAATAAGCAAATGAAGATGTATGTAAGTTATTATTACCTCTGCTCCACAGACAATGAAAATGACCTTTGTTGAAAGGCTGGTTCAGAATCAGAAGGCAAAACTTCAGGTTCCCTGTAAGATAAATGTTGGTTCTCATTAGCAAGAATATTGATTTTTTAAAATACTTTTTTATTTTATTTTTGCCAGATTAATTTTAGTCCAACCACATCAGAGTAACTCCACTAATTTCCTTGCTTCTCAGGTTTTACCACGGTCAAATGGAGAAACTGTCAGAACTTCATAAGATACCTTTTACTTGGCAGGGTTTTGTGAAATGTTTAATTTATAAGTGACTTACTGAAGGCCATCCTTAGCAGGACCTCACATCTATACAGATCTCTCATTTAATCTCCCACTTGCAAGTGCTGCTTGGATGCAGCAATTACTGATATGAGCATCACCATGGTCTCTGTTAATGGGGAAGGCTGGAGGAGACTCCATATAAAGATGTCTCTAATCTACATCCAATATTCCACCCTTCTGGTGGATGCAGAACTCTTGCTGCCATCAGTGGCTTTTATGCCTATGTTTTCATATCATGTAGAAGCTCTAATTGTGGTAGACACTTTACAAATAAAGAAAGAAAGGCCGTGACCCAGGAGCTTACAATCAAAGGCTAGTAAAAGCAGAAGTGTACTTTAGCCTGTGTTATCTAGGAGATACTGCAGACTAAAAATCTCAGTGGATTTACTAGCCCAACTTGATTGAGCTCATAAAGCCTCCTGCCCCTGCAAAACATGCATGGTGAAGGTCGATAATAAACCTACAGTTAGAAAAGCCTTGAAAGAAAAAAAAGGATTTATGATATGACACACTTTGAATTCAAAGAGTAAATACGTAAATCTTTGACGGCTGCCTGTGGTGGGATTTGCATTATTTCACTTCCTAATTATCTTGCCAATCATATAGGAATACAAGTTTCCTCTGGAGCTTGATATCCTTAGGCAATCAAGTTAATGAATATTATTTGGTCATGTGAAGCCACTGTAATTGAAAAAAGAAAACCTCTATCACTAGAAAGTCTTTTGAGAAGATCCAGTACAGCAGGAGGCAGAAGGCTACACTAGAAGCCTGTGGCTTCAGCCACAGTTATGATGTTATCAAGGAAAATACAACTGGTCAAAGTGCTGAAGCTGAAAGAGCATCAAGGGATGGGAACTGGGAGGGGCAGTCTTTAAAACAATTAACTAAATGTGTGATTAGGAGAACAAGTGAAGGTCAGCACACTGGGATACCACTATTTGGCATCTTCTGCAACTTTCCCTCTGAGTGATTTAGGGTTTCCCTCCACACTGACCCATTTGATACCTCAATTTCCTAAAACAGAAGCAACAGTATTGTCCTCCTTCATAAGTAACAAGAGAAACAAATGAAGACCGAGATGATTTCTACTCCAGTAAAAAGTCATGATTATCGCAGTGATCTTCTGCCTGGTGCTTTCAAATACCTTCCCTCAAGTCTTCTGCTTTCATCTTTGATGACATCATCCTCACTTCCATTTAATTCTTGTACATATAGGGGAATAAATTTTCATAGGGAATAAATTGAGAGGTGGAAAGACCAAGTAAACAAAGGAAAGTGAGAAAAAGTTTTTTCTTTGTGTAGTCTGAACAGTTTTGCCTTGTCCTTGAACTTTAAAAGAAAGGTAGAAAACAATACATTCAAACTAAGTGCCAATTTCCAGCTGCCTCACAAAATGGGACCTCAGCAGCAGATCTCCTAATGATTGTTAAGTGAGAAAGGCTGCCAGCTCCTTGTATTAAACATAATCATCTCGTGATGCCCTCCACTGAAAAGAGCCAGTAAATATCACAGGTTCTGTTACTGGTATGATAATACAAGCAAATATATGGGTGCTGTAATCCTATTCTTGCTGGTGAATCACAAAAGGCATTTCTGTGCTTATTTTAAACCTTTAAGTCATTTCAACAGATGAAAACAGCCACTGATTCCAGCTTTTCCTGCACATCAGGAGTACTCTTGTTATATATATTAGGGTACATTTTTGAAGCCAAGGTCTTGCTGTAGGTGTCCACACTGAGATTTCAGAGGCTGATATTCAGAGATGACACTTCCAAGAGCTTTCAATGAGGTTTGAAAGAGCTGCTGGGTCTTACATATTCAGTTGTTGCAAAAAACCCAAGAAGTAGATGCCCACAGCACACACAGTTAGGAGATGAGGAGGTTATTTAGAGTTGTTTGTTGTTAGGGCTTTTTAAGTTATGAGTTGAAAAAGTAGAGAAATGGAAATTATTGTTTCACTTGCTTTTAGAGAAGTGAACACTCCAGTCATTTCAAACCAATCATTTAATACAATTAAGGCATGATAAAATGCTATGATTAATGCTATGATTAATGTTGCCAAAATGAGCCCAAATGTCAATATTTTAATGGTGCCTGCTGAGTTAATATAAAGCTGCACACAAGGCTCAGTCCTCAGTAGATGTAAAACAGTAATAAAATTGGGCTGCAATAATTTACAACCATTGCCCTAAAAAACTATTATTAAATTGGGACATCTGATGGCAAAGACCACGTCAACAGACAGAATATGCAACATTCATCACTCTCAGAAAAACTGATGAGAGCTCACTGTGCCACTGCTCTGAGCACTGTACTGGCTGTTCATTTGAAAACAAATCCACTTCAAGGCCATTTATCTTTAAAAGCCCTTAACAAATTAGGACACATCTATATCCTGGACTGTCAGCCCATCTATTTTTCACAAAGATAATTAGCACCCTGACCCAACCATTACTGACATTATGCTCTGTTCAGACTGATGGGACAGAGGTTTCTGTAAGCACGAAATCAGCACCAATATCCCCAGATATGGGTATCTCCACTGAAAAAACTTTTGTGAGCCTTTTGCTAAAGGCAGAACAAGTTTCACTCTTGCATAGTTTCTTCCATTTTTAGTACAATTTTTTCTTTCATTATGTACTTTTGCAGGTCTTGCAGCCTGAGCAAATTCAACCATCTGCAACAAAAGCAGAAAAGAATGAATTGCTCCCTACAAAACCTCCAGCTTATTCTTGATATTTACATCAACACAGAGAACAAATGGAGTCAAGTCCCACAGCCAAAGTCCTCCTGTACACACAGTAAGGCCTGTGCTGTACAAGCCCATAGGAAATGAGGATGACTATAGGAATTTTTTACTTGCATTTAAGTAACCAAATTCTTCCCCCCTCTTGTTTTTCTATTTGATGCTTATAGACCTTGCAATATTACAGGCATATCTTACAAAGTAGGAACATGTGCACAATTATGTGAACAGGCAGTCATATGAAAAAATACAGCTAAAAAAAACTTCTAGCACACTTGGAAAATTCTAAATCTTTGAATAAAGCTGGACCACTTTGATTCCTGTTGGAAACCCTTCCTAAGATACAAATCAATCCATCAATCAATCAATCAATCAATGCCTACAAGTTTCTACACTGGCACCATCACCTCATCCTTCTTGAATTTTTTTTCTTCTTTCCAAAATTATTTAGCTGAACTCCTTTGATGAAACTTCTCATGGTTGCTTTGAAAAGAACTTTGATCAAAAGTCTTCTGAACATCCCCGATAACCTAAGCACTGCCCATGCAACAACCTTTTACCACGTTGTAACTCACTCAGAACAATTCTAATATATTTTAGAGCACAGATTTACAATTCTAAAAGCCTTCTTGGCTTCTCCCTGTCATATTATATTCATCTAGTTATTTTATAAATATTTATAATCATTAGGCATTTTTTATTGATTTCCCTTTGCCATGTGCCAGTCTTCAGGCTGTATGTCTGTCACAGAGCATATGTAAAAGGCATATATATTTTTAAAGACAACCTTTTCTCTACAGCCAATAAAATAACTTATGCCACTTTGCTTCCTTTCAGTGTTAGAATCATATCACCAGGAATTTTTCTGCATACTGTGAGGATCTTGGTATTGAATTTTCTGAGGTGGGGAAAAAACTTTCAATGCTTCAAACAAGAGGGCCTTTGGGAAAGATCACTGCTATTCCCAGCCTTTCTGACATGATGCAAATGGTAATACACAATGAGGGGACGTGCTGTGCTAAGATACAGGCATGCCTCAAGGTGCTGACATAGCGTGACTTCAAATTCAGAGTTTCAGCCACAGAAAATGGCTTCCACTAAACAATTAATGTTTTGGGTTTCTTTTTTTGGTATTTGCATTTTACTGTTTGACTGAAGAGGAGCCATTCCTTTCCTTTTCAGTGATCTATCAAACATCAACAAAGAAGCTGATTCAGTTCAGTTTAGAGGAAGAAGTAGGATCATTATGCAGACCCAATGAACACTCTAAAATATAAACATTCCACATTTTAGAAGTTTCGCAACTCCTGCAGAACTACTACTCTGAAAATGGAAAAACTTCAAGTCAGTAAAATCTACTTCCTCCATCTGTGTTCTTGCTGAAAAGGTAGTTGTCAGCTTTAATTCAGAGAAACAGTTAAGCTTAGACTACTGTATTAATTATAGCCACTGCTTACAAAACATTGTGTAGCTGCTTTTTTCCACACTGAATCCCAAGTCTCCAAACAAGCCATTTAATTTTCCTCATAACAGTGACAACTCCAATAATAAACCAGCACAAATTATGCAAAAGGATCACAGACCTTACAAACATGTTCTCAAACTTATTGAATGAATAAATCAAATATGCATACCCAACTGATTTTTGTGCAAAGGCACTGTTATCCCTGTCAGTGCATTTTAGTGTTCATTTTTTCATGTAAATTCTATTGATTTTTAAATATTTTGCAGCTCTTAATTCTCCAGGTAAATTCCAGCAAGAAGAGTAGGAAGAAAAGGGGATTTGTGCAAACAGCCTTATTGAAAAGCTGCAATGTGTTACCCTCTGGAGAACCCTCTACAAGAATTTACATGGATGAATTCAAACCAGCTAATTTCTCACAATAAGTTACAAACATGGCCATACACATGAGATAATCTACCCACATCATCAACCACTGTGCCTAGAAGGGTGCCATGCCTTGCAATGAAATTTGTCAATTAATGCTGATGCTTCTCTGGAGAATGTGAGAGCTGCATTTCTGATCTCAGTGGGTGATGGGACACTTCTTTTTATACTAAGTCCTACAGTCTATAGCTGCATTTCTGAGTGCTTGGGACTTCTGCTCTTTATGTGTCAAACATCTCAGTCTGGTCAAGCAGAAAAGGTCACACAATTCCCAGTAGTGAATCTTGAGTTTTAGATAACTTGTCCAGCATCACAAAGAAACTTCATGGCAGGATTCAACTCTCTAGGGCAATACAGAACTCAATTGAATAATGAAAACTGACTATTTAAATAGAAATTATAACCACACTTCTTATTATTATATACATGGAAATGATGCTTGTGTCCCATTGCCAACCCTCATTTAAAAATAAACACAGCAGAGTAACCAGTCACTTTCAGGGGCCAGCAATGTACATAAACCATAAAATAGGCTTTCTGAGAGACACACTTAGCAGAGGTACAATTTACCACTGCAAGGCCTTTGGCTTGATTTACCTCACACCTTTGCTGCTTGTCTCAAGAGATGTGGCCAGACCATACCCATCATTCTGCACTTTGTGCAAATTGGACTTTCATTTCCACCCAAGCACAGCAAAGGTCAGAATTAACTAGAAGCAGCAGTGGTTTGTTTAGCTGAGATGTTATCACCTGTTCACTTACACTCTTCCAGTTTTCAAGATTGCACTCAAATTGTCCAGCAATCCAAAAAAGAGATATTTCTGATACAGGCACAGACAAGCAGAGGTCTACAACATTATTCAGGTATGTTTTATCCTGTGGCACGGAAAAAATAGCCAAGTGAGGCTGAAGTGATGAATAGGAAGTAAAATAGCAGGAGGAGAGACAATTTTGTGCAGAATGGGAAGACTAGTCCCCAAGGTTGCAGAATCTGACACAATTTTCACACTGAAGGTAAACTTTAAAAATGTATTAATATCACTGCAACTACATTATTAAAAAAATACTAAATGCTTTGCTTCGTTATTCACAGGCAAGTCATCATTTGAAAGAGCACCTATTTTACACCTTGTAAGTTCAATACCAGTTGGAAGACCTGAAGGGACAAGAATTAAACATACAGGCTTGCTGTAAAAATATTGATAGTGTTGTGGTAAAATTGACTTTAGTATTTAAAATTTCCAGCCACAGAGCATTAGATTGGAACTTAAATCTGCATCAAAGTGAAAAATGAAAGCAAATCTTGAGAAAATCTAAACAACTATTACTGTTCAAGGAAGTTCCAACCTTGAAAGAAAACCAAAGACAGGTGCTGACTTTCTTGCTGTGTAACAGCCAGGTCTAATATAATGCCCTCCACGCATTTTAAAAACACAGTATCAACACGGTCTGAATACATCACACTAACAATACTTGTTATCTGGGATGTCTCTATTTCCAAGGAGACAACCAGGCATACAAGCTCCCCCGGCAGTCGATATCGTCGGCTCAATCTGCACACAGCAAGGGCAAGGTGACTTCAAGGAACCACAAGGCAGAGCAGGCAGATGTCAGTAGTCTCTCTGGGCAAATAGGTACAAAGCACAACCCCCTCAGGAAACATTCGGATCAGCAAACAGCACAGTGCCACTGCTATAGTCAACAGATATCTTTGGATATTTTCTACAGGATTAACAAAATGCAATATGTATTTAATGATTCACATATTGGAGTACTGACCAAAGAACCAAGAGAACACAAAAGTGCCTGATTGCACAGCATTTAAAACCCAAGCACTCCACTGACACTTTGGTCCCTGGCACTAACATTTCCTATGCACACAAAAGTCTGAATTCTATTTGCACAAAAATAAACTTTAGGAGGCTGACAGAACCTGATGCCTCCTTTGATGTCAAAAAGCATCCCATCCCCCAACAAGACATTTCTCTACTGATCTCATTTGAAGCACATGTTTCAAGTAGCTTTTTTTGGAGCATACCTGTTAGATCCTGCTTCACAATGTCAACTATCTCGTTTTTAAAAACTAGGAAGAAGCTATGCCTTTTATCAACAGAGATAAAGTTAGTGCATGCCCTCAGAAGGCTGATCAGGTTCCCTCTCTATCAGAGGGAATTCACATCTGAATTCAGTCAAGACAGCACTCTTCTCCCCAGACATGACATCATTCTTGGGGAAAAAGATCCTTCCCTCCTTGCCATAAAATTAAATATATTGATGGAATTATTTTCATAAAACAGTTGAACAGGAGTAGCCTGCGAAAATCTAATCCTGCAGTCCACTGACGTGAAAACAGTTTGTGCTCCAACTTATTCAAACCTCTCTTTCCCACTTTGAATATATCCTCCAATTACTTCACCACAGTATTACAGGATTATATCCACTGCTGTCGCCTTCCTAATGTGTGACATGCTTTCAGAGAAAAGTGTAACCTGTGGTTTTGCAGGATAATTTTCAGGCAAGAAGAGCAGTTTTCTAACTATCTTCAGAAGACTTGGCACTAGCAGTCATAAAAGGAGAGAATAACTTTCTGCAGCACAGCATAAAATGTCCAAATCCAACAGAGCAGGATTTTAGATGCTTCATTCTTCCCACTTCTCATAGTATTCCCACTGCCAAACTCAACTTGATTCCTCCTTAGTACATTTATGCTGATGGACTGTACTTTTTGTACACAATTTCTCCCGCTGCCCTGTATATACAGTCCCACTACTGTGCTCAGGACAAGTACACCAAAGTCCTGTGTGCTCCTGCTGAATAGCCCAGGGGCTAAACTCCAGTAAAATGTTGTAAGGGCACACAGTAACATCCCATTTTCAGAAAGAGGAAAATAGTCATTACATGACTGTAGAAAGATCACACTCCTATTCAGCAAATGAGACAATACAAAAAAACCCGAAAGTTCCTTTCTGCTTCTCAGTTTTATCTTATAAGACACATTACAAATCACAGATGGCTTCTGGCCAAACCCCAGTGCGGACAATTACAGGCTTCTCTTTCCCTAGTTCTTTTCAGACATCCCAATGAAATACAGTATTTTTTACTGTCCTGAACTCATGTGTAGTAATTAAGCACTTATTTAAAAGCACAAAGCATTCAACCAGTCTATGATGGACTTTGGAGATGGCTGGATTTCATATTTAGTAAGTTCATTGAGTTTAAAAAAGTTGAGCAAATAGTGATTCCTGTAAGATTAATTATTTACTCCTCAGATATAATGGATGAGACTGATGAGTAAACTCCCCTTGACTCCCAGAATTTCACCTCATATGCTTTCATGAAAATCTGTGCTCAGACAGTTGGTTCTGCAACACCTCAAACCCCGCTAGGGTGCATGCCAGAGGGCATTTGTGCCCATACCACCTTTTCAGTCTTGCTGTTTTCCCAAAGCAGGTCCCTCTGTACTTTGAAGGGAATAGATCTGATACAAGGTCCAGAGTGCCATCCAGAAGGTTCAGAAAGGCAAAGTGGGCTTTCTGGGTGGTCGTACCAACAGCCCACACAAGCAGTGGTGGCAGTGGGAGAGTGTTTGGCCCTCTGGAGTAAGATCCTGGCAAAGAATGATGAGAAGGGGAACTTTTTCTTACATTACAAAAAGAGTTTTTAACAGATACAGGAAGGAAAGACAATGACTTTAATTTCCTAACCTTCACAAACATTTCACTCCTAAAATTATGACTTCTGATTTCACAAGCTGCATTTTATTATTTCTAGAGTTAATTTTTTTTTTTTCACCTGATGAAGGCAGCTCAGTTTTGCTGCCTGTTTTAGGGCATTCTATAACTTTACATGCACCACTAGATTCTTTTTTTAACAAAACATTTTTAAGACCTACCTGTATATATTTTATAAATAGATAAATCTACACTTGGAAAAACAAGATAAAATAAACAAAAAAGAAAGCTAAAACCCACAAAGGCGATGGAAATTGCATTACATTATCAGTCAGGTAAGGAATTTTTATGTAACCTGGATGAAATTCCTCTTCACATTTTATTCTGCAATATGTCATTGTGTTGCATCCGGCAGAAAAATAAGATCTAAAATCAAAGTTCTGTGGACTGAATAGCTACAATAAGCTTACCTAAATCAGGAAGTGACAAACACCTGTGTCTTGGAATAAAACTAGGGAGTGATAAAGAAACAAACAGAGAACACTATCAGAATATTGATGCTTCTTTCACAGGTATAAAATAATTACCTAATGTTGAAAATTTTGAGAGCAGTTCATCCTTCATATAACCTTTAAACAAGATTGAAACAGCTGTTTGCAAGTAAATGGTTTGATAGCATTACTGGGATCACCGTGGTCTGGCAGATCAGGACACCATATCCAGCAAAGACCAGCTCACAAAAAAATAGGTCATGCTTGTAAGTAGACTACTTACTCAAGCAGATCCTCCAAATCATTATGGAGGATCAAACTGTTCCCATAAGATACCTGTCACACCAATAAAGTTTGGTAGGTTTAGTCACTACACAAAGTCTATGATAACCCCTTTTAGGTGACTTGTGCTTGTTTATAGTCCCTTGTTCTGACATGCTGCACATGATGTATAATTAAAGAGAACTGTTACTTTCTTCCTTTTCTCACAATACAGTAAAGCCTGTAAACAAACACAAGCTCTGGGACCATTAAGAGAGGCTCTTGTTTCCAGACTGTCTTTCCAACCAACTACAATTTCAGTGCTAAAACTGTCAAGCTTAATTAAGAGTTATGGGGCATAACCATTTCAAAACCATAAATCTATACAGTAGAAAAGTATAATGGCTGCCTTAGTGAATATCTCTTTTTATACAAGCAGCACCCCTTACCAAGATCTAATTTAAGTTCCTTACACACAACACTGTATTGTAAATAACTTTATTACTTCTCCTGAAGTGAATATAAAGACCATCATAAAGTAATTTCATCCTGAAGTCTTTTGATTTATTTGACTATTTAAAGTGGACCTCAAAGCTTATTCTAGTGCTTACATTACTACTCCGTCCAAATCCACCATAGCCCTTTGTGATCCTCAAAATGTTTGCAGAGAACTGTCTTTCTCTCCAGCTTCTTTTAATATCTTTTTTTCTAAAGTCTCTTTGACTTTTGAGTGTACACAGCTGTTCACACGTCCTCACAGCTTTGAGCAGAATGATAGAGAAAGAGGTATCAAGAGCTCACCATTTAAGCACTGCCTTTTAAAAACATCCTTAGCATTCGGCACACCCAGCCTAAGACATCAGTGACACAGTCCAAAAAATCCACCAAAACAGCACTGTATGGCAGGCTTAGATTTAAACCTTAAAGCCACATTATCCATTCCAGAAAAACCACACGTTTATTTCCATTTTAATGCTTAGGTCTTCTACCATAACCTCTGCAAAATCAGTGCCCTAGGGAGCACCCAACTCAGTCAGAAAACTTAGTGCAACCTGAGTGATATTGGTACTTTCAGCCAGAAATTAAAATTTAACAGACAACTGATTACTGTGCTTCAAAGGCTTGACCCTCACAGGACTGGACAGATTTTAAAATCAATCGAATGTTGCCATTTTCTATGTGAAAAAAGTCCCACATACAGTCTTACCAATAGCTTTCATATTTTTAAGGTGATTTTCTGACTTTGCAGCAAAGGAGTTACCCTTAAAAAAGCAAATCCTAAAGGCTTAAACTTTTAAGGATGATTGAAGCAGTATCACGTTTATTACTATTTCTTAATCTAATGACTGTTGTAATATTAAGTGAGGAAATCTTTCATGGACTAACAGATTAATTCAATTTATAGAACTGATGGTCATATGATAGTCAGTCAAGAGGTACTCCTTTAAAATATAAGTTTTTAAGGAAACTTGAATGGTTTATATCCTGATGAGCCCTTTTTTATGTGTTAAACATTTAGCTCAAGATATAGAGGAAATAATGGCTGAAGAGCTAAAAGCATAATTTACACAGACTAAACATAACTGCAAAGGACTCTTACCAGCTGTTTAACAGATCCAGAGAGGCACAGAAAATACACTCTGGTCAGCAGGTTAGTGCATTTGGGGAGAAGATACTTAGAAAAGGAGCTACACTTCTCTCTTCTTCATTACCCTGTCTGGACAATGTGGTTAATAATAGTACTGCATTTAGACTTAAATTTCCATTTGTAGATTTGAAATCACTTTATAAAGGTGCATAAGCATTATTATTCTCATTTCACAGTTGGCCTCACTAAGTACAGAGATTTGTAGCAATTTGTATGAGAAGCACAATCCTCTAGTGAGTAAGTTAAGACTCTGAAATTATGTCCCCAGGGTTTTCTTCCCAGCTAAACTGTAAACTTCAGACTACACCAATACCCACTGTAGCAAAACCAGACACACTCCATCTGAAATTGGAGGATTTCTACATGGGAATAGGAACACTAGCGAGAAATACGTAACATAGATATAAAGAATTTCTGCCTCACATTGCTCTAGTCACTTAAAATTAACTTTCTGGAACCCTGAGGAGATGGTCATCACAGAGGTCATCAGACTGTTTAAACACACACAAAAATAAAAGTGAAGAAGTGAAATGGCATCTTTTCAGAAATAGAAAAGGAAATAAAAAGATACATAGCAGTGGACAGCCTGGGAGAACTCCTTAGCCACCAGCCTCACAATCTTCTCCTCTCTTGTTGACAAAAGATCATTCATTGCAATTTCCTGTAATAAGTTTCTCTTATTCAACATTATTCCTCCTGCGGAAAACAGCTCCTGCACATGGCAACAACCTTACCTATGGGCTTTAAATTTTGTCATGAAAAACATTTGTCTGTGGTAAAGATTCAGGAAAATATTGAGTACATCTTCTCTGTTAACAGAAATAATATTAGTATATTTTATTTTCAAATATCAGTTGGTCACTTAGATTAAACTTTAACCAACATTTCCAATTTTGCTCTAGGCTAAAGGCTAAGAATGAGGAAGCAGTATGGTATTTTTCCTTTTTAGAATTATGGGAATAAAAGAATCAGGCTAAAAGGCTAACAGGTAGAAAGAAATATTTTCAAGGTTGCAAGCTTAAAACTATTATCTATTCTTCAAAATGCTGCTTAATTTCAGAGCCAGGTCAATAAAGTCAAAAGAATCTCTCATCAGCTTCAAAACTACTCCAATTTTTTTCCCCAAAAATCAGTTGCCCAAGAAAGGATACAAACAGAGGAAGGAGATTAAGCCAAAAACATGTTTGGAGGCTTTTAACTTTAAATAAACAGAGGCCTTAAGCATTTGCAAAACTGGTATTTTAAAGAAGTATTACAAGAGTTGCCACTGAAATCAATCTGCAATAGCTTGTACATGTGAAACTTGTACGAAAAAACATAAACAAAAATGAGCTGTCAAAACAAATAAAAATGTTAAATGTTTTTAATGCAATAATAGTTTACTAACTTTTATACAGAGCAGGAGTATAATATAGTTAGATCAGATTACTTCTCCAAGCATATGTTGGACAAAAAACCAGAAGATACCAAACTGGGGTTACAGTAAATCATGATTTTGCTACAGATGTTGACAACCCTGAAAAATTTTGCAATATCATAAACAACTGGTTGAAACTACTATTAAATACTTTAAACTTAATAACAGAATAACTTTTTTTCCCACTCTGTTCAAATTAGCCAGAAAAAATCCAGCTGCATCAGTTCTCTCTTCTGTTCCAGTTTTGTGTCAAGGCAAAAGTCCATGATGGATTCATGTTAATTCATTCCCAGTGCAATACCTGGTATGCTGTCTTCTTGGAGACTTTAAAAGTGTTTGTTTACACATTTACCTCTCTAACACCCCTTGACTACAACCACAGTTGGTCAAACTATAACACGTGAATGTGCTTTGATGATGGTGGCAGGCAGAGCAAGACCTTTGGGTGATGTGCAGAACACCAAAGACCAGTATCAAGATCTCTTCATCGGTTCTGCAACACAACATAGTGAGTGACTCTTGAGATGAGATCTCAGTGACAGCCCTTTTCCCACCCCAGCCAGGGCATTACAAGGCCCCCCACCTGGGAGTGTCTCCTCTACACAGGATTCAGGATTCATTATGTCAGGGAAGATGGTGCAGGGGAGCCTTGCACTCTGTAGGAAAAAAATCACCAGAGAAGAGAAGTAGCAGAAATGATGATATGCTGTTTTAGTGTACTTCTGTGTTAAGAACTTTTAACTCCACTATAACTGTACCACAACTAAATCAAGGTTTCCTGTCAGCATGATATACTGGGAATACACATTCCCTCCAGCTGAACAGCTCTCAGGCTTCTTATGTCACCTCCCATTGCCTCCCTAAAGCCACAACAAAGATCGCTATTGACTAATATGAAAACACCTAACAAGGGTACAGCTGATAAACTGTAAGTTTGATCCTGTCTACAATGCTCATATGCCTCCAGCAGATGCTTCATCTGTCTGATTTTGAAACAAGAGGTAACATTACAACTAAATGCAGATGAACTGAGGAAAATGTATCAAGTGTAAGATTTTATTTTAGAAAGCATATTATAAAAACACCTCTAAATATGGGTAGAATGAAAGAAAAGAAGCATGAACACTGGTCCCTTCAGGACTGGGTTGATTTCTCTATTTATGTGAATATAAATAAATCTTTAATCAACATTTGTTATTTCTGCACCAGGACAAAGTTAGAGGAAGCAGAAGTTAAAGGAGGAAAATAAAGAAAGCTAAAGTGTAAAAATATTCATGCACATACACACATGTGCACACCCCCACACATCCAGCAAAGCCTGCTTTGCCATATGGGATTACTGCTCTGTATTTAGCTAATGGATTAAGCACCAATAATTTTTTTTTAAAAAGAGATGAATATTACTTTTCCAATAAAAATAAGTCAAGGATTTAAAATAGAAAAGCCTTTTTAATGAAAAACAAATGGCATTTAAAACTTAATAGCCTTTAGGTCTGATAAAAAAGTCAAAGCCTTTATTTAAAGAAAAGAAACTTTTTTTTAATAATCACAGGCACTGCAATGCACAAAAGGCACCGCTTGCAATGCAGTGAATCCTACTTTTGGCATTCTGGCTATGGCAAATGATAGGATATTAAGAGAAGAAAAAACATGTGCCTAGAAGCAAAATGAAAAATGGTCTAAATCAGATGAGGGGCCATTAACTTTTTCTTTTAAGAACACTTTTAAAAAACATTAACAAGTGTAAACACTCTTAATTCTAGTGATGACAAGTCATATCAAAATGATCTTCAGGATCACTAAAGAAAAGGAGTTACAAAATTTAGGGCAACTTTCCAAGATTAAGCACACACTGAGCTGGCACACGGCATTTGCTAGTACTGATACTGACACTGCTGTCTGGAGAGCCACCAGTGATTTGTGAGGACTTGGGAAGCACTGAGACATACCCAAGCTGGCAGTCATGACTGGCGAAAAGAGTCTCATAACCAAACAAATATTTTACTGGCATAATCATGTATTGTCAAACCTGAATTTAATGGACACAATCCTCATCTCAGGGACTGCCACCGTGTTCAAATGACTTGCTAAAAATTCGAGCCATTTGGGGAGCTCCTAAACCCACAGCTGGAAATTCTCTACTGATTTTCTAAAGGGCCACCATTTCACCCCACATGCCAAGTAAGAAAGTCTGTGCTGCTAACTTTACTTCACCTCCATGCCATTTTCCTGGCCCACAGTAAAAGAACTAGATGTTTTGACTATTAAGAGAAAAAATAGTGAAAGAAATTCTAGATATGAAGTGTGCCCACATGTGTTTCACTTTCAAAGAGGAAAAAAAAAGTAAAAGCTTCAGCAAAGCAGCTGTTATCTTACAGTCCCTCTTCCAGGTTTTCTTCATCCCTGGCATGCTGACTTTTTGGTTTATCCTATCCCAAGATTTCCTCCTGCATGCAGTCTTACTACTTACCTTAAGCTTATTGAAACAATCAGTACCAACAAGACCATTCACGCACTACACTTACTTTCAACAGCTGCATTTGAAGGGCTTAAGAACCACTGAAAGCCAGATAATACACAGGTCTTTTTTTAGCCTCCCTTAATATTACTGTTTTTAAAAATGTATTAAATTCTTATGTCTTATATATTCTAAGAGAATGCCTTCCCTTACTTCCTTCCTTTTTTGCTACAATGATGATCAGATAAAACTGGTGAGCAACACTACATTTTTTTTTTCATTTTCCAGAGAGAAGATAATGGTTTAGATGGAAGTGCCCTAGCAACTGCAGTATGCAATTTAATTAGGAAAGTTTCACACCTGTAGTTTTAAAATCAATGAAGTTTCAATGGTGAAAAAACAAAACAGCAGAGTGCAGACGAAGGTTTACTTCTAACTCTCGAATCCTTAGAAAGCTGAAATCACCACCATATACAACACAATAAAACTACATATGGTGCTTGCCCTGCAAAAATCTTACTGAGGCTTTTTGGTTTTGGTTTGTTTTTGGGTTTGTGGATTTTTTTAATAAATGTAAACCTGTACTTCTCAAAGCATTTTGAAATTCAAATGACAATTCAACGGACTGCTAGGTATACCGCTATAGACACACAAATGAATATTTTCTAATTACCTTATTTCTCTGGTGTGGAATGTGGAAAAAAAAATCACATAACTTCAGCATTAAAACAAGAGATTAAAATGCCTCATTTGGCACCAAACGCTATCATCATAAAAGAAATGAGGGAACCTGAAATGTGTTTCCATTTTTTGAATATGCAGTTCAAATCTAAAGCCATGAATTTCAAAATAATTTGGATCTGAAGTAAGTAACCATCCAAACATTCTTGAGTGACAACAAAAAAATTGCTTATAACGTGTTCTGACCTCCAAAAATTGAAAAACACTAGCACTCTAGTGGAAACTTGATGCTAGGCAGCCACCTAGAAGAGGGAGTGTTTACAAGGTCACCAGCAGTGCCTGCAGTACCTGCACAATGAATTAGGCTTTATCAGTTAAATAAATACAGGATAAAAGGTACTGATTTTCCAGATGAATAGGTTTAGGGTATTTCTTGGGTACGGCAGTGCATCACTTCATCTGCTCTGCATCTCCAAATCAAACCCCACCAAACAAAACCAAAATCACCCACTAAATTAACTAAATGCACAGTGGCATTGACACCACCTGGCTGAGATGGCTGTTTCCACACAAGGTGCAGTTTTTACCAGAGCTGAATACCTGCACCTGGATTTCGGGTACCTTTTCTAAGTCCCAGCTGAATGACAGCCCAGCTGCACAGTCTGACATCTTGGGTGCACAGCATCCCCACGGTGCCAGCTCAGACCCACAAACCACACCATTACACTCAGGTGTGCATTCTGCTCTCCAGCCCCACCATCCCTGGTGACCATGGACAGGGACAGATATAAAGCTGCCTCTTGGCCAACATCTCCCCCCAACATATGAAAATAGCACTTGAGCAGCATTTATTTATTCTACATGGCTCACGTTCTCTCCTTCAAAACACCACAGGCCTCAGCTTTCACTTCCACATCTAGGCATACCCATTATGCAGTAGAGGTCCTCCAGGCCTTTCCACACTGGAAAATCTCAGTAACAGGAAATTCTGCTAATTAGAGCTTACCAACAGTAAGATTCTTTAGAACTGTGGGTAGCATGGTGATGGATTTGGCAAGTTGCTGTCTTGAAAGACTGTTGAATCTACAAGACATTTTCTTAAACCTTAGTCTCCAAAGCTCCCTATACAAAGACCTGTTCGTATTTCTGTCAAGCTCACAGTAGTTTATTGTGCTCACCATACCAAAATTTTCCTTCTGCTAAGCAGATGTTAAGAAGAGAAATTATAGTATCTTTGTTTGAGAGAGGAAGTGCAAAACTGACCCCACAACCCACCTCCTATCCTCTTCCTAAAACACCTTCCAAGTATGTATGCTTCCAAATCTTTTTGGAGTTTGGTTTAGAGAATACAGCAAATCTTGGTGAGGGTTCTGGGCAAAAATTAGGTTTTCAGGTAACCCAATTCACTGCCTGGGCCAAGTGCAATCTCCAGCTATGCACAGAAACAAGAGACAGCTGTCAAAGCAACAAAATTAACACCAGCCACCCACCACTCTCCCCCTGGTCCCCTCCTCGCTCCTGTCCCCCACACAAACCTTAGGAAACTTTAGTTGCAATTCCCTGGTTTTTTATTAGAAGTTTTTGTGTCCTGTCTATCAAAATATTATAGACATACTGTATACATAAAAACAGCCCAGATGGAGAGACAATAAACCAGCATATGCTTACTAGCCTCTGGTTTTGCATGCATAAAGCATGTGGATAGAAAAAAAAAAAGATAAAATAAAGATATTGACACATCTCAAATAATGGACTTACAAACTGGCAGAAGTACTGTGGGCTTATACAGAGCCAGATGTGACAGAGAGAGATAATTGTGAGTTGTTGAGCTTTTCAGTGAGAGCAGAGGCAGCACTCTTTTTTAACTTGAACTCTCCATCACACATGCGTTTAATATGTCTGATATTTCAGTGGAAATGTGATTTGATGTCTTTTGAAAACAACACTTCAGTATGACTTTAAATTATTCCCCATGGGGGACCATTTTACTGCAACGTGCTTTGTTTACTAGCTCTGCTGCTTCCAGCAAGCTACTTGATAGATGCCAAAGACGAAGATGAGCTCTGTAATGCACATTTTTGGATGACTGAAGACAAAATTCTCTCCTTCTTGGCATAGTTTTCCAAATGATCATGATTCTTAAAGCATTCATTACTGTGTAGTAAGGCAATCTATATTTCTGTCAAATCCTGTTATTTACAATTTATGGAGAATAAAGATTAGAAAGAAGAGATACTTCAGTGAGCAAAACACACACAAGGAACACTTTCTGTTCTAATTTTTATTCTCCCCAGTGACCTTGTTATCCCTGTCCTTAAGTGACAGAAGGATCATTAACAAGTCACACACTTGCAAACAGGAATGGTGACTGTACAATAAAGTACTTGAATATAAAAAATAAAAGCATTCCAAGATTATAGGAAAGGACAGCCTTTTGGCAAAAAGATAAACAGTTAGTGTATTTTTATTCTTTTTTTGCACATTCATTTTGTATTATTACTGGTTTTAAAGTAACAGCCATAAGCTCCAGTGAAGATCAGTTTTACTGTAATGTTATTGCCCAAGAACATAAGAACAGGTACTCTGGATTAGAAGAGCTGATCACTAATTAGATCCAATTGCCAAAAGGAGAGAGAAGGGCTGATCAAGTCACTGAAACAAAGTCCCACTTGCCGTATGCTTTGAATCCTGCTAGCAACATAGGCATGAAACAAAAAGTAATTACCTGATCATCAAGAAAAAACTCTGAGAGACCTTATCAAGACAAACTCATGTCATACTTCTCAAGCAGCTGGTCAGGCACATAGAAAAGACAAATAAGAAAAAACCCCATAGTAATAATTTGAACAGTGCATGTTAATCCTACTGTTTCTGACCAAATGCCTCTAACATCTAAACATCATGACTCAGCTATATCCATAACTACTGTCAATGGTGACCATTCCTGGGCTGGACTCGTTTTGACACAGAACCTTTTATTTGTGCTTTCTTTATCTCAGCAAGGGAATACTAAGCTTTGTGATGGAACCAAAATTCCATTTGCCAGAATTAACTATTTTTTTTTAAATTATATGATGACAGATCTACTCGATACAATTTTACAAAAAGGAAATTTTTCTTGCCACTTGGTTCTCCACTGAGAGATCTAACTAAAACCAATCACCTTTCACAATTTTTCTTACTATTTTTAGATGTATTAAAGGTCATGACTTTCCTGGCTTAACACAGGCATGCCAGTTGCACCAGGTGAACCTTAGATGGCCAACTCTAGTTTATATCAGAGCTTACAATTATTTGCCATTTCAGTTATGTGGAACTTGGCAAATGTGTAACACCTCAATGACAAAGGCAAGGACCACAAAGTTATTCTGCAAAGTGCTTGCTAAGAAACATTACTCACCTTATCTGCCTGATCTGCTCTTATGGTGAACACACAAATACTGGCAGAAGGTTTACACAGCACCTCCCAAGTCTTTTTGAGGGAAAATCAGGTGGGGGAGTCCAACCTACTGCTAACCAAGCTGTACAGAAATAATCTCAAACCAGTTGCGTAACAACCAGAATCAAAAGAAAAACATTTGTGATCTAGTTATTCCCGGGATCACTTCCATTTCCACTCAAGATTATACACTGACTGCAGCAAGAACCACGTTTTTCTCACAATCCAGGTCAATGCAGCTACACAAACATGCAGATTTTGGCACATCATCAATCTACTGAACTCGCACCTGAAGTAATAAATTGATTTATTTTTGACTATAATACATGTACTGTACACTTGTGTACTACATTCCTAACAAATGCAAGACTTTCAAGCCTGATTTTCAAAATAAAACAGACTTTGCTTTCTGTCCATGCCTTACTTACTCATGAACCACCTGTCTTCATAAGCAACAGTTGAGGCAACTAACCCTTCCTCATCACACATATCTTAAAAATAGAACTGCTATGACAATGATAATTCCATCTCACACTCCACTTCAGGCAGCAATTCTGTCATCTCCAATTCCCAGTTCACTGTGGTCCTTCTCATTCCCTATAGTCCTCAAGCATCTCTCTTCTATAAATCCTGGGAAGTATTACACATCTGGCATCAACCTGGTCTCTATTCAGCAACAGGCTCTTCTGAGAATCAAAGGTGACTTGAAATCTTTCTCAGTCATTTTCACTTACATAAAATCTGTGGTAAAATGAGATGCTGTTACTTTGAAGTAATGCCTGCAATCAAGATTTGTTTCAAATTCTGCACCTATGAATGATTTGCAAGAAAAAGTATTTTCTTACTTACAGCTGCTCATCATTAAAAGATTACGTAAACTTTTTTTTTTACAATTATTTTCCATATGCTTTTATTTAAAATTAGAACTCATGCATTATTAAGTGATGACTAAATACAGACTCATCTGCCTATTTTCAAGATAAAGGTTTCTGTGTTTCCATTGATTATATTCCCCTTTCCCAGATTCTTCACCTTGCAGAAGTTTTTCCTATAGCAGAACCGGGCACAAATAATTCATGTCTCCAAAAATATGCCATGTAACCCTAATGGAACACACGACCCAGGAAAGTTCTGGAAACAAGCAAGAGAAAATGACTGTTGCTTTTGGAGAAAAAAACCCAAACCACAAACAAATGTAAACAAAACCCCCAGGCTCCCCCCAAAACAACAACAATCACCAAAATAAACAAACAAACAAACAAACAAAAAGAAGAAAAAAAATCATAGGGAAGAAATGCTTGGAACCAAACTGCTGAGGCTTATTTGCAAGATCTGGTCAACTCAAGCAGCAGCCTTAAAGAACTCTAGGAGGTATGAAATCTGGTGTTTGTATTTTTTATCTCGTAAGACACAATTCCTATAGATTTCTAGCAAGCCTAGGCCAGCCAAGATACTGAAGTGCTTTCATAAGTCTCACATTATGCACAAATGTGGGCAACAAGTAGGGATAAACTTTGCTTAATGCCATCACCTGCATTAAGCCCCAGGACTGTGTGATCCCTCCTGGCACCTCCAGCAGGGTACATAAGGAGCACCTTTGGCTAAACTAAAAGCTATGCACAACAGGTATTTTGGAAAATATAACAATGCACTAAGACACAGAGTGAACCAAAAATCAATATTTAGTGCAACATTAACCAAAAGCAACAAATGGGTCTAAACCAGTGTGCAACCACAGTAAAGTAAGCTCAAGTGCACAGATTAGTGTTTTCCCCTAAAAAAGTTTAATTACTATTCCACATTACTTTACAATTGATAATGTGGTGAGTCCCCAGGCAACATTCTGTACTCAAAAGGAGAAAACAGAGGCAGAGAGGTAGCCTAGGCAAAGAAGGACACTCCAAGCATGAAAAAGGATTAGACAGATGTAAAAATGTGATGTGGGTGAGTCCCTAGGAAGCCAATGGAACGTGGGTTGAATCAGAAAAGGTCACAAAGACACTGACAAGAAAGTTCAGTTTGATGCAAGGTGAAGGCACTTAGAAGTTTCAGGATGGAATATGGCACCAGCTGGGGGGGAGGGAACTCTTTAAACACCCGCACACTGCCCTTCACACAGACATTCTACCTTGGCATCCTTTTGTTAGACTGAAAACACTCTCTGTGAGCGAAGTTCTCCTACAAACTTCTCTCACAAAGAGAAGCAAGTCTTTCCTGTCTGAATTAATTTTAACATTTACACTGGATTGTATTTTAATTAATTAACCCTGTCTATGTGCAGTTCACCCAGAGATCCAGATGCCATTGTATATCATACTCTTCCTCTTCATTGCTATTTCCCCACTCCATCAATCTCTGTGTCCACTAATCCTGGTGATGATTTTGCATTTTATTTCATTGCAGACAAAATATGATGAGGCATAAAACCCTACTAGATTTCTCAGGGTGCACTCATATATGGGTGTATTTGAGATCTGTCACACAGTCACTCTATAACTTCACAGACACATCATGCTTATTTTGTGCCATGCCAGTTTCTAAATCAAAGACGCCTTGACAGGTGTCTTAAAAAATCCCACTAACATTGCATGGCTTCTGTAAAAAGTTCTATCCAAGCTCTAGTTCATTTGACAGTACCTTTGTCCAGAAGTCCTAGCAAATTTTCTCAAAAGCATTTGGTTTAATTGTAGATTTCAGGCTATAACTATTTTTAAGGTATGTTTTGTTTTTTATCTATATATAACCTTACACTGTTTCTATTTGCCTTAGACAGATAATTACATCTATTAACATATATACTTTCAGAACTGAGTTAGTTTTACTAACACTGTAAAAATGCCTCAAAAGTATGTCCAAAGATGTGTAAGTTGGACTACTAGTATCAATAATATAGTTAGCTCAACAGAATTCTCATCTGCTTTCTCTACTGCAAAACAGATCTTTAATTCACAGAGGAAAATGGTTGAAAGCAGAGAATTACAAAAAGGACGTGGAGGCTCCTTTTACATTTTGGTTGTAAAAATTATTTCATCTGAAAGAGTTTTTTTAGGTCAAACAACAAAAAGCTTCACTGTGATCAGCACTACCAAGGATCCATAAGTTTTCTACAGAAGCAACTGTCCCTTTCATCAGAGGAATAATAATCCAGGTTTGCTATTTTCAAATTCTGTCTGTAAACCATGTTTCCCACACTATATACACTGGATGCCCAGTGCAGGAACCAAAAGCAATTGAAACACAGGATGTTCCCTATGAATATCAGGACATACCTTTTCACTGTGAGGGGACTGAGCACGGGCACAGGTTGCCCAGGAAGGTGGCAGAGTAGCCCTCCCTGGAGATACTCTAAAGATGTCTGGAGACAGTCATGGGCCACTGGCTGCTGGTGGCCACGCTTGAGCAGCAGGGCTGGACCACAGGATCTCCAGTGATCCTTTTTAGGCTAAAGCCTTTTGTGATTCTGTGATGCAAATGTCTTATTTACACTGAAAAAGAACATACTACCAAAACTTAAAATGTAAAGAGTAATTTCTCTTCTAGATAGAAACACTGTATTTGCAACAACAGCTGATGGAGTTTCATAAGAGACTGACAGTGTAAATTGGAGTAAAAACTGGCGTGGTTACACTGCTTTATTCTGGTTGAACATCTGTTCTGTAGTTGGTTTGTGTTTTGTTTGATTTCCAAACAGAATGTTGAATGAACAAAGTTTAAAAGACTGTTTTGAAGAACAGTATGAACAGAGCCATGGTCTGTGCATGAGGAAATATTACAATCACAGAATAACAGCAATCCTATGGGCTACCAGCAAAGTATAATTTGGATCTCAGGATTTCACAGTTATGTCCCATAGCAAAGAATCCTTTAGCTTTGTGTTATGTGCCATCAGTTTGAAATATTTTGAAATCAGTCTCAAAAGAATGTGAGTTTATTGACTGCAGTGTTAAGCAGAGAATGCCATACATCTCTTCTAAAGAGGCGATGAGTCCAGAGCTATATAAATTCAAAAATTAATACAAGAATATTGTAAAGGAAGCTCATGAGGATTCTTTTAGTTTATTTTAAAAGGTTGGCAAAATTTCTTCAGTTTTTAGTTTTAAGCAAACACTACCAGGCTGAACAGGTCAAAGAAGGTTGAACGGAGTAATTGAGTAGTTTAAGAACATGAGCACTTTGTTCTTGCTGATAAATTAGACAGCTGCTCTGAATTACATTTCATGCTGTTTTCACACAACATCTAATTTCCTCCTGCTAGCTCTAAAGCTACTTGGAACTGTACGCAATTAACTCCACCACCTTTCCTTTATCCTTCAAAAAGCATAAATTTTTTTTGCTTACAGTTTTCTACAAATTTTATTTTCTCCTATAATATCATCAAAAATAACACACATTTGTACTAGAAGAAATGCATTAGCAGCATAATGCAAGTTCTAAAATGAATAAGATATATGATCAAATAATTGTAAAAGAGTGCATATTCTTGTATTACAGAATACTCATGTAACTGCAAGCTCCAACAAACTGGAGTTTTTTCCTGTTTTCAATATATTTTGAAAAACTTGAAGTATTTTTCCCCTGTATTTGGAAATAGTACAAAAAGTTAACTTTTTTGTTTTCTGAATACAATTTACACTTTGTCATCAACCTACTTTCAATTATGTAAATTGCAATATGAGTGGATCCAAAATGAAGTACTTTTTCCCTGAAAAAATATGGGAAAAAGTAATTGTGATAAAAAAATTATAAAAAATAAGGTTCCACAAAACCAGTTTTATACAAATATACAAACAAAATATGCTTTTGGGAGGAAGTATCTATTTGGCATGGTAAGAATAATACTTAGCACAGAGGATCTCTAGTAGCTACAAATATTCTTTACTGAACACCTTAATGTCCAGGTTCTGGAAAAGGAAAAGCAGTTTTTGCAAGGAAATGCAGTTATAGCACATGTTTAATTTTAAACACAGGCTTAAGTTCTCCCTCCTTGCCCAAACCTGAGTGGGACAGGTACATAAGCTGCACAGCTACACTCAAACGAATGGGTCATATTCGTTTCTTTTGAAAAACACCAACAAGAACTTTATGCCTAATTCACAGAAGTCTGCTGCAATCTTTTCAATTACCTCAACAGACTGTGTTTAATTGTTGGTTATTTTTAAAAATTGCATTGAAAATTTATTCACATTGTAAATACATTCACTGACTATAAAGTCTTACAATTACACATACTTCACACCTATAGGAGTGTAAACCAGCACTAGCAGTAAGCTTATTTAATATGTTCCATGAAGTTGTTAATTCTTTTATGGTACTGGTTTTTAATGATGAGAAAAGTATGTATGATTTTGAATGATAAGCTGGCAATAACATTCTCAAAATAAATAAAAAAGAATAATTTCTGGTATTCTTGCAGTTAATACGAATCTAAAATAATGCATTACCATGCAATTTAAATTTCATTTTGACATTCCTCTAGCAAAGGAAGCTGTAGGCAAATGTTAAATCAGACAGGCTAGGTTCTGAAGGGTCAAACAGATACACCTATTACAAATGCAAATTGCTCTTTTTCCTGCTCTCTTTACTGATCCATTTAAGTTTGTTTTTTTTTTTTTTAATTTGCTTCGATAAATTTTTGATACTAAAAAAATAAAAACAAGGAAGAAGAAAAAGGACCTCATTTTAGATTCTACAAGGTTATTAAAAAGTATAATATTGAGTTAAGAGCACTTACACCAATTCATTCACCCCATCCTCACATTTCAACCAACTTTTCCAGGAATTAGTAGCATTTGACTATCATTTGCTCACAGCAGTTCTGAGTCACAACAGTATGTAGATTGTTTTTTTTCTTTTTACTTGCTTAAAATGCAAAAAGATAATTTATTTATTAAGTTGAGGAAAAAAATAGCCCCAAAGAAATAGGCAAGTATCCAGATAAAGTTATTGGGAGTTGTGTTCCCTAAAGTCAGACTAAATTTTGACCATAAGCATTTTCTCCCAGTGAAAGTACTTAGCAACTTAATTTTATGGTAGGAGGAGTTTCAGTTTGTTTTGTTACTTCCCAGAGATGTCTAGTTTCATAGGACAGTTCTCAGACCAAACACCATCGATGAACAAGTATTTTTGATAAAGCCATCTACAGGCTTTGGCAAAAAACCCAGGTAGAGTGGATTTCTTAAGTGTTAATAATAATAAAAAAAGTAGAAGCACCTGACTTCACATCTACTCTGTTGAAGTGATTGTGTGAATACTCTTGACTCATTATAAGACAAAATGACTCATCTTAAGCTTTTCATGTATTTATTTCAATTTATTTATTTTAATCCAAAGCACTGAATAATACTCCAGATGAAGCCACCATGAGGTAGTCATGCAACAAATACAGCAATACACCACTTTTAATGTCACATATCTGTGATTTATTGATCCCTCACAGAATCTGATGGAGGATGAGAGACTTTTAATTAAAAGAAGTGATTAAAAGGAAATCCTTCCCAAGCCTTTCATGAAAATCTTGCTTCAGAGAGTGATTTGAAGAGCCATAGCAAAGCTGAGTCAGTATGCTTAGAAAGAAAAGATGTATTCCTAATGAGATTAGCTAGCACTGAGGTAAGATACTACTGAAGATAAAGGCAATTGCTAGTTCTCAATAGGAAACAGCTGACAAATCTAGCACTTTTTTGCTCTTGCGAAATTAGCAAAGCTGCTATTCTTACATCTTTCAGAAAATTTCAGCCAATTTTAAATTACTCTGGCATGTCCTTTTGTTTCATTCACTCTAATGACAAAGAATTGCATCTTGTTTAAGTAGAGCTGTTTCCATAACTGTAGAAGGGGAAAGTGTAATAGAAACAGATGACGGTGAATATTGCCTCTTACTTCAAGGTGATACTTTGGCACTGCAGAGAGTCCTTCTGTTAGAGAAGGTTCAGCTTAGTCAGTTAAATATATCACTGATGTGACCTCCTTAATTTCAGGGAATGAGCTGAAAATGTCTTTCCTGGTTAAATTCCTTTTTGTCATAAGTGAACCAACAAAGAAGGAATTTAGTTTCATAATTTCTCATTCTTCTTGAAATAGCCACAACATGTTGGGGTCTATGACTTTCTTAATGAACTCTTCCTAAGTATCCTCTTCCTCCTGGAATTTTCATTGAAATTTAACTTTAAACATATTTTTATCTATCTTTACATATTTACAATTTTATTTTTATTCATATAGCAATTGACATAAAAGGCAAAAATATAGCCCCAGAAACAAATTTCTTAATGTAAAAGCTCAAGCATGAAGAAAAAAACCCTCCAAAACCAGAGAATTACGGCAGAAGGAATCTTAAGAAACTGTTCAGTGAGTCTGCTTAATCAAAGCCAGATACAAATACACCTATTAGAGAAGGCAGAAAGCACACAAATAGTAAAGTGACTGAAACAAAAGCAACATTCAGAATTCGTATGAAAGACAAGACCTTACTGTCTACACTAGGATAAGGAAGGAGACTTCAATCCGTATGCAATCACATGGAAAAGAACATGAAACCAGAAAGACTGAAAAGTAGAAAAGAAGCACAGACCACTGCAAGTTGAAAGAGACCCACAAGGATCATTGAGTCCAACTCCTGGCCCTGCAAGGGACCATCCCCAAGAGTCACACCATGTGCCCAAGACTATTGTCAAAATGCATCTTGAATTCTGTCAGGCTGGTGCTGTGACCACTTCCCAGGGGAGCCTGTTCAGTGCTCAATCACCCTCTGGAGGAAGAACATTTTTCTAATATCCAACCTAAACCTCTTCTGACACAACTTCAGGTCATTGCTTGGGGCCTGTCACTTGTCATCACAGAGAAGAAATCAGTGTCTTCCCCTCCTCTTCTTCTCACAAGGAAGTTGTAACTGCAATGAGGTCTCCCCTCACTTTCCTCCAGCCTGGACAGACCAAGTGATCTCAGTCCCCCATCATCTGGTTTCCCTTCAAGGCCCATCACCATCTTTGTTGTTCTCCTTCAGAGGCTCCCTAATAGTTAATTATTTGTCTTATATTGCTCTGACCAAGATTGAAGTATTTTGGAGATGAATATTTGAATAAAAGTCAAACCTAAAAGAAAATTAGTACAAATCTATGGGGGTTTACATCACCCAGAAACACATAGCAGAAACCCATTTGCAAACCACTTTAGATCAAAATGTGCAGATACAAAACAAAGGTTCAGGAACCACAGCTCAGAAAAACCAGGAAAATGTCAGTCACCTTATCAGTACCCAGGCTAGATAGAGATAAATCAGAGGTATGTTTAAAGCTTTGCATGTGCTCGGCTGCCTCCCAGGCAACAGGCAGGCTCCTGTGAGGCTCCTGGCTAAGGCAAAGGTTAAGACGTGTCAGAAAGCACTGTGCAATCCTCCGTGTGGGTCTCTTGGAGCTCTTCTCTATGGTATAAATAAATAAACTGCCCTTGTAAAGTAATGACTGGATTACTCATCTACATATTATTCAAGAGTCTCACTTCTCTTGTTCTGCCAGGAGTTTTGACCTTCAACCTTGGACTACTGTTCCTGCAAAAATATTTTATATTGTTACACTCAATTTTCACCAAAAAATTCTCCACTATCTCTAGCTAATGCCCACTTCATTTGGTATAAAGAAATACACATTTTTGTTGGTAAAAATTTCAGCAACCCAGTAGGAAGAACTCTTGGAAAGTACGTATTGTTATTGTTGTTGTGCAATTCTTAGTGATAATTGCATTCTAAAGCAAAATTCTGAAATATGAAGTTACTCAACTGCAATTTTGCTTGAGCATGGTAACATTATATTTAAAAATCTTCTCTTGGTTTCATACAATTTATAATACAGCAAGTTCACAGATTTCTATTGAGTCTGTCCTGATTTACATAGTTAGAAAAAATTCGCATTTGTCTGACTGAAAATCACCTTGTGAGAACTTCTCTAGTTGCACAGCTAATAATGCATTATCATAAAGGAGACTTAAAAGCATCTACCAGCAATATCTGCAGTTATTTTTTGAAATCCAGCATTATCAAGTGAAGAACTCAAACATATTTTTGATGAATATGAATTCACTGAAGAAAATCACTGAATAAATGTCTTGAGGGGTGTGTCAATTTTTTTCTTTACTGGTTTTCAGGAGAAGGATTATGCCATAAAACTGGAACCGTCATAAAGCTGAGCAGGGTCTTAACATTAACTACAGAAAAATGGGACCAGAAGAAGGCTAAATAGGACAAGAAGTTGGATAATAAGCAAATGATACTGATTTTTTCCAAAAGGAAATGTACTAAATTGAAGAAAAGTTTAGTAGCATAGACCCTCAAGGATCGGCGCTAGCACTAATCTTAATATTTTAATAAGTGTGGTATAAGACAAAGTTTTCTAATGATTACATCAGAAGGCATCATCGACACAAAGAGATGGATACCTTATGGAATTAAATGCATGCCCTTCTGGCATGAAATAAAAATAGGATGAAATTTAATAGCACCAAAAGCATGAGAAATGCATTCCTGGGGTTTAATAATCAAACATGGTATGCCCTGGGAGGTGATGAACTGCCAAAGAACAAGAAGTATGTAAGTATGCCAACTGGTCACAAGATCACTACAAGTCAAACAAAGTCAACCAGGTTGTATAAATGATAAATGCAACCCAATGTTGCATTCAGCACACAGAGAACAGCAAAAAATTTGTGTCAAAGATACAAAACTTCCTATGGAAGATTCCATGCTGAAAAATGTTCAAACATGAATGAACTGGTATACGTTGCTCAAAAAAAAGGAAATTGGAAGACAGGTCCTTGTTATCAGAACAATGACCTTTTGTAGTACAAGCCAAATAGGAGAGAGTAAAGGACAAAATCCACCTGCTGTTACATAAAAATGAAGAGCTAGTTGAAAGTGAGAAACGGACTACATTGTGTGGGATGAAATTTGGCAGCCATTTGACCCAGCAAACCTTTTTCATTCTTCTCACCTCTACCTTCTAGTTTATTAAGTCATTGTAAAACTTGCACTCACCACACATCCAGGGAAATACATTATTTAAAACCTTCATTAGTAGTATTTTTGTTTCCAAAACAGATGGCATTTGCAGAGTACAAAGCTGTCTGACCCATATCTAGTATAACATTATATAATCTAATACTGGAAAAATAATACAGTGTAATTCTTTATTCTCCCATTTGAGAATATATGTACTATAGTGAGAACTACTGGGGGAGTCTGAATCCAAACCAAACAGTCAATCTGGAAAACATCCTGAGTTCCACCTCTACAGACTGGGCTCTGTGAGGTGCTAGACTTCAATAATCCATCTGCTTTTTGACTCAAGGTCAAGAGACTTCCCAAAATTGAGAGCAAAATAACAACCATTTATTAACTATATATAGTGCCAGATCCTCTACAGAGACACAAAACAAAAGTCGGTTTTGTTTCTTTCTTAAGGCCCAATATTGCATTCCATGGTTCAGGTGAACACTTCATGAGCTGTCATTTCTGGGAGTTCTGAACAATAATTAAACCAAAGAGGACATGATGTTCTGTCATGAATTCTCTTGAGATCTGCACTCAATACAGCTTTTTCAATAGTTAATGCACAGTGTTGACACATAGTTATGAGTATATTTACTCGGTTTTTACTGGAAGATTGGTTATCAAACAAGTTTTTATCACTCCGCTCTACTGGGAAATTTGTATTACAAACTGTAATGCTCCATGGCTCAAAAAAAGCTTGTTATTTTTGAACATGTCTGTAACTAATTACGGCTTTTTTTTTATTATTTTAATATAAGTAGAATTCTCTGTGTTGTAGCTAGTTTACTTATTTTTTTCTGAGTTCAGGTAATGAAGTAGGCACTCTGCAAATATACTGAACTCTTGAAAGTTAAATTTCTACACTATGCACTATGAGCCACGTTTGCTCTGTTTCTGCACGTCTTTCACCTCTCAAGTGATAAAAAAAAACCCAGGACTATTCAGTCATTGAGTTTTGGTTGGTTCAGAGTTTGTTGGGTTTTTTTTCGTAAGGCAGAGAAGAATCTAATCACTTTCCTGTATCATTTTCCTCAGCACTTTGCCATAATCACCATCAATATAATTATATTGCATTTCCATGCAAGGAGCTCAAGCACTTTCCAAAGCATCAAAGAGAAAAAGGTCTTCTGTCCTTTAGCTTGCTGTAAGATGTGCTTTAGTTCCACAAGGAATACTTAACATCTGAAATGAGGTCAATATGAAACACCGTACTAGTCAAAAACCCTTTAAGATCTCAAATACATTTACAGAGGAAAGAAAAAAAGAAAAAAAGAAAAAAAAAAAAAAAAAAAAAAAAAGGAGCAGTGATACAGTTCTAGTAACAGAGAAAAACAGTGCATTTAATTACATTGAAAATTATTCCGATAGGACTTTATTAATATAATAAAATTATGGAATATCCGGAGTTGGAACAAGGACAAGGACAGTCCAACTCCCAGCCCTGCACAGGACACCCCAAAGAGTCACACCATGGGCCTGAGGGCACTTTCCAAATGCTTCTTGAACTGTGTCAGGCTTGGTGCTGTGACCACTTCCCTGGGGAGCCTGTTCCAGTACCCAACCACCTCTGGGGGAAGAAAACCTTTTTCTAATATCCAACCTAAACCTCCTGTGATACAACTCCAGGCCCTTCCATCAGGTCCTGTCACTGGACACCAGAGAGAAGAGATCAGTGTCTGCCCCTCCCCTTCATGAGGAAGTTGCAGATGGTTATTTCTCCAGTTAAGCCTATACCTTTCATTTGTTAGAAACTAAGTATTAGCTACTGGAAAACAAAACAAAACACAACACCACTGCCCCTCCCCACCCCCCAAAAAAAAACCAAACCAACAACTTGGGAAGTATATAAAAATTGTATATGCATAAAACAACACTTACCATTATTCACCATCCAGTATAATGAACTGAACCAAGGCTGCATCCAGGCTTTCAAAACCACCTGCTATTTATTTCTCCATAAATTACTCTAGTCCCTCTGAAAATATTAATACTTTTAATTGTCCCTGTATCTGTGGCTGTGAGCTTGTGCAATTTAATTGCAATCTGCACAAAAATTAGTTATTTTGCTACAAACATGGAACATGTTTGATTTTATATCCTGAGCTATGACATCAAAAAAACCCAACAAAACAACAAAAACCCCACAAACAGAAAGTACTTGTTCCTGGTTTAAATTATGATTTTATAGGCTTCTACTATACTTTCTTTGTCTTTTCTTTTCCAAGCTGAAGTCCTAATGCATTTAGACTCTTTGCATGGAAACACTCCACATGACTGATAGTCATCATTACCTATTCCTATACTTTTTAAAAATCCAGTCGTACAAAATTGCCTCTGCATTTTCTACACAGTAATTTGGTCTGATCTGATCCAGCTTTCATCTAACCCTGTGGCAAAAAAACCCCAAACAAGTTCAATGATCTAAAGTCAAACTCGAACTATATTGATGCTGCAATAACTGTATTTGAAACTTGTACTTTAACAACTGATTACACACCTTAAAAGAAAGGTAGGAAATACAGAACTGGTGCTAACAGGAGTGGGCACAATAATAGCAAAATTAATGAGAAAATATCAAGGCATACCAAGTGAGAATCTGTCACTATATGCATCTTAATTAGTAAAAAATAGCTTAATTATACATAGTTTGGGAGAATCATTTCCATCTTATGATTCCACATAATACTTTTACAATGCAGAATAATCTTCTGTATGCCAGGATTGTTCAGCAAACATATGAAAATTAATATAAAAAGTATGCCTATTTTAATTACCCTACTTTTTTTGCCTTCCTTGTTGAAGCACAGGTATAAACTACTGCTTAGATTTTACATAAGAGTTGTATTATTTATCAAAGTAGTCTTTCCTTGACTGTCATGATTTTGTTGTCTTACAAAGACATACAAGTAGACATTCAATTTAAAGAACATTGGAATGAAAATATTTCTGTAAAAAGCACATTTATTTTATCATGTGGAATGACAAAATCTGAGTTTACAGAAGAAAAAAAACATGCATCAGGACAGAGCAAACTGGGACAATTTTTGAGAAAACATATTCATGTTTTTGTCTTGGAATAAATACTCAGTAAAACTGTTCACAGGAAAGATGAGGTTTGATAAACATATTTGTTTTCAAAATCTCTGATGCTGTTCAAATATCCTAACTCATAATTCTCCAAGTGAGATATTTCACTGAACAAGAACATTCACTTAAAGCCTGAACTTGAAGAGTCACATTTGAAATTAAAAAAACATTAAAAAATAATAAAAAAGGGAAGATAATTTAATAAAAATGCTGTGGTTTATCTTAACTATAATTTAGGAATGTCTCTGAGAATTCATCTTCTTGTTCCAATTTAGGACAAAGATATCTTTTAAAGATTTTCCTATTTTTCCAGGACGAAGTAATCTTCTTTCAAGTCCAGATGAACAGTAAAGGCACAAAGTATCTGTGAAGACAGGTGCTTACCTAACCTCACTATTCTGAAAATGACACATAGTGAGTAGAGCAGCTTTCTTTTAGGAGTGGGGCAGAGCTGCTCTTCTAGAACTCCACAGGAGCAGGCAACCTTCCCCTTTGGATCTACTGGGTGACAGGAAAACATCAATTTTTGGAGGTTGAGGTTTTTTCCTCTAAAAAATGCAATGTATTTCTAGCCACAAAATTCTACTAAGTACCATTTTCAATGGATTTTCTTTGGTTTTACTTCACCTTTACTTCACTTCATCTGTGACACATATATAATAAGCACTGCACTAATAACTTGACTTTTCAGTGCTTTGTCCCTCCCAAAATAACCTGCAACAAAGAGCTTAAAGTATAGCGAATAAATGTCTCAACAACATAATTTATCTGGCAGAACTAGACCCCATGCAGAAGCAGTGCCACCTCCCAACAAGGGGATCTTCCCCCATCCACAGGGGGACTGTTAAAACAACTGGAATGTGAAAACCAAGGAGTGTGTCACAATCTACAGTGTGTCTTGCACACACACACACACAGAAGAAAACAATATTCCCATCAAAGATGTTAAAGTAAGATGGCCAAAGCTGATGAGGCAGCGTATCATAACTTCATTATATTTCTGCTATGTATTCTCAAAAAAGGGAAGGAAATACTAAAGATTTTTTTAAAAGCTACGCCATACCTGCTTGCAGCACCTGTTTCCACTCTACACAGAGAAATTCTTTCTGAGGAAGGTAACCAACAGAGAATGGCAATAAAATACTCACTAAGGAAAACAATCACCACATTCACCAGTTTGTAAAACCACCAATCACATCTGTTGTTTGCAGACACCAAAAGTTTATTGACAATTTTAATTCTGATTTAGAAAACAGCATTCAGTTATTGCATGGTACCTGGGTTTTGGTGTTTTTTTGCTTTTTGTTAGGTTGTTTGGGGTTTTTTTTTAAAGATCTACACAACTGCTAAGATCTTTCACCAACAGGGAATTACCTAAATTTTTTAATAAAAATGTCTGGAAAGACCATGAACTAGTGATATTAAATTTTATCAACAGGCTTCTCAGCTTAATTCTTACAGGCAAGAAACCAATACAACAATAAAAATGCTAATTGAGAAAGTTTTTGGAAATATGCTGCAGACAATACAACTACATGCACAGGAAATTAATTCCGTAGATGATGTGTAAAAGATGGGTTATAAAGTTAACGAGATATTACTTAAGGCAAGAGAAACAATTAGACTATTAACAGTGAAGATAAAGCAACATTTTGCCATCAAATATAATGAAACTAATTAAAAGTGAAATGAAAATTTAGATATGAATATGAAAATAAAATTGAACAAGATAAAAGGCCTAAGGAGTTCACAGGCTCAAAATCCAAACAAATCTGTCCAAAACCACAGCACCTATAAAGAACTTGAACAGTCTGTTAGTTTACCTTTTTTGCACATGCTAAAAATCTGAAAGATCCATCCTCCTTCGAGGCATGGATTGGTCTGCTATTTTTTAAGATTAGAAAGAGATTTTATGGACACCAGAAACAAAACTAAAAGGCATGAGTGTAATTGCAAACAGAGCGACTACTGAAAAAGCAGTAAGCTGTGCTATGCAGGTAATCATTCTGAAGAATCTGTAATGCTTAAAGGGAAGATTCTTCTCCAAGGAATGTTGCAGGCACATGCAATAATGGAGCAAGTGAAATCTACAGCTATTAGCTTGTATTGTTTCACAAAATAATTTTCTGACTCTACAGAAGCATGACAGATGCCAAGTCCAATTCTGCTTACACCACTAGTTTAACTCACATAACCTGATGAAACAACAGGGGATTTAGACTTATCAAGACATTTTATGCAATAAACAGTCTTTCTTACTCTGCCATCACCAGGTGGGACTGCATACAAACACTTCAGTCCCCTTGGTTCAGAAGGGCTTTTGAAGCAGAGAACTGAATGGTTTCAAGACTCTGGTTAACAATGCCAATGTTGCTCATGGCAGTCACTCACCATCTTTCATCACTCTGTCTCTGTTTTTTATTTTACTTTCCAAGTATTTCCTTGTTATTTCTTTACTTCTTGTTCACTTTCAGAACTCTGAGGAGCCTCTCATTACCCCTCTCCTCCCACTGTTTTCAAAGATCCCGCTACTAGCATCATTATTAGATGATGATGTTGTCCGAACCCTCTACTAATGGTTCATCCCTGTCAGTACTGACATCTTGTAATGTCTTGTTCATAGACGGCCTGCAACAATATCAGCCTAAAAGACCTACAAGTAAAATTTGAATTTTCAATGCTTTTTGTTGAATCCTCCCACTTTTGTGAAAAGTACACTTTATATTATCCTTACAAATCTCTCAGATTTACCAGGTGCCACAATTCCACAGGCAGGGACTGGCAGTTAAGGGTTTGCATGCCATATTTACTATGCACAGTGTTGACCACAGACATTTCACCTTCCCTTGGTGCTTCCCCTCGCTCTTTTTTCATAGTTTGTACTACAAATATCCTAGCTGTTGTCTTGGAACTAGTATGGGAATTCTTTTTAATAAGAACTAGTCTACATATTAGTTTCCCCTATCCTAGAGGCCTCATCTTTCAGGACATACTTCAATGCAAATACAGGTTTTATTTTTTTTTTTTTTTTACACTGCACTTCTAGACTTAATAATGCATTCCTCATGCTCAGAAAAATATGATGAGATAATATGGAATGTCTTTGGAAAATTTGGAAATAAGGAGAACAACAACAAGAAAAGTAATAACAGAGGATCCTAAAAGCAAAGTTCCCTAACTGTAGAACATGCAAGAAGTGCAAGAAGATAACAATACCCTCTCCTGTTATCTAGAAACATCCCTTGCTAATTTAGCCTTTGAAAAACTTGGGGCATTATCTGCATAACATCAAGCAAACCTGTAATCACAGAATCACAGAACGTGTAGGTTGGAAGAGACCTTCAAGATCATCGAGTCCAACCCAGCCCTAACACCTCAACTAAGTCATGGTATCAAGTGCCACATCCAGTTTCCTTTTAAACACATCCAGGGATGGTGACTCCATCACCTGCCTGGGCAGACAGTGCCAGTATTTAATCACTCTTTCAGTGAACTTTTTCTTATATCCAATCTATATTTCCCTGGGCACAGCTTAAGACTGTGTCCTCTCGTTCTGTCAGTTGTTGCCTGGAGATGGAGACCAACCCCCAGCTGACTACAACCACCCTTCAGGGAGCTGTAGAGAGTGATAAGGTCACCTCTGAGTCTCCTTTTCTCCAGGCTAAACAACCCCAGCTCCCTCCGTTGTTCTTCATATGACTTGTGTTCCAATCCCTTCACCAGCTTTGTTGCCCTTCTCTGGACACGTTCAAGCATCTCAACGCCCTTCCTAAACTGAGGGGCCAGAACTGGGCACAGCACTCAAGGTGTGGCCTAATGTTTTATAAAATATAATTGCTTAATAATGACTTGTTGAACAGTGCGTTCTCAAGAGAAAAGGAATAAGCATCTTCCCAGTAATTATATTTTTAATTCCAACTAGCCAGGCTATACACTTACTCTGTATTTACAATGACCACGTCTGCAAAGACTAATCTCAGCCCTCAGAAGTGCGACAGTTACCTTGCTAATCTGAATCACATAAAATCACATACAAATCACTACTAAACCGTAGTGGCAGAAGCACAATGTACAGAGGAATCTCCAGACCATCTGGTGCTACAAGCATTGACCATATTTGTTGAATCACATGCACTCTGAGAATTGCAAGGCATAGAACTCAGTTCCATGGACCTCCTGATCTCCAGAAAGTGAGACGCAGAAAGCAGGGAGTCAGTTGCTCAAATCTTAAAGTTTTCTAGTGACAAGCTGTGTATGTGAACACTTACCAAAATTTCTGTCCATCATTCAAATAGGGGCCAAAATGAGACCTTTTATGATTTCTCTTCTGATTTTGATTATATGAATGCTAGAATTAGAAAATTAAAGACTTGCCTCTCATCTCTCCAGTCCCAGGAAAGGACTGTCTCCAAGAAAATGCTGAATAGATATCTAGAAGGTACGATTTTCAACCAACTTAATTATATTTGTACAAAAAGCTGCATGGATACTCTTGTTTCTGCTCCCACTAATTTTACTTTTTTTTTAGTTCTTTTTCTTAGGGCCATATTTAAGGTGAATAGAGGAAGCTGCCTTCACATCACAAAATAGAGTCCATAAAGGGATTTGTAAACGTTTACTTATCCAGTGGGTCTTATGCTTTTTAATAAACTTTCTCATGTTAACAATATCAAACTGACACTTCTCTCCAAATTCCCCAAACAAATTTAAAAGCAAGGTGCACTCTTTCCTTGCCAGCACAATCAGATACTCTACTGACTGAGTGATGCCACTTCTAGACAACACCATTTTTATTCCTAGTATGCTCTTAAGGGATTCCCCAGAGAAACTTACTTATTTCTAGCAAACTACAGGAGCACATAGCTGGAATTTTAGAAATATTTCTTAAGAACCCACCCAGAGAGAAAAGATTTGAAAGACAGTACGCATTTCACGATGACCTGGCAACACCACAGTAACTCACTTACCAAGAAGGTGAATACAGATGTGCATAATAGGTGCACCCTAGGGTATCTAAGCAGGAAAGATCCTTTTACATACAATCATGGTTGAAAACAGACATACATTTCATACTTCTAAAAGGATTTGATAAAATCATAGCTATAGAATAAAAAAATAGGTTAGACAAGGCAGTGGAGGGATTATCAAGTTTCCAACAAATGAAACAGAGCTTTGTGATTTAGTTAAATCCTATGGACCACTGGGAGGTAAAATAATGACCATTTTCATTGAATGCTTTAGTTAAGTTATATGTGGACACATCAGCTAAGCAAGCACTGAAGTGGCAATGTCTACTTTCAAGTTCTTTGACTTTGTTTTCAAGAAAAATCAAATGCCATCTATCACATGGGACAGAGTTAGACTGAAAGGTGACATTAAGCAGGCTGTATGCTCACTGGACCCCATTCACAATCTCAAAAGAAGCCGGATGCATTTGGTAAAAAACGATTGACATTTATGTTTTTCTCAGTAGGCCTAATTAGGTCTGACATACATCCATTCACACTCAAATAGGCAGAGAAACCTTCAAGGTTATTTTCCAATTATTTCTACCTACAGTGCCTCATTCTGAAAGGACTGGGAATCTGAACCTTCAAAGGAGGCTACAGGTGCTGTTCCTGCATCCTCTCTCAGCAACTGAATGCTTAATAAGAAAAGTACTCATTATTTAAAACTCGTGACTTTCAAAAAAAGATTTCTAATCTCAGCATCTTTGATCCCATTTTTACTTCTGATTGACAGAATTTTTCATCACACAAATGGTATAAGTACTGTTCTAATATTGTAAAAGCATTTTAAATGCCCAAAAAGTCAGGTCTGTTCATAACACTATTATTAATGTAGTAACATAAATATCCATTTAAACAGCATAAAAGGTGCTAAAGGATGGTAAAATAAATTTTCACACATGAAAGAATCAGATAAAACAGCTTCCCCTAAAAGGTTATGAAATATTAAAGTTAAGATAAAGGTCACTTGAAAAGACACATCACATTTAGCACTTGTCATGGGCTGATGGTAGAATCCCCAAACCGAATTAATCTCTTCTCTTTGCTTTTCTTAAAAAAGCAGAGCTTGCTCTAGGTTTGTATAAATGTTGCTATGAAATGTCAGAGGCCCATGAGGAGTCAGCTGCATTTCTACAATGGTCAGATTATCTCTGAAATGACCGAATTCTTAATTTAGTTCCTAAATACCATAATATTCTGAATGATCTTTCCTAAAAATACCTTTTCATGTGATTTTATCACAGATTTTGTAATCTGCTGTATCATGAACTGAAAACAGTAGTCAAATCAACAATGTGATTAATAGATCACAGAAAAACAAGCAAAAAAATCCTTTTGGTAGGACCTACATATTTTTTTACACCACATCTGTTCAATTGTATTTGCTTTGTTTCTGATGATGGCATTCAAACTGCCAGAAGCAGAGCCTATAATCTAAGAAATAGCAATGACATCCTTTTTGCAAGGATTCAAGGAATGTTCTTTAGGTTCTAAGCAAACAGTATTATCTTTAAACCCAGAAGTGATATGAACATTAAAAGAAAGAAAATAAAGTGCCCTTACTATTGGCTAAACTTCAGAACTTTTAAACCTAGTATTTCAGAAAGTATAATTGCCTGCAATTTGTTGATGAGGAACTAAGGCAAAACAAGGTTAAAAGCTTTCCCAATATTATGCAGCATAGGACTCTGGAAAGAAACCTATGTACGTTCAGGTTCGTGATAACTGGAAATGAAAAAAATGACAAAAAGCAACTGTTGGTGCAGCACAAAAAAGCCTTTTCCAGGGACAATTGCATAAAAGTGGAATAACCAGCAATATTAATGTTTAAGGCAAAAAATAAATTTCACAGCTATGAAGAAAAAAGTGACAACTTTGTACTTAATAGCTAAGAAACAATGAACTCAAATGAACATCTGTAGTGTCAGAATCAACCCTCCCTAACACATACAAAATGTTGTAAAGCACTAGGATGTCAAAAGCTAAAATGAATTATCAGGTTTATAGAACAACAGACAGTGTTTTAGCTATCTTTTGAATTTCTATATACATGTAATGATCTGCAAAATATCTCTTTAGTACCTATGCTATTTTAGCTGCCTTTTTTTTTTTTTTTTTTTTTTTTTGACTGTCAATGCTGTATAAGCTGTACCTCTGCACAGGCTCTGGGTACCTCCATATTGAGTAGACTCCATGAAGTGCCAGGCTCAGAGACAGGGAGGCTGCTCTCTGCAAGATGAAACTTTAAAGTGTTCAAGGCAGGAAGAGCATTTTGTCATCTACCTCCTCTACCACAGATGTCCTGTGAGGACTTGAGGGTGTGAAAAAATAGAGCAATAATACACTTAAAGTTTACCCTTCTAGTTAAAAGTTCTCTCTTCTAAACTTCAGAAGTATTAGGTGCATATAGATGCTTTCTTGATAGAGACTTTTCTGTATTACATTCTGAGAAGCTTACTGTGCCTGCCCCTGTAACATACCCTAGGTATCTCATACTGTTCCCCATCATCTATTTCTGGAATTCCAATATCATCATTTTAGGATTTGGAGGCAATGTGAGCACATATCAATACTTAAACACATTCCATTCACATTTCACTCTCACAAGAGATTGGCTATTTGCTTCTAACATCTAAGGAAGCCCACAGCATGAATGACAAGATGTCAGGAATAATCAGGAAAACTAGCTTTATGCCCCTAAAGAGTAAAACGTCAGGCAGAGTGTTGTCTTTTCTTAATAAAAAGAATGGCTTTTGCCACCTATCAAGTAAATCCAAATCATCATATCATTAGAGATGACTTGTATTTATTCTTGCATCTTGCTTCATTTCTTCCCTCAGTTTTATGACATTACCTTCTGTGCATCTACGACACGGCCTCCTATGAGAGCACAGCAGAAAAACCAGCACTACTACTACCCCTATTTCCTTCCCTAGGGAAATCAACCATAGCTTTTGCTACTCCAGATTATCCAGCAGCTTAGGATACAACAGTCCAGGAAATTGTCTTCCCCAACCTCCTGCTCTCCCCTTGTGATCTCTAAGCATTTAATTTCTATGAAGCACTTGTTATGAATTACCAAGCACTGTCATTTCACACACCTATCCAGGGCTACCAAAACAAATTAAAGACAGAGGGTTAAGCACAAATCACAATGTGAGCAAAGCACACATCTCTTGATGTGAAGTATCAATGAAAACATTTCAGTACTGCTGCAGGTTAGTAGCTCAAACTTTCTGTATTAGCAACTAAAAATCGCAACAAAAAAAAATTCCACCAAAACCCCTAGCTGTACAGTAAGAATATAGCTTGTTTCAAAGCCCCAGTTTGTGTGCCAAGAATGTGTTGTGGAGCCAGTGGTTTGTTGCACACCACCCCTCAAATGCTGACATGTTTTGACAATGCTGCCACCAATTCTGATTTTTAAAACTGAAGAGAGAGTAGATGTTCACCTCAGCCATCTGCCAATGCAGCAGATGAACATGATGTAGACATTCCATAACTGATGTACCTCAACTCAACAGAAATCCTGTGATTTGAGACACACTTTCTCACTGGAGATAATGACTATAGAAATTACAGTGACAGCAGAATTTTTCTCTAGAGTGATATGCATGAAAACTAAATGTATTAACTCTTTCACTTTAAAGGGGATTAAACTATAGAAAAACTCTTTGCCGATGCAGTCTCTTGATGATTTTTACCCTCAGAAACACATAACTGGAGCTTTTGAAAAAAAAATTAGGAGCTATTATCTGAAAGAAGCTTTCTTTTTGAAAATTTATAGTCCCTTCTGGACATCAAGAGAAAGCATATTCCTAGAAAATAACATCACAGTCATAGAAGACACTTGTGTTTCTCATCAATATGAAAGCCCATCTGTAAATATGAGAATACAAGAATTTGTAAATGTTCTGTGTTTTTTTCAAGGTAAATCTCTCTGAAACCTCTACAAATTCAAGTGCCAATTATCAGCAGTATGGAAACAGATAAATGAAATCAGAGAGGCAGATCTCACCATCTGGAAAACTCACAGCAATTGCTACACACAGTTTTCACTCCTTATTTCAGAACTTACGGAGCTTCACTCCTCATACCTCTTTTCACATATTTGTGAACTTTTGACATCAGCTGTGATTTAGCTAAAAAAAAATATTGTTACTGTACTGCAGAAGAAAGCATCATTAATTTACAGTATGAAAACTACAGACCACAAGAACAAATCCTAGTGGTCTGAATAGCCCAGATGAAGCCAGTCTGATTACCTGAGTGAGAATGTGTGCAGAAATGGCCTGTCCTCCCTCCAGAGACCAATATGCACACAGGAAACTACTTCTGCCTCTACAGATATGATTCTTAAATTCCCATCTCAATCTTCTACAGCTCTGAACATTGAAGTTTTGTACATTTGGTCTATTCTTCTGCCCCTATGTAGAATCAATTCTCTGATCCGATTCCACTTCATTCTTCTTCATGTACCCCTGAAAAAGAAAAGGCTCCTAGCAACAGGGAGTACATCTTCTCAAATAATGTATTCTGGTGCTTCCTCCGGCTACTTACATGTTTTTCCCCAAATATGTAACTCAAGCTATAGTTGAAATTCATTTCTTACCCAACTGCAACATAATTGGTGCATATTTCACCCGTCTGTTATATATGCTCTTGGGGAGACTATGAATAGGACAATTCTGTACAGATACACTCTGAGCTGTAAAGGTTCTTGCACTGAATAGAACAGCAGGATCTCTTTCCTAAATTCTCCCCTTTTCATGGCTCCTTCTCTCAAGAAAAGTAACAAAATTTCTTCTACCTAGTATCTGTATCATAAGATGTGCATCTTCCATATGTATATGCTCCTTGGGGAAAAGAAGAAAAGCAAAGACTAAACAGATTACAAAACTAGAAGTTTATAAACTCTCACAAAATATTACTCTCTCTTCCTGTGTATTAACTTTAGATTTCCTCTTTACTGTTCTAATTTACATTATATGTGCTGTATAACTACACTGGTTTAGAGTTCAGCCCCTTTGTTAATATTCTGAGGCCTTACATTTATTCAGTTCCAACTCCGCTCTCAAAGGAAACTGGCTATTTATTTCAGCAAATGTATTCAAGAAATGTAAATCTGGACAAGAAACAGAATAGTTGTGCATAACGTTATATAAGTTTAGCATAACTATTCATTTCATTGTCTAAATACAAGCTTTTTTTTTTTTCCCTCCTTGTGGGATTCACAGTTATAATACTTATAGATAAATAAGAATAGATTCTATGGAAATAATTTCAAAGCTTTTGATAGCTCACAGTAACCAACAGTAAATTCAGCACAGTGTGTAGTAAAATCTTACTGCAGTAACTTCTTTTTGCTACCTAGGCACAATAACAAAATACTATAGAGTTTTTGTTTTGGTTTGGTTTTTTTCAATTTTAAGAACACATCTTACTCAAGACATAAGGAAGACATACCACCCTCTAAATTCCTGAATCACATCGCAAGAGCTCTGAAATCTGCTCCTTTTCCCAACACCTCCTTTGTTTCACATGACTAGCCACTTAATACTCCATGCTGAAGGATACACCCATCCCCAGATATACCCATTCCTTTCTTTCCTCACAAGTCTGTCCATTCTGCTTAAAGAGAAAGGAAAAGAAGTCTCTCCTTGGGCAGGCCAAGTGTTTCAAATTTATAGACTAAGAGGCCAGAAAGGATCAGTGTGACAATCTAGTTTAGCCTTTTGTATAAAGGATCGCATGAAACTCATCCTTGTTTCGAGCTGCAACTGACTTAGGCAGATTCTACATCAGTGTTTCTCTAGGTAGAGTATTCAAATGGTTGGTTATTTATTCCCTTGTTAAAGATCAGTAGGATCTGATTCAGGTAGGAATTTGTTCGGCTCATACATCCAACCTCTGCCTCTTATAAATACCTTTGTCTGCCTGACAAAATACAGCTACTGCAATACCCCTGCAGATAACAGATTACACTGTGTGTTACCTAAAGAGCATTCCTCCTTAAATGCACCCCTGGAACAGCTCTAACACCACCTCACTGGAGCTGGCTGACACAAAGCTTTTGGCAACAAGTCTGCTATCCAACATCTGTTGCGACCCCCTTGGAAGCATCCCTCTCCCACACCATATGGCCATCGCCACCAAGCGGCACCACAAGGCCACAACCCAGCTCTCATCACTGCCTGTCCTCTCTGGGGACTCCAGACACTGCTGGATAATTTCACACACTCTTCACACTTCATCAGCACGGAAGACAGCCCGCTGCAGTGAAAGGAGACACGTCGAGCACATCCATGTTGCAACACACACTGTCCATGTTGCTGTCAGAAAACTCTTCTCATGGAGTACACGTTAAAGGAAGGGATTTTTTTTTTGTCTAGCCCTGCAGTTGTTCCTCCCAAGTGGCAACTGCTTTCTGTGTAATTGGGCACACACTTGGTGAGATGAATAAGTCTCACCAAAGAAATTGTGGTTGTCTGATGTTTCATGCTGTTCAGTATTCTATGTTGTTGTGTTCCAAGTTGTCAGCCCAGTGTTCCATGTTAACAGTTAAGTGTTCCCTGTATCCCCCTGTTCTAATTCCATTTCTGTCAGGTCACGGTCGAGCCCTGCTGCTCCCCAAAATGGGGACTGCAGGTATACGCAAATCAGCCGCCGACAGAACACCATCCTGACAGAAAAACGCCGACACGCGACGAGCCGAAGCTTGAAATTAAGAACCAGAAAGGACGTATTACAGTCATGAGAGAGGGGCATCATTCTGCAGCTTCGCCCTTCTCGCCATGACCAGCATGAGACTGGCCCAGAGTGACACCCCTGGACTTTCAAGCCAACTGTGACTCCAGGTATTCCCATGAGGACGGAAATCTTGGATCAGCCTGCATTGCACTCCAGCGGGAAGAGTTGCACACCTCCTCCTCCTCCGAGTCGCTTCAGGGAGCAGCGGCAGCATGCGTGCAACCCATCAGGCCCCCACCCTACACTGATTTTAATAAAGGCTTAAAAAGGAGGAAAATCTCCTGCCCTGTTTTTATCACTTGCAGCTTTGTCAACACAAGTATGGCAGCTGTGGGTGCGAGGAGAACAAATAAAAGACAAACATGGTCACAGAAACATAGCAAAAGCATTACACAGCAAATCAAACTTCCTACTGACTTAAAGAGCTTTGTTGGCACAAAAATTTTACTTATTTTATGACAGGATAGCAGACCAAGAGAAAGTAAGAAATTCTTCCACAGGGTCAAGTGACAAAAACTATGGATCAGATAAATAAGCAGCAGCATTTCTACTGACCAGTACATAAGAACAGTAGTGTAAACAGAGGCACAAGGAACCAAAAGATTGAGTTTCCAAGGAAAAATCCTACCAACACACCAGTTCAAGGAAGAACATCTGGTAGCAGTGATTTTATTTCCCACAGCTACAAAATGACCATTTAAATCCTCTGTTCATAGTTACCAAAGTCATTAGAAAGGCTCAAAGCCCATGCATACAGTACGAAATGTCACTCCCACAGTGGATTCTGTGCAAAGAAAGCAAAGCTAATATGAAAGCACTCTTGATAACAGCAGGAACACGTCAGCACCTCAGGAAGACAGAACTGAAGATAACACCAATCTACAGTGGAAGTTATTTCACAGAATCAATAGAAGGGTTGAGGATGGAAGGACTTCAAAGATCACCTAGCTCCAAGCCCCCTGAAATGGGCAGGGACAGATTCCATAGACCAGGTTACTCAGAGCCTCATCCAACCTAGCCATGAACACTTCCAGGGCTGGGAAATCCACAACTTCTCTGGGCATCTTATTCCAGCGCCTCACCACTGTCACAGTCAAGAGTTTCCTCCTCAAGCCGCATCTAAACTCACCCTATTTCACTTTAAACTCATTCTCCCTTGTCCTATTACACGTCCTTCGAAAAAGTCCCTCACCAGCTCTCTTGTAGGGCCCCCCTGAAGTACTGGAAGGCTTAGAGGTTTCTCTGAGATCCTTCTCTGCTCCAGGCTGAACAACCCCATCTCTCTCAGCCTGTTTCCATAGGAGAGGTGTTCCAGCCCCTTGATCATCTTTGCAGCCCTCCAGCAGATCCATGTCCTTAGTCTGGGGTCACCAGAGCTGGACATTGTACTCAAGAGGGGTCTCATGACAGTAGAGTCATTAGGTCAGTTTGAGGCAAAGTCTTGTGGCCGTACCTTTCAAGAACACTGCTGAGCAAAGTCCAGAGCGCCAAACATTAACTTTAAAACTTTCCTCAGTATTGTCCCCTCTTCTTCTTTCTTTCTGTGTTTTTTTTTTTTTAAGCAGAAATCAAGCTCTTTAGGAAATTTGAAAAGCTAATTTTCTGTTTGTAGCAGGAAATGGCAATATGGAGACAAACACTTCCCTATCGGAGCTTAATCACCTCCATCGTGCCCACGTTGACTAATTATGAAATTAGATGATCACACATTGCCCATGAGCTATTTTTGTTGCATCTGCAGCAGCTAAGACACTGCACCACTTCTTCCAGCAGTCCAAGTGTCGAAGCAGCAGATATTTAGCTGCTTGACTCTCAAGATGCCCTTTAAAATGTTTTGTCTTTTGAATTCTCAGTATGGCAAAACACTGCTTAGATGCTTATTAAACATATCTGTAAACTGAACAAGGAAACGGCTCTATATGAGGATGCAGGCTATACTCACAAGGCTGTGCTTTACCCTCTACAGCTTACAGAACACTAATTCCCAGAAATGAAAGTGTTGCCTGACTCAAAGTATCTGCATTAGAGGCTGTCGGTTACACTTAAAGCAGACAGAGATCTTGATGCCTTATAAGCATTACTGATACACAGGTTAAACTCCCTGGTATAAACCTCACTTCAGCCTCCAGGATTTTCCCATACATAACTCTCATCAAGAGTGCAAAGTCTCAAAATGGAGCATTATGCTATTGACACATGTCAATCCCACGAATGCTTTGAATGACTTGTGATTTAAGTGACATCATCCACTGAACAACTGCCCAGGTGTAGTTTCACACCAAGAGCCTTTTAACTCATCCTGAAAAACTAGACCTTTAGCCTTAGCCCTGCTCTAAGGGTCAGTGCTTCTCTTGCCACACTTAAATTAGCTGTAAGTATAAAAGTAAATAAATCTCACACAAGGATTTCATTCACATACCAGTGCCCTTCTGTGACAAAAGCTGAATCACAGAATTGTTAAGGCTGGAATGGATCTCTGGAGATAATTTAGGCCAACCCTCTTGCCAAGGGAAGGTCACCTAGCGCAGATTACACAGGAAGTCATCCAGGTGTATTTTGAATGCCTCCAGAGGGGAGACTCCATAACCTCTTTGGGCAGCCTGTTCCAGTTTTCTGCCACCCTCAAAGTAAAGAAGTTATTTCTTATGTTGAGCTGATACTATTTGTGCTTTAGTTTATGGCCATTGCTCCTCGTTCTGTAGCTGAGGGCCACTGAAAAGAGTCTGGCCTCATTCTCCTGGCACTTGCCTTTGAGATATTTATATGCATTAATAAGATCCCCTCTTAGTTTCTTCTCCAACTGAAACAGGCCCAGCTCTCACAGTCTCTCCTCCTAAGAAACATTCCAGACCCCTGATCATCTTTCACTGGACAAGCAGTTCCATGTTTTTCCTGTACTGTGGATCCCAGAACAGGACATAGCACTCCAGATGTGGCATCACTGGGGCTGAGTACAGGGACAGGATCAGCTCCCTTGACGTGCTGGGCATATCCTTCCTATGCACCCCACAATATCATTGGCTTTCCTGGACACAAGGGCACTGCTGGCTCATGGTCAACCTGTCAGTCACCAAGACTCCCAGGTCCTTCTCAGCAAAGCTGCTCTCCAGTAGGTCAGTTCCCAACCCGTACTGGTGACTGAGTTCTCTTCTTTCATTTATCCTTATACAGAATGCATAACTGTGAATTGTGTCTGTGGGGAAAAAAGAGGAAAAAGAAAAAGAAGAAAGAATGTCTTTCCTGACACACTTTGCTGTGTCTGCACCAAGAAAGTCCACAGACACCCTTACTGACACTGTCATTGAAGTCAAAGCTTTTCTAGTCTAGTCCCCAGTGCTTTGTAACATCAACATATTTTCCTTCTGCAGTACAGCCAACCTCCTTCTGTCAGACACATAGACAATTTTTACCACCAAAGACACTGAACATTTTGGCCAAAAAACTGTACATATAAATAACTTCTTAACTACTCACTTATTGCTATGTTGTCCAGTGTAAGTGTTGACCAGATAATTCAGGGTAAAGGATAGACCAGAAAAAAGAGCTACAGTAAGAGAAAACAAGAAATAAAACAAACAGAACCCACCCCACCAGTCACAAGTAGAGAATAAATAGATAAGTTTTGAGGGTACAGGTTCTGCTCCTGCTGAAGTCACTGGTCAGCTTCCTATTTATTCCAAGTGGCCTGATAAACACATGCATCCCTCCAGTTTCTGTCCTGCCACAGAGGAAGTCTGGCAGACAATCCATCAACATAAGAATCAGCATCACCACTGTGAAAATTCAACTGCCATTCAAAATAAAATTCAAAGCTAGGAAATTACAGGAAAAGCCTTCCAGCAGCTTCAACTGCTATTGGATATACAGCAATAGATTTAATTTAAAACAATCCAAAAGCTACTAAGTGTGCTCTCTATGTAGAATTTAACTAACAGAACATTCCTGTAAAACTTTAAATTCTCAATTCTCTTTTTAATTTTGCAAAGGCAGTACTACACAAACACTGTTAATCATATTCCTCATGTTTAAGGTCAGAGCTGAATGGAACGGAGAACTTGTTTCCATAAACTCATGTCTAATTCACCACAGCTATATTTTACAGAAAAATGTAAGGCAAAAATCTGAAGAACTGGTTATATTTCAGCTATACTCTGGTCAAAGGGACAACTGATAGTCAGTTTTTTTCCATCTTGAAATTATTTGGCTATAGATCAGATTAATTAACCTTGCTGGACACATTGCAAATCCCCCTCTCTGTGCAGAAATCAGAGATAGGAAATGTTCTACACTGTACCAAAAAGCAGTTGTATACATCTGAGTTCTCTCCTGTTGATTTACTACATTTCATACTGGATAAGATCTACTACTGAGTTGCTGGGATTTCTATTTGTTTGTGGGTTGGTTCTGCAGTTTGTTGGTTTATTTGATAATCTGGCATTTATCTTTTGTTTTATTGGAGGGCAGAGGGAGAGAAGCCTCTCCCCTCCTTTTATCCACATTTTTCAACAACGGTACTTTGAGACTGGCATGGTTATTTTTATGTCACACAGGAAAAAAAAAAAAACAACAACAACAAAACCACCAAAACCCGGTGCATTTCTAACTAATTTTCCTGGACAAAGTTAACAGTATGGTTCTTAAAGGTTCTAACCCCTACCCCTGAGCTTACATCCAAACCTAAAACTCATTAGAAGTGAAAGCTGATGAGAACTGACTAGTGAAAGGCAGCTGCTAACCCTCTAACTTGTTTTCAGGTGACTTCTTCACTTGGGGATTTTTTAGTTTGATTTTTTTAAGACATTCATTTTAGGTTTCACTCTTGATGCTGCTATTTTCTACAGAGATTAAGCTTTGATTAATATCTCAGGATATCCAAACCTAAAGCAAATCCACAAGAATGCCTGGGATTTGTTATTTTGGATCTTGAAAAATCTGAAATCTACCTGTGTTATGTTCTCTTCTGTGTAAATAAAGTACTTCATTTCTATGCTTCATATTTAATTTCTTCATAAATCAGACTTAGATGAGCTTTTTAAACAGGAATAAAAAACCCCCCCAAAAACTAAAAACAAAGTGTCTTCTGTTTTCCACTTCCAGAAAGCAAAACTTAGCTTTTAATGTATACACACAGATTTGAGATAGAGCATAATGCTAAAGGTGCTGTGAAACTGCTATAGTGTTTTAAGGGCAGATCAGAGACATGCAAGTGAATACAACAGAGGAGAAACAAAAGTTTAAAGTCCACTACTCTCCTTGACCTCCTGTAGCTTCTTAAGATTAATATTTTGCTCTTTAAGCCCTAACAAGTTAAAATGGTTTTCAGTAGTCTGGCACACGTTTAATTGGATACAAGCAACGTGAACATTTGATGACTGAAACAAGTGTATTTCCCACCTCCTTATCTCCTTTAATCACAGGAGAAAAAAAGAAAAAAAAAAAAAAAAAAGACTACAGGAGATCAGCTAGTGTATTTTCTAGCTTTAAGCCTCAGCTGATGGAAAGACCTTCCAAAAGGAATTTAATTTATCCAGGTGCTTTATTATCTGGGCAAGCAGTAATGAATGTGAATATTTGTCTCAGAAATTCCAGTAACATCATTACTGCTCTTATACTTGATGGGTCTTAAAAGATTTTTTTTTTTGTTAGTTTGGGGTTCTTTTTGTTAGGCTGCTTATTTGTGGGGTTTTTTTGAGGTGGATTTTGTTTTAGTTTTTGGTTTGTTCTTTTGGGGTTTTTTTTGTTTGTTTGTTTGTTTGTTTTGGTTTTTTGTTTGTTTGTTTGGGTTTTTTTGTGGTTTTTTGGTGTTGTTGGTTTTTTTTTCGTGTTTTTTGAGATGACCTCAGATCCCTTTGCCATCATATTCCCACTCAGAAGAGAGCTATGCCCTGTCTGTGACTGCAAGGAATGAAACTACCAGTGCACTGACACAGCACAACATGATATCCAACATCCACAGCAACTGAAATCAACACCTTTCAAAAGGTGGCCCTGTGTGTTTGTGCACAAAACCAAGTAAAATAAGTAAATGTCAATTCATTTTCCTCTTAGCTCCAATAGTTAAAAGTGCCTTGTTAAAGCTGCCTAGTTAGCCCATTCCTGCATAGACAGCATTAAAACACACCTGCATAGAAAGGATGAAATACATATATATATATATATATACATATATATATATATAAAGAACTCCAAAAGCTTTCCATGAGTGAAAGCACAGATCTAAAAGACAGAATACAAGCAGGTCAGCAACATTCACAAAAAAAAAAAAAAAAAAAAAAAAAAGCATTTTGAAAGTATTTCAGTTAAAAAGACAGAAAAATGTAATAGCCATATGGAAGTGTTTCCTAATTTTATTAAAGAATGCCAGTAGTAGTCTTAAAAGAACTGACACCCTGCTAACACTTTTTCAGTTTAGGTGAATTCAGTAACAGCTTTTGAATGACCTAATTCACTTGAAAATTTCAGTAGTCTGACCCAGCAGCTGTGGCACAAATCCTGCAAAATTGCAGAGCTATCCAATAGTTTAGGACTCCACACCTTTTCCATACACCTTTAATACTCAGGAACTAAGAGACCAATCAGGTTGACTTTCTAACTCCACGACTGTCTGTGCTTCTATCACAGAGTTTTGTGAATTAGATCACAAGATGATGCATCACAGATACCATGCAGAGCTCTAGTAAAGGGACATTTAAACAGTCATTGGCACGTGTACCAGGCCGGAGGTCATTCGCTGAATGGCAAACATGTCACTGTTCCACAAAATACCTTTGAATCTTTAGCGTCAGATAAAAGGGAACATTAAGGAAGAAGTTCAAGCCTCAGGCATTTAAAAGGAATATGGTGATAAAATCCTTTCAGAGACAACTCATTCACAGCCAGTAACATTTCCAGGAGAAGACAGAGTAAGGCAACAGACAATCAAGCTTGCAGAATGATGGAAGAGCATTCAGAGCATATTGTTCCTTCCTCTTGTTCTCTTTGCTCTAAATTCAATGCAGAATTTTATTGTCCCTTTGCACAAAGCGATAACTATATATTTTCTCCATAATTCTGAAGCAGTCTTTGTCCTGTGTGTTGTGGATCTGTCTCTCATGGCATATAGATGACCTTGCTTCAGTGAGATAAAGACAGCACACCTACTTCTGAGCAAAGCAAATCTTAAACACCAGTTTTGAACACAGCATAGTTCAGAAGTGCATTTGACTTGGGGCATGGAGAAGTGGGGACAGGGAAACCAACTCTCCCCAGCAGCACAGGCTCCCTGTCACTCAGAGCAAGCTCAGCTCCAACATACCCTCAGCAAGGCAGAGAACAGAGGGATAAATAAGATCTGCTGCTTCTTTGCAGCCCTTCCACCTCTGTAAGGCAAGACACTCATATTGGGAGCTGCTAGATAATAAACTAAGGAGGATATCCTCCTTCTGCATCACTCCACTTGATATAACCAATACTGAGCTGCACTTAAGGAACTGTGCAAGGCAAGGAACCTTTAATCACATCTGGAGATGAGGGAGAATCCAGGCCATGCTACAGCAGGCAATGTAAAACGTTCCCTGGGAGAAAACACAGCCTAGCAAACTGGCACTCTGCCCTACTCAAAATCTCAAGTGGTATTCAGGGGCAACCTTATTAGAGGATGCTACAGTACTTCCACTCTTAAGCAGTCATAAGCACAGCACACTCAGCTCCCAAAGTTCATGGTATTAAAATAATAAATTAGAAACACTTGTCTCTCTGCAGAAGTGCCTGCAGCACAGTCTGGGACAAGCAGCAGGAGGCAATGACAGTGCAAGAAAAGGGTATAAACAGCAGGAGGGAAATGTCGAGTGTATCAAAGGATGTTCCAGAATAAACAAAGCTACTCTTGTCACGAATTCACAGGCTGCAGTGTGACATCATTATGAGCTTTCTACAAGAGCCTTGCCTGTGAAGCTTCTGCCTGACCCTTTCACACAGTGTACAGGACTCCATGGTGGAGCCTTCTGCGAGCCTTTTTAAAGGTTTCATTCCATGAGGAAATGAAAATGTATTTGTTTCAGTGTGCAAAACATAAATTTAGACTCAATCCCACTTTAAATTCTATCTTGTTACCTATTCTGAACTATATTAAGCAAATCAACCTAGTTCCAAAGTTCACAGCATGGTGCTCTGACTGTAGCCTGGTGATTTTCAACTGTGCTCCAGCTGTTTGACTCAATAATGTTCAAAGTCCTTGAGCATACTAGTTAGCACAGCAGTTCTCAAATATCTAGTACTTGAACATCAATCAGGTGAGACAGAAAGAGATGTACAATCTAAGAACTCACTCTAACTACACTAACTAAAATTACCAAGGCTTACATGGCCCTGAAATTCCAATTCAGGTATCTAATATTATAATGTTCTAAAACCTGGGAGCCTTTTACTCTATCCTGTATCAATAAAAGTGTAATTTCTGAACAACTCCAAAAAGAGAAACAAAGTGATTAATAATTTTCAGACATAGCTGATGAATCTTTCACAGTGTCCCCACCATAAGCACAGTCACACTGCTATACATCATATTATTTCTAGGATTGAAGGAAGGGGACAATGTTCATAGTGCTTCAATGGCCTCAAAAGGGTTTATTTTGTAAGCTCATGTTTAGCTTCTTAGAAGTGCCATGCTCTTCATTGATTAGTTTTATAGTATTCAGACACTTAAATACCTATCTCAACAAAGCAAACAGATGGAGGAACTACTGGTAGGTACTTTCTCCAGAAGAAATTGGCGGGTTCATTTCACCTATCCAATTCTGAAAACCTTATTTCTGAGTTCCCCAAGCGGGATACCAGAGCTTGAACAGTGGAATTGCCAAATAAATCTGCTCAGCCTTGAATACTTTGAGCAGGCTAATTCAGTTGGTAATGCTGGTAATGAATGTCTGTAATGATGACAGGGATCCTGATGAAGTACCACTGTGCATTTTATAGGCACAGCCTGTATAACCAACTAATTTGTAGGCAAGTAGCAGACTTTCCCTTCAGAGAATCAGGCTTCTTTACATCCAGCTGGAGCCTTCGGTATGAGATGGCTGTGGGTCACAAGAAAACTGAACAAGTATCTTCAATCTTCGAATCCAACCAGACAAACAAAGAAAAAGACAGGCAACTCCTGGAAACTGAACACATTTGGTAGCTCTAGCATCATCATACAATGTCTAACAAAGGCAATGTGTATCTTATAATACAAGCAGTAATGCTGGTACTTCCACAGGGATAAATTCATAGAATAATAAAAAGTTAAGGGGTTGGAATGGACTTTAAAGACTATCTAGTTCCAATCTTCCCTGCCATGGATAGGGATACCACCCACTAAGCATGCTCAAGGCCTTATCCAACCTGGCCTTGAGCAGTGTCAGGGATGGGGCATCCACAGCCTCTCTGGGCAACCTATTCCAGTGTCTTACCACCCTTACAGGTAAGAATTTCTTCCCAATAGCTATAACCTAAACTGTCCCTCTTTGAACTTGAGTGCATTACTCCTTGTCCTATCACTATAGCTCCAGATGGAGAATCCCTCTCTGGCTTTCCTGTAGGCCTCCTTCAGATACTGGGCACTTGCTATGAGGTCTCCACACAACATCACAGCAACCTCTTCTCCAGCCTGAACAGCCCAGTTTTCTCAGCCTGTCCCCCCAGGGCAGGTGCTGCAGTCCTCTTATCAACTTCTTAAGGCAGCTTTTTGTTTGGCCTTATTACATACTCAGTAATCACTTATTATATACAAGAGGACATCCCATCAAAGGGCACCCATTGAAATCTCACCTACATGCTCATTCCCTCTTTCCACCCGAAACAAGAGTGTGTCTCAAAGTCCACATACACAGTGTCAAATACACATTTCTGGCAGGAATACGTTGAGTGCAGCTTTATCTGTTAATAATTTTGATGCTATCCTGAAGAAGTATTTAAGAATCAGAGCAAAGCATGACTTAAAAAATGTATCATTGTGGAATGAATTTAAACATGCTCCTAAACTGCTACTGTAAAGAAGTACTGAATTGTTAAAAGTGTGCATTCTGTTAAACTCTGGCCTAACTACAGACCTTACTAGTAAATAAATAACATTTACCTCAATGCAGCAGCTGGTGGATGTGCCAGAACAGAGCAGAAAAGAGTAGTGTCAGTTAGAATTCAGCTGCTATGCCAAAATGACTTTTATGCAGCTTTAAAGCCACGTTACAGAAAGATAAAAATATTTACTGTTTATAATGGTATCATTGAACAACAAATTGGACCCTACTGAATTAGAGACTGTAAACACAGAGTGAAGAAGAGATGCCTATTCCAAACTGTGAACAAGCCACTTGGATGAGTCTGTGCTTATCACAGGTGCTCCATCCTTTACACACATAATACGGTTAATGATGTATATCAATAAAGCTCACCTCTCAAAAATAACACCAAAACCACAATACGGTTGGGTACCTTGGGAAAACCAAAGAAAACCCTGAATACAAACCTCAAAGCTTTGCTGTGCAGAACTGAAGGGCACGGCAGGGTGGCTCTACGGCAAAGCACAGGGGCAGGAGGCGGGGAGCCAAAGGCACACGGGGGATGGATGCCAAGCCGGGGACCCCCTCGCCCCAGGGAGCAGCCAGGGAACAGGGGACCGACAGGCGCCGGTCAAGCCGAGAAAGCGGTGGAAGCGAACGGGAAGTACCGACTGAACCTGAAGGGGTCGGGGTTTAAACGCCAATTCGGAACTCCGGAGGGAGTTAACACGGCACCATAGCGCTGCATTGAGCCCAAATTCAGCCCGAGCGGGGCACACACAGAGCCTAAGCAAGGCAGACACAGCCCAAGCGGGGCGGACAGAGAGCCCGAGCGGGGCAGACATAGAGCCTGAGCGGTGTTTCCGCGCTGGGCTCGGCGGGGCCAGCACGGGGGGCCGGGCGGTACCGTACCGGCGGGCAGGAGGCATTCCAGCGGCGTGAACGCGCGCTCCATGGCCCCGCGGGACGGGCAGGCACACGCCAAAGGCACGGAGAGCTGGGCGGGACCGGCGGTGGAGGGGGGGGGGCAGGCGGGGAGCAGCCGTGCCCCTTCCCGCTCTCGCCGAGGAACGGCTGCAGCCACACGGCCGCGCAGGGCTGCACACGCCCTTGCAGGCGATAGACGGCCACGCCGGGAGATGTGGCGGCGCTTGCCCGGGTACCTCCGGCCGCGCGTCCTCCTACATCCCCTGGCCGGGACCGGCACCGGGAGCGGCACCGGGATGTGCGTGGGACGGGGGCGGCGGGGCAAGCCGAGAGAATCGATGACCGCCGCAATCCGTTGCTCGGCGATGGATTCAGCAGCGGAGGGGGAAGGCGGGGCATGTTGATTGGCAGCGGCGGCGGCCTATGGGAGCCTGGCTTGGGGGCGGGGTTCAAGCATTGCCCCGGCAGCGGCTGTGCCGGGAGAGAGCCCGGGAAAGGGACGGGGACAGGGACAGGAGCGGGCAGGAGCGCAGGGGAGGGGACAGGGAGCTAGCCGAGGCGGACCCGGCCCCTCTGGGCACCTGAGAAGTGTTCGCCTCGGTACAGCAACGCTCGGGGGACCGGGAAGGCACTGTACCGAGCACTTCCCTCGGAGTGAAAGTCCTCAAATCGCACTCGGCCCATCGGAACTGGAGAGAAATAAAAACTGCCCCGAGCGCTGGTACCCCGCATGCCGCCTTGTCCCGGCGCCCTCAGGGTGCAGCAAGGCCGTGCCGGAGCGCCGGGAGCATCCCGGCTCTGCTGTGCCCCTCCAGCCCCGGGATGACGCGGCATTCCTGCCTGCAGCTTGAGTTTCCATCAATATCATTTCAATAACATCAGAACACTTGTTAAATACATAGTTTCTCTACGCTAAACATCTTTAGTCACAATATGGACAACGCGGCTAAATTTAAGTTTGCTGTGGGAGCGCGGGGGCCACGTTTGAGCCCTCAAATATGTCAGTAATGTGTTTCCACCTCCTGGGCCGGCCTTTGTCCCTACAGGAACCCGTCTGCAGCCGCTCCAGCCGTCAGGGGCGGGGTGGGCATCGCCTCGCCCCGGGAGTTCCTATCCCTTTCCCGTTCTCTCCCTGCAGGAGCTGTCCAGGCCCGGCGGCTCTCCCGGGAGCTCGGCGGAGCGCAGGGCCCCGCAGCAGAGGGCAGCAGAGCAGCGCCGCTCCTTTCCTTCGTGTCCTGCTCGCCTTCTTTCCCTCCGTCCCGTCCATCCGTCCATCTGTCCGTCCGCAGGCCCCTCACGGAGCCGCTGTTGGGGCGGGCCCGGCGCCGAGGGAGGACAAGGTCTCCTAGAGGCCTTTGGGGAAAGCGAGAGCGATGGGATAGATGTTCGCCAGGGGTGTTTTCCAACCTGATAATGATGTTACTGCCTGTCAGTCAGGGTTTCCTGGCAAATCCCTGGAGGGAAATGGGACCAACTTGTCATTCCCACTCCTCATTCCGCCCTATTAGTCTGAGATTCAACATATATTTAAGTGGCTTCAGTGGTGGGCTGGTAGTTCTGGGCCGCATTTTTAGGACAAGAGGATGTGTCTCCAAACTGAAAGAGGGCAGGTTTAGGTTGGATATTAGGAAGAAATCCTTTAAGGTCAGTGTGGTGAGGCACTGGAACACGTCGCCTGGAGAAGTGGGTACCCCAGCCCCGGGAGTGTTCAAGGCCAGGCTTGAATGAGCAACCTGGTCTAGAAGGAGGTGTCCTTGCCCAGGAAATGAGGGTTGAAATGATCCAGATGACTTTAAAGGTCCATCTCAACCCCTACCATTCCAGGATTCTGTGGTTACCACATTAACTGTAGGTGCACCTTGGGTTTTAATGGTGCAAGCACCAAACCTTTGCTTTGGACCTTTCAAATAAGCTGCCCTGCCACCTGTAAGAGACTAAATTGTATAAGCAATTTTGGTCCAAAAAAAGACTGATAGAAAGTATAGAAGTATTGGAAGTGTTCATGCCTTGACAATGAGAGAAATTAGAGATTATTGGGGAAAAAAGGAAAATATATTAAGGACATCAAAAGATTACTGTTGTTTACACTGTAAAAATAGGAAATGGTTTGTTATACTTTTGTGACATTTAAAATTTTATTTCCTCTCCATTAAGAAGTTGAATTCCAAAGGCTCTTAGGACATTGGTGTCATCTCAGTGTCCTTCAAGCAGGTTAAAAACAACCAGCATTAGGAAGAAGCAGCTTGCTGTCTTTTCCAAGAATGGAGAACATGTGGGGACTACCATGCAGTTGGCCAATGCTCTCCTCCTCTTAATTATATTCTCTTCCACTCTGTCTCCCCACCCTGCTTCTTTTCAATTTTGACAGGCACTTTCCAATTGCCTGGTAATATTATTAAACCTTCTCCAGGATAGCTTATTTTTCTTCTTCATTATCTTTCATTGTCTCTGTCATTTTTTTTTTTTTTTTTAATTTGCTCTTGAGGGGCTACCATCTGCTACAAATAGTTGCTGATAAGCAGGTTCTTATGCATGAGAAGAGTCATACTTGCTCAGAGGAAAGGTCCAATTCAGTCAGGGCCCTGTTCCTGGTAGTGTTCATTTACAAGTCTTTCTCCTCCTGTTCCCCTCTTCATTTTTATTTTTTTTTCATTTTATTATATATATACGCATGAAACAATTTCCATTTCTCCATTCCCTTCATGTCCCAGAAGACGCTTTTTCCACCTCTGTCACATCTGGGTTTCCAGGCAATCCTTTATCAGCCACGGCTGCAAAAAAGTAATTGTACCTCTCTCTGCTAATCATAGTAATACATGATTCATCATAATAGCATTGCAAAGAGAAATCAGTCTTGAGAGATCAGGCTGGTCCTAGTATGCTTTAAATCCTTTCAAGATGAGCAGGGGTCTGCAAGGTAAGGCAAACTGCCAGCCCACTACACAATTAGGCAAAGGGCAAACAAGGCAGACACTCTTTCTCTCCCTGAACTCAGTCAGTCTTTCACTGCTCTTTCCTTCAGATAAAAATCTCTCATCCACAGTATAAAGCTCTTTTTTAGAATCAACTCCACAGGAATAGCTTTAGTGGATGCTATAATGCACTGAATTTAAAGGCAGGACCTGACAGCTATTTAATACTGTTTATCAGAGCCTAACAAAGATATCTAGTAGAGGAAGTGTAGAGAGCAAAATTAATAACTCCATGCAGACTGGCACATTTTCCTAAGGATAGTCCCTTAAGAACACTGAGCAGTCAGGAGGCTGATTTGCTTTTTTGAAAAATAAGCACTTTCAACTCCTTTTTGCACTTTACATCTGTGCTAGGACATCCATTGAATTTTCCTGTGAAAGGCTTCCATTTAATAAACTTAGGGATTTTTTTTTCTTGTCATATATGAGAAATTCCTCAGTAAATATCACACCTAATTTTCCAGGTACCGTATAGATTCAGCAATACTTTCTTCCTCTAGCTGGATCTCAAATCAAACCTTTTTCCCTGTTCTTTTTCTCTGGTTGTACATGTCTACATTACTTTGCAAGATTTGCAGAACAGTGTACAGAGAAGCTATTCAAAAAAGACATCCCCAGAGCACTGATATTGTGCTTTGATTACTACTGTCTCCTCTGATTAGCTAAAAGGAGGGCAAGTGACCTCAACCCCAAATGAGAAAATAAACAGGCAAGCAGATGTATTTCCTGAGTGACAGATGGGGCTGTCTGACAGAGAAAGTTTCAGAATGACAGGCAGGAAAGGTTGAGGGAGTGTTCAGACCTTTTAAACCTCCTCTGGTAACTAAGCAGCCAGTCATGCCTCTCACCTGAGATATTATCCATTAAGTTTGTACAGGCTTAATGACTGGACTGCACAGGGAGAAGATACAATTTATATATATTACTATATACATTTATATATATATAAAAGCTTATTCCTAGCAGACTCCAGATACCTTCCTCTTCTTTAGGAAAACTACGCTGAGAAGTGGTCAGTTGGGCAGCTTCTGTGGAACACAGTTATGACATTACTGGCACTGCTCCTCAGCACCACTAAAACTAGTCAGGTGGGAAGGGTTTAAGGGTGATTAGAAGGACAGCATCTTTTATTTACTCATAATATCTCCTGGGGCTTAGCAAGGAGAGAAAAGGAAAGTGGAATTGCTAGGGGATTTACACAGCAGGGCTAAAGCCTGCAGTGTTTGCTGTTCTTCCTTAGCATGATCAAGCTCTGTGTATCCCAGTACAGATACACTGCTGAGGCTAACTTGTAGTAGCATTAGTTGCTTTCAGAATTTCTTTTCCTTCTTTCAGACAGACTAATCTAATTGAGACTGAAAGATTTAGAGGTATTTGGGGACTTTGTCCAGCAAAATGATAGGACATGTCTCTAGCATTCACAGCATAATGCCGATCTCCCAGATGAAAGTCAAATAGGTCCAATAGTAATGCCAGACATGATCATTTAATGCTTTATTTTTTGCCCCCTCCCTTCTTCCATTTTTCACCAAAACGAGAATCATATCTCTGTACTCGACTGAAAGTACTTTAGGTTCTGTTCAAGGGCTCTGACAGATTTCACTAATTGGCATTCTGAAGCCTTTTGTTTGGAAAGTATGTAGAATCAAAACTACCCAGGTACCTCTAGAGGTCCCTCTTGATGATGTTTAAAACAAGCTGCTTGTGAAGCAGGGGGCATTTGTCCCTCCAGCTACTCTAATTTTATTACTTAAACAGAACAGTCTGTACAAGGTTGGCAATCAGGATTCATGTAACACGTAGATGTTAACAATACTTTCTCCTTTTCCCCACAGCTTAGCTTTATACTAAAGGGAATTCATAGTTAAAACTAGCAAGCTGTGATGGTTCATTCTGGTACCTATTCCAGCATTTATGCAGAATAATGAGGTTGAGAATGTTTAGGTAACTCAGCTGTCTGATTGTCTGTACATCCTTAAGTGCTTGATAATTCAAAAAATGCAGGCATCAGTAGATAAATTGAATGCTTTACTATAGACATTATATCCTTGCAGTTCTCTTGTGCCAACAATTTAAGTCCTCACAACCTTCTCAAAACTCAAACACCAATTTGAAAGGTACAGTCATTGAGGGGTAAAACCACAAAACCACAACAATTAAAAAAAAATTACAAAACAAAAAACAAACAAACCAACAACACCACCAACAACAAAAAACAACCCTGCAAACACCGGCAGACAGAATCTAACACATATTCTTGTTAAGTCCAGGTCCTGTAACAGTTAATAGAGCCAACTTCACATTTGTTTCAAGTCCTGAAGAGATTATGAAACTGTAAAAAATATTATGTTAAGTGCAATCTGTTTCTGAGATGGTATAGAGCAAGCTGGAGATAGAGCATACGAATTATTTTAGCCACAGAGTAAAGCAGAAGAAAATAGTGAGATAATTCTTTGCCTCACCAGGCAGGACACTGCATTCAGAAGACTTGGGTTTTTATCAACTCTCTACTGCCGGCATGTGCAGAGAGAACCGAATTCCAAGGATCCATAGCCTCTCGTGTATGTAATGGCTTAGGAATTAACTTAGCTTTGAAGAGATCTAGCTCATACCATTCTATGCCTTTGTTGCCTCATCTATAGAATGGCATCAATAAGGTATACCTGTACTTTTAAATCAACCTAAGATCAACAAGCCAAATACAAATGCATTTGTATTTGAATGCTAATGAATAGACAGATGGCATTTGTTTAAGAATCAATTCCATACAAACTGAGAAGAAGATTTATTATGATCATCAACAATATTCTGTCACAAAGATGGATGAAAGATAAACTTTGGGAAGAGAATTGTGTCTTGAAGTGATAACTTTTAGAAATAACATTTGCATCAAATCAGCTGCTATCAAAACACTATGGATAGCAGTAAGCAGAGATTGTACAGGCTAATATATATGATTATATTCTTGACTTCATGAGGTCAGGCAACTGTGAATTCTTGAGATGATAGGCAAGATGTTTGACTAACTTGGCAAGGAATTCCTGGGAGGCTTTGACTGTGGTGACCTGGCAGCACAAGAAGAATTAAGTAGGAACAATCCAATTATTTGCTGCACTCTGTTCTGCCTGGACAAATTGTCTTATTTTGACTGACATGTACAAGAACACTCATTGTCTTCTCAATGTGTAACAACCAATGTGGAGAACCAGTCCACAGTTTCCTCTCAGGACCTTGTCTCCAGCACAGCCTAATTTCTCTTGCAGGTGCGTTCCACAGCACTAAAAAAGGCTGTGGTTTTAGTTCTTGATGTCTTTATCTTGAGTCTTGTTAACTCTTCTGCAAACAGCTGTCTCAGTAAGTGACCCAAGGGAGCAGCATTTGGGAAGTGAATATTGTGTGTTTGGACTGGGTGTGAGGTGTGATCAATACTGTCCTGGATTTTGATATGTCCTGACCATGTCCAGTGCATTCAGAGTGATAGAAAGCAAGTTGCAGTAACTCCACACAGTGGTCTATCAATTTCTCATTCCTGTCCCATGGGAATGAAGCAGTTTTGTAAAACTGCAAAGGGCAACATTTACCATTAGTCATCTGAGCATGCAGCAAAGTCGAGGTGACCTTGAGGCTGTAGAGATCAGAGGGTGAATAGTGGCTCAGGATAAGAACAGGGCAAGGTCCTGCTCACCAATCATTGCTGTCACTTTTGCCTTGGCTGGGCTGAGTTTGGCCAAGGACCATATGGGATTCTCCAAGGTAGTGACTTGCCAGGGTGATGGTAAGTGGGGCCATTGATAACTGGCATTTATATCTGTATTGACGTCTCCAAGTGACTGTTCTAAGCCATCAAAGTAAGGGAAGAAATGCTGAGTCCTGAAAGGACCTAAGTCTGTCGCAGCTAGTGTTATTGTGAGGGGGAGCCACTTAGAGGGATCTCTGGGATAGAAATGATAGGAGGCACCCAGCCACTTCAGTGTCTTTGTTAGGTTCCATAAAAGTGGCAATACTGTCTGACGAGCTGTTTAAAGGGCGGCAATAGAGAAAAGATAATGGCTGTAATTCTGTCCCACGAGTCTGAACAAAGCTGCCAGAGCCTGCCCTTTCCTCAAAGGCTAAATCTTTTACGACTTGCTTGCTAATTCTGTCGTTGGTCCCAGGTGGAGAGAAAAGGACGTCCTGCTGGGACAGAGGGCAGCCCTCAGATATACCTACTGGAGTTGTTATGTGAGGAAAACAAGCTCTTCTCTCATTTGCACAACCTTTCTCGACTAGTGCATGTCTAGCTGGAGATGCCTGCTATTAATTCTTCTTTAATTGAAAGGGAAAAAAAATCCTGAGACACCCTATGGAACAATGAAAGACCCATAGCAAAAGAGCATTACACAAGGCACAGTATGTCATTTATTCGCATATTTTAGATGCTACTTGGGGACATGCATACAGGTGTGCACATAGATAAATATGGTGCATCTTCTTTTAGTTTTGTTGCTTAAGTTAGCTGTAGGCTGACATATGATAGAGTTCAGGTTTAAATCTTCCAAGTAAAACACTTCGAAAGCAAACCTATTAAGGTTAATAGAATGAACTTAAAATGCCCGTGGTTAGGAAGGAGGGGGGAGTGAGACACTCAGTAAATTGTTCACCAAATAGCCTGTCAGCTCGTAGTCTGCAGCTGAAGGCCTGCCTATGGATCATTCTATTATCTTTAATAAGCTTAATTTTAAAGTGGTATGCACATCAAATATAAAATATCTACATCAGTTTTGTTATCTGTGATCCTGGATCTATCTTAAATATGTTAATAAAGAATATATACAGTCTAAGAAGGTGCAAAAACATTATACATACAATGCTCATCTAAAAATGCTTAAAAGTAATAGTAATAATAATAATAATAATAATAATAATAATGTACTTTTGTTCCTTAAGCTACTTCATGCATAAAAAACAGTATAGTATGTACAAATGTGCAAAGTCATTTCTGGAAAATGTTTAAAGTAGAACAAACTCACCCCAAGTCATTTGTTTGGGAGTTTTATACCCCTCTGTGATAGCCATTTACTTAAGGCTTAAGCTCAGATTTTCCAAATACAAATTAGAACTCTATGAAATTTTGCTCTACTTGATTAAAATCTTCCCTTGGGCACTTTGTCACCTTAGAAAATTCATCCAAGTATTTTACGACATTTTAAGACAAACTGCCACTTTCAGCTGGGCTGCTCATGCATTTAATGAAACATGCAGCAGTATTTTCACTCCTGTCCAACCGCTGCTTTTCCTAGCCTGCCCTTTAAGGAATTCTGCTCAGCATGCCACAATATCAATCACATTTGCTTGACATGATGTTCATAGAATCGTAGAATGGTTTGTGTTGGAAGGGACTCCAAAGTTCATCTAGTTCCAAGCTCCCTGCCATTTCAGATGCTTTAATTCCAATGTCCATTGCTGAAGCAGCTCCTGCCCCAACAGTTCCAAACTGTGTCCTAGATTCTACTGCAGAAACATTCTGAGTCTTATCAGGGACATTGCTAAGAGGTTTCTCACCATGAAATCCAAATATCAATGAGGAAGATGTTTCAAACTGAGATTCAATATGTACCAGCCCAGTCATGGGGATACAATCACTAAAGATCACTAAAGCAACATTATTATTCTTGTACCAAGGCTCTGCCAATGAACCGTAAAGGACAGACTGAAGCTTGACAGCACAGCTGGGAAAAGGAAGAAATGGGTAAAGTTACTGGCACAGAGCTCAAGGGTGTTCTCTCCCTCTATGAAGTAGAAGTCAGAAGGGAATACCAAGCCTAACAGCAAGCCATGGCAGCTTGCAACTGCATAAGTACCTAAGGATAATGTAATTCCAGTGAACTAACTTGTAGATTGATGTTAGCAGATGCTAATTTGTAAGCTAAAGTTTATCACATCCAAAGCACTCCTTGTGAAAATGTGACATGTACTTTTGCCCAATTTGTACTGGATTATTCATTTTACCTGTGAAATCTGTTGTGTAAACTGTGTAAAATTCACAAATATAACTAAGATCTTAAATACACATATTTTGGAGCACCAAATTGTACAGACTTAATTAGCATTGTGTCATGCTACTTGACAGTTTTTATTTAAACTTATAGTGCAAGCTTTTATTTAAATTTATACTGCAAGTTTGTATTTAGATACATCTTTTAGCTCAATGCTTTGAAGTATTTAAGCTTTTAAAGGCTTAAAGTTAATACTTTACCTGAACATAACTGTGGATTAGGATCTCTATACTTTGTGTATTATTGTTTTCTCTCACTTTAATATTTGTTTCCTCATGTCTTTTTTTTTTTTCTCCTAGCTGTTCCCTAAGTTTTCCTTCCCTTCTGTTGAGTTCTAACCTTGTCTTCCCATGGGCCCTCCTACCTGAAATAATGGAGCAGAGTAACTTTAGCAAAGCTGATTAATATTATTTCCTGCCTTGGCAAGAATTGAAGAAGGGAATACTCTTGCAAATATCACCTACTTAAGATGCTAAGCCAAAGAAATCTGTGTTACACTTGAGGCTATACACTGCAAATGGTGTATCCCAAGAAAAGCTAAAGTTCTTTGTGCAGAGGAGGAAATTGCTGGCTCTCAACAAAATTCTTTCCTACAGATATTTGATCTGGGATATGACTCGTGGCTCAGCTCAGTATCATTTTAATGCAGGCTACAATTATAAAAGGTGCAGTTCTTTGATTTCTGAACTCTTGCACCCCATTTCTGTCATGTAGTTATACTCAGTTTTTTATTTTTGGGCAAATGTATAAAGTGAGGAATGACCTATAAACTTTAAGAAAGGCGTAAGTTGAGGGGCTGTTGAATCATTCACAAATTGTTGCAGGCTGTGAATTATGCTTTTGTTTTTGCCAGATGCATCATTAGAAAAACCGACTTCAAAATGTAGTAGATTTGCATGCCCTAAGTATAGGAATTGGTTACACAAGAATATTTTATAAGGAAAAAGAGAAGCCTGGTAGGCCAGTTTTAATTAGAGGTGAATTTTACTCCAACAGTTGTGCTCTGAGATTTAAGACCAAAACAAAACAAAAAAGCCCTCAGTTCAGTAGAAACTAGAAAGTAAAGTTCTAGTGTTGGGTAATTTACTTAATTCTTGCTATGGAATGTATTTTACTACAAAACTGTAATGTAAAATATATACTTTGACCATGGCATGGCAGATGTGAGGAAGAAGTTAATACAGCAAGTACTGTAAATAACACATACACTACCAAAAGGCAGAAAACAGACCATAATAAGTCATGCATTCTGCAGTGCCTGTGGTAATTTAAAAGCATCCTGTATACTGGAATACAAGTTTGCCATCAGAGCATGATATGTTGCCTCAATAGCAAATCAAATGAAGAGAATGATATGGAAACATTTAAAAAAGTCTCTGTTGTTATTCAGAAACTCTATTCATAGAATACAAGACCAAGAAATAACCTCGGTGATATTTTTTTGATAGGTTAAAATGATGTTTTAGTCTGTTTTGCAAAGGAAGAGATGCTTTTTGAAATTTCAAAAAGTAAATAAAGAGGATCTGTACATATGAAATCGTGGGGAAAGGTAAGAAAAAGAGAATTTGGTCATCCCTAGGAATTTCTGAATTTACAGCTGGGTTTTTTGTCAATGTTGAGAGAGAAACAGATGTCTTCCAGTTTCATGATAAAAAAACATGATGAAGAAAAGAAAATCTAGGCTTGCATGTTAAAGACACCAGAGAATCCTCCTGGACCAACTCACTTTCTGAGTTTTGCAGTATGGAAGAATAGATTTATTACGTATTTACAATCATTACCATGAGTACGCTAGCATTTCAGCCAAGTAAAGGAGAAAGGAGTTTGGGGTTGAAGGGCAGAGACCTAGTAAATTAAAGCTTTGACAAGGAATGTCGAAGAAAGGGAAAGACCAATTTATCTTTGAGTGATGACATGGGTAATGTCTCACTTCTGCTAATCAGAGAGCAAGGCACTAAGTTTTGTTTTACTTCAGCTTATTAGAATCAGAACAAAGGGCAAGTCCAATTATGGTAGTTCAGAAAAATATGGTGCATCAGAATTACTTTTCTTGGGTTATTTTTTAGTATCAAAATTTTCTTATGAGCAAAGGTTTTTGCATTTTCTGTTGAGCTAGAATTAATTTTTACTCCAGTTGCTGTTTTAGCAGTCCAATAGTCCACAATGATATCATTAATACAGAAAAACTTAATTGATGATGGAGTTACATTTTTTGTACAAAATGGACTAATATCAATCCTCTTTACTGTTTAGGTGTACCTCTGAGTCCTAAGCTTGACTGTTTTTGTCTCCCTCATCTCACAGTGATGGTGGGGAGTCACATTAGTAGTATTCTGAAGATTTTAATAGTGGGATTTTGTTTCTGTTCAGCCTCAGGTCTTCTTGGGACTAATTTTATTCATCTTCTCATCTCAGTCTCATTCTTCATCAGCTCCCAGCCAAGGTTTGAAAGCTGCACAACAGGCTCACTTAAGCAAAGGGCTGCTGTTGTGTACACAGGGACAAGGGGGTCTGTCAGTTCTTTGCTGTCCATGAGGTTCACAGCAGAAAGCCCATCAAGTTAGGTGGCCACTGGCAAGCATTACAAGCCTAGGCCAATGCAAAATCAATTAATTCCTGACACCCTATGCTGTCAAGGTTGACATAAAGCTGTAGACTTTTACTAGTGATTGCAAAAAGTCATATTCCCTGTCCTAAAAGAGCCCAAATAATTCTTACTGGGCTACAATTTATGCCATATATAATTGATTATTGTATAAATCAGCCAGTATGAAGATAAGAGAACCGTTAAAGACTGGTTGTTTGGAGGTATTCCCCAAGGTGATATCACAATGGCTGTCATTCACATTATCTCTGTAGTGCAGGGGGTGGGATGCTCAGAAAGTCTGTCTCTTGTCTGTCTACAATTGACTTGGATTTTAAAAACAAAGAAAGTAGCTCATAATATGCTTTGTTTTCTTTTCTGTTGCAAACACAGCTCCTCTTCAGTAACTTCATCTGCAACTCCTGTAGAGGGATGGACATAACAAATACAACTAACTTGAGAAATGAACAATAGTAATGAGAAGTAAAGTGCAACGTTAATGAAGTAGGAAATCTGGCTTCATTAATTCCAGGGTTCACAAGACTGTTTAATGTGTAGTGCCTCAGGCTGGATAAAAGTTGCCCAGAGCCTTTCCTAGAATGGTTACAAAAATTCAGATCCTTGGTATGATTGAAAATCCCCTTCCTCTGATGATGGATCTCAGAGGGCTTCAGTGTGTAAAACACAGTAAGTAAAGAACTCTGCCATAATGGAGCATCAATAACTGTTGTACTGGATTACTATATAATAAATGTGATGCTTGTTTCACTAAACTCTTTTGGTAGTTAAAAAGAAATCAAACCTCCAAATTAGTCCACCTCAACCAACAAAAATGGATACAATAGCTGCCAATCCAATGGAACTGCAGCCCTTCACAAAGAGCTCAAGTTTCATTGTGCTCATTTCCTACCTTCCAGGTGACAGCACATTATTATTTTTCCTTTTGGATGCCTGATTGAGAAGAAAATTTGGGATGTAGAGCAGTGGCATTAACAGGACTACCTAGCAGGAACTCCACCGGCGCTGCAGGATCATGAAACATTTCTTTGCCTACCTAGTGGGAGTTTCAAGACCACTTCCAAGTATTAATCCCTTCAGATAAAGTGAATGGGCAGGTTAGAAAGAGGCAACTAACCACAAAACAAAATTAAATTGATTGAAGCAGTTCATATCTTTATCCAATCTTTCATGCTTTAAACACTGCCTCTGAAATGAGATGACCAGGACATGATCAGTGGACAGATCTTTCACATAGTCCATGAATGGAGATGTTTGAATCATATGGAGAAAAGGCTGAAAAGTACTGTTTATTCCCCCTGAGCACAAAAAAGAAAGTGAAGTCAAGAGACAGAAGACTTGTTTGTTTTAAAGATGCATACACCAGGAAGTCTGATCTCTTGGCTATTTTTCTTCTGAAATGAAAGTATTAGAACCTCTTTTCCCCCTGCACTCTCCATCCCATCCATTCACCTCAGATCTTTTTGGAGTTGGAAGCTGTACTACTATCTAAATTCACAAAACACCATGTGTTGCTCTTTCCCTCTTCTTGGCTTGTAGCCAACACTCTGATTATTTTGGACAAAGCCGTTCACCATTGCTCCTGGGAGAATAAATGGTAATCACTGTTCATTTGTCTCCTACTATTGAAGCTGTGTAAATTGGACCATCACACCATTCAAATGAAAACAAATTTTACCAGTTCCCACTTATTATTCATTTCCACAGCAACTTCTCATCAGCAAGTTGTATCCACATGGTTATGAAAAGTGGTCTTAAATTTGGAATTTTATTAGTGTTTACTTAAAAATGCTAATGCCACTGCCAAAGACTATTGGAAAGGAAGTAATTCTCCTCCCAATATCTTTTAAAATCTGTTTCTATAGTAAGCAGATCATAAACCATAATCTAACCTCAGTGACTATTTAAAACAAGCTCAGTTTAGTCAACTCTAAATTTCCAGCAGCAACAAAACAGAATTTGACCCCTTAATTAAGCCTGCACTCAAAGTTTGATTCAGGAGAGGGTCTGAGTAATGCAATAACACTGAAGCTGCCTACGAGGGTACTCAGCTGGAGACTCATCTTCTTGTCTGTACTCCAGTGGATTGATCAGTTGTTAAGTGATTTAGACAAGATTCTCACAGCCTAGAGAAAAAAAAAGAAAAGAAGAAGGAAACATCTGTTAAAGTTTCTACACAGAATAACTTTTGGTATAACAATCTAAATGGTATAAGTAAAAAACTTGTCAGTTCTTTGTTTTGTCTCTGTTAATCTTTTGTGTCTGGTCTTTATGCTTAATATTATATCACCTCTTTTGTCAGCAACCACCAAAACTCTCTTCTTCTCACCAAGGAGGAGGACAATCAACCAGTTTCAAAAAAGAGCTTTCTGTATGTATTTCCATGAGTCAATTCCTTCCCCCCCCAGCCCACCCCCTCCCCCCCCCCCCCCCCCCCCCGCCCCCCGCTAAAAGCTTAGAATTCACTTATCTGGTGTTTTCAAAATCTAGGGAAATTCTGATGCAATAAAAGGTGGGGCAACTGGCATGTCTAGAAAAATGAATAATTTTGAGAGAAATTCAGACAAGTGCTTGAAGAGGAAGAAACTCAAGAAAGTGCTGTGTAAATATGCAGCAGTTGCAGGAAAAGGAGAAAAGTCAGAAAGTAGTAGTAGGAAGTAGTAGATTTAAAATAACTGGAAGGCCTTCAGAGCGTCATCATGAGTCAGAGTTCTTGGTTACCATGAGAATAGTGGTAGTGAGAAAATATAAGGCAATTTGATATTTGTTTAAAACTGTCAAATCTCCTCATCCAAATCAATCTAAATAGGTTCCACCAAGTCCCCAGTCACTACTTCTCTTCAAAATGCATCTTCCTTGTTGAGTACAGTGAACACTGTAACTTTTGCTAGGCACTAATTGATCTTCAACAAATAATGATCTTTCAAACTAGTGAATGCTCTAGATGCAAAAGATTCCAATACCTTGTAAAAACCAATAAATCACCTGTACACTATTGTATTTACCACTAAAAGAAAGACGTATCTGGAACAACATATGGAGTTACTCTTCTATTTGATATTAGAGGAAAAAAAAGAAAAAAATCCAAAGCAATAAATCAACAAATTAAATCTAAACTAGGTAAAAATTAGTTTAAATGCCTGCAGAATAGTGTTATTACATCTGAATGTCCCTGTTTATGAGGAATAATAATCTTGCCTTTTATAAAAGGGACAGTAGAACTGCCTCAGAGCAGTCAGAATTCCTCAAGTGTATGTTATCAAAGAGCTGGTGCCTCAATATATACTTGAGGCACCAAATACATATTGAGTATTTGGTTCCTTGAGAAAGATATTGTAGTTCTCATCCCTAATTTAGAATAAGGAGCTCCCTTGTAGTCCTGAAACACTGTCAGCACCTCAATCTCAAGTACGCATCAAGGCAGAGCATCAATTCTGTTGCAGAGCATAAATGGAGATAGGTGCAAATGGCAAATTATGGTTTGCTAAATAAGCAATGCCTAAATGCTCTCTAAAATGAAGACCTTCCCATACTTCAAAAAGTAATCTTCTTTAACCACATCTATTGCTACAGCAGACTGAAAAGCAAATTAATACAATGCTACCACTTCAGAAAATGGAAATGTTCCGATGAATTTAGCTGGATATTAACGATCACAACACCAGAGCTCTTTTATTCATATATCTCCCTTAAAGCCATATTTCTCATCTAAAGCCACATAACAATTCTGGGCAAAGCTTCCTATCCTTGTTTGCAAACAATTAAGACCAAACTGCAAAAAATTAGTATCAACCACAACAAAAAAACAGACCTCCCCCTCCTACCCCCAAAAAACCCAAACACATAAAAAGGCAAAAACGCAACCAAAACCAAACCAAAGGACATCCCAAGAATTTAAGAAAGCTTAATTAACACTTTGGAGAATCAAATTTGAAGGTGTTACATTCTGTAAGGTTTTGTTATGTTCTGACTAGTCAATGGAGAAAAAGGGCCTCTAATTATATTAGTAATGACATTCCATGCTGCATATATGTGAACATTATTTCCTCAAACTCTTCTCTTCAAACCTACTTGAGATTTTAAATCTGTGCAACTCGAATAACAGATCTTTGTTATAAGGTGCTATCAAAAGATTTATGCTTTAATACACTTCCAGGCATTTTTCTTCTAAACTATTCTTAATAACATTTTTGCAGTTTATTTCCTGAGAGAATTTATTTTATTCCAAGGTGGGAGCAAACACAATGTGCCAGCTAACATCACAAGTAGAAAATTTTGCTCCAGCCAGCAATCTGAAATGAGGCACTCTAAAGGTACACAGAGTTTGCACAGGAAAGAAGTTGCCTTATGAGATCTCCTTACTTCTTTTCATACAAATAAAGGTGGCTGTGTAGAAAAACGTATGCTAGAGAAGCCAGTTTTCCTTCATGTCATGCATCATTAAAGAGATTTTTAGAAACCAAACAAACATAGACTCAGAGCATATTATGAGAAACACCTTATAGTGAGTGAGTAGCAGCTAAACTCATTAGTGTTATCTTCCTAACTTTGAAATTTGTTCTTTGTTCCTCACAGCACAGACAACAGAGATCATGAAATCTTTGCCAGTCTACAAAAGCTTGCCAGTTAAAGCCAATATGGAAATATTATGAAGAGAGGAACAGTTATCATAATGACAGATGGACTGTATGTAATAGATAACAATTTACTTCAAGGGTAATTACAAAAGTTGTTGGAAAATAATGAGGCCCTTATTCACTATCCAGGAAGATAGAAGGCAGCTGTACAAATATCAATGTTCATTATGAAATGCAGCCAAAAATGAGAGCTGAGGATGAACTGGGCATCCTGGAAAAAGATGTCTAATTGCATCATAGGTCCCTGGTGAAAGTACTCAAAGGTGGTCACAAGAGTATTTGGAAAAGGATAGAAACTGACTATTTCAGTGACTGGCTATTGATGTGGATATACCAAGGGGTGTTACAGGGTTTTTTTTCTGGGCCCTTTCAGTGTTTGCCCAAGTACCAAGAATGATGAAATGGAGAATAAGATTGTTACATTGTCTGATGAGCTCAAGGTGCACATTACTGCAACACACTAAGAGACTGGGATCAGAATTACAAAAAAAAAAAAAAACAAACCCTGGAGCAATTACATGGCAAGGTCCTAAGACAGCACCTTATGTGCTTAACCATGGGGAAAAAAATGGATATTAAAGTAGGTTTTAAAGACATGAATCAATAGTGGTCCCCTATTACAAATAAGAAGGCATGCAAATGAAAGTGCCTGTCAGCATAGGGATATATTTTCAGATCGCTCAGAAATTCAGATAGATGCTCTTCAGTGAACGTTTTTGGGCAGTTTTGAGCATGTTTGTTAATAAAGATGGAAAACAGCTGGGCATAACAGAAGCCTAGGAAATATATCTGGACAAGAGGGGGTTGTAAAGACAAGAGAAAAGAATTAGCACCATAGAGTTAACACCATAACTGTTTAAATATGTAGCAGGCTGTAGAATGGAGGAGAAGCATGTCCTGTTTCTCCTTTTCCACAAGGAATAGAACATGAATGAAGTTAAACTACAGCAAGTAAGATTTATAGTAGCTGTTAGGAGAATAAATAGTGATGGTTAAACAGCATAATACACTTCCAGGCAAGACTGGGGGTCCTTCATCAGTGGGAGTTTTTAAGAACAGTTATCTCACTGGGAATGGTTTATGTACAACTAATAGAGCTTGGGAGGTGATAGTTGTTATTTTCTTTGATTTTATCCTTTGTATGTGCACACACATACCGTGCATCCTATGCATATTCATGTTTGAAAAACTAATTAACTTCATCAAATTTGCTCAAATTAATTTGATCACAATTCTCCTCTGCTCTTTCAAGTCTTCCTGTACCTTGCTCATTTTCCGTATCTCTTGGAACCTGTCGTGTTTTTACTTCATCTTCTTCATTCGCTACTCCCCTTTTCCTTCCTTTAAAGCTGTCATTTTTCTCCTCTGAAAATGTCAGCTACCAGGAAATTGCACAAAAATTAGAGACTGATAATTTTTGACCTGGAAGAATGAAGAGTAGGAACATAGGATGTATTTGTCCAATTCGTTCTGTCCTTCAAGTCACATTTTTTAATGTTCAGTGATGTTTTTAAAAGTAATTTCCAACTGTGTATTCCTCTCCTTTCCTGTTCTGTAGCAGTCAGAACAACTTCACTGCCCATCACTTCATGACAAGTGTGATCAGAAGCTGCTGCACCCCCACCTGGCAGCTCTCCTGCCAAACTAAACCCCTTTGGTTGCTCCACTTCTCTATGCCTCTGCTGTAGCTTTGATCATCTCAGGCTCCTACTACAGTCAGGAGAAACATAGAGGCATTTCCAAAGGACAAGTAAGCCTAGCTGTGGCTCAGATCTGCCCTCAGGAAATACCTCTCTCCGCTGACTACAGAGGGTTTAAATTGTGAACTTGCCTCCAGGAAGTACCATACCCTGAAGAAAAAGACACTGAATTGCCCACAGAAATCTTCTTTCTTTCAAGACAGAAAGTTTTTCCCTGAGGCAGGGACACCCTCATGATGCCAGTTAGTTGGCATATGCTAGGTGCAACAGGGAGAAAGGGGACATTTAGATTTCTAGAAAACGTCTAGCCTTATTTACAGATTATATAACTCTAAAAATAACATATATACTGAAAAAGTATAGCCCCCTAATGAAGACCTTCTAATCAGAAATTTGTCTTTACAGGTGAAAAGGCCCTGATGTGGGAACTTGAGAACTGCTGACAGAGAGCATTGCCTGGAAAATAGCAGGAACTAAATGGGGCTACTATGCTTTGGAGGATGGAGCCCTGGAAAAAGCTCACAGCGATGCAAAATACTAAGTACGTTCTCAGTAGAGAGCAAGCACTTAATGAAATGGGAACATTTGATAGCCTAATAGACAGATAAGTAAGACAGGCAGCTATAGACTACACAGGTTTCTGGTGACATAATTAATCATGAGAGCACAGCTCATCTGGATAAGGACATTACTAGAATCTCTTTGTTTATGTCTTTGCAATTTATAGTGTCTGCATTATAAAACAGGATTCTCAACAACACATACTATCAGGATTTTTTTTGCTGCCTTTTTCTTTCTTTTCTTTCTTTTTTTTTTTTTTTTGGCAGAGCTATATCAAACAAAAAATTGCAACTGTCAATTTTTTTTTTCTCTACATGAAGAAGATGCTGTAGTTATTCAGATTCTTTTTCCTTGATGACTGAGTTGAACAGTTTAGCTTTTTGGGTGAAAAACATATATGTAATGTTAAAAATTCTCATTGTTACCATGTTTCTTAATGACACTTTTCATACCCAAACAATAAATAATTCTTGGGGCTTTTTTTTCTCTCTGTTTGAAGGAAAACTGAAAGCATATTCAGCAGGATATTTTCATTTCTCTTGAGGCACCTCATGTTTAATCTACACCACTATGAAAAGTTTCTGAAAGTTTCTGATCTGCTGTTGTACAACCATTTGTGGTGACTGTAAAATAAGCATGGCAGTGCATTTTTATGACTACCACCTTTACTACTCATAAGAGTAATTGAGGCAATAGGCTAATTTCAAATGACAGCAGCCTGAATTATCTGATTTTGTTAAAAATGTTTGCAATGTCTATGCAAACATGTAACTATAAACAGTAAAGCTGAGGCAGGAATTATTCAGTTGAACAGGAGCTTTGAAGTTTTATTTAAAAATTCTCTTTGAAATCACCTATAAAAATGAAATCCTAATTTTTGAGTCATAAAGTTTTCATATCATCAATGAAAATTAGGTTGGCACAAAAAGACTTACAAATTAAACTATCAATAATTTTGACAGCTAGAAAAATGTGAGCTGATCTTTCTTCAAAAGAAATCTAAACCACTCTAATCTTCTCATCTTGTTTCAACTATTGTTTCTGATCTGGTCATCAGTTTTCTTTTGAAGATGTTTGCCTCAATTTGTCATTTTTTCATGACAAATAACATAAATAAATAAATTTAAGAGCCAAGCCCATTTTCCAACCTCTGGCAATGATTACATTTTATGTCCAGAAAAGAAACCTCTCATGCCATTGAGTGTGACAGATGACACATTGTCTTTTCAGGTATAACTGGTCTGCCAGCAGAGGAGAATCTGCCCTGCTTTCCTACACAGTTGTGTGTTTGCTAGGCATAACTGGCTCCATGAACTGACAGTCTAGAAGCAGAGTTAATTCTTTTATTTTGTGCATTTTTTATCGTCATTTACAGCAGCTTTGTTCCACAGAACTGGGCTTTCATCAGAAAACACCCCAGCATCCCAAATTTTTGAAAATAAAAGACAACAACAAAACCAATCAACCAACCAAGCAACCAACTCGAAACCAAAACAAAGCAACAAAACAACCACACCAAAAAACCCAACAAAAAAAACCCCAAGCAAACAACAAAAAAACCCTCCCCCTGAAAAAAACAAACAAAATCCTGCACACAAAAAAAACCCCAAACAAACAAACACAAACATCCCAGAAGAAAAATATCTCTTGCAATCCACATTATTATCCCCAAAAGATATTAAGAACCACTATGCACCGAAGACTCAGATTTAGAAAGTGGTAGTTGAGGCTTACTGGTCATCACATCAGATTGCCTCTTTTTACATCCAGTGGAGAACTACTGCCCAAAAACTACTGGAAGTTCTTAGGAAGTTTTGTGTTGGCGTTTTGATATACTGTGCTTTGGAAACTGTGTCTATTAAAGACAGAGAGGGAGATGGAGAGGGGGAGAGAGAGAGAGAGAGAGAGAGAGAAAATTTTATACCTGTGACACAAGTATATAAATGCACAATCTTATCTACCAAGATTCAAAAAACAAAGGTGGGCTGCTGATTTCATTTGAACAGAGATGGGTTTTGTGCTCTCTGATTACTCAAGAGCTAAAAATACAATGTTTACACACTGTTTTCAACACTCAGGTTCATGGGTAATTTTTTTTTGTTTGTTTTATGACCTGCATTCATTCATGTATTTTGCAGCAGTTTTGATCCCAGTAATTACCTGGATCTTTGCATTTTGTAGCTGTCTTGTTCTTGCTGGCAACTCAAAAGAACATGGATATGATTAGAAATACTCATCTCTTACATTTTCAGTAGATCCTCTTCAGCTGTAGCATTCTCCAAATGTGCAAACACAGAATTCATGAATTGTGTATTGATATAAATTATTGAAATCACAAATGATTACAGTTATACCATCCTCTGCTGCAATATTAATAAATGGCATAGCAAGTGCAATGAGAATGTGCATTTCTCCAGCACAAGTTCTCTGGTAAGGCAAGGCCAATAAACTGTTCTTCCCTTTCCTATCTGCGTTTTTGTTGGTACTCTTTCCAAATTCTAATTAAAATGCATCATACCTGAACAGAACAGCTCTAAAAAAAAATGTGTGGTTTGAAAACACCCACTTCTGGTCACTCCTGCTTGAAGTGCTACCCAGGTTGTGCTTCATTGTTTTTCAGATACTCTTGATAGTCACCAATCCCTGCCTGCTCTTCACATTAAAAAACACACGGACATGAACCTCACCACCCTTTGGAGAATCTTGGGAGACAGGCAAATGCCTGAATGGAATTTGCTGATGATTATTCCTCCAGGGCTGGATCTCCAGAGGATAGCAATAGTAGGCCAACAGGAGAACAGTACTGTTGGAATTGTGCCACAGATAAGGGTTGACAGGTCCTTAATTACCCACACTTGAAAACCCAGCCAAGTTCTTGTGGAGTTTGTGGAGTTAGTTGTGCTCTTATGTTACACTGTCAGGACCAGAAGATAATAATTGATTTTTTGCTGTGCCCAAAGTTAATGGGAAGCTCAAAGCTTTAAAACTGTACATAGGTGCCATAAGATGCTCATGCTTTATGTACAGGATGAGAGGGAGTGGATACTACAAACATTTTAGCTTCATTGTGTTTCTTTCACAATTTATGCTGCCTGGAGACACTGGACATGTCAAGATGCAATTGTTCAGTTGGGCAGTGGGTAGTGGAGTCCACATGGCTATGTGACGTCTTCATTGAAGTCCTACTAACCTCAGAAGAATGATAAAAATAACTGAAAGTAAAGGGAGAATAAATGAAATGTATAAAAAAAATAAAGGCAAAAGGGATGAAAATGTACTATAAAAATAATAATGACAAAAAAAAAGAAAATGCATTCTCTACTGCTATGTGTAGCTTGCATGTGTGTGCATCCATTCAAGGTAACTAATGCAATAAAGCTAGTCCAAAGAGCAACACAAGCTCACACTGTGAACCAAGCAAAATGGGTTCAAGATGCTCAGCATCAGCTCTTCTATCCCACACACCTACTTGCTTTACCTGTTGAGGTAGACATAACTATTGTTGGACTGACGTTTTCTTGAAAACACCATTCTGTGGTGCTGTGTTCAATGCAAATAAAGTTAAGAGTTTCCTTTCCAGGTAGCATTTTGGATATAAAATACTTGTCTGGAATGTGATATGCATTTTTTTGTACCTCTTGGAGCCAGTCAAGATCAATCCTGTAGTCTGGTTATAGTCCCTATGACTATATCCTATTTTTAAGTCCATTACCAGTCGGTTAATAGAGATTCAGCTTTTGGATTCCACATCTTTTAAATGCATTTTGTCTAAGAATTTAAGCCCTTCAAGTCTGGCATCTGAAATGCATTCCCTTGTGTGTATCTGAGTACTGACAGATCTCCAGAAGAAACATCACATGGTCTGGCTACTTGGGACCTTTAAAGTCAGAGAAGAACCACTGAGGAAAAGAAAGTAATCACACCATTTATCTTTAAACCCAGATTTAGCTGCCCTCCATCGGCAATGGAGAAAAGTAGATATTCTCTAAAGACCAATTCTGCTCAACTAAATTAGGCTCCTTTTCTGAATTATCCTCCAGAGAAATATTTGCTTTCCACTGACAAGAGAGGGAGTCCAGGGAAAGCAGCTGACAATGTAAAATCACCACAGTCATGTTGTGTGAATACCCCTCTGTGTCAGGGTTAAAGCCAAAACCATACACAGGACCACTGAAAAGTGACACATACATAGATGCCATCCTCTCCCTTTATTGCCCTGTCTCTATCATAAAGTGTCTTTCTTTCCCGAAGCATCTCAAACCATCATACCTCTCCTCATTTCATCTGAGAATCCCCTTCTTTCTCTCTCCTCCCCCCGTCATCCTTTGTATGATTGATGGGGGAGATTCACTGAAAGTCACTGTCTGACCACTTATCTCACCTTGCTCAAATTTGCTCAGCATGAAACTCTCAAGCACTAGCTCTTCCACTAAAAATAAGGAGGCAGCACAATGGTTACACTTCCAGCTGGAAAAAAGACTTCAAGCGTGTTTTTACTCTCTGAAAAATGCCCATTTTGAACTAAATTTACCAGCAAATCTGCAGTGAATTTTCTCAGTTGTTTTCATTGAAAAATAAGAGGTGCAAAACAAAAGCCTCTGCAAACTTTTATACTAAAATGAACCTCTGATGATTTATTTAATGTGTGGTGCTTTTTTGCTTTGCTAGAAAATCTGAAATTTTGGCTTCATAGCGAGCTGAAACAATTTGAACTGATGTGGTTCACAGGTCTAGCAAGTCACCAGTAAAAGACATTAATCAGTTTTCTATTCAAAACTGAGGCAGATATATAATAGGGCTTAAGAAAAAAAAATCTGATTTGTAAAACAGTAAAATATAGACAAAATATCATAAACACCCACCTGCATGAATAACAGTCAGAGAGAAAAAGTCTTATGTCTTGATGTGTTAGAACCATGATCTGTTAGACTGTAGTCTCAATACAAAAATGACAACTTTGCCAAGAAGTTAAAATTCAGGTTTAATAACCATATCTAATGAAAAATGAAGTCAAGAATAATTTTGAAATTATTTCACTGCTTCTTATCCTTTGCCATTAGTCAAAAAAGGTGTCAAATATTACACAACAGACAGGAGTGACACAAATCCTATGAGTTTAAGGGCAAATTATTTCAGTATTTGAACAGTATGCTTTGTGCTTTTGTTTCAGCCCCTCTTGTAAACTGACAAGGCTGGTTCAGCTTTTTGTTTTAATCTCTAAAAATAAATAAATAGCATAAATTACCCTATGGCGAAATTCATTTAATTGTATATACAACACTTGAGCATCCCCACATGAAACCTACTGTAGAACTTAAGATACTGTTGACCCTTTCACCCAGTAGTCCAGATGTGCCAACATCTACTTGTGGTTCTGCAGGGACAAACTGCATGTTATAACCAGTACAAAGAGCTCAATAGTAAGCACAAAAGTCTTACAGAAATCAGCACCCAAGAAATGCTGCTTCCTTTTGAGTTCCCTGGATATAGGTTATTAAAATCCGTTTCTAATGGAAAGTTAGAAGTCTGAATTCTGAACAGTAAAATTTAGGTAAAATCTGCATATTGTTCTAGTTTCCTTGTGAAGTTTTTCAAAGTTGGTTCAGTACCAGATCTGGAAAATTTCTGGTGATGTTCAATAAACTCCTTTAATTTTATCCTTCCTTCTTTCCACTAAGTAAAATTTAGAACTAAATTCATTCTACATTTCTGCAGGGTTATAGCAGAGATAAATTTGGCCAATATGTATTCATTGCTCTGCTAAACACATTACAGTAGTTTTCTTGTGATGTTGCAGGGAAGAGCCAAAAATAACTTGTTTTTCCAGTGTCCTCATCTACTTTTACAACAAATATAGTTGGTGAATGTAAATTAATGGTTATTACAGCATCTGCTCTGCATTTCACTTATTTTTATAGTGAAAGGCTGACTAGACTTTTTATTTTGATATTGCAATAGTAACACACCTGCTGGAGCCTGCTATATTGCTACTCTAGGGAAAGATGGCTAATTGCATTTTCTGCCTATTAAAAATAGAGGGATTTAGATTTAATATTGTTTTCCATAAGGTTTTTTAAAAATCTTATCAAAGCTTTCAAAAAAAATAAACAACTCGGTTCTCCTTACTGCTCACCAAGAAAAGCTCTGCCGAGGCAAACTTATTGGACAATGAGTCTCATCTAATGAGTGTATTTTCTATGTAGAATAATAAACATTCCAACAATTACAATTAAAAACAATAGCATTAGTTATGGCTTTCTTACACATACTAAAATGACACTTTAGAGGAGGACTACAGCAGTGATCAATGCAGTGTGAACTGTAAGACTTAAATCTAGCTCACCAACTAGAATGCAATTTTACAGAGGTAAAACTGCAGGCTGTAACTACTGGCAAAGTCAGAGGAAGGGTCCATTTCTCTTCATTTCAACAAAGAATAAAAATATTAGAGGCCAAAAAGTTGAATTTACAGTTGTTTTATGAGCAGATTTTTTTCATGTACTCAGTATAAAAGCAGATACTAAGAATGCTGTTGACTTGCTGGTGGATTAGTGGGTTGGCAAGGGAGGACACTATTAGTAGGAATTGACAGGTGATCTAAAATAAAAGGATGAGGTATTTTGCCCTCCTATGATGGAAGAGGCTGGAGAAAAAAAAATAAATAAAGGCAAACCCAAAAAACAGAAGGAAGGCAAAAAGGAAGATAATAGAATTGGAGTCTTAGTCTTTGTTTACCTTAGCAATAGGTAATTTCTGTGGATGACACCAAAGGATCTGGTTAATGTTCCTTTTAGCAACCACCCAAAAGAATAAGAAACAGGTGTTGATGACATGAGAGTCCTGGAGGGACTATGGCAAATGAAAAGCAGCAGTGATCAGGTGCCCACATTAGGAACAGCTGCTTGATGAGGACCATTAAAAAAAAACAAAACACAAACAAAAAACCAAACAAAGAAGCAAACAAACAAACACCACACACACACACACACACACACACACACACACACACACACACACACCCCAGCCTGGAGTAGGGGGGAGAATAATAAAAGAAAAAGAGCAAAATGAAGTCAAAATCTGGAAATAAGGAGACAAAAACCAAAGTCAGCTTTTATTGGCCAATGTTACAATTATCAGTGGAGTCATTACAAAACTCACAGTACTAACTGTAACAGCTTTGCACCATTTTCCCAGGTTCCTGGGACTCCCTCCTCTTGCACAGACTGCAGCAGTGGGTCCCTGTTCCAGCATGCCTCCTACCAACCATGAATTAGGAGCTTCATTTTACTGCCTCCACCTAGAAAAGAGAGAGGGTGTTTATGTTCTGCATGTAGGAGACTGTTTTCAAATCCAAATTGAACTGCATAAAATTGACTTCCGTACAGTTTGAGGCAAGTATTTCCTTCTACTAAAGTAATTGCATCGTGTAATCCATCTCAGAGTAACACCCACCAAGCATCTTGGGTACTTTGGACTAAATCGAGGGGAATAAAAATAACCAAACACAAGCACATTATGATCTTTTTCAGCATCTGAAGCATACAATTTGCATTCCAGTATATCTTCTAATGGCTGTGTCCTGTAGTGTTTACCTGTATAATGTGTTGTTTGCATTTATTCCTCTTATTGTTAATGCTAGCATGAGACATAATTCATTTTGTCAAAGTGTATGGAATTACATGGCTATAAAGAGAAAGTAAATAGAGATGTAGGATTGAGTAAGAAAGTTTGTTTTCACAGGGAAACTAATATAAAACCAGCCTAGCTCCATTCATATTCATATTCAGGCACAATTCCCTCTTTAAATAAACCCACCCCAGAAGCAAGCCTATATCTTAAACTCTAAGTATTTCAGGTTGGCACTGTGGTATTTGTACAGTGCCAGAATAATATAACTGCTGTTTTCAAAAACTTCCGTGGTAGGGATGAATCCTATGAGTAAAAATAGTGAAATAGAAAAAAGAATAAACTGCATATGGATGAGAGGGAAAGAGGAAAAAGTAATGAGCATACAAGTCAGGCAACTAACAAGAAGGTTGAGGGCTCTTCAGGGATAGGAATGGTAAATGGCATCTTACTGTTTGTCTATAATATCTTAGTGTAATACAAAGGCAAGTGTAAGATCTCTTAAGAGACCTGAGGGTGTTACAGTAATGCAAATAAGAACTAACTTCTAGTTCAAGGCTCTAACTATTAACGATGAATTTTTTTTTTGTAAATAAGCCTCTAACAATAGGTGTTATATTAAAATAGCTGTCCTACTAAATTACAAAAAAAAAAAAAAAAAAAAAAAAAAAAAAAAAAAAAAAGCTTTATCAGCAGAAATAAAGACATTTTCAGATTCTTATAGTAGAATTGTATTGTAAAATAAAGGGTAAAAAAATATGAAAGAAAAATCCCAGCTGATTGTTTTTGAAAGGCAGCCTACTACATTATAAAAATCTGAGCCATTACCAAAATAAGACACAACAAATATTTGGTGACAAGGCATTTTACATAATGGAACAGTTAGTTACCACCAGGAACTGTTTTGCAAAGTCTTCTTCTTCACCAGTCCTGAAGAGCCAACTCATTTTGTCAGTGCAACAATGCTGAAGGCTTTGGGCTCTTTTACAGGGCCACCAGCATGTCCCTGAGGTCATTGTCCAAGGCAAAACCAGCAATTTCAGAGAAACAGTCTCCAAGGACAATGAACATTTTCTTGTTGAGGTGATGAGGATGAATTAAAGCATCTTCTCAAATGCTGTAGTTCGAAGAAAGTTGATCTACAGAGAAATAATTGTGAAAAATGCAGTTGGAAGAGAATATGTGATGCTATGAAAGAGGCTAAGATACAGGGGTTGGAAATGCATGCAGAGTTCTGGCTCTCCTGGGGACTTCCAGCTACTGCTTTGTTTTGTTTCCATTCAGACATCTGTTAAATGGGTTTAATTTTTCATACACACTTCACAGTAATGTTTAATTACTTGCTTAAAAAGTGACCATGGATTGTAAAGTACATTGTGCTAGAAAAGCACATTCTGTAACTGGAAATTTAGTCTACGGCTCTCCTGAGTTATCTTCTATCCAGGACTTGCATTTCATTTACAAAGCTATATTTTTATGAGCACTACCTGGAAGATGGAAAACATTTGGGTGTTTCAAGAAAATGAAGATTTCTGCCCTGTTAAGCTACATGGGAGTTGTAGCTTACCAGGAATATTCCATCCATGAAGAATCATGCTGAATCATCAAGAGGTGACACTTCATGGGAGATCCAGTTTGAACTGTAAGTTTGTTTCAAAGGAAAGGCAGATCTTGGGGAGCATCTACTTAAATTTCCAGACAAAATGTTTGGGGTGGAGGAATCTTGCTTATATTCCTTCAACATTAAAAAGCAAGATTTTATGCACAGACCATGTATATAAACAAACCAATTTTTGCTGTGTGCATGCTATATGTCAAATATATATATATATACACATAAATATAGGCAATTGTGACAAAAAACCACAAACAATTCAGACAGTTATTTACATTAGATATAGCAATGATTAATACATCATGTAAGAGATAACTATGTCAGCATATTTCTGCTGCTGAACTTCAGACTAGCAGCCTTGTACCTTAGAGTGGTGTCTTTGAATTAACTACCTGTGCAAGCTCCAGCAGGAGTCATCCTTCTAAAGACATAATACTTATCTTAGGAAGTAAGCAATTACTTTATCAGTTGCATAAGAGAAGTCTAATCAGTCCAACTGGGGAAGCAATTAACACCTTTTTTCTTCTCTGGTACATTGGGAACACAGTAATAATTGGAATTTTGCTAAAGTCAAGTTCTACTGGGTGTTCAAAAGTAGCTGAGCTGTGGTAGCCCTTTCTCCATCTACCTTGACTGAGTGTGATATAATATATTGTAAACAAACAGGAATGGATTTACCCTGTTTTTAGCTTCATTCAGGTTCTCTTTTCCAGCTGCTCCTGCTGGGACATGCAGCTGAGGAGCGTACTTTTCCTAAATCCCACTTTCTGATAATATCAACACTTCAGTCTTAAACTTTATGTGCCCCAAAAGTGATGTGATGTTCAGACTTCTCAAGCACTCAGGAATCCTACTGATTTTAAACAAACTGAAGGGGAAAAAAATCAAATTAAAATCTACTGGTTTAGTGGTTGGTTAATGCTTCAAATATGTAACTGCAATCCACCAGATTGGGCTGTTTGGCCTAAATAGCCTAAGACATGCTAAGATGAGCAATTAAACTGCCAAGGAGGCAGCTAAACTACAGCAAACACTAGGAAAAAAACCCCCAACCATATGCTCAAGGTGCTTTGCTGAGGAAAGAGAGAGGCTCTGTTGTGCAGACTGGGGCTGTGATCAAACATAGTACACCTGAAGTGTTTCACCATACCAAAGCTTAATCTAGAGATCCCAGTACAGCCTGAGCCCATTAACTCCAGACAAGCATGAAGTGTGAAGCTACTGCTGCAAAAAGAGGTGATTGCTGTTTTGAAATGAATAAACAGTAGCATTACCCAGTGAGGAATCAAGGGAGCAATAGAAGCACTATTTTACATCAACTCTGCGAGGCCAGGTCTGCATTTGTACACACCACTCTGGTGCTGCCATTACATTTGTTTCTGTTATGCCAAGATTTATTTTGTAAGTGGTTGGCTTCGAACCAAAATATGAAATAAATCAGAAAGAAACCAATGAGGGCAACTAAAGCAATAAAAGACTCAAGAAATATGTTCAGTGCAGACTGCTAGGAGAACCGAGTGTGCGTTGTGTAGAGACAACAATTTGATAGTATGCATGTACCTGGAAAAGATTAATTGTGAGTGCAGTTTATTCTCAGTCATGAACATGGACATGAGAAAAGAAAAACTTTAACTAGTTTCCCAGTATCAGAGAGAGTAAATCTCTTTTTTCTATACATTCATGGATAACTGTTTATGTGGACTCACTGTTAGTACAAAATCACACAATTATCTCATTTCTCCTCCTCAGTCTCCTCTCACTGCAAAGTTTGAAGGGACTTCATATTTATAAGGGTATAGTCCTGGTTCCATGCCTGAGGTGTTTTAGTTTTCTGAAATTCTTTTCCCAGGGAATTTTCTGTAAACAGGAAAAATATTTTTGTAACTGTACGTATGTTATTCATTATTTTTCCTAGGAGGGACTTCTTGATGTCCCTCTGGTCTGACCAATGTGATTGAAGAGGTTTGCCTTTGTTTCACCAATCAAACTGGTCTCTGTAAAATAGTATAAAAGGGAGACACATCACAAAAATAAAAGAGGCATTTTCAGCCTTCTGAATCTCAGTCTGTGTCATTTTGGTATAAAACAGCGTCATAAGGGGTCTACCCATCCAAAAGAGTGCATCCGAAATTAGCAAATATTTAAAAAACTCTAGAGATATAGTGAAAAATGACAGAGAACCAGCTTATTACAAGATTAAAAATAAAAGTATATTTATAAATAGCAGATTTTCTTTAGCGATAAACTAGTCCTCTATTAACTAGCTAAATTATGCCAGGGGAGGAAATGGATAATGGATTCTGGCATCTTCTTATGTCATCCTTGTATTGTTAGAGGAGTAATACCTAAGAATAGGAGTTAAATGGTCCTGTCAATTCTGTTTACTTCTAACTCTAGATCTCTGACACTTGGCAAGACACTTTTTGAGGAGGGTAAATTTTAAGGGCTTCAACCTTGAAATTGCAAGACCCGAGCTGTGCACAGCATCTAACTTTGAAAGGAAAGTGCAAAACATAAAGGCATACTGACTGAATTTTGAAAATATATTGGTGGCATAAAGCACAGAGTCTTAATGGGACCGTGTATCAAAAGCCACCAAGCAAGACTTAAGAAAGTCAAAAGACAACAGTTCTTTTTCCCTTTGACAAAACAGTTTTGTAACACCAGCCATTTTATAGAAGAACCTTGAAGGAATACATCTGTTGTCCATGACATTTTCCATAAGAAATAGTAATAAATAGATAGCTTCAACTTCAATAGTGAAGCCCTTTGTTTGGACAGTTTAACATTAATAGATGACGTCCAGAATAACATTTTCAAAATCAAAGAAGTTATCAATGCTGTTGTTTAAGCAATACCTTAAAATGCAGTGGCTTAATAAAACTGAAATGCATGCCAGTCTCCATGTAGATAAACCACTGCATTCAGGCAGTTACTCCTGATATCTGTATATTTATTGCTTGGCTATACATACAGACAACACCAAGTTGATTTGCTGGAGGGCAAGAAGGCTCTACAGAAGGATCTGGACAGGCTGGATCAATGGGCTGAAGCCAATAGTATGAAGTTCAATAAAGTGAATTTCCAGGTCCTGTACTTGGATCACAGCAACCCCAGGCAGCATGACAAGCTGAGGGAAGAGTGGTTGTTGGGAAGCTGCCCAGTGGGGAAGGACATGGGGTGCTGGTTAACAGTGACTCAACATGAGCCAGTGTGTGCCCAGGTGGCCAAGAAGGCAAATGGCATCCTGGCCTCTATCAGCAATAGTTTGGCCAGCAGGACCAGGGCAATGATCATTCCCCTCTACTTGGCACTGGTGAGGCCATACCTTGAATATCTCAAGTTCTGGGCCTCTCACTACAAGAAAGACATTGAGGTGCTGGAGTGTATCCAGAGAAGAGCAACAGAGCTGGTGAAGGGTCTGGAACAGAAGTCCTCAGACAAGAGACTGAAGGAGCTGCGGATGTTTAGCCTGGACAGAAGGGAGCTCAAGGGAGATCTTACCTCTCTCTACAACTACCTGAAAGGATGTTGTAGGAAGCTGGGGCTTGGTCTCTTCTCACAGGCAACCAGCGGCAGAACAAGGGAAAATATCCTTAAGTTGCACCAAGGGAAGTTCAGGTTGGATATTTTGAAAAAAATTTTCAGTGAAAGAGCACTCAAACCTCAGAAGTGGTGGAGTCACCATGCCTGGAAGTGTTCAAAACTGAGTAGATGTGGCACTTGGTGATATGGTTTAGTGGGCATAGTGATATTGGGTCAAAGGTTGGATTCAACAATCTTGAAAGTCTTTTCCAACCTTTATTATTCTATGATTCTCTTCTATGTATTTTCTGATGAGTTATGGCTCATATTAGTTTCCCAGGGTGTTATCCCTGTCTCAGTCCATGTTAGCCAGACTTCAAGTCAGCCTGGGGAATCTTCTTATTTTCTTGTTCTTTATGCTCAGTGTATGTTTCTTTAGTGTAGAAGAGCTAATGGGTTTCCACTTTGTGCCAGGCTCCGTGTACAATCCAAACATACTCTGGGTTAAAATGGCTGTAGGAGTGTTTCAGGAAGGGTGCTATTTTCCAATTAGTTTTAATCCCTTGTGAGTTTGAGCATCTCCTTTCCCTTGTAAAAAGAAATGGAAAGAGGCACTCACCTGGAATTTCACAGGCAGTCAGTCACTCATAAGGTAGACCCTGAACAAAAGCAATGTTGATGAACTGCAAGTTGGTTAGGTCTTTGAATGCAGGCAGGTGAATATCAGGTGTTGTTATTTGCCAAATGAATGTCAAATTTAACCCACTTAATATTTTTTTTTTTTTTAATTGGTCAGTTTCTGGCAGATTGTCTGGTTTTAAGAGTACGTGTTCCATCAGATTAACATGGTGTGGGTGCTGGATCTGAGAAAAGTGTTAGAGAGCTGGTGGTCACGTACTGTTCATTGGCACATACTGATTTAACAGTACTGTGTTCACTGTAAATGCAGTATTTCAAATCATCCTTTGTTATGCTTTCTGGATCAAGTCTTTTAAATTCTACTGCTAGTTTCCCTGGTGCAAAACCAGTCCTTCACAAATGTGATGACATATTTAAAAAGTTTGGGAGCACAGTATGGCTCCTTGCCTGCCTAGATTTTGCAGGCTCAAAGGAGTTAAACCTAACATTCCAAATACTTGTTATATATATTCATTGTATGTGTCTGTAGATATGATTTTAGTTTATAGGAAAAATATAGCACTGCTTTTTTTTTTTTTTTTTTTTTTTTTGGGAGAAAGAATGGTTATTGGACAAAGAAGTTGGATTTTTTTTTTTTAATAAACACAAGCATATCCTAAAAGAAATTTTAGTAAATGATGACTGTTTTCAAACATTGTGAACATTTGCCAGACCCAACATAACATTAGAACAAAAATGCTGTAGTTTCTCTGTGATCAAGCTCAGGGATTTGCAAACTTTTACAAGGCAGGACTACTACCCTAAAACATTAATTTTGGGCTCCTATGCACTTCTTGTATCATGCTTTTCATTAAAAGTGCAACAAAGCCAATGCAAATGATATACTACTATTTAATAATCACTGCCTTATTGCTTGTGATAAAAGAATTTCACTTGGTTGCATTCACCTCACATTTGGGAATAAGGAGGAAGGGAAAAAGCAGAGCTTCATAACTAGCATAAATGATCAACAAAACTTTTTTGTTTGAATACAAAATATACAAAGCATTAAACTTAACTGGATGCTAAAGAGCAATTAGCAATTTTTTGATGAACTGAGAAGAATTTTAAAGTGAAAGCCCCTGGGAAAGAAATTGCAAAATCATAAAGAGGCCCTTGATTTAGCTAAGTGTTGTTGTGGCCTTGTTTTATCTGGCTAACAAACTGCTTTCTTAAAATAAGAGAAAGTCTTGGGAGACTACAGGAATATCAGAAGGAAAAACATATGGCCAAGAGTGAATTAGATAAAACCACAAACCTGATGGTTTTATCCAAAAGAATGATAAAAATTCAAATCTAGAGCCCTGCAAGGGCACTTTTATTTTTTCAAATCTGTCTTCAGTTATTGTCTTCTTTTGACAGTGGTAGTATTGCAGGAGCTGTGATATGCTAATGTATAATGAAGTCAGGGCTGTAAGGAAAAGGTTGACAAATAATGGGAAGACAAACTTTCAGATACAAATATTCTTTCTCCAAGTCTGAAACAGAAGCAGCAAACTTCAAAGTCAAGTTCAAACTAAAAAACAACTCCTCTGAGTTTTACTCAGATTATATCTCTCAGATTAGGAGACTACCTGTAGAGCAGAGAGAGACAGGCATAAGATTGTCTCTGCAGGACAGAAACAGGAAGATATTTTTTTGTTGAACACAGGCAAGGCCTCAGAAATAGGGAAAGCTAGAAAATGCCATAAAACTAGTATCACTAATGAATAGACATTAATGCCTAATAGAGTAAGGAGGTTTTGATTTGTGTGTGTCATTGGGAGATATTTTGCATGGTGTATTTTTGAACATTTATTTTAGTGAATGATAAAGAGATGTGCAATAAAAGAGATATATTCTGAATATGATGACAGTTCATTTCTGCAGGAGAAAATCCCTTATCTTCATCTCTGTAATATTGTTTCCACCCCTTATAGAGTAAAGAAAGGACATACCCCAGGTAGCAGAACAATTGTGTTACCAGTAAAAATATGCAGATTAAAGACAGAATACAGACATGTATTACCAAATTTAAGAAGTAACTCCAGATATAGTTGTTGAGGTAGCTACTTTTCCCACATTTCCAACACCTAAAAACAAGGAGTGAAGAAGAACTTGGCACTCAGTTTCAGACCCTACATCTAAATTAGTAGCCAGTGCTGCTTCTTTTTGTGCTTGTAAGAAGTTAATTTCACCCAATCCAAATATTTTCAAGGGAGATTCTAATGGGCTTTATTATAAATAGTCCAAATAAATAGAGATTAGGGTCTACTAAACCAGTTTTTAAAGAACTTTACAGGAAGACATTAAGCAGACCCAAGTAATTATTTTACCCCCTCCATCCTCCTGAAATATCTATCTGACACCATGAATTAAAAGAAGAGAAAAAGAGTTAGTTAAATTTATTAAGTGGATAACATCTTTTTTATTATGATAAATGCAAACTGGATTTAATTGACAGTCGCCTGAGGACAATACACTTAAGACAGATGTCATGGGAGCATAGCAAAAGATTAAACATAAACTCAAGGCATTTAATTTAGTGTCCAAGGAAAGATGATTGAACACCTTGAAAGTTGCCACTGAGAGCTATAGATTTATCTGAGAGATTTGGAACTTTTTGATCAAATGAAGATTCAAAGCCTTCCCAACTCTGCTGTATTTATGGAATTACTACACGAAAGGATTTACTGGTTTGGAGGCGGAGATCAATAACAGTTTGTGAAAAGCCCAAGTTAGAAACATCTTGAACTAAGACAAGCGTTCAATATAGAGTTCATCGCTATAGACTTTAAATTGTGCAGTATAAAAAGAGGGACTGATGTTTGACCTTCACCAGTTCCTCTGTGAGGAGGAAAAAAAAGGTATATTTACAGGAAAAAAAGGATGAAAAAAGGCCCTAAAATTGAAGTGGGAGATTAGGCACACCAGTTAAAGGTGATTGATGGGCATTTCCAAGCAGGCCTTGGCAAGGCAACACAAGGCCTGATGCTCATTTATAAATAATTTGTTGCTGTTCGACTGCATTAGCCTTTCTCCAGAGTCCAGGATTCCTTGTCAGACAACATGCAACAAAAAAATGTTGCATGTTTTAGATACTAGCTAAATTACTAATCTATCTATAGGTGCAAATTTTGAATGAAATTAAGGATTTAGGCCTTCTTTTGGCAAACGAAAAGGCTGCTAAGGGCTTTTGACCTTTGTCTCTTCTTATGGGACAAGATTTTAGCCTCTCTTATGGGAGTTTTATGCAGTAATTTCTGTGAGGCAAGAATTTCACCCAGCCTCTGGTGAACGTGATGCAAGCTTAACTGATACCTCAGAGTTAAGAGTTGTTTTCTAGTAAAGAGCCTCTATGTCCAAAACCAAACTAAAACTTTCAAAGAAAACCTCTAGAAAGTGACAATTCAACATCAAGTGTATTAGAGTGGATGGGCTAGAAGCTTGTTTCAGGTGTGAGATTTAAGGACAGTGATTTACACCCAATACCTATCCAGTGGCAAATCATGTTCTCTCGGAGTGGTTCCTCAGCATTTTCCAAATCCCATCTCTCTCCATCAAGAAGCAGGGTCATTACTGAGCATAAAGCAATATTCTGGAGCCACAGGTCACCAGTGCATAAAATTGCAATGTGTTACTGACACAACCCCAGTGAGGATAGGGGATTCCACAGACAAATAAAAAAGGCAAAGTTCACAGTTTTTCAGAGGTAAAAGAACTTGCTTTGGTCACAATGTTGGATGTTTCTTTAACACAGACAGTAAAGTGACTATGGAGATGAGGTGGACCATCTTGAGATTACATCAGCAGGGACTGTGGCAGCAAGAACTCAGACTTGTGCCTGTTGTCCAATTCAAGCATGGCCATGGACAAACCACTAAAACTTGGAATTAAAACAGAAAGAAGGACAGGAAAAGATGTATCTTAGCTTTACATGATTCAGATAGACGTGTGAAACTTTCTCCTCTAATATGTGTTTGACTTTTGCCCTCCATGAAATCAAGCTCACGTCAATTACTTCCCTATCTGGTCTGATTTTAAACTATTAGCTTTTGGAGTTAGGCCTGTAACCCCTAAAGAGAATAAACTAAAGGAGAGATTTAAGAACACCTAAATGATTCTGGAATCTCAGGCTTGCTGGACTTGAATGAGATTTAAGAGACTCAAAAAGCAATTTAGCACAGTGAGATGATGTTGTGTACAGTGCTTAATCCACTGAATTCTAATTCCTATAAAAATTCAAAGTACAGTATGACAAGAAAAAAGCAAATCAAGACCTAGATAATGAGTTATCTAAGGCAAAATCTGAACACATTAAAATGGGGCTTGACCAAAGTTATAATTATTGTGATTTTTCTCATTTACCATTTTCTTCACTACAGCACAGAAGCAAATTTCCAACATAGTTTAAAACTGTCCTGAATACTTAGTTTCAGAATACTCAGTCTCAGAAAGTAAACTTTTCCTTTCTTAGATATGTGTTTTAGAGTTGTTTTCATACTTCTTTAGAGTAGTCATAAAGCAACTACATGAATAGGAAGTTACTTTCCTTCTTTCACCTACAATAAACTTACCTCTAAAATCACCATTAAATCATGGGAGGTGTTGGAAAACTGTCACAAAATGAAAGAAGATTAAAACCACAGTCATGAGAGTACAAACTTCCCTGAATGTTGGTGGTTTGTCAGTGAAATGCCCCTCTACCACTGAAAAGATCATTGCTTTCTTCAGGGTGATGTGAAACCAGGCCTGGAGATAAAGGAGAAAGCAGGGGAAGGAGAGCAGTGAAAGGTATGAGCAGAGAGAGAAGATAAAGTTAAAAAAAATCCAAACAAACAAAACCAGTGCTAAATTCTGGCACAAAAGTGTTCTAATAACACCAAAGTATTTTGCTTCCTTTTACTAAGAGTTTTTTTTTCCTTCTTTCTCTTTAAAATAATTCAGATAAGATATTTCTGAGCAGTCAAAAGTGCAAAGGTTAATGAAGTATCTCATTAATCTTTCATAATTGTAGCATGTCCTTGTGACCCTTGGATCCATAGCATACCAGCAGTATTCAGATTATGATTCAGAAGAGTCAATAATGAGATCAAAATCCTGTAAATAAAACCCCACCATGCCTCAGAATACTAGGTGTAGAGTGCCATACCTTCCCATGGTTGGGAGGGTAGCTGGCTTCTGGGAATATGCTATACCAGTTGTTAGGCTGTATGGCTCAACACAGAGAAGGCAAGCACTTTATCTCTTTCCTTTCTGCTTTATTTGCCATTGTGTTTGTGATTCAGTAGTGGTGAAACACTTGGTAGACCACAAGTACCACAAGTACAGAGGGGGAGGATGAGGTTCAGGACAGTCAGGGTGGGCTGCCACGCAAATATCTGAACCAGCATCAGACTGTCACCTAAAGTGTGTCCTTTGGAACAAAATGAGAGTAACTGCAGATTGCTAAAAAGAGAGAGAGGGAGCCAGGTGGCTTTTGGAATAGGGAATGCACTCATTAGCAAGCTGGAGGCAGAGATTGCTGAAAAGGCAGCAAAGCCCGTCTTCTTTCCTTGTTAAGAAATGCCAACCTGCAGAAGTTCCTCAGGCACGTGGGGACACTGGTCCCTGCACCACCCTGTGACAGCTACTGGGAAGGCTTCCAGGCCAGCCAGGTGCTCTGGGAAAAGAGAACTATAGCCTATGGGGTGTGGGGTGTGACTTGGTGGTGGTCACAGTTTTGCTGTCTAAGTGATATTCTGTCTAGTTTTCCTTTTTTTTTTTTTTTTTTTTTTTTTTTTTTTTTTTTTTTTTTTTCTTCCTTTAATCTGTCTCACTACTGGAACAAAACAGTTCATCCAGACCACTTCAGATGTCTGATAGGTGATACAGATCCTGCTATCCTTCTTGAAAGATTAATCCAATCTACAATCTTATCATTCTACCCACAGGTTTATGTATGTTTTCACTCTGAAGGGTGTAAAATTGGCTTGCTATCTCTGTCTGATAGAGCAGTACAAGCAAATAATAGCAGGTCACTCCTTCTGTTTATTTGTATCACACTGCTGGGTACAGATTATGACATCCATTGTTGGGTGCCATCCAAACATAGCGTGAGAAATAGCACCTCTCCTTGCAGTTCGTCAAAAAAGTGTGATCAGGGAAGGAGGATTTCATAGAAAAAGGCTGAAGCATGGAGTAGGGTTGTTTACAAATACAGTGCAGCTCTGAGGATACCCAAGTCTGGAAGATACTCAGCCTGTCAGTTAGGGGTTTGAGTAGCCTAAAATAGAGCACTGTGTGAATAGCAGCCCTCTTCTTGGTGCCTAACTAGCTTGGGAACATTTCCACAGCACTGCAAGTTATCAGGTAAGCATAGCTAAAATTGGTTTAAAAAGCTCATAAAGGAATTCTGTAGCATACCTGGGACTTGATCTTGAGTCTCATGTCTCTCGGCTCTGCACAGACCACTGGTTGTCTCATTTAGCTCTTCACTCCCTCCCTGCATCCCTCCCTGCCTCCCACAACTCATATTTAGAAAGCAGTGAAGAATAACAATTTGTGTCTAGCAGAGCCTGGACCCTCCCTCAGAGACACCTCTGGTGCGAGAGAGTTCTTGGTCTGTGCCTAGTGAAGATAAAGCAGCCAAGGGTGACTAACAGAATGTAAACTACAACTCCTAATATCATGCAAGCAACTGAGACAGCCTAATGTGAATATTTAGATCTGATTCACATATATAAAAAATACCTAATGACATAAAGCAAAGCTTGATTTTAAACTAAAAGTAAAACTCCATGAATTAATATTAAAAATGTATAGTACTTCAGGAAAAAAAAGGTGACAGCCCTTATTATTAAATGGAACTCCAGCTTCAGAAAAGACCTCCTGGCTAGATATGAAATTACTTGCCTGTAGTGTTTCATTTATATTGATAGTAAAGCCTTTGGTATGGAGAATGTTGTTTCTTTATTCACAGGTGTAAATGGGATTGTAGGCTGCTATATCAGATTCCCAGTCACTACACTGTCAGAACATCCAACAGCAAATTCCCCACCAATGCAACCACACAAAAGCAAACAACTCCACCCCAAAATGCATACAACCTGCCAAACCTGAGCCATCCTGGTGATAATTAGAAAACATAGAAATTGGATGTCACCGTTGATCAACTTCCGAGCCCACTCTCATGACCCGGTATTACCTTACTTGCTTGATAAGATAGAGAAGAAAGGAGAGAAGGGAGGGAGAGGAAGAGGGAGAGGGAGAAAGAGGAGAGTTATGCCATGTTACACCCAGCATTCTGCATGACAAGGTCTGACCCAGGTCTAAGGTCTCCACCCCAGAGAGCAGCTCTGTGCAGGGCAGGTCCCAGGCCCATCCAGGGGACAGGGGCAGAGGCAGGCACACCTACAGCAGGGCTCAGGCAGAGACTTGAAGGTCCCAGACAGAGATGGGACACATTCTCATGGCACTTGGCAGGAGGTGGTAGGGCTTGGGGTCCCAGGGGAGGCCAGCCCCAGCCACTGAGGCCTGTGAGCACCCCCAGGACCCTGTCAGGACTAGACTTCAGTGCTCATGTGCTCTTCTTCAGACACTGGTGGTTCTCTTCTTCAGACACTGGACACTTAGGAGACCAATTCCCCTCCTCAGGAAGCTGTAGGGAGCAGTGAGGTCATGCCTCAACTTTCTTCTTTCCAAACCAGACAAGCCCAGTGCCCTCAGCTTCTCCTCAGAGAACATTCCTGCCAGCCCCTTCCCCAACTTTGGTTCCCTTCTCTGGATGCATTCAAGTATCTTCATATCCTTCTTAAACTGAACTGCACGCAGTATTCAAGGCTGGACCAATGCTAAATACAGCAGGATAATTACCTCTTTTGACCAGCTGGTGAGGCTGTGTTTGATGCACTCTAGGATGGGTTTTGCCCTCCTGGCTGCCAGCACCTCCAGATCCCTTTCTGCAGGGTTGTTCTCCAGCCACTCCTCTCTCAGTTTAGTCTCACATTTAGTGTTACTCCATCCCAGGTGCAGAATCCAGTATTTCATGCCACTGGTAATTGGCCAATGCACCAATCTATCCAGATACCCCTGCATGGTCTCTTGTCCTCTGAGACAGCCAACAGCATCTCCCAGTTTGGTTTCCTCTGCAGACCTACTAACTATGCATTCAGCTCCTGTATCCAGGTAATCAATACAAATATTGATCAGAACTGACTCTAGAATTGCACCCTGAGGATCACTGTGGTCACTGGTCAACAGCCAGATGTAGCCCCATGCACCATGACCCTTTGAGCTCTGCCCTTCAGCCAGTTCTTCACTCTTTGCACCTGCTCATCTCAGCTGGACAGCTTGTCCAGAAGGATACCGAGAGGGACACTGTCACCTTTCAGTCAAACTGGGTTTTACATACCAGGAATTTACATACCAGGATATGTGCAGGAATTATTGCCTTTGCCCTCTCTGTTCAGCTTGCTCACGTCTTAGTTTTGTCTCTGAATTTATTACTTCTCATCTACAGTCTGAAACCAATTGGCTGGGGTACAACTAATTACCACTGGGGATCAAGCATTAACCTCAAGATCCTCTAAATAATAACAGCCACAGAAAGGTTAATAATGGTAATAATAATGTGTTGTTGTGGGGCAAAACATCTTCATCATTTCCTATCATGTTTGCATGTTTGCAACATTTATTTGGGGACACTATGAGTCCTGGAGACTTTGGTATAACATATGTTCCTGCCACATTTCTGCATGCTCAAAGGCTGGTGAATACATAAAAATGGTCTCTTGCACCAGAGACCAATTGCAAAATCATTTGGGAGTTCAGAAGACTTCCTAATGAAAAACCCATGTAATTCACTGACGGCAATATTTTTAATTATATCGCATCAGAGCTGCAATAGAGCCACATCATTTGGTGGTAAGACAAGACATACATGCAGCAGCATATCTAGCCCTCAGGAGTAACAGGCAGTAACCCATTTTATCAGGAAAAGCAGGAGGTGACGCCACATTCAGAAAAAAAAGACCTTAATTTATAAGTTAAATAATTTTACACAATCTGAAAAGATAAAAGACAATAGAAAAAGACAGGAGTAAAATAAAAACTGTGTATTCTGCTGTGAACTCAACTTCGAAATTTCACAGATTCATTACAAAACATTCAAGTCATACATTTCTAAAAGATAATAGCTTCTGCATTTGTTAAAAAGCTCTTATTACTCCAGGTTTATAAAAAAGTTCTTTCAATTTAATAACTTTTGAGACTAATGGAGCTAATTTGACTTTGTCCTAAAATCTTCTAGCTAGTTTAATTCAATATATTCATCATTCATATAAAAGTCTCTGAACAAAAGTCTTTGCCAATAAATGGCTTTCAGAGATTTACAGCCTTAGTATTTAGGAAAACTAGACATTACCAAAAGTTACCCAAATATCTTCCCATGCATACTGTTGTATAGATGTTTTAAAACTTGCACAGATCTAAAATCACTTCAAAAAGCTAAATGTTCTGGATTTGGGTTGCTTTTTATACCAGCTCTGTAATTTTTCTACCTTCAAGAAAATGTACACATGTGCTTTATTTATCAGATAATTAATTCACTGTAGTTCTGTAAGTTGAGCAATGCATCTGGGCTGAATAAATTATTTGAGCATGAATCAAGAAACATGTCTTCTGTCCCTTTTATCTGGAAGCCTTTCAAGTAAGCTGTCATCCTATCATGTAATGAATGAACAAATTTCTTGACATTTAACATTGTCCTGATCATAGTAGTTGCACAATGGAGGGTTAGATGACACAACAAGGATTTATATGGCTTATCATCTAAATAGATAGATTAGATGCATCTGAGAACAACTTGCTATCCCATTCCTATTTGTCATTACAACTTAATTTGTTGTATGACAATCTCTTCACACGTACAGCTTGGTGCAAGCACAATCGCCTCATATTCCTTTGTCTTTGTGCTGCATTTTGTGTATTTTTTTGTTTATTTGAACCCTCTGCAATTTCAGCCAATTGTAAAAAAGCTCTAACTGATCTTACTCATATTTACTTGTGTGCTGCTGATTTTTCCTTTCAAACTCAGGGTTTGTTTGCTTATTTGTAGAGCATTTTTACCCTGTCTGGGATCATATCATAACTCATGGTCTGACAGATGAGCTGTATCTGACATTTTCCACAAGCAGGATTGGTAAGGTAGCAGCAGAGACCTTGCAAGAACCAGATCGAACAATGACTTGATGTGGTGTTGTGATTTAACCCCAGCCAGCAGCCAAGCCCCACATCTGCTACTCACTCTCCCACCAGTGGGATTAGGAAGAGAATTAGAAGGTAAAAGCTAGAAAGCTTGTGGGTTGAGATAAAGACAGTTTAACAGGGAAAGCGAAAGCTAAGTACAGAAGCACAGCAAAACAAGGAATTAATTCACTGCTTCCCATGGGCAGCAGGTGTTCAGCCATCTCCAGGAGAGCAAGGTCCCATCACACATAATGGTTACTTGGAAAGACAAACAACATCAGTCCAAACATTACCCCTTCCTCCTTCTTCCCCTTACTTTATTTACTGAGCATGATGTGATATTAGTGTGGTCAGTTTGGGTCACCTGTCTTGGCTGTGTCTCCTTGCAATCTCCCAGGCACCCTGAGCCTCCTGGCCCATGTAACAGTATGAAAAGAAGAAAAGGCTTTGGGTCTGTGCAAGCCCTGCTCAGCAATAATAAAAAGATCTCCATATTATCAACTCTGTGTTCAGCACAAATCAGAAACACCATATTAGCCACTGTGAAGCAAAACCAGCACACATGGACCTGACATGATAATTTTTTCTCAGTAGTTCAAACCCATCTATTTCAAGCAACTTTTTTGAGGTGCCAGATGGAAACATAGTAATGAGAGATACTGATCCTGATGATGCTGTATCAGAAGTAATAAAGATCATTGAGGTGACTGACACTGTTCCTTTGAGCTTTGTGTTAAAACACTCTTAGCTCATTCTGTCCAGCTGCAGTTTCTGCAAGGCAGAAGAGCATTGCTTTATCTTAACTTTGCTCTTAAAATAGGAACTGGGAACTACATGCTTCTTCAGAATGTAGAAACTGTCAATATAAATTAATTTTATGGTCCTATCTGAGTTTCTGTGGAGAGGTTCAGTGCTTGCAGATGTAATTTTAGCTAGGGAAATAGGATGCCTGGGAAATAGGACACCTGGGAAATAGGATGCTTTTGTGCATGTGGACTTGCCTACCTGTTCATATTTTCTCCCTCAATCCCATGAGGGACTTCTGCCATTAGTGGGTTTCTAGATGATTGGACAGCAAAGCACGTTCTCCAGCCCCCCATATCGCATCCTCACCAGCCTGGGGAAAAATCAAAGTCTGTAAGGAGGAGACCACCCAGATTAGAATTCCACTGATGAGAAGAAAGCATCACAAACGTGATGCTGCCTCAAGGATGGAGCACTCTCCATCCTCGTTGGTTTTCAAGACCCAGCAGGAAGAAGCTCTGAACAAACTAGTCTAATGGCACAGTTAACTCAGTTTGAGTAGGAATTTGGACTAGAGACCTCCTGGGATCCCCTAAAACCTGAGTTGTCCTACGACTTCAACAGTCAGCAGTAGTTGAGAATGCTGACGATACTTCATACCAGCTAGCAGAGGGGACAGATTTTTAAGGAACTTTAGTGAAAGTCTAACAACCTTATTATTGTGGTGAAGGTATACAAATGGAGGATGCAAATTCAAAAGAAATCAGACTTCATTAGTGTTGATGTCCTTCCCAAAATGCTTTTATCTTATATTTCCATGGGCAAAGTTGCCTTAATATCTTTTAGGGTTTTAAAAACTGGGGTGCATCAACAGTAAAGCTTGCAAATTATGAAGAAAATGAGCTAATTTCCCATTTCTACTTTTATGCAGAGAGTGGCATAAAGCCAGCAATAATCTGGCATTTTATTTGATAAACTTTTTTTCTTAAATATTTCAAAGGAACCTGACTTGCGATCGTACACAATCTGAAATTAGTTCCCTGACAGTCCCTCATGGTATCAGTTTCACTTGGGAAAAACTAATTAAATGTGAGTTCTCTTTGATGCAGGAAATATATGTGTTATAATCGCTCACCCTACAGGCAGCCCCTGTGCTTAATTATATACACCATATTCATGGCATGACCAAAATCCATCAGTTTTTCCATGGATGAGCAGTAGCAAGCAGGCCTGCCACCAAACTGAAACCAAAAGGGAACTGCTGATAAAGAACTCTTGGGTTCGCATTCCATTTTCAATGATGTTTAAGCACTGATTATCCCCCAAAATATGTAGGAGGAGCAAAGTTAAGAATATGGTAACCAGAGGCAGTTTCTGTACTCAGTGTAGATAGACTCTGCAGCACTTTCTCACTGAGCAGAGAAAAGAATTTGGCCGACATTTTAAATCCCTGATAGTAAACTTCATCTGGGTTTCTTAGATGGTTTTGAGGCAAAGTTAGTAAGGCTGCCTTCCTCTATGTTTCATTTGAAACATGCCACACAGCAAAGAGCATGCAGTTCATCTGCTTTAGAAGGACAAAGGGCTGAGTCAACTCCACTGGATTGCTCCCTCACTGCTCCTCCTTAGGATATTGTATGATAAGCTGATATTTGCTTACTGTGATTCAGCTTGAAACAAACCGTCTTGCAATAGAAACTGCCTCTTGCAATAAAATATATGCATCTGCCATTGAATGTAAGTGATCTATGAGAACAATTTGAAAATTTCAGAGTCACTTCAGGCACAAACATAAATAGCGGATAATGATTTTTTTCGCATTTTTTCTTTATTTGTAAATCCTTGATATGGCCTTTGCTAATGCTGCATCTATCCTTTTTACTACCCACTTGATGTGTGAGTAAACACAGCATTGACTTAAGCAATAAATTACTCCTAATCCCCTATTAAGAAACCAACTAGGCCAATAAAAAATGGATCCAACTACTTCTTCAGTCACAGCCAGTTTTTAACTATTTTCACACCACAATAGTCAGATTTAGACTATGTCCATTCCCAGTCAGCCCGCTAGAGCCCTGCTTGGTGGATTATGCCTGTTTTCGATCCAGAAAGCTGGCACAGGGCTTTTTTTGGGCTGTAACATCCAAGTGTCTGAGCAAATCCCTTTAGCAAAAGGGCAGAGACAACAGCTGAAAGGTCAGCACCTCAGGTTATTAACACAGACAAGGAGAAATGCTGACTTCAGATTCAAGGATTTGGTTCTGTTAATAACCATTCCAGAGTTACTAGGCAGTACTAATAATTGCAGTTAGTGGATTTAGAATCCTGTGTTTGTGCAGAGAATGATTACAAAAAAAAAATGGCTCTTTCATTTAAAGCCACAGAGAAGAGAGAGGGGGAATAGTCCAGTCTTCCCCTTCAGGAGAGAGTCAGGTGGGGGAAGGCAAGTCCAGAAAAGGTACAAGGTGCAAATACTGTACAATTATTTTCAAGGTACAATAAATTTCAACCAGCAAGGCTCAGCGTTGTATTTTGCTCATCACCTTCATTGTTTCACTTGTTCTCCTGCCTGTTATTTCAGCCTACCTGCTTGTCTCCTCTCTCCTCCCCCATGCACCACTGGCATATACTGGCTTGGCACTTGCTTTTCCCTTTCCTCCATCGGCCCATGCCAGTCAAGCCCCAATGCCTATGACACCCCATCCCATTCACAGCCTCTATTTCTTCCATCTCATTTCCTGCCATCTCTTACTATATCTGTTTCAATTCTGCCTACCCTTGCTGGGCTCACCCCGACACCTCCACCACTGCCTTCTCTCTTTCTGTCCTCTCATCATTTCTCTCATCATTCCTGTTCATCATTTCTTCATTGTCTTTTGCAGCCTCATCACCTCACTTGCTGCTTACCCTACAGTCTCATCTTGCCCTATTTCACCTAGTGTGCTCTTACCTTATTCCCTTCAGTGCCTCTCCCCTCAACACTGCACCATCTAATTTTACTGCTTCATGTGCTATTTTCCTGTCCCATTGTTACCTTCCCCTACGGTCCCATAGTTTTGCCCTGCTCTTTGCCACATACCTTCAACACCTCTCTGCTTGCCTCTGCTTTCCCTTTTCCTAACTGCTCTGTTTTCTGCCGTGTCTTGCTGCTGCAATTCACTGCTTGCTCTGGCCCACCCCATTTGCTACCAGTTTCCTCTCCTCCTCCTCCTCCCCCCAGCAACTGTGTTTGCTCTCTACACACACTATTTTTGTTTACTGTTCCACTTGTTGCTTGCTCTTACTCCCCAGATGACCAGGACCTTTCTCAGATCACATTGCCAAGCCATTACTTGCTGCCGTTTGCCATCCTGCCTGCTCTTGCTGCTTCATTTTGTCTCCACCAGTCTGGAGCTGCCTTGTTTGCAGACAGCTCTCACAACTTCTCCCTTTCCCATCTGCTGACCCTGCTTGTTCACTCACTGCCTGTCGCCATTCACCTTCATCACCAAACTTCTCCATTTACTTCTTCTGATACCTGGAAAGGCTACCTAAAACAGAGGCTAGACAGAGTTAAAGGATAAAGGTAGGTATTTATTGAAAGGCCTTCAAAGGGTACACCTTGGGCAGTGCAGGAGTCTCACAGCGAGTCTCCCACCCAAGATGGATGACAATCATGAGTTTTTCAGGCAGATATGTTTGGTCTATTTGCATATCAGAGGTTAATTGTCCAATCACAGCTTCAGATAACGAAGTCACTTAGTGTGACTAAGTTTGTCCCCACTTATTCACTGATGTTTACATTTCTTGGGGCCTGAGACAGTAAGGTGTCCTTGAGTTTCAGGCCTGGAGAGAAATTGTTTCATCTGACTAAAATGGGAGAACAGTAGCTGACAGGCTATGGAGTTTTAGAGTTATACACTGAAGCAGTACTGATCTGAAAAATATAAAAGCCAAAACTCAAGGCATCACTTCCTCCTGCCACTCTGTCACCCCTGCACCTCCCATTTCTCTTCACTGATTCATTTCCATGCCACTAGCATGTATTGCTTCCCATGGCCAACTTTACACAGAACAAGCCCCTTCTTTTCTTGCTTCCCTTCACCATTTTCCTTAGCTACAGGCTCTCACTGCCAGTCTTGCTGGATGATTCTTGCCACTGCTTGATTCCTGAGCTTGTAAACATCCTTCCTACAGCTTTTGAAAGCAAGATTTCTGGACTGAACTCTCAACTTTTTCTTTGTGTATATCACCATTTCCCTACTCTGCCTCTTCCTGGCCTCATCCCATCATTTCAATACCTGACTTGCTGACCTGGTCAGTTTTCATGTTGGACCATGTTTGCTATCTCCGTTCAGGAGTGCATTTGCTGTCCCCTGCATCTGCTTTACACCTCATTCTCTCACTGCCCTCAGTGTGCCCTCTCAAGCCTTGATCTGCTGCATACCTTCCTCCTCAACTTGTCGCCCAAAATGCTGCCTGCTTTCTCCTTGTTGTCCAGAAGCTGCATCTACTGTCTGTTTACTCTTCTTCCTTGTTCTTTCTCACTTGTTACCCTGCTTGTCCCCCTCCTCTTTCCAGCCTGTCAGACATTGCTGCACAGCCTGCCGATTTGCTCTTGTCATATCACCTGCACTTTCTGTCTGTGATTGCTACTTCATTTCCTAGCAAGCCTCGTCCTTCTCCTTACTAACAGCTCTCAAAACTCCCCTTGCCTGCAAGCTTGCAGCTGTAATGCAGCTGGTCTTTTACCTCTTCCCATAGGTATTTCTGCTCCCGACTCCTTAGCTGCCTGCATTTGGTGGCTTTCCAGGCATCAGGATTCAATTCCATGGTGGGTTGACCCCGGCCAGCAGCAAAACTCCCACACAGCTTCTTGCTTATTCCTGTCCCAATGGGGTAGAGAAGAGTACAAGAAGAATGAAAGCTAGAGAACTGGAGATAAGGGCAGTTTAATGCATTTAATAAATAAGTTAAAGACAGTTTTATAAACAAGGGAGAGATTAGGGAGAAAAAAAAGATGCAAAAACAATCCCTACCTTCCATGTGCTGACCAATGCCCAGCCAACCTCTAAGCAGTAGTTATCTTGGAGGACTCTCTTCCCTCCTTCCTTTTTTTTTTTTTTTTTTTTTTTTTTTCTGAGCGTGATATAGTGTTGTATGGCTATAACTTCACCCAGTTATGTCAAATATCCTGACTCTGTCTCCTTCCAATTCTTTCTCACCCCATTGGAGGGTGAGGAATGGAGGAAGGCTAGGTGGGAAACAGATAAAACATTGATGCTGTGCAGACACTGCTCAGCAATAAGAAAAAACATTGGTGTGTTACCAGTACTGGTTTAGTCCCACATCCAAAACATAGTACCATACGGACTGAGAAATAGGGAGAAATGAACTCCTTCCCATCCAGACCCAGTACAATTTCCTACCAAAACAGCTGACTTAAACTTGTGATTTTATATTATTTCTTGTTGTACTGTTGCTGCTCTTTCCTCCCCTTGCATCCTGGCCTGCCCTTTTCCCCGTCCTCCTTGCCACCACCACCTCCCCTACCCAGTGCCAGCCCTTTCCACACAGTCACCTGCCCTTTACCATCCACTCCTCAACTGCAGTGCTCCACTGCTGCCCTTTTTACCAGCAGTGCTTCTCTCATCTTTGCCTTTTACTGCATCCTCTCACTCAGGGGGAGGGATCTTTTATGTACATATTATTCTCCAGGCTTTGATTCTTCCTTCAGTCTATCCTTCACCACCTTGTTTCCTACCTTTATTCACTGCTTTCCTTTTTGACACCAGGGTGTGTGTGTCCCCATCACTCCCTTTTGCCCTTTCCCTCTTCTTTATATTGATCTGTTTTTCATCTGGCTTCATCTGATCATAAACTTGGTCTGTTACAAGGTTATTCAGCCCATTAACCTTGCTGCCAGGCTTTCTGGCACTTCAGATTTCCCACCCCACTTGCTTCTCATCCTCCTTCTCATCCCACTTCCTAGTCCCTCCTCAAGATACTCACCACCTCCTGCACCTCCCTCCTCACCATCACTGCCACTCTGTTCCTCATCACTGCCCTTATTCTGTACCTCCAAAGGAAAATTCCTTGCAGACTCCAACCTGGTCACTCACAGCTGTGTCACCATCCCCTCCCTCACTGCCAGAGGTCATCACAGCCTGGTTACCATCACCTTCTCAGCCCCTGGCCACTGCTATTTCTGGCCATGGCAGGATCCCTACCTACTCTGCCATCCATTTTAGCACTTCATGCATAATACACAATTTCCAGAGGTACCTATATGATTTATTTTCTCAAATTCTTCATTTTGGGAAACAGAATCTGCGGCTCTTAACAGCTTAAGTTTTATTGCAAGTTGATGAAAACTGAACTACTAAATGCCCCATGCCTGAATTTTCAAAGCTGTTCAAGCATGCACAAAATAGCCTCAGGGAACCAGCTTAATTTTCAACCATATGTGGGACACCTAAGTTGGCTTTTGAAATTTCTCTAGGCTGGTCTTGTAAAAGGCCTAAATACGTGTGAAAATTTGGCCAAAGGTTCCCTTTGAGGCAGAGGAAAGAAGGGGAGAATATTCTGAGCTTCTAAATAGCTTGCATGCTTTTAAAAAATGTACCGCTGGCTTTTTAACCCTAAAATAACTAATTCTCAGACTAAGGAGTTAATTATAGTACAGCACCTTTCAGAGAACCTTTCAGGAGAAACATATCATATAAAGGCTAAGTATTAAGAGTGGAGGTGTGAACTTTTTTTAAAGCATTCAGATCATTGCTCTCTCCCACACACACTGTTAAGATGGGCTAAGCTCAAAAGCAATTTTGTACAAAATGTATCTAGGGGGTAGATTATAGAGGGTTACATTTGAAACATATGGTACCCGAATGGATCTGTTATTTATTAATGTGTATACAGAAAATAATAAAAAAAAATAAATTAGAGGCTGAGACAGAGTGAACTAGAATTATTTGAATGAGCTACACATCTAAAATGGAATGTTGTGAGGTATTTCTTGTGCAAAGGAACAAGCACTTCCTCTTAAATATACCTACTTGTAGCATTTTACCTACAAAAGCTTAATATCCACTTTTCCACAAGATGTATTCCTCCAAGGGAGAAAAAGAAGGGGCCAGCCATATTGTAAACATCCAGGCTTGGAGCAGTTGAGTAAGCAATACCTTATTTTGAATAGGAATAAATGGAGGGAGGTTGGGAAAAGGCCAGTGGATTCTTAATGAAACATATATCCCTATTTTGGTGCCAATCTTGGGACCAGGGAAGGTTTTCTTGAGAAATGATGCAGGTTCACAACCTGCCCGTCAGATTGAAAAGCTCAGAGAAATATTAATGAGATGAAGTCTGCAGAGCTACAAGAATTTCCCACTGAATGGCATCAAACTATAGCCGCTTTATTAACATCCTCTGTGGTGGGCTGAGCTTGGCTGGATGCCAGGTGCCCAACAAGCCACTCTTTCACTCCCTCCTCAGAACAGGTGCAACAGAAAATTAAAAAAACTCAAACAACTAACCTCGTAGGTCAGAATAAAGACAGTTTTATAAAGCAAAAGTAAAGGTCATTTGCAGAAGAAAAGGGAAAAAAATACTTAATCTCTATTTCCTATCGTCAGGGATGTCCAGCTACTTCCTGGGAAGTAGGGCTTCAGTACACTTAGTGGTTGCTCTGTGAGACAAACATAGGAAAAATGGCTCTTCCCCATTCTCTTAGCTTTTATTATGTGGAATATCCCTTTGGTTAGTTTTGGTCAGCTGTCCTGCCTACACCCCCTCCTGAGATATGTCCATTTCTGGCCAAGTGGTGTGGGGGACAGATCATTGGAGAGACAGTGCTGATGTTGTGTGTACATTGCTCAGCAGCAGCCAGAACACTGGGGAGTTATCAGCTTTCCAGCTACCGGTGAAAAGCATAGCTCTATGAGGGCTGCTATGGGGAAACAGAACTCAGATTCAGTCAGATCAGATGGATATATCCTCTCTATGGGACTACACTATAAAAGAACAGTGGTAGTAAAAGATGAAAAACTCTAGGCTCTTCCTCAGCTGTAGACTACATAACCACAGTGAGGTATTCTTACACAGGTATGAACAGACCCAAATAATTATCATTTGGCTGTATTTATTAAAATCTATCTAGCAGACTTAGCTTTCTCCACAGCAAATAGTGTAACTCAAGGATGACTGGTTTGGGACTCTACTTAATAGGCAGAGTTGTATTGCCCTTTGGTTGTTCTGCTGTATTCTTCAAAAGGTGGTACTTGTACTTCAACTTCTCATCTTTATTTGCTACATTCACATAAGGAAGACTTAATAATAGAATGTGAGAGGGCAAACTCCTCCAGTAATCAGCAAACCAAAAGCAATTGCAGCTCTTCCTCCAGCTAGTTCTACTTAGGGAGTGTCATTACCTCTGTCTCTCCTGGCTGCTAAGCTATTACAGAAATATAATGATCTGCAAATGAGGAGGAAAAGTGTGAAAAAGGAGAAAAAATTGCAAACCCCTGTATTTAGCAGAATCTTGCTTTGACTGTTAACACTCCTCTCATTGTCAAATTCCAATGCAATGGTCTTGTTTTTTCACGGTTTCTGAAAAAGCCCCAAACTAATGAATTGTCTCTCCCATTCTAGATGAAAGAATTGAGCATACTTTTTTACACAAACCTGATTTTGCTGGGCTATGCAGCTTATTTTTTATCTTAGCTTGATCAGAAATCCTGCATCCAAATAAGCCCCCACAGTTTTAACCTAAAATGGAAAATGATGGTGCTTTTAATATTGACTGTTTCTCCAAATTTAAATATGCCATAATTAGCATAAATAGAAATAATTTACAGAAGCAGCTGTAAATGAGAGGGTACTTTGTAAACACTGTTTGTATTTAGCCTTTATATACAGCCTATTAATGAGTAGGGCTCCAGAAGTGTGCACAGAACTGAAAATGGATCAACTGTGTCATAAAAATAATAGGTCATTGCCCCAGGTGGCTGATCTTTGGAAGGATTATGAGGGTGCAACAAAAGCAATCAGAATTACTGAGCCACTAAATTATTATGCAGTTTAAAAAACTCAGCATACATTAGTATAGTTTATGTTGTGTTATAAGGGCTTTCTATACAGCTAAAGTACACAGGCATGGTCCCCTCAGTAAGAAGCACATAATTCTGAAGACCAAAATGCTTGCGGGGCAATTAAAAAGAATATTTTTTGATCTAATATTAGCACCATCTTGATTTTTTCCTTTAGATCTGTATTAGCAGAAAAAAATTCAAGAAATGCCACAAATGCTGTATTAAAATAAACAAATCTCTGTTTCTACCTTCTGCTATTAAGTTCTTACTACTTGCACTTAAGATTTTTTTTTAATGGAAAAAAAAATAAAAACAACCTGATGCTCATCCAGCCATCTGGCATTAAAAAAACCCCTGTAGTTAGAAAGGTCATAGAGACTCTGGGGTTTAAGCACATATTTTGCAGAAAATTAAATATGTAAAAAATTAAAGGCATCTATGTAGCACAAAATTCTCCTAAGCTGCATACCAAGATCTAAGATTTCATCTGCTACAAAAAGCACAGACTGCTGCCCAACACCACCATTATACTGTTGAATTTAAGATGGCTATGGCTCTCAAGGTATTTTTTCTCTGTTAAAGTAACAGCCTAGACAAGACTTGGGCTTAAACCCTGAATGATTTCTCTTATGTCTGTAAATGTAATAATTTTTTTTTGTGCAGATTTAACTCTCATATATATAATGATCATATTTATTAACACAACCAACATGCTATTTCAACCATTTCAGACATGGTGTAAAATAACTTTCAAAGGTAGAAAGTATCCTAACAACAATGTAGTAATCCTAAAAAAATGGATTTCAGACACTTGAGAAGCAGATATAAACCCCTAGGAAAAACAATTTAGTAAACTATATATTTATTTAATAAATATAAAATTTTATCTTGTGCCTTTATGTGAAATAAAATTTGCATTCTTCTTATCTTTAGAATCATCTGCCCTCCAGTGTAAGGACATCTTCAGTTTTTAAAGTTCTTTAATGTCCTTTAGGAAAAGATAAATCCCCAAGTCTCCTTCACTGCTTGCCATGGACTACAAAGTAGGCACTTATTATTGATCAAATTGAGCCATATGAAAGAGATCTAAGCCCTAAGCCCCATTTAACATGAGTTTTGAGGGCTTTGGTTCCCTCAGACAGAACCAGTTGTCCTGATCTCCTCCTGTGCAGGCTTTGCTTTATGGGGTTGAGGAAAAGCCAAATGTCAGTTGATTAAATTCAGTGATGATGGTGGAATTAAATCAGTTTATATCAGTTGAAAAGGTGTATCTCAGGAGTCTGACCTTTTACAAGAGAAAGCTGATCCTTAAAATACTGCAGATTTGTATCAGAAAAAATAAAAATAAATATTTTAAGAAGTTGTTTGGCTCTTAAAAGGTTTTGCATCTGACATTTCAGTATTCTGTATTCTAAATATAGATTCCTGGAAAGAACATAATATTCTTATATGAATAATTGTTCCAGTAATTGGAACTACCAGTAACTCTATGCTTTCAGGAAACACCAATGATCTGCTCAAGCCCATTTCCATTTCATAGCATCTCTGTTGTTGCACCTCCTCTGGCTCCTGATTTGTGAACTACAGCCTTCACTCCATGGAGTAGAATCTATTATTGAAGGGTAAGAAAAAGAAAAAGAAAAAGAAAAAGAAAAAGAAAAAGAAAAAGTGTGATTTCTATTAAAAGTGTAAGATGAAACAAAATATTTATTGTTTGCTTGATATATTCAGGGGAAAAAATCTTTGTTTTGAACTAGATGAGATTCTTTCTTCTGAGAGTCTTGTTTTTGCCTCACTTATTTTTTCCAGTGAAGGAAAATGGGAGAGAAGTAATAATTTGCATTTTTTACCTTTTACAAAGAAATACCTTTTCAGGGAGTTTACCTCTCCTTTATTAGAAATAATAATAATAATAATAAACAACTAAATATTTTTACACAGATGGAAAATTTCCATGTTAAAGTTAGTTGTGAAAATCTCAGTCTTGACCAAAATGATGAAATATTTTCAAAAAGTTTGTTCAGTTTATATCAAGGTTGATGAATTCAACTTATAGAACTGCGTGTGCTGATTGCTTCTGTTGCACTTCCTCTTTCAATTTGAAACATAAAAATATTTCTTTTTTTTCCCTTTACAATGCAGTTTGATATTTCTATACATTTGAAGTACATTTTGATATGCTGTTATGCTTCTTTCTGATTATTCAGAAAAAATACTGATTCTAAAAAATTCTAATTGTAGCAGTTTATGCCTTTTCCTACTAATCTAATTTTGCCACCGTTTCATACTTTTTGAAGCTAGAACTTTAAATGCAGTGACAGGAATTGTTATAGTATTAATTTCTTTCTAGAAGGTCAAATCCTTTAGGTTTCCTAATTAAGAAAAGCTGTTGGAATGATAAATTTAGCATTAACAACAAATACAATACCTTAAGGCTGACCCTCCAATATTCCACCTATTGTAGCACGAGGAAAGTTTGATGACTTGTAGTTAAGTCAGCTATCCAATACTATTGTTTAAAGCCCAAAAATCCAATTACAGTCTTTGTTGGGTGTAATTAGTAACACTTCTTTGGGATGTTTTAACCAGGGCTTTAAAAAGTCCTGTAAAGAATCTATTGACATCAGTCTCCTAGAGGAATAAGATGGTCACCTCAAAAAAGGGACATAGACAAGGCAGAGATGTTTAATGGTTTCTTTGCCTCTGCCTTCAACACCGATGATGGGCTAAGGAGGTCCCAGTGCCCTGAGCTTGCTCATGAGAATGAACTTGTGCAGGATCTGCTCCTCCAGCTGAGTCCCTACAACTGTCAGGCCTGATGGGATACATCCAAGAATACTCAAAGAGCTGGCTGATGTCATTGCAAGACCTCCCTCAATGATTTTTGAACAGTTTTGAGAGGTCCCAGTTGGCTGGAAGCTGGTTAATGTCCCAGTTTTCATGGAGGGTAAAAGGATGAGCTTGGAAATATGGACCTGTCAGTCTCGCTTTAGTGACTGGTAAAATTATGGAGAAGATTATTCTGGAAGGAATTGAAAAACACCTGAAGAACAATGCAGTCATTGGGCACAGCCAGCATGGCTTCATGAGAAGAAATTCCTGCTTGTCAAGTTTTCTTTTATGAAAATGTGACCCACCTGGCTTATCAGCCAGAGCCAGCTGATGTAATCTTTTTGGATTTTAGTAAAGCTTTCAATACTGTCTCTCACAGGATCCTTGTGGACAAAATATCCATCATACAGCTGGGTAAATACATTATGCAGTGGGTGAGCAACTGGCTCACAGGTTAGGTACAAAGGGTTACAGTCAATAGGGTCACATCAGTGTGGAGACCTGTCACTAGTCAGGTTCTGAGAGCTCCATCCTTGGCCCTCTGCTCTTCAGCATCTTCATAAATGACTTGGGTCTCAAAAAACACTAAGTAAGTTTGCAGATGATACTAAATCGGGTAAAGCTGTTGACTCCCTTGAAGACAGACAGGCCCTGAAGGGAGGCCTGGACAAATCAGAGGGCTGGGCAAGCACCAACCATATGGAGTTTAACAAGGTCAAGTGTTGGATTCTGCATCTGGATGGGGCAGTTCCAGAGGTATGGACAGGCTGGGAAATGAGACACTGAAGAACAGCACCGTGGAAAGGGACCTGGGAGTCCTGGTTGATGGCAAATTGAATGTGAGTCATTGTGCCCTGGCAGCCTGGAGGGCCAGCTGTGTCCTGGGGTGCACCAGGCACAGCATTGCCAGCCAGGCAAGGGAGGGGATTGTCCTGCTCTGCTCTGCACTGGGGCAGCCTCACCTTGAGTTCTGGGGGCAGTTTTGGGTGCTGCAATAGAAGAAGGATATAAAGCTACTAGAGAGCATCCAAAGTAGGGCAACAAAGATGGTGAAGGGCCTTGAGGGCCATAAAAGGAGTGGATAAGGTCACTTGTCTTGTTCAGCCTGTAGAAGAGAACACTGAGGGGAGATCTCATCGCAGCCTACAACTTCCTTGTGAGAAGAAGAGAATGTGCAAACATTGATCTCATCTCTCTGGTGACCAGTGATAGGTCCCAAGACAATGACTGAAGTTGTGTTAGTGGAGGTTTAGTTTAGATGTAAGGAAAAGGTTAGGGTCACAATACCAAGTCTGGCACAGTTCAAGAAGAATTTGGACAATACTCTTGGGCACATGATCTGACTCTTGGGACTGTTCTGTTCAGGGCAAGGAGTTGGGCCCAGTGAGCCTTGTGAGCTCCTTCCAGCTCAGAATGTTTTATGATTATGTCTGTCTTAATTTTATGCTTCCTTTTTTGTTCTCTACCAGGCAATGGTCAGGAGAACTGGAGATAATACACAAAGTAAGAAAAGCTGTGTGGAATATAGTCTCATCTCACCTATTAACAGGATTTTGCTCAGTTATCAGCTGAGACTGCCAACATCAACTAAATTTTGAAGTGAAGAACACTTAGGATAGTCTAGTCCAATCTTCTGTCAAATCACAGACTGTAGACACTGGCCTGGTAATTCCTATGACAAACCCACATCACTTCCTTGCACTAAGGTATTCTTGTTGTATATTCTAAGTAGCACCTCTATAGCTACAGAAAATGATCCAGCAAGAAGAACAGGAAGTTAAACAATATTTACTTTAGCATTTTTCTGTCTCTTATCATCATTGTGTCTCATCCTTTTTGAAACTACTGATAGATTGTGTTCTCAAAAATGCTCTTAAAATTGAGAATTAGTATTTATAAAATAGGCAATGGAGTTACAGGGTAGATTAAGTGATTTTTCTGAAGGTCACAGTATTTATGAATAAACCACAAAATGAGCTGAAGTTTTCTGCAATCTGTCTTGACATGCAATGTTATTTCTCAGAAAAAATACAAAGCAGATTTCTTTCTGTGCTCTAAGGTCAGGCAGAATTCACATCATTCAAAATAGCTTAAAACAGTAAAAATAGCCACTCAACATAGTAAAAGTCCTCTCATGAGTTACGATGACAAAACAAGTGCCCTGTGAGCAGCATAGACAGACTCCATTCATCATAGATAACAGGTTATCTGGATCTTCCACCCTTATGATGCAGGCTGGCTCATTTTTAGTAACAAACCACACATTAATCTTCGTTCCTTTAGTCAGTGTATATTTTAATATCTCTTAAAGGGAAATCTGACAACAAGAGGTCCAGCTATGCATACATTTATATCCATATACAACAACTGATTGGAAACTAGAATCTTCAATCTTACAATTGAACAATTTTTTTTAATTTTCACCTGGGGCTTCTTGCAGAATTTCTGGATCACTACCCTTTCATGAACTGCAAACTTTTTTGTGAGATGGAGCTTAATATGTATATATATATGTACATACACACACACGTATATATACACACATATATATATATGTGTACACACAATAGCTAAAAAGCATTCTGTTTTTCAGCAGTGAAACACTGCATAACGTAATTGCAGTCTTAGAATAATGTCATAGAAGTTACAATTATGCAAGCAAGTATATATGATTTAGTGTGGGTTCAGGGTTTTCAAAATTCGTCCATTGCAAATATGCATTTTTCTTCCAATGAAACAGTATTGCAATGGCAAACAGTGCCAGTGGTGTTTTACATCCATCTTGAAGACTTCAGCTGTGAGTGTGAAAACAAGCCAATGGATCAGATGCTGTCACTTCCACAGGCTTTTCAAAGGCCTTCCTGTTTCTAAATTTTAGCAAACTTCCTGAAAGTTTTATTAAAACTTAAGTATTTTCAGTCTCTATTTGAGACTGCCTCCTCTAATGTAATTGCATTTTTTAATATAAATGGCAGTTTCACATTTTAAAATATGATTTTATTCACTCTGTATTTGGAGGTGATATGGCACAATAGGTATAGAAATCCTAAAGGACAGATTGAATAGATCTAAGATCCCTTATCACATCCCTTTTTAGTTCTTACTTGACAAATGGCTTTCAGATGAGCTCTACTAAGGAGATAAGCCAGAATCTTTTTATCAGTTCCATTGCCCTTTTCATAAAGGTTCTTCTAGCTAATTTTCTTTACTATGTGCCTTTTTTTCCTCTCAACAGTTTATTGAGCCTTTGCTTTACATTAATAAGCATTCAATATCATTTTGGCTTTCAGGTAGTCTGAAGAGCTTCCTTTCTTAATTTCAAGAGCAGTGTTTTTGTTTAACTTACTAGGTATATCAAGAAACATTTTTCAAATTATTTCATTGGCCATATGACATAAGGCCAGTCTTCAGTGACTTTTTTAAAATGAGGGAACATTTCATGTGCTTTTCTCAGTCAGTCTCTGGGACGTCTCAGGAAATGCCATGAAATGCTAATGTTATCTTCTTGTAACTTCCACAGATTTTTTCTAACACAATTTATGCTGCTATGCAGTGTGCCATTTCTGACATACCTGCCCATCACATCTGATTTGGGAATTCCCATTAATGCGTTTTTCCCTGGTATATATATCTACTGGGTGTAGGTGCCCAGGTTCTGGCTGGTGGCTGCAGGGGTGTCCATGAAGAGAGAGGATGAGCTTCCCCATGCTAAACACAGCTGGTTCCAGCAGTCCCAGGGCTGAGACTGGTTTGAGGGGAGGGTGAAGGGAGGAAGCAGGGTGTTTTAATGATGTTGTATTTCACAATCCCAAATCTATTTCATATGGCAATAAAATTAAATTTCCACAAGCCAAATGTTCCTCACTGAGGAAGGGTGAGTGAGCTAGCTGCTGGTGAGGGGGCAACATCTTAGCCAAGGTCCTCCTCACCTCCTCCCCTCCATGCTGTTGAATATTTCTCCCCAAAAAGAGGGACTGTCATTTTGTCAGAGGCAGCAGCAGACCTGGGAGATGGTTAAAGATGGCTCTAACCCACAGCACGTGCTTGGGAAGTTGCTTTCTACATGAAGTTAACTTGCAATATGAAAACTCACAGAGCTCCTGGGCCATGATTCTGTTCTTCTGCTGCCATGAAGCTTCATGGGATATCTATTTAGGAAGGCTGTTTTTAACCACCACAGCAGAGTCCCTTCACTCTCCCTGTTCTCTGACCTTCATAAAGGGGCAGACTTGGCATCCTATGCTCCATGGTTAACATCTATCTCTAGGCCCCATCTCCCCTTGCTATGGACATACTGATGCCTTAAGTTTTGGCTTTCATGTTTTTCAGATTCTGTGCTGCCTTGGGGTGTAGTTCTGAGCCTCATATTAAGTGCTGGTAAGCTCTCGTCACAGAGTAGGTAGACTTCTGATGAAGACCAAGGACAAAATGAGTACAAGTTTCAGGCCCAAAAGCATAAACAACAGTGGATTGAAAGAGGAAAACAAGAAGGATGATACTTCACAACCCAAAGATTAATTGGACAATTAAACTCCAATATGCAAATGGACCAAAACTTATAAAGTGTAAGACCTTGTGACTGGTCGTTCATTTTGTGACCATTTTGAGTCACCTTGGGTGTAGCCCTGATCAGGCTCTTGTCCTTCTCAAAGTGTATCCTAAAGGCCTTTTAATAAATATCTACTTTTTTCTCTAGCTCTGTCCAGACTCGGTTTCAGGTCAGCCTTCCCAAGGCATCAATACTTCCTATCTGTAGTAAATGTTCCTTTATAAAACACTGTCCATTCCACTCTGAAGACAGAAATTTCTTACCCTGCAGATATGTCTATATCTCTGCTTTCCAAGAAAAGTCTCTCTCAGACATACACACACGCTCACTTTCACTGATATGTAGAGAGACAGAGGTATAAGAAAGCTGGTCCTTTCTGTTTCTTCTTAAGAAAGTCAATTGTCTCCAGTTTTCAACTCAGCTGAAAAAAAAAAAAAATCAAGAGAGATCTGATTGCACTTAACAGTACAGTTTGGAAGTAACTTTGTAAGTGTATTAATTACAGAGTTGGGGTGGCTGAAGGAGGTAGGCTGGGATAGTCTCAGGAAACATGAACAGCATCCTGTTAAAAATTTACATAAATATTATAAAATTGGAGGCATCACTCTGTTTATCCCTGAAGGCAAAAAGAGAAAATTCATGCCTCCATCCAAACTGAGTTCTTCACTTTTTCTACAGTTTTTTTTCATTAGTTTTGACTGTGTACACAAAACACAGGAAAAAAGACAGGAACTAATTAAAATAATTTGAACTGCTTGAGCAAAAACCAAGAAACAAACACCCAAAGGGATACCTGAACTGTCAATTAAAGAACAGCTATTCATAACATAACTCTCCTCACAGGTTCTTTCACATACCATATGCCTTTAACCACCTCCCACCCCATCAAACAGCAAGAAAAACGTTAATTTTTCTTACCATAAATCCAAGGAATCTTCAGCTTTTTTTCCATTTCCCAGTGAATACGTATACAATAACTTTCAATATTTCTCTACTAAAATACGTAGATTACATCACAGAATCACAGAATTACTAGGTTGGAAGAGACCTTCAAGATCATTGGGTCCAACCCATGCCCTGACGCCTCAACTAAACCATGGTACTGAATGCCACATCCAGTCTTTCTTTAAACACATCCAGGGATGGTGACTCCACCACATCCCTGGGCAGACCATTCAAATACTTTATCACTCTTTCTTTTAAAACTTTTTCCTAATATCCAACCTATATCCAGCCTTGGAGCAGCTTAAGACTGTGTCCTCTCGTCTGTCAGTTGCTGCCTGGAGAAAGATACCAAGCCCCAGCTGACTACAACCACCTTTCAGGCAGTTGTAGAGTGATAAGGTCACTTCTGAGTCTCCTTTTCTCCAGGCTAAACAACTCCAGCTCCCTCAGTCATTCCTCACAGGACTTGTGTTCCAAGCCCCCCACCAGCCTCATTGCCCTCCTCTGGAAGCACTCAAGCATCTCAACATCCTTCCTAAACTGAGGGGCCAGAGCTGGGCACAGCACTCAAGGTGTGGCCTCACTAGTGCTGAGTACAGGGGAAGAATGACCTCCCTGCTCCTGCTGGTCACACTATTCCTGATCCAGGCCAGGATGCCATTGGCCTTCTTGGCCATGTGGGCACACAGCTGGCTCATGTTCAGCTGCTGTCACCAGAACCCCCAGGTCCCTTTCTGCCTGGCCACTGTCCAGCCACACCGTCCCCAGTCTGTAACATTGCAGGGGGTTACTGTGGTCAAAATGTATGACTTGGCATTTGGACTTATTAAACTTCATCCTATTGGACTCTGCCCATCCATCCAACGATTCCAGGTCTCTCTGCAGAGCCCTCCTACCTTCCAATAGATGTACACATGCTCCCAGCTTAGTGTCATCTGCAAATTTCCTAATGAAAGAGTCAATATCCTCATCCATGTCATCAATAAAGATACTGAACAGAGCTGGCCCCAGCACAGACCCCTGAGGAACACCCTTGGTGACTGGCTGCCAGCTGGACACAGCAACATTCACCTCCACTCTCTGGGCCAGGCCATCCAGCCAGTTCCTAACCCAGCAAAGAGTGCTCCTGTCCAAGCCCCGGGCTGCCAGCTTTTCCAGGAGAGTGCTGTGGGAGACAGTGTCAAGGGCCTTGCTTGAAGTCCAAATATACAACATCCACAGCCTTCCCTGCATACACCAGGCAGGTCAGCTGGTCATAAAAGGAGACCAGGTTGGTCAAACATGACCTACCCCTCTTAAAGCCATGCTGGCTGGGCCTGATACCCCAGCCATGCTGTAAGTGCTGTGTGATGGCACTCAGTATAAACTGCTCCATTACCTTACCGGGTACTGAGGTCAGGCTAACTGGCCTATAATTACCAGGATCCTCCTTCCCATCCTTTTTGTGAATGGATGTCACATTGGCGAGCCATGATTTTACATGATTTTTACAAAAACAGAAAAATTACCCTTTTTGCCCTCTTACCCTAAAACATTATAGACAGAGCATAATTCTACATTTAAACATAGTTTTTTAGAAATTTTACATTAAAACATAATTTTTTCCCTTCATCATTCACTGCCTATCTGTGATTTAAAATAAATCTGAAAAAGAAAATTTCAACAAGCCTGAGCACATGAGTGCTCCTTTCCAAACTCTGGCTGCTCTATAAAAGAATTATATTTTGGACACACAGATTAATTGTTATCATCATTTAGATTATCTATGCAGTCCACACATTAAATTACTTAACAAGAATTTTAATTTGTGGGATTTTTTTTGGGAGAGTTTATTTTTGTAAATGAAAGTCTTAAAAGACTTCAAAGAACAAAGGATATGCAGTTTTCTTTCATTTTGACTTATTTGAGAGAATACAAGAATTCTTTTCCAAAGGGCATCAGAGAACTTCATCATGAGCATTGCTGTGGTCCCAGTTAAAGAGAGCTCATTAAATCATGGCTTAGAGACCAGATAATAGGGGAGTTTAAATGACTGAAGTTCACAGATTTAGTCTGCCCTGTATGAAAATTCAGCTTTTGCACTCCTTGCAGTTTTTCTGCCCAGAATAAAGTAGTTTCATTATTAATCTGAAGGAGCTCCTAGGGCAGTTTCTTTACCACTTTTGCTATCTTGATCAAGAATTTAGATAAAATACACCAAGGACTTTATGACCAAAAGTGTATTCTCTGGGCTATTTGTATGCTATCACAAATTGTAATTTAAAGATGTATTTCAGCAAAGAAAGCTTCTCTTTTTTAGAGAGGCACTTAAACTACTTGTTCCACTGATATCAAATTGCAGTTTTTCTTTAGTAAATGCTGTCTTGTATCAGGCTCACAAACAACAATCTCAGCTTCAGGCTAATTAGCCACGTGAGCAACCTTGTACCAGTTTGAATAACTCGGTAAAAAACCTGGCTTTTATTTTGTAAGCACTCTCAAGTTGTTAATTTCAAATACAATTAAGAAGTTAACACCTAACCCAACAAAAACATCGAAGTGTATCTTATTTGGCAAATTAGGTTTATACATTCTGGTCTCAAAGAGCACTAAATATCCTTTTGCAGGTTGTGATCATTCGATATTAGGAATTCCTACAGACACGCCTGAAATGCCAACTACTCTGGGAGACACCTGCATTGTCATTTCTAGCAGTGGGCTATGGAGGCAGTGTGCTAGTACTAAGGGAAGGGTTAACCTTGTTTTGCACACAGATTTTTTCCTGCAGGTTGTTAGTCAGGTATTTATCCAGGTACTACCATCCTCCTACCCGTGTTTTTTTTTTTTTTTTTTTTTTTTTTTTTTTTTTTTTTTTTTTTTTTTTCTTATTATTATGAAAAGCATTATTTTCCTCAATAACGAGGCACAGGCAGAACTTGTTTAGTATGAATCAGTTATTTCTGAAGAGCCTGGAGCTAGCACTCAGTTCTATGACACTACAAACATGACACATCAAGCAAATAAACTCTATGCCTACATTTTGTTCTCAGTAGGTTACATTAGTGGTAGAAGGTTATTAATACTAGATGAAATAAAAAAGAATAATCATTGAATCTACCCATAAATATACTGCAATAGTTCTCATTTACATTCATCTCCTCCTATTTCAGCAGTGAAAAGTCATCTTACAGTAGGCAGCTCCTGATCACTAGCTTGTATTCTGTCAAGCAGCTTGTAATTAGAGAATAATCTCATAAGGCCATTCACATGCTTTAGAAGGCTGTGCATCCACAATAAATTCTAGAAGTCAATCTGGCCCTAGGAAAGCATCTTTGCGTGACAGAGGAGAGCTTTGTTTACAGGTCCCATCACTCACCACGTCAAGAATGTTACAGAAGTATAACACATAAAACTGACCTTGAATTTTAAAAATTTAAATAACTCACAAGAATGTGATGAAAGACTTCTCTAAACACTAGAATGCAAAAGAAAAACTGAAGAGAAGGCCCAAACCAATGGAGAGAATCTGCAGAAGAACTTGTTGAGCACAATTTAATAAACACAACTAGGAAACTCAGTCATTTTGACAGCTTTCAACAAATATGCAAACAGCCTTTGTAATTAGCCTACAGTCCCAACTACTTTGACATCTGAATTTATTAGGATTTCATCAGGACTCCTTTCTAGCTTAGGGCAGATTTCAAAGGAGTAAGACATGTATATATGTTGTCCCTGAAATGCATAACTGAGGTGGGAGGTTAGTTATATGTGACATCAGTTGCAGAAAAATAAGCACTTACTAAAGAAATTGTGTGAGAACTTTTATGGATCTGAAAAAAGAATAGGCAAGTACTAGTACCAATTCAACACTGCCTTATTTTGGACACAGAAGTCAAGTACTGGATCCCCATAGCACTCCTCTATTTTTATTTAATCTCATCAAAAGTTGGCTTTATGAGATGAGAAAGTAGATGCTTATATGGCTGCAGAATTATCTCCAGTCTGTGCCCTGAATGCTGTGACTTTTAAAGTCTTAATTCTCAATTTTTCTCTACAACGAAAACCTCATTTGTTTATTTCAAAGAAAACCCAAGTTCTCAGTGAGCTGATATTTTAATATTGATATTAAATGTCATGACACAGTTTATGTGAGAGTTAGCAACTCTGCAAACTGTAGTGGTGAGTGGAGTGGTGTGTAAGCATGTACATATTAATTGAAGATTTGGGCTGTAGTTCTCAGGTATCCTGGTGTAGAGGAAAAGTTATAGTTCTGTGCATCCATGCTTTCATTAGAATTCAGGTGAGCTGTAGCTTGCACTTTAATTGCTTGAAAAAAAATCCCAGAAACATCTCATTTCTGGTCGTCTTGTCAAGAAATTCATGCTGATGTCAAAAGCAGATCTTTTTAGGGTTATAATTTAGCAGAATAACACCAACAGAAGATAGAGAAACATTTAATATCCTTTTATTCTTTATTTATTATTTTCCTAAGGAAAAAAATGCATTTTGAATTCTCAGCATTGGAGTTATATTTCATAGGAGTTTATTGTTATCTGTGTATAAAATTGTGTAAGTTTCTATTAAAAAATAAACTATATGTAAATATTTCAAGATCAAAAGGTTAACCTATCTCTTACTGTAGTTTTAACATCACTGTTTTATGTCTCTTGTCACTGATTTCTGAACTGAAAGTTGTCAGAAGCCTTTAAACTCTCCTAATTCCTACTCTGACAACATATTCCCCATGTGAAAAGCTTATATCAAATTGTGGCACAAGCTCTGAGGAGAAAATGTATTTACCATTTACACTAAATATGATTATTATGAGTCATGACGTAGAACACGTTAATCCTGGTGCCTCCTGGATGTCATGGCTCTCTAGTTCACACAATACCCTATCTCTCATCCCAAAGATCTGACCTTTAAAAAAGCTAGTCCCTTGTCATAATTTTCTGTAGAAGGGATGGGTTCTTACAAGGCAGCTTAAGGCCTTTCTGAACCATCCTGCCAAGTTTAGCTTAAAAAAAATAAATTATTTTTTGCACATCTCCTCAAGGAGTTTATGCTTCTTCTGGGCTTCCAATAACTGTGTCATTTAAACTGAAAAATGAAGTGAGGTCCAGCATAGCTTTTCTTACCAAGAAAAAACAGCATATTCCAGTCTTTCAGTGGTTTGTGTCAGCAGAAGGATATGGAGGAGTAAATTTTTAAAGGACTCGATCTTGAAACAAATCACCAATCTAGAAATTTTCTGAAGAAGTTTCTGCAGCCAGGTCACCCATTTATTTTTTTGACCCTTAACAGTAAACATTATCTCTCCATGTTGATTGGGAATCTGCAGGAACCAGCAGGTAGAGAAGAGAAAGGAGAGTTACAACTTCAGTAGCAAGAGACACAAGACACCTGGACCTTTGGGTGATGGTTGAAAAGGATAATGAATAAAATCTGAGGAGATGACACTCAATTCCTCCCTTTGTTAGGGCTGCTGGGGAAATTGCATGGGTCTCTGGATTTCCAGCAGGCAAGATGCAGGGCTGCCAGCTGTTCAGACAGTGCAGAAAAATGGTCAAGGCTGATCACTTTGGACATCAGCATTGAGTCTGGCAGCTCTCACTGAGGAGGCTGTTGGGATTTTTTCTGATGGAGAGACCAACACAGTCATCCTTGTTAGGAAGAACCGAGTCACCTTAGCTAATACATTGCCTCATGCAAGGTAAACGTGGCCGTGATATTCTTGGTCAAAGAGCTAGCAAAAAGGGTCTTACCTATTCATGCAGTCTCACTCCAGTCATTACAACCACATGTAGGCACATGTGCACACAAAAGCACATGTGGATGCACATGCATTCACTGTGCTTTCCAAGACCTTAGCTCTTGCTGGGTCACAAATATCTATTACTTATTGGTAATAGATATTTAAAACCCACTGAAGGGGAAAAGACATCTAAGAAATCAGAGTGAAAAAATTCTCTTACAGATTTTACTCTATTATGAACAAGGTTTAAGATTTAAATGAAACATATTTCATGCCCTCAGAGATCATTCTGGAGATGAAACCCTTTGAATCCATGTTATTGAAACACAAGCTTGCTTTCCCTCCAGGAACTATGAATTGCTGCGTCTGTTCGAGTCTAATTGAGCCAAATGGTAGACATATGCCCCCAAAGTGAAATTTTTACCACTATACAAAGTTAAAATTACCACAGGTTTGTTCTTTTTTCTTGAAATCTAATAAATGATGTTAGTATTTGGCAGCAGCTAGCAAAGCAAAGCAAAACGAAAATCCCAACTGACCAACCGAAAAACCCACCCAGAAACAAAAGCAGAAACTAACATACCCAGAAACAAGCAACCCTGCCCCCAAACCCCAGTCTCATTATCAAGATACTAAGATTTTTTAAAATCAAGCTACTTCAAAATTCAAACTAAGGGTTAAACTATTTTACCTCTGCACATCTTTTTATAAACATATAAAATGCTAGAACAGAAATGAAACCTAGAGTTTATGAAACCTAAGCACTTGGCACAGAAAAATTTTATTAACTGTAAAGGTACCACCTCAGTCCTAAAGTTTACACTCAATTTCTTTTTTATTTATTTATATATATATATATATATTAAATAAGATTTGATCAGTCGACTTTTGGGTTTTGTTCATTGCACTAGTGCTGAAGGAAAGTAGACAGAAGAATATAGCACATATCTACATAAAGAATAATCAAATTTAAGGGCTAGGTTGTACATTTAAGCACCTAAGGACGGGAAATACAAATGTGCACAGTGCCTTTGCAGTCCTGATGCAGTCACTGAAATCCATCCACGTTTACACTAGGCTATCTTAGTCTACAGGAAGCTTACAGGATGGGTGTTAGAAATAGTGAAAAAACAGGACTGTTCCTTATATAGGGCTGTTGCCCTCAGAATTCCTGGAAGTGGATTGACCTGGACATCACATGCCTGCACACATTTTATCTGTAATATTCATGGGTGCATTCCAAGCCCAGCACAGGTGGCTGTGGCATTCAGAGGTTGCCAGAACAAAAGCCAGGCCAATACATTTTACCCACAAACTTCTCAAAGCCTCAGCACTATCTGTTTCTGTAGCTGTATCTGTATCATGTGCTGAACACTTATGCCAGCAGTGGGTTCAATAACAGGTTATATTTGTATCCTCTGGCTCTGCCCTATCTCTTACACCAGAGAGATGTTGGGGCAGGAAGGTGCTTGCAAAGGAAACCCAGTTAGCCTTGTCATGTCCTAGCCAGACCCCTCTGCTGGATGACATCACCATCCTCAGGTTTTGGGGAGCAAGAGCTCTAGCAACATATTTCCACTTTCTGGTTCTAATGCTGCTATAATTTCAAAATTTCTCATCAGGGAGGGAGATGAGCTAGATACCAGACGAGAAGATGCTTCCCCAGTTCTCAAATCCAACTCTCTCCAGTCAATGCAAGGATCATGAAATTTAATCCCTTTCAATATGTTATCTAGCGCATTTTATAAGTGATTAGATTTCATTCTTATTCTTCTCTGTACCTATATTGTGAGAACGAACTTTACTAGAGGAAATGTAATGTGGTAATGACAAAATCATGTGGCTAGAGGAAGCTGACATGTGGCAGACTATATTGGAAAGATGAAAGTAAAAGAGAATGATAGAGCAGTCGTGTATCGTCCATCATGTACCTGCAGAAGACCTGCTCTCTTCCTTTTGTTGGTTTTTGATTGTTGCTTACTGTCCTAGGAACATGCATTTCCAATTTCACTAGGGCACAACAGGTTGCCAAGAGAGGTTCTAGATGCCCCATCCCTGAAACATTCAAGGTCAGCTTGGACTGAGCTTTGAGAAATCTGACGTGGTTGAAGGAGTCCCATGACAGGGGGATGACCTGAACTAGATGACCTTAGAGTAAATGACCTTTAAAGGTCCTTTCCAATACAAACCATTCTATGATCCTATGAAAATAAGGGAATTCAGTATATTTTTTCATTTGAAGAACTTGCACATTTTTTACAAACAGAAAAATAATTGATCAATATTTCGATTACACTGATGTCAAGCAGCAACACTCACAATATTAAGGATGTATTCTTAAGTGGAACAAAATAAAGCCTTTTCACATGAGTCCTGCAGCATTGCTAACAACCAGATGTAAATCTGTCAATTAAAATCTTTAGTGACATACCCCACAGACTTCTATCAAAGTACCTGCTACAATTGCTTAAAGAAAACTTTCCCCTTACAAGATGTGGAAGGACTTTGAAAGAAAAGCTAATACAACAGAGAACACTTTTTAGATAAATAATAGATAAATTAAAAAAAAAAAATTTAAAAAAATCCTTTTGATAGGCTTTTCCAGAAAAAAGGGTCTTTCCACTTTGGCCATTTACAGACAAATGATCTGTATATAACAAACATCTGTACATCTGCAGAGAGATTGCATGGGAAGGAACAAAATCAGGATATCAAATTTTTAGTTCAATATGCAAACATCAAAATAATTTGGTTTATCATTTCCAGAATAGTTTCCCCATTTCATCTGGAGACAAAACAGAATCTTATTGGCTATTTAACCCCAGTGTTTAAGATTAAATATAATAATGAATGTCACCGTTGGGAACACTATTTCCCCAGCAATGTGTGCTTGAAAATGGGACACATAAACAAAACCACACACAGAACTAGCCAGAAGAAGCAATCAAATGCAGAGAAAATATATTTTGTGTTAGCCAATATACATGCACTGGAAATCCCAGGAGACAGAGAAGTACAAATAAGACGAGTAAAAATGCTCAAGTTAAATGAAAAGGTGCAGAAGCAGCTCAGACTGCAAGCCACGACAGGCTCAAAAATGCAGTATGAAAGAATCAAGACAGCAGGAAATTTTGCTTGGCTTCAGGCACTGAAAGGAAACACAGATAGATTAATTCTTTCCTTCATAAAGAAACAAGGAAAAAAGCATGTCCCAGATGAAAAAACCCACCCCACACCAGCAAAGGAATGCTTAGATGGGCCCTGAAAAGAAATAAAGAAGTTGACAGAAGAACAATGTATACAAGTAAAAAAAGCTGACACCTCCAAGCAAGCAATAATTGAATTATAGAATGGTTTGTGTTGGAAGGGGCATTAAAGATCAGCTAGTTCCAATGCCCCTCCATGGACAGAGACACCTTCCATGAGCCCGTGTTGCACAAGGGCCATCCAACCCAGCTTTGAACACTGCCAGGGATAGACACAGAAACAGAAGTCTACAACTTCTCTGGGTGACCAGTTCCTTGAATGAAGAACTTCTTCCTACTATCTGATCAAAATTAAATTTTAGTTTAAAGCAATCAGCCATTGACCCATCACTATAGGCCTTGGTAATAAGTCCTTCTGTTTCTGATGACATCAGTTGTCCTTCCTCTGTGTTACAAGCTGCCCTTGAAGGGGAGGATAACTAAAGTCCTTGTTAAGAGGCCCCTTGGGGCAGATTAGAGTGAAATGACACTGAACGATGGATGTTGCTAAAGATAAATATAGGTAAGATTTATTTTAGAACACTTTGTTTGCAATGGAAAGAGGCATGTAGCCATTTTGGTTATTATTATCTATAGTAATATATAGCAATATAAAAGCATAAAAAACCCACTTAAAAATGTATAAAGAAAAGAAAGAGAAAAAAGGATAAGAGTAGAAAGATATCACCATCCGTGGATCCAGGAACAAGATTTGATTGTTGCAATTTTGCTGTCTGGTCAAAGTGATGGTCACACTCTTGCTCCATGAGGGGTGGGGGAAAGCCATGAAACACAAAGTTCAATGGGTTAATACACATCTAGGTTTAGGTGGAATGCCCAAGCACCTCCCCAGTGGGTGGGGTTTTACCCAGTCTTTTGCAGCGCTGTGCATCTGTTGCAACACCGTGGATCATATGCAGTCCACTGGTGGAAGGCCCCAGAAATGAGTTTGGGGGCACTTTGATGATTTATGACCCGCCTCTCACATCAGCACGCCGAGCCAGTTATGTTCCATCAGAAAGAATGGATACCCTCAGGCTGATGTGTGAATGTGAATGTTGTATGCAAATGTAACCTTCCTGGGGTGGGGGAGAGTTTTACAGCTAAGCCAATTTTGTAAGAAAGGGTGTTGGCATGATAAAAAACACCATCCCACCTTGCAGGATCTGCTTTTTATTGGACTTCTCCCTAATCTGGCTCAAAACCCAGCTTGTAAGCTCCAGTGCTAGGCGTGCATGTCCTCTGCATCTGGGTTGTGACCTTGCACATCAGCAAAGCACCTGCTGCTTTTGCAAATGTCTGACTGTTTGAGTCATTAACATCCCAATCTCTCACACTTCATCCACCAATGTTGTAGCCCCATCCTAGAAGGCCAACAGGTTTGTCGAGCATGACTTGCCCTCAGTGAAGCCATGTTGGCTGTCATAAATAATTTCTTTGCTTTCAATATGTCTTAGCATATATTCCAGGAGGGTCTGCTCCATGACCGTGTAAGTCACAGAGGAGAAAGTGGCTGGCCTGTAGTTCACTTGGTCTTCCTTTTTTTCTCTTTCTAAAGTGGAGGTTATGTTTCCCATTTTCCAGTCAATAGGAACTTCACCAGACTGTCACAACTTCTCAAATAGGACAGATAGTAGTTTAGTTACTTAATCTGCCAGTTCCCTCAGGACCCAGAGATGCATCTCATCAGGTCCTACAGTTTTGCACCTCAGATATTTTGAAAGGTTTTCTAAGGTTCCTTAGATCTCAAATTGGATCTTCTCTTACATTAGGTGCAAAAAAGGGGCGAAAAAGTAATTGAGTACTAAGTACATAAGCTACTCCTTATCCTGGGTTACCAGATTTCTTGTTGCATTCCAGAGAGGTGCCTCATTTCCTTAGTCTTCTTTTCATCACCAACACACACCTAGAAGCTTTTCTTTTTGCCCTTGACCTCCTTGGGCAGGTTTAATTCTATCAAATCTTAAACTTTCCTGAGACAATCCCTGGCTGTTTGGACACCCTCTCTGTATTCCCCCCAGGCTACTTGTCCTGACTTCCACCCTCTGTAAATTTGCTTTCTACATTTGAGCTTGTCCAGGAGCTCCTTGTTCATCCAAGCACAACTCCTGACATTTTTACCCGACTTCCTTTTCCTTGGGATGCATTGCTCCTGAGCTCAGAGGAGGTGATCCTTGGATATCTACCAGCTTTCTTTGGCTCTTCTTCCCTCCAGTGCTCTATTCCATGTTACTTTACCAAGAAAATCCCTGATGAGGCCAAAGCCTGTGCTTCTGAAGGCCAGGGCAGAGAGCTTGCTGTGTGCCCTCCTTGCTGCCCTGAGCACCTCAAATTCCATCATTTCGCAATCACTGCAGAAAAGGTTGCCTTGGAGGATTACATTCCCCACCAGCCCCTTGTTGTTAAGAATAAAGTCCAGCAGAGTACACTTTCTTGTTGTTTCCTCTCCCTTGGAGAAGGAAGTTATAATCATCACCTTTTAAGGATCTCCTGGATTGCTTATGCCCTGCTGTGTTGTCCCTCCAACAGATCTTGGGGTGGTTGAAGTCCCCCGTGAGGAGCAGGGCTTGTGAATGTGTCTGCTCCTCTCTGTCCATGGAGGGCCTCATCCACTCTGTGTTCCTTGTTGGGACTCTCCTGTCCCTGCCTTCCCTTTAATTCTGACAGATAAACTCTCGGTCAGTTCCTCATCCAGCCCCTGGCAGAGATCCAGCTGGGCACTTACACAGAGGGCACAACCTCTACTCATCTCCCCTGCCAAATATGGCAGAAATGCACACACAAACTTGGATTCATTCCAAACATGGAAAGAGCAACCTTACAAAATTATCAGAAAGACATGGGAGAGATGATTTTGTAGAGAAGTAGTCTGTACAATGTAGTCTTTCTCTGTATAATACAAAATAATTATATATCCATTTAAGACACAAAGGAAGCAGCACCTTTGGCATGAAATTAGAAATGTACTTGCACTTGTTTCAATGAAAAAAAAAACCCTAGCTGACCCCACATTATAAAGGAAGCTAAACTATCAAATCTCATGTTCAGAATACTTTCTTCCTACTTTCTTGGATAGAGCAGCTGAGCTCAAAATATGCTATCAAGTGATGCAATGCTGGCTCACCTTATTGTCCAAGGAACAAGGCTGTTAGATGACATAAGTCTTGTTCTGTTGCTGTGAAAAGGAAATTTCTAGAGATGTTCTCAAGAGGCTGAAGCTGTCTCTAATTGGAGTAGGAGATTAATAAGAGGCTGCTATTATATAAAGTAAGTGTCCAGGACACCGACACATATTTCAATGATCATTACAGTGAGAAGAAAAAAATAGAAATAAATAATTACAGTTACTCTCAAAAAAATCCCAGCTTTAGCTTTCCTTCCCTATGCAGTGGGCATCTAATTAATGTCATCTTATCTCTGTAACCACCCCACTCCTCTCTTTTCAACACCAGTTCCCAGTAGCTTCATATCTCTGCCCTACTAACCTTATGCACCACACCTACCTCCACCACAATCTTGTAGGTTGAGCTCACACCTCCTCTGTATCTCCTCCTCCTTAGGGCTATGGGGTGGAAAGCATGGGAGAGGTGACATCTTAACCCACAATGCTAAAAGCTGCTTCCACCTCACCTCCCCATCCCCACCAGGGCTCAAATATCTGGGCCACACTTTGTCACACAAGACTGGATAGTTTGAACCAGTCTGATCAGAAAGGCAAATGTTATCAAATAGGCCAAGATGTAAGGAATGCTGATCATATCTGGAGAAATCTGGTGCCCTGATGAAAAAGCTTTTTGGCTCATGCTCAAAAAGTCTTTTTAAGAGGCTTTTGATGTGGCTAAAAGTGGGTTGTTTTTTATGGAAATAGAGAGAAAATTTGCAGGTAATGATTCACCACCTCAAGTACTGGCACTAAAACATGGGGTTTGGTGGATTGAGAGAAGAAAAGGACACTGCTGGTGGTTCTTAAACATATTTTCAGATTTATTCTTTCAAGCAAACTAAACATATTTTCCCCTAATCATCATCCTATAAATAACTGTGCCATGTTGGTCTGAAGCTTTCACAAAAAATTGCCGGATATGAACAGCCAGAGGTGCATGCACAGCATAGAAAACTCTATCCTGAGGAGTTTAGAATTGATAAAATCCTCCAAACACCAAAAGCAAGGTTATGGGAGACAAATCAGGTTGTTCTAAGGGTTACTTAAGTCTAGACTGTGCCACCCACAGCCACACAGATTATACAGGACACCCACAACATGCTCTCTCAGAGTCTGACTTATGTTTTCTATTCTGTTATTCTCTGAAACAGAATTAAAATTCAGTCAGGCTGAAAGGAGCTTTTTACTCTGTGTATGAGAGGAAATAACAATAACTGTGCAATTCATAAAAACCTTCTAGCATGGATATACACATGCATGCCTCCACTGATAAATCCAAAGCAGAGGTAAACACAGAGGAGGCATTAAGTTGTCTTTTCCTGGAGGGAGAGAAATCTGCATGACAAGTTTATTGAAGCATTTTACAGAAATCCAGGATACTGTTCAACATACACAACAAGTTCTTATTAAGGGCTGCAGTTCACCATAAACAGCAATTTTGGATGACAATGTTGTGCATTCATCATCAAACATTGTTGTTTGCAAACAGCAAGAGGATTCCATCTGCCGTTATTTTTTGCAATTATATAAATAAGAATATTTAGGCAGATAGACATTTTATATATAAAAATGTATCAGCTTGAGTAATGTAAGCCATAAAATAAAGTTAAGATAAAATAGAAATTTTCAGAAATTTCCAGAAAATATAGCATTTTCAAGTGAAATTTGAGGCAAAGGAGTAAATTATGTTTTGAATAAAGTAAATTCTGATAACAAATTTAGCATACTTGTCGCTTTCTAATAAAGAAAGGAAAAATGTTCTGTGGAAAACTGAACATTTGCATCTGTTGATGCAAAATATGAAAGCATCTGCTTTCCAAAGGCTTTGCCAAAAAACAGAGCATCCAAACCCATAGTAGATTTGAATAAGCTGTCACTGCTCTACAGAGGAGTTTCAGTTCAACTGTTTCAGTATACTCACCCTCTTCTATAGAATATGTTCTCTGGCCCTGAGACACTGGAAAGAGGAGAGAGGGAAATACTCCATGGGAAATTATCTGGGGAAGATGACCCACAATAGAAGAAGAGGACACGGATTTCCAGTGCAACTCCTTTAAAGCATGCTTGTGATATTTCAGGATCAACATTATTTCCTCTCTTTGCTCAAGCTGGTATTTTCTATGAGAAAACCCCTTCACAATTTCCCAGTCTCTGTGACTCTTTGAGAAAAAAGCCATTTTCTGACCTGCTGCTTTGCTTACTCTCTAATGATAAGGCTTGACAATAAAAGTAGTGTAGCACTTCAGGCCAGGATCCTTGGACATCAAGTATTGTTCATGCTTTACTTTCCTGAAAAGATCAGTCGATAGATCATTAGCACGTACATATTGGCGATAAAGGTTTCAGTTGACACAGAGAAGTAAGTTTCTCCGTCTTAATTTTCTGCTGAGGAGTGTTGAGTGCTCAAATACTGTCTGTGTGATGATTCAGCATTTTGAGTGGTGCTGTGAAAATAATTTGGAGATAATCAATCCTCTCATAGCTTCTCTTTCTCAAGAAGCTACTGCACAGATTCCTCAGCTTTACCCCATATTCTCTCCCATGAACAGAATGCAAAATTATAATTAAGACAAAGCACAATCTGCTTGTACAAAACAGGTTCACCTAGTCCCAAAAGCATGACTTTATGCAAAGGCCTTGTGAAAAAAAATACTTTCAAGTCAGTGAATACATGTGCTCTGTGATTCTGTGCTCTGGGGCCTGCCTTACAGCAGCGGTTCATCTCTAAGCCGTGAGAGTGATCACAAAGTTTCTTGCCATGGTAGCACGTGTTTGCCAATTACCTGCATCTAGCTGTTTCAGTAGAAATGCACTGCCAAAATGTTCAGAAGACCTCTTGATTAGCTTAAGGCCATATTTCTTGCTTCAGAGAGGACTGCAAAATCTGTAATTTTCACTACAATTAATAAAATATCAGCTTCCATACACAAAAAAAGTAAGGACTTCTGGTTGTATATGTTACTCTATTAGTTCCTAAGCCATGTTCATATTCAGACTTTCATATCTTCTTCAGGTGGCAGGAGTATTCAAACACCAAGATTAGTTCTTACCTTACTGGAAGAGTATCCCATCAACTAAGTAATAGAGTATATTTATAGTGCAGCAGTAGCGTGAAACTCGCCCGCTGCTACACTCTGTGTTGTTGGAAAAGTCACAGTGTGGCTTCCCCCTGAGAAAGAGCTACAGCTGGAACTGAGGTTATTACTAAGGACTCTCCTATTCCCCCACTGATAGTACAGGGCAAGAAATACTGCAGAATTAAGGTCCTGAGACAAGTTGCTCCCCTAATAACAGAAGGATTGCTGCTGCCTTCAAAATTTAAATCTGTCTCTCTCTTTACATAAAATTCTGTTTCCCTACCTTATCAGAAGTATCAACTGGCATATTCCACTTTTTATTTTTAATTTTAGATGAGAGCTGGAGGGAATAAGAACTGAGCAAGTCAACTCCTCTACAGTCTTACAGTTCCCAAAAATATAAAAAAGAAGTTCCAGACAGAAGACTTACTCTTAATTTAATTGCATTTTCTTAATTCCTTTGCCTAAGTAGTATTTTTTGCTAAAATATATTCTAAAATACTTGACTAAATCTGATTTTAAAGGGTTTAAAGCAGTTTTTAAAGGTTAAACCACTACTATAAGCATTACTAGGGAGTGGCTCCCAAAGCCAGTAAGGTTTTTAACTGGAACTGTTCCTCAGGGTTTGATTTTTATATAGTCAAGATATTATTCTTTCTTTTGATAGATAAAGATGCTGCCATCAAGACACTGCTTTTCTTAGCAGAGAAGTCACAATACGAAGCTTGGGACAGTGTATTATAAGTTGCAATCAATTTCCTTTTATCAAAGAGCAGAAAAGAATCACTTCCAAAACTTTTCAGTTCTAGCATGGTAACACAGAATGGAAATTCTTTTAAAAGACCTTTCATCCAATTTCTAGTTACATATTAAGTAATTAGATGGAAATTAAGTGCATTTCTTTTGATGGAGCTTAAAAATTCCATATTCAGAATGATATTTCAATATAATTTTACCTAGAACAGACCAATAAATAACAAAGAACATCCTTGTTTTGTGAGCCAGGTTATTTTCCTTCACAGGTGCACTGGTATCCCAGGAACATCTTTCCAATATGCCAAAGGTTCCCAGTTGGTTTTTTTTTTTTTTTTTCACCCAGTCAAAACCATTGACTGAAGTTACAATTTGTCCTGATTTCTCCCCGCCCCCAATGGATGCTGCCATAATGGTACATGCTGTGCTTACAAAAGTGAGCACCATAGCACACCAAAAAACAGAGGAAAACACAGGCTCAGTCAAAAACATCATTTTACTGAAAGAGACACATGATGACATATCCAGCTCCACACAATAAACATGATTAGAAAATCAAATTTACAGATACCTCAATGGCAGGTATATGTGGAGGACTTGAGGTCTAGCAACAGGAACACAACTTCTTCAAGATAATATTTGTAATCTTAGGGAAGCAAAAAATTTACTCATGATCATACTAGCTCCTAGTTCTAGAGAAATTAACTGTGAACAGTGAAATGAGAAAAATAGGTAAAATGCATGATTTTTTTTTACAAAAAAATGTATTTAATTTTAATTCTAATTTTTTTTAAGCCTTCAGGTGTCTTTTTTTCCTGAAAAAAATGTTCCTTAACAGCTTTTCTTCATTTAGGAAGAAAAGGAAAAATTTGAACACACACTAAAAATCTCCAAGAAACATTTTTTTCTGAAGTTATAGTGTGCTTGCAGCTAGATTACCACAGAAAGATTAGGTCAGTTGATTAGATCATGGTGCTAATAATGCCAAGGTTGTTGGTTCAATCCCTGTATGGGCCATTCACTACAGAGTTGGACTTGATCCTTGTGGGTCCCTTCCAAATCAGAATACTCTAATTCTGTGAAACCTACATCCTAAAGAGTCCTGAAGCTAACACAAGGAAAGAAAAGAAGCATCTCTTAAATCCCCTCTTGCCCCACTACCTGTTTTCTTTTTGTACACTGCTGTAATATCACAGTACCTCATTGTGAGCTGTTCAGTGTTCTTGTTCCTTCCTGCAAAGTGTTCCTGCTGTATCCATCACCTCGGTCATTCTGCATGCTAAATCACACTGTCTTCTACTTCCAAGTCTGTGCTCAGCAGATATTTTACTCTGACATGGAAATTATCATCAGTGGCCCATTTTTGGGATCAAGGAGATGAAGACTAAAGACTACAGATTAAAGCTGTACTGCCCTTGACGATATAAATCAATTATGTGAGGCAATATATTGCATTTGTTCACTCACATGTTAGCGTGCAGTATTTCCAGCAGTCAGTAAACTCATATTTTTAATGTGGTTCCTAGAGTTTAGCATAAAAACAGCAAACCAGCAAAAGCTCAAATCCTTAAAATACTTTTCTACTTTTTCCCCAATAATCTCAGTGGAAAAACATTTGTAAGCCAAAGCCTCCAGCTCTTTCTTTCACTTCCTGAAAGCTTGAGATTTTGGGTGCTAGCTTTGGGATTAAAGAACTGATTAGAAGTTTTTACCACTAAAAATATCAATATGTCTTATCATCCAAAATTTCCCCGCTGAGGTACTGAGCAAGTTTGTCAAAATTCATTCCTTCACTGTGCTTTGCAAGTGCAAAGTTGCAGTTCCAGACCAATTCTACTCAGCAAGGCCAAAAAGGGCTTCATTGTTAAAAGCACTCATCAAAGACTCATTAATAATTATGTCCTTTCTGAGGGAAAAAAGAAAAGTCAGTTTTTGTTGCTGCAGCAATTGCATCTTGCATGACTTGTGGGCAGAGTTTGCCTAAGTTTTTACTCACAGCTATCACAATATGATTGAAATGACAGTATAGTTATAACCTACGTGCTGCCTCTTCCCTGTTTGTCTAACCTGTGTCTTGTTTCTTGATTTCTTTGTTTTTTGGTTCATTACATGATCACACACTAATTCTTTGCTCCTTATTTACTTTAATTTTCAGAGGGTGACACAAGTTACACCAGATCCCACAGAGACATTTCCCCACACCATGCCCTCCCTACCTCAGCTGAGGTCTGCTATCGTGATGCTTGAACAAAACATTCTAGCTCCATATTGAGGCACTTGAAATGGAGCAAGAAGTAGAACAAAGTTGTCTGAAAGGATCATTTCCTTTTCATAAGGAGCCTGAGAAGAGTGGAAAGTCAACAGGGAATAGGAACAAGAGTAGTAGTAGTAATTGGAGTGGGCATAGGAAAGTGAACTAAAGGTAGAGAGGAGAGACTTTCAGCTGAATCTTCTGTGGGGAAGGGACTGTCTTCCTTTATAACATGTTTGCACAGCACTTGCCATGGAGGTGATCAATCTGATGCTCTGCAGGTGCTATTAAGTATGCAGTGTACATCCCTCACTGCCAGTTCGTGGGTGATGAGGTCTTGCTTCAATGCCCTTCCACAGCTTTGGCGGTTCAGATTGAGATGTTCTTTTTCTTCAGTGTTGACAAAGTTCAAACAGAAAAAGACAAGAAAAACACAGCCAGAGAGGGAACATGGAAAATGTACAAAGATCTTAAGTGGCACATTTAGCACAAGATGTTGTTTATTGTGGCTATTTGACTGAGGGGTGAAGAGAATCTAAATCTAATCTGTTCTGTAGGTTTTTGTTAAGTTATTAGTTCGGATGCTATGATTTTGATGACACAGTTATACGAGTGAAGGCAATTTTCAGATTGTAATGAGTATGCCAACCAGTACAATGGCATCTGAGTGAAGCGACTAATTCCTAATAGTGTGTGCTTATTCCTGCTCATTTGAGCTGCTATTAATGCTAAACCATAAAGATAATCTCCCCATTAAAAAAAAAAACAACAAAAAAACCAAAAAAAACTAGGGGAAAAGAAAGAAAGGAAGAAAAAAAGAGAAAGAAAGAAAGAAAGAAAGAAAGAAAGAAAGAAAGAAAGAAAGAAAGAAAGAAAGAAAGAAAGAAAGAAAGAAAGAAAGAAAGAAGAAAGGCATTGATATGACATGATGAAAGGCCTATCTTGAAAAGAAAGGTACCTGTTAATTAGGCAGGCATAGTTGGAATATGGTAGGATGTCACTGATTCCTGACAGAGATGAGAAGAGGGGCGCAAAAGACTTCAAAATATGATAAGCTCATTTTCTTCTACACATTTAATGTCTAAATAATTTCTAGCTTGGAGATGGATGTCAGACAAATGCCTCTGAAGTCCAGGGAGAAACCATGTTGGGTTTCCGACTTCTGCAAATTTGATGTCCTTGCTGTAAGGTACTGTCCAGCTTCCCTGGGAGGTATGTATTTGCTGTTCACCTAAGGATCAGAAAAGTTATTCTTTCCACTGAGAGTTTAATGGGTTTATTTTCTTCAGATCAGATTGAACAAATGTGACTGACAGAGCCATGGAGAACATGCACATCTGTATAGAACCTATTTGTTCTACTCTTTCTTCCTTCTCTAACATCACTCATTCTTTTTGAGCAACAGCATAAAATGCAAAAAAAGATTTTTTCCAAATTGTATTTTTTCAATTGAAAAAAAAAAATTAAAATGATTGCTGTAGCAGTGAGAAATATGTGGTCTTATTTACAACTGAGACTTGTTTTTCTCTAAAGAAAAATGGAAAAAAATGGAAAAATCAACTTTTAATACAATGTGCTGCTCATGTTTCTATGAAATTTTATGCTTATGTTTTTGTTTGCTGCCAGCAAACAATCCAAGGAGTCTTAAACAAGTTACTTTTAAGACATGTTACTACAGAGAGCAGGAAGATAGCAGCAAAGATATTTTCACTTTCTTCTAGGCTATCACTGCCTAGATAATATATGCCTAATAAATATCAGATTTTATTTATTTTACCCCATATTTTGCATTTGTTTTCTATTTCTGTAAATAAACCATCTTTAAAATAGAAGCCTGTGTTTGAAAGTTTTTATTCTATCTCCCCTCATCTCTATTTTCTTATTTTCTGGCTGAATCACAAAACAATTAAATAATTTTATTCATAAGTCAGAAGTAAATTGCTAACGCAAAATTAGTATGGTTTTTAGACTTAAGGTTTAGGAGTGTCAAAGCAGAAGCTGTGGTGAAGAACAAGCTAATGAGGAAAATCAAAATTACCACAAATGCACCAAAAAAACCAGAGAAATAGATTTAACCATAGTCATTGTTAACGACTTGAACAGTACCTTCTTGAACTCATGCTTCCCAGCTAACAACCTGACACCTTCAAAATACCAACAGACTTCAATAACATCAATACTTTACCTTTTTCTACTCTTCACCTGTAGAGCTAAAGAAACTAAGAAGTATCACAAAATGAGCCTTCAATCCAAGGCATTAAAATCCAAACCCACAAGTACAGGGTGATAAGAGATCTTTTCAGGTTAACCCCTAGACATATAATATTGCTTTCTTTGGGGTTTAGAGCAGCTCAGGCTTTCTGAGGCCCCCATTAGGTTGCATAAGTGAAGGATTTATGTCCATGTCATCCATTTGAAAACCACTCAGGGGCATCAAAAGATGTGGGATTAAGAGAGATGTTTCAACATGGGGTTTATATGCAAAATGGTGAAAAAGACACAGTACAATGAATATATACATAATAATACCTACTTAAACAAAAAACATCCAAACTTGAAAAAATATACCTCATGGCAGGAAGAAAGTAGGAGAAAAGAGGAAAAAATATAAGGAAGACTAATGCCCTTAGACACTCAATATAGAAAAGATATTGTCCTCATATACATTCTTATTTATCTTCACCCTCCTGCAGTTGGTGTATTACCTCCTTACACACAGCAGTTTCTTTCTGTCATGGAGGCAATTCGTTCCTATCCTGTCAGGCTCACTTTTTCTTTCCTAGTGTCTCAAGGCACTAGTTGCTGTCAAAGCAGTAACAAAAAGAACCCAAGAGGTTTTTTTTGCTGACACCTCCCGAAGTGTAGAATCATCACATCAGATATATATTTGGGGTTAGGAAGACCAGCTTCTGTTATATGACCTCATCCAGCCAGAGCTTTCTCTAAATCCTTGTCAAAAAAATGTTTATGATGCCCAGCCTGCCAGGAGTAACACTGTTTGTTCTCTCAAGCCCAGCTAACTTGTTTTCGATTATCTCCTTATTAAAGAAAAAGATTGTGCTTCATAAAGCAGTCCTAGATGGTGCAGAATTACTGCTTGAAACATAGAAATTGGAACAACTCATTTTTATTTCAATATTGGTATCCTATGCCTTATGAGTCATTATAATGATTCCCTGTTGCCTTCTGTACTGTGCTTAAACAAGTTAGGCATTTTCAAAGCTCTTAACTACAGTCACAGTGGAATTAAAAACACTTCTGCAGAAGAACACAAAACACAGCAAAAGAAGACCCTTAGCTGGTCTGAACTAACCTCTATTGTAGCAAATTTTGGAACCACTTGATTCTGGAATGATGCAGAGCTGTAGCAGCATTTCTTATCTCTTTCCTTTTTAAAACACATTTACACCTTTATTATTAAGGCACACAATTCAAGTTTGCAATCCTGACAAAAAATTGTGTGGGTGAACCATTCCATGGACCAATGGAGACAGTAAGTTCTGATTTCTAAGATTTGAGGTATTCCCACAATTAAACAAACAAACAAACACCCCTAAACCACCAAACTTTGTTTCCATCTACCCTTTCTCAACTGTGCATTGCTTTATCTGCAGTGTTTTTTCCTTGCACCAACACTGACTCTCTATACATGGGGAAAGCAGCATTGGATACAAAAGGTATTTTTCTCCCGCTTCAAATAAAAGTGAATTTAAATCTAGTGAGCTCAAGATTATGTCAGGTGTTTTTTTTTTTTTTTTTTCCAAAATAAGTAAAAAAGGTAAATTCAACACATTACTCTCATGAGTAGATATTCATAAGTGAGTATTTGCAGTGAAATTTGCTTTTGAAAACTGAACACCAGGGACCAACTCATACCACCATAACTGAAACCAGGCTGATTTTGATTTTATGTTAACCCAAACTGCACATATACACTTTGTAATTTGCAAATACAATTCACTCCACCTGTAGAATAAATCAACCTGAAAATACATATATACATAAATAATTCTAATTTAATATTACCAGTGAGAAATCTCAACAACTCAGGAGACTTAAAAACTCTGAGTCAAGGCAAATTCCAGCAGTTTCAATATTTCAAATTTACTCAGTTTCATTCAACAACTTTTTAATAGCATTTGGTATTGTATGCCTCTATCTCTCACTAGATGTATGTGTTTATATGTACAGAGAAATATAAACAAATGAACAATTTTTAAATACTTAGATTGTAAAACAAGCATTATTTGTGTAAGATAGCTACCCAGAATTAAAAGACAAATACTCCACAGTCCATGAATTACCTCACTAAACTAGTTAACAACATTTTGGGGAGATAAATGAATGTAGGTTTATTTAGTTTGCTATATACTGCCCAGAACAGCTGCAAACATGTGCCTTTTTATGGGAGTTCAGGATTCCATGTGGTTCAAACACCTGGCATTTGCCTTTCACAGTTGGTACTGTTGGGGCCATACTTCCTGGCTCATCCCCCATTTCAAGTTGCCAAGAGGATGGTTGAAGAATGAGGAACCCTGGAACCATGTATTTTCTAAAGGAATATGAAAGATTGACCTTGGGTATTCCATCACACAGTGGGGTTTTATCACATTTTACCTATTAGCCAGCTTTCCTCCTTCAAATCTGCTCTATTATCATCTAGTCAAATTGAAAATTTTACAATATATAGCCTGTATGCAACTGTTTTATTGTGCTAGTATTAATGAATGTTTTCATAATTGATATTGAAAAATAAAAATGTTTTCCAGCAAGCTGTTTGTATAGAGAGAGAAAGAATTCTGCACTTTGAAAAGAGGACTGCTTTAAGGAATTAAATACTTATGTGACAATTCCTCTCTTCTCTATCCATATCAAATCCGCAGGAAAAGCAATGATTGCAACCAGGTTTATTGGAATCTGTGTGCCAGCTAAAGAGCTGCACAGGAAGAACTGTGCAGCTACCAGATGTATTCGTGTGCCACAGCAGTTCAGCAGTCCATGGCACAGCTGCTTGCAGGGGAGAGGCCAGAGAACTCACTGCAAATACACCACAAGCTGTGTGACCAGACTGAAGCAGAACACAAAACTTACTCAGTTTGTTCAAGGCAGGGCTATTTCTCCAGCCTTCTCTGTCTTTCATACAATCCCCTTCTTGCAAACCCTCTGTGCCACATGTGTATCTCCTTCTGATACAAGGCAATGCAAAGATTTCAGGCGGAGTTTCTTTGCAGACATCACATCTACTGGCTGATCTGCTGCCTATGCTACGTGTCTGATTCTCCTCTGCTTTTCACCTTCACTAGCCCTCAATTGCAACATGAGTTAGTTGTACTTCTGGGATTATAAACTGCACTCCAGATGTTGTACTCCTTCCTTTTCCAAGGGCATCCATTTGTTATCCATCATATTTTCCACTCAGTAAATAATTTAGATGGAATTATTGAATGGCTTTTCAAAACACTACTCTGAATATCACTCAATGGCATTACTAACACAAAGTTTTATAGAACTAAAACATTTCCATTCTGAAGATTAAATTTGATTTGTCAGCTGTGCATTGCAAAAATGAGCCACTTTTAAGAAAGTCAGGTTAGTAAGTCCCAATTTGACTTGGATCTGAAACCAGTTCAAGGAAAAGGAATTCAAAGGACATTGCCACAACCTGCAAGTCATGTTTATCTGGCAGTGCTTAAAGTTTCATATTAGTACCCTACTAGAACAGTCTTAAGAATTTTAAGAAAGGTTGAATTATTCAAAAAAATCTCTTGAAGATAACTACAAATAGATTAGATAATTAGGCATTTAACATCACATGCAAACTTTTGCTTATTGTGGCTGTTTCATCCATTATCTCATCCAGACAGGAAAGGTTGCAATAAATAGCCTTCTCGACAATGTATTCCTGATACCTTTATTCTTTCCTATTGTATTGGGTTTGCATGGCAAGGTTTTGGTAGCAGGGAGGTTACAGGAGTATTTTTTGTAAGAAGCTGCCAAAAGCTTGTCCCTGTGTCCAGTAGACCCAGTGCCAGATGGTTCCAAGAGGGAGCTGCCACTGACCATCAGCAACTGTGGGAGCACTTCTGGCTAAAATATTTAAGAAGGGGAAAAAATTACTGTACAAGAGCACTTGCAGCCAGAGAAGAGAGGAATGAGAATAGATGAGGGAGGCAGTGCTGTGGACAGCAAGGTCAGTGAGGAAAGAGGGGCAGAAAGTGCTCCCTGTGCCCAAGCATAGATTGTCCTGCAGCCTGTGGTGAAGATCATGGAGAGCCAGGCAGCAGCCAGGAGGTCTACAATAGAGCTGAGATCCACCTACTCCATATAGGACCCCCAATGGAGAAGATGAAGGAGGCTATGCTAGAGCAGGCTTGCTGGAAGGTCATGTGGAACCGTGGGGGACCCATGCTAAAGAAGTCCTAAGGAACTGCACCATGTGGAAAGCACTCACACTGGAGAAATTTGCAAGAGCTGTAGCTTGTGGGAAGGACTCCCATTGGAGAAGTTTGTGGAGAACAGTCTCCTGTGAGAGGGAGCCCACACTGGAGCAAGGGAAGACTATGAGGAGAAGGGAGCAACACAGACCACAACCTCCCATTCTTGTTCCCCTGAGCTGCTTGGGAAAGTGACTAGATAGAGAAATTTGGAGTGAAGATGAAAACAGGAGGAAGGGAGAGGTGGGGGAAAGGTATTTTACAATTCTTTTTTGTTTTCTCATTACACTACTCTGATTTGACTGGAAATAAATTAATTTCATCAAGTCTGTTTTGCCTATGGCAGCAATTGCTTAGTGATCTGTCCCTGTCCTTATCTTGAGCCAAGAGATTTTTGTCTTATTTTCCTCTTCCCTGGGGAGCTGAAATGGGAGAGTGATAGAGGGGTTTGGTGGGCAGCTGGCACCCAGCCAATGTCAGACACACTGTGCTCAAAAGATCCTCTTACCTGTAGTCTATTTGCTAAAATGGACTTGTTCAGTGATGAGGCTTCCCAGATTGACATTAACAGTTCTCCAAATTAATTTGATTGTGATGACTATTCTGGACTCTTGGATTCACCCAGTTAGCCCAGAAGCCACACCTGCTCATGGAAAATATGAGAAGTAATTCCCACAAGAACAAAACAAAATAGAAGAAAGAAAAAGGGCTTTCACTTTCCTGCTATTCAAACTATCCTGCTGTACAACATCTGAAACCCTCTGTGTTTCCCTGTCCTAGTCTTTCTGGGCACAAAGGAAAATTTAGAATCTTTAGTAAGAAGAGAGGTGCTGACTCAGGACTTGAAGTCCTGCCAACAACTACCTAAATTAAACATCTTCAGTAATCAGGTAGAAGTGCTTCAAGCTATTTTTACTTTACCTTTTCTTACTCCATCTCATTAGTCAACACATTCTTGTGTGTGTTTTTTGAAGTTTCACTTCCACAAAGCTGCTTTCAATAAACTGTCATTGGGTTCAAAACATGACTTACTGCACAATCCAATCTTCAGCTTGGGTTAAGGCTTTGGAAAAGCTCTTTTGCTAACTGTGATGGGAACAGACATTTTACCTGTGTCATGTTGCTTCCCTTGGCAAAGAATTAAAACTTGAATATGTGAGAAAATTAAAAACAATAGATTACAATTGAATAACTGTATTGTTCTATCTTTATCTACCTTAATAGCATTATAACAAATCAGATGAATGTAACACTTGATAAACACTTTTTATTTGAAAAATCTATAGATATATATGAAACTGGTTTACTGTGCCAAATCCTGACATGGGTCATGAACTCTGAAGGTGTGTGTAACACCAGACAAGAGTCCTGAAGGCTACTTGGCTCTGCTTCCAAAAGAATACCCAAATCCTCGCACTGGGGAATTTTGCTATAAGGGAACACATTTCCCACTGGTACTTATTAGTGCCAGTTGCCAAAAGGTTTGCTAGAGAACATAGGTTTTCTGTTCATCCCTCAAGTAGCAGAGCTCAGTAGCGTGGTGCTTTTACGTAGGGAGAAAACAGCAGAGCTCTGGCCTGAAAAGCAGACATCTGCAAATGCCAGTAGGGCATTGTGGTCTCAGTTAACTGATTAAAAAGAAAAATAGCACTGATGGAAACCCCTCAAGCTCTTTCTTCATTGTAATGCAACACATTTTGCAGGTGCATCTAAACAGTTTAGTAACATCAAATTTTGAGTAACTCCATTAGAGTTTAGGGGCTGCAGTGCTTTGGGCTCACTAGACACCTGTTTGTGAGCCATGCAGTCTGTTCCCTGCACCACAGAGGTCTAGGTGTAGGGCAGCAAGCACATAAAGGGCTGGTACCCTAGTGGATACACCTTCTATACCTTGCTTTCCTTAGGGAAATTGATGGCCAAGTGGTGGGATTGCAGTTGGTGCCACAGGGTTCATGGCTCTGATGCAAATTCAAGTGTGTGTACAGTCATTGTAGGCTGAAATAAGTATAACTAAGGCTCAGACACATCTACAAATATGTTATTCATAGGACAGCCTGGTATTATATTCACCTTGAAACAGCCCATTCTAAAAACAGAATTAAGCCTATTTACAGAATAAAATTGGACAGACACAACTAAACAGAGGTATCAACAGAAAACTTACAAGGCCTTTATCCTGCTGTGTTGTTCTCTTACATGAAAGTTTTTTCAGATACCACAGTCTGCCTTTTAGGATTTTATAGTTTATTTCCAGGAAAGCAATATGCTTGTTTTCATTGTCAATTGGTGAAGCAGTTTGGGCTGAGTGTGTCTTTTTACTGTTGACTTTGTATTTCTAATCTGGCATTAAAAAAAAAAAAGTTGTTATTTATATTAAAGGATAGTGTAGTTCCCTAATAGTGAAGCTGTTGGAGAAGGACTAATGGAGCTTTTCATGTTTAACAAAATAGCCATCCAGCTCTGCTTTGATGGAAGGGGGATTACATATGACTTCTGTCTGAGCAGCTTCAAAACTCTTTCTTATTGTAAGTGCAACAAAAATTCATTATTTGAAAATTATCTCATGAACAAAAATTTTTGTCCAGTTAACTGTGAAGACATGGAATAAAATCTGGAGTAAACCCTCCAAAGAACAGTTTCATAAAGGTCTCATGAAGCCACCCTTTATCCAACTGTCTTGATCAAATTGTCTCTCACTAATTTTTCTTGTGTTCCCTCAGTTGTGCTGCAGCAAGCATGAAATTGATTAAAATCGGAGATTGAAGAGGGTTCCAAATGAAGTATAAATTTTCAAAAATTGTATTGTATATGCTCAGCAGGCACCAAAGGAGGGGGGGAAGAAGTCAACAATTTGTACAAACAAAAGGCACATAAGAAAATCATCATGCTGAAATAATTGCAAACTAACAGCAGGCTAGAGTAAAACATTCATATTGCCAGAGCTAATTTATTTCTTTTAGCATTACCTTTATAATTCTTCAGCAAGAAGGAATTTTTTCACCTTTTTTTTTTTTTTAAGCATGATAAATATGCTTTAAAATCAGTTGGGTTAGAATTGGTTTTATTTTTTTTTTAGAGATAGATTTTCTCTCCCTGAATCTTCAACTGTGTCTGCAATGCGTTTCTTTAGAGAAAGAGAGATATTACAAGAGAAAGAGAGAGATTACAAAAAAGCTCTTGCCATCTTCCATTATTAAGCCATAAAAAAAAAAAAAAAAAAGAAAAAGAAAAAGGCAAAATAAAAACCATTGGAGAAAGCTGTTCCCTGAGTTGATGGAAGAAGTGACAAGGTTTGTAAAACCTAATGTATACTTAACAGATATTGTCATGCACTGAGGGGGACAAGAAACAATTTGGGGAAAGAAGGAATCAACATGAATAGCCTCATGGGGAATCAGACAAGACAGACTACTAATAATCAGATTTAAAATGCCCACAGATTAATTTAAGGGTGAAAATATTTGTGAAGAATGGTGGTAGGTAGGCTCTTGTGAAAGACAGGTCATCAGGAAAAATGACCTTAGGTGAACCGGCTTGGCTTTTTAGACAATCTCTCCACAGCATAAAAAGTGGTCCATCTGATCTTCAGGAAAAGTAGCAAATGTAGGAGGAAACTGGCTTTATCAAACAGGGACTGAGCTCCAGCACAAGATAACCATATACAGGAGTTGGAATTAAGGCAGGAAGCAAAGAAATGTAGAGGAACTTCCTGGCCATGCTGGGGTAGTATTAGAAAAGCCAAAGCTCAGCTGCAATTGAAATCAATGAAGAACAAGGGCAACAAGAAGCCCTTATACCTCTATATTAATGGCAGAATAAAACATAGAAGACAGAGGCCTCTTGCTCAATGGGCAGGTGGTTTTGTGACAGCAGATAGATTTAAAGTGAAGTGTTCAACCCCTTCTCTTTGTATCAGTCCACAACTGCATCTCTCAGGACTCTTCCTAGAGAGAGGGTTCAAGATATATTTTCACAATAGTGAAAACTGATCAAGTCTGGAATCTGTTTCAGAAATTCTTGATCCATATGTGCTTCCCAGTACCAGAGAGATAAACTGAGGCAAGAGCTGACTGCAAAGACATCCTAGTCCGGGAGCCCACATGCCTTGTGAACAGAAGCTGAAGAAGTGAGGCTTTTCTGGGAAAATATGATAGCAGCCCCCTCTTGCCTGCAGGGGAATTAGGATGGGAGACCCAAGATCTTTACAGTGGTGTACTGTGGGACACCAGGATACAGTGATCCTGAATTGAAACAGAGGAGGTTTTAGCTACATAAAACGGAAAAAAAAATATTTATCACTGAAATGATGCTGAAGGTTGACACAGGCTGTACAGTCTTCCTTGGAGGTTTTCAAGATCTAGCTTTACCAAAGGCCTGACAAAGCCAGTCTGAAATCAGCACTGATCATGGTTTAGAGTGGGAAGCTGGATAGAATGACCTCTCAGGGCCCCTGACAAGCTGAATTTTGTTGCTTTTAAGACTTAGTCCTAAACACAGATAAAATATAAAGAAATGTGCACCTATCGCTGAACTTACAACTTGTGTGTACTGGCTAATGTAAGTTGTAGATAATTGATTTTATATGGATATTTAGGCCCATAAATACATGATCTGATATTCAGAAGTAAGTTGATTTGAAGTTCTGGGCATTGCCTAATATTAGTAACCAGAATTATGCATTTTACCATCAGTACAGTACATTTATATAATATTTTATTATACTTACATGAAATACTTTATGTATCTTTCTATACTTACATGAGACTTAACTCAAAGGTTTACTGTGAAATAAGTAACTGATCATCCTAATAGTAGTGTAAAAGTGGTAAAGACTAAAACACTGAACAAATAGAACTGATTTTTACCTTCTAAGATTTCATCAAGTATACTAGCACTGGAATTTCACAAGATGCCCAAGGCTTTAGGAGCTCAGAGCCGCATTTTAAGCCCTTCGGTTTGAAGACATTGATCCAAATTTATTGACATACCCAGGCAGATCACAGCATCTCTTTTCCAGCCACATAATGTAACTAACTGTGTGAATAAATACTGTAAAAATGCTATCCTGGAGATTCAGGCCCATGAGAGTGCATCTTCATTTTTAAGAAACAAAGACAAAAATGAACTCTTTGACAACTGAAAAACAAGAATGTTTAGACAAACATTGGAAGAAAACAAATATCAACACATCAACACTGGCATTGAGTTTACTGAGGTTTAAACTTTTTAAACTCTCGCTGAAATTATAATTTGTTATCCATGACTAAACTACTACAATCCAGGAACACGTTTGCCAAGCAGAATTGCACCCTGGCAAAAATATTTATAAGGCAAACAAATAGAGCAATAGAGCATGAATCAAAGGCAATTTGAATACTTGCAATTATGAAGGGTTTAAAGGCAGTGATGGACCAGGGGCTTTATTATGGCTGTAACTACCTACCACAAAGAAGATCAAGGAGACAAGGATATATGTTTAGATGGAGCAGCATGAGGGAACCAAAGCAGACAGAAGGGAAGAAGGATTGGTTTATGTTAAATATAAACAACATGTAGGGCCCTATTTCTACTTTTGCTGATGCTCCTTGCAAGAGATAAAGTGTTATTAGATAACTTTCTGTCCTACAGAACTGAAGGTCTGAGAAAAGTCACTAATGTCAGTTTTAGACCTTGACCTTAGTTTCAATGTACAAAGGTGGTCTCCAGCTTTGGGATTCAGTTTGCTCCAGAAGTTCAGTCCCACAGGCAGAGGTGGAAGAAGGCTGTTTCATGAAAGCTACCTTAATGCAGATTTCTGTAGTGAGCAGAGAACATTAAATTGCAAGTGGGAAGGTGTGCATGTCTGAGTATCATTCCATATCCCTTTTTTTTTTTTTTGAGCAATTTGTCTCCTGTAGATTTAAGCATTTCCAGCCCTGCATCACACATTTTCCACAAGTTGAAGAACACTACCTGCTGCTCAGAATTACAAATAATTTCATGAAAGAATGGAAGTTCTCAACATCCATATTTGCATTGATCTTCAAGCATTTTTCAAAAATATCTTATTTTAAAAAAGGAAAAAAAAAAAGAGAAAGAGAAACATTAATTTTACAGAGCTTAAAAATCTGAATATTCCAAAACTATAAGTACGTTTTACTACATGTGCATTTTTTAAACTGTAAGAGTATAAACTAGAAAGCACTATGCATAATATTGTAAAAACTACCAGGATGCTTAAGAGCCTAAGGCTAATTCACTGTGCTATAAATTTATTGTAAATTAGTATGTGAACTCACAGTGCACCACATTCCCATGTAGATAGACATAGCAAACATTAAGAAAAATAACTTGCAAGGTAGACAGTCCCCATTTTTTACTATTTTTCTTGAATAAAGCCTTCTGTATTGGAATGCCTTGGTATATGTATGGGAGGGAAATAAACCAGGTCTTCTCAGACTATGCTGAGAAGAAAACAGATTGTGAAGGAGGATGCTGGAATTCAGAAAAAAGGGATTATGAGGAAAAACATGGGAGAGAAAGTACAAATTAGACTCAGCACAAGAAGCAGAAGGATGTGAAGGTACAGAGAAATAAAAAAGATAAATAACACTAATAGTCAGAGAGGAATAAGTACAACAGCAAACACAAAAATCTATGCTGGAGTGCAAAGGAAAATTCAGATAAAGCATGTCTGCAAATTTCCAAACACAAACCAGTAAATCCAGCATGCCCAGCTATTAAGCTGTGTGTTTTCAAGGTGTGTATGCAGCTTCCTATATTTCATTAAGATGAGCTGACCTGCATGTATTTTTATGGATCCCACTATAGACACAGGAGCCCAGACCACATTTCCTCAGATGCAATAAGGTCCTTTCTCAAGGAGCCATGCAGGTCTCTTGGAACTTTGGCATATGAGATAGGGCAGAGAGCATGTCCCAGCTGCAGTTCAAATGAGACCACTGCAGTGCAGCCCACCACAGGTTATCATCACACTGCCCTTAGTACAAATATGCGGCTTCAACCTGATTCACTGGCATGTTCAAAATAAAGCTTTTCATGACTCTGAAAGGTTATGCTTGAATTATCATCCCAACATAGGAAGAAAAATAAATATCTGAAAAATTCCCCTGGGACAGACGTTCATTTCCCATTAGCTGCTAGGGACCAAACCACTACCCAACCTGAATGCAAACATACTCTCATACCCACTCTACCATCACTGATTGTTTATTCCCCAATTCTGATAACACTTGCTCTCTTTTCACCTCCCTGGATTTTTTTCTTTTCTTGGACTCCTCAGTCTGACACATATCCTTGTCATCTTTTCTGTTCCTCACCCTGTTTTATTTAATCCTCCTCGTTTAATTCCTTCATATCCTGTTGATTCTCCTTGTCTCTTGGGCCCTGGGTGAGCAGCCTCTTCAAGGCACAGAATCCCACAGTTATTTCACTTGTGGGCTGATGGTGCCAGCCTCGGCATAAACAGATGGTTTGGGAAAATATGTATTTGCAACTCTTGGACTGGATTTATTACATCACACAAAGAATAAGTGTGTCAAGTATTTTGCCAGGGGTTACTGCCTGTCTAAGCTCTTATATAGGTTCTAGGATTTATATAGTTTTAAAAACTTCACTTCTCTAGTGTACAAATAGTACCTTTTCTTCATCAAACTAGCAGAAACAAATTCAACACTGTTGGTGGTACTTGAGTATACAAATATACACACACAATCCCCTAAATCTAGAAGTACAGCTGTAAAAGTAAGGGAGGTATATATTTAGAAGGCTTTATTGATCCCATCTGCTTGGTGAACACACAGCACCTGCCAATAACTGAACTCCTAAAATGTTGTCCCAACATAAAACTTTGAGGGCAGGCTCTTCTGTCATCATTTTTAACAGGACATCTTTTTTAGATTCCTCAGTGCTCAGTGTATTTCAATTGCTTTTCCACATGCAGCTGAGAGAGAACAATTCTGTGCCATGAGGGGAATAAATGGATGCAAGATCTCAGTGACTGGAAAGTTCTGTCCAAATTTTTCCTTTGCTAAGGAAGCTCCTGGGCTAAAAAGCTGCCATTACTTACACACAGACTGTATAGTGCTGCTAGCTAAACTGGTTGAAAATCAGTGAAGGGGATCTGAATTTAAACAAATTGAAGAATGTAATTTGTGAAGAATACATATACACTTGATAATGACTTCAAGTGCTAAAAAAAAAAAAATAAAATTGACTGAGTTAAAAAAAATGCAGTTCTGTGTTTCTTTGCTGCCTCTGTTTTTTTTCCTGTATAAATTTGAGGCAGAAGACAAATCCTGATATCCTGGAAGGAAAACAGCCTCCAGTTGTCTAGTTGGCTAAGAACTTTCATGCCAGTAAGCAAAAAAAAAAATCCAGGTGGCTTTTCACTGTGCTACTCTGGTCTCGTGGGAGAGCAGTGCATTCACCTTGGTGACACCTTTGGTTGCAAGTAAGCACCAGACCAAACCTTCCCGTGCTTGTGTCCAGACCAGCAGATGCCCAGGCTGGATGTGGCCATTTTCAGACCAGTGCTAAAAGGGTGTATTTGCTTCACTACACACCAGGCTCTTGCAGAGAGAACACCCTACTAGTCTTAGCGGTCTCTGCATCAAGACTCATGGTGCAGGGCTTTTTTGTTATCAAGTTAATCAGAATAACACTACACTGAAGAGTAGCACCTCTGGAATAAGACTTGATAGGGTACTTTATAATCTCCTTAATGATAAGCCTTCCATCTCAGGTAGTTAGGTCCTTGTTTAGTCATCTTCATTCACTCTTGTGCCCTTCCTCAGACAAGGTATGTGCTTTAACCTCATGATGAGAATAAACCATCAATCAGGCAGCTGTGGAAAAGGCAACCATCACCAGAAACAGCTCCTAGAACTCTGGAAAATGCATTAGAAAGACTTTATGGAATATATAGTTTGGGTCAGCTGCATTGGAGAGGGTGAGAGGAAACAAAAATATCTACTAGAGATACAGATATTCAACTTTGTCAAAGGGAATGAGGAATGTCTAAGCCAGAGCTGCTTGAAAGCAGAAGCTGGTACTGGCAAGAGAACAAATGGTTTTAAGCTAAGTTTTATTTGTGAATTAAATCTCTAACAATGTGAGTAGTGAGACTCTTGTACAGCATCTAACCAGTGGAGTATGTACAGGCAAGAGTAAAATCAACTGTGTAAAATGGAGTTTCACATAAGAAGGAAAAGAATTTATCTTATGCCAGTCAGAAACTTCACTGTGGATGCTTTTCTAAGTTTTCCAAAGTTCAGTTGGTCTTCTCTGCTGCCAAATTCTCTCATTGACCACCTCCTTGACCACTATCCAGCAAGCCCCTCTTTATATCCCTCCCCCCTTCAATCCAACCCTGCTGACTTCAGCTCAGCTGCATTGGTGAGCTGGCATCTGCTCTCAGTGCTCTCTTTTGACTAGAGAGCTGTTCAATCTCCCCAAACTTTGACATTTACTGATGATAAAAGGAACACCAGTCCACGCTTTTGGCAAAACCCTCTATTCCAGAATAAACTTCCTTTATTCATGGTATGCTGCAGTGTTCGAGGAAATCCCATAAATATGCTGACTTACTCCATTATAAAAATCATCTTTCTGAACAAATGCCTGCAATTTGTTTAAATAACTGAATCCTGGATGCTAAGTTTCTTGAATTTCTGGTTCATTTATCTGTTAATTTCCCTCCCTACACGCAAAACTGACAAAATTATTTTTGTCTTTACCCTCATTTTTTTCCCTTTCCCATTTTTCTTCTACAACACTTTCCCATGAAACAAATATTTCTCATCTGCTCTCTTTTTCCTCTCTCTCTCTTCCACTTGTTCCAGGTTTTAAGATTAACTGCTGTTAACTGCTTCCATCCCTTGATTTCCCTGTTTAATATTATCATTCCCCATATCACACAGTGAGTATGATTAAATAACTAATTTTTAGTTCCTGCCTACTGTCTCTCCTGTGGCTTTGCTTATCTCACAATTACTTTGTATGATCTTGTTAATTTTTATGAAATACACACTTTAGAATCCCTTCCCTAATTCCAGGTTAGGGTCTCTGAATTCCGCCCTCTGTTTCTTGAACTTCACTGACACAGTCTTTGGCAAGAACTTCCATCAAACCTAAGACACAAGCGTATAATCTTTCTTATTCAATACTTTATCATACTTTAACACCAACTGTTTCTTTTCTTGAAGTTTTTGTGGGGTTTTAAAAATATTGTCTTCTACATTAGAAAGATTAATAAGTAACCTCTAATAGAACATTTTCTTAGTAAAATTAATTAAAATTCACTTGGATTTCCTTAAACAACTATTGAGGGCCCTGTCTCCTTTCCCAGCTACACTACTAATACTCCGGTGTGCTCCTGTAGAGCATACCTACATCCTGGAGAGAATATTGGTCTAAAAGGAAAAATAAAATAGGGCTGATCTTTGCTGATCTTTCAAAGAACCAAGGGATTGATTAGTAATATTTTTGCCTATTTATGAATTCTCCAAGCAGTATGAAGAATCCTCTTATCCATACTTCATTAAAAGTATTCTGAAATTGCCTCAGTAAATAATCTTGGTCTTGTAAATACTTCCAGCCTTCTCTATTAAAACAAAGTGCTGCAGTACAAGATGCAACCTTCTAAATTAACTTGTAGAACTAGCACAACTTTTAGAGCACAATGTGCAGCTGGTTGCAATGCACATTTTCTGTGATATAAATTGTATTAAGATTTCAAACAGGTTTAATTTACACAACTCACCAAATAAAAACCATTACATGAAGATTCTTAATTCACTTATGCAGTTATTAATATTTCTATGAATACACAGGGATTTAAAATGAACGCTGAGATTTTCATGAACATGAGCACAAATAAATTTGGTTTTGAACAAACTATATAAAAATACTCATTGGCTGTTCAAACCCACTACTCAGGCAAAAAAAACCAAACCCAAACCCTTTTACTTTTATTTTTTGTATTCTAGAACTCCAGATGTCAAGTGATTAGGAAAAATTACATTTTCTGTAATATAAAACAATACAATATGCTGGTAGAGCACTTAGCACAGCGGGGTTATCATCTCTTGTGGTCTGTGAGCAGTGCCCTAGGAAACATGATTAACAAATTGGAGATCAACTGCAGTACTCGTGTTGCTACTTTTTGTTTAGTATGCCATGGATTGAAATAGGAGGAAGATGCACATTTATCACTGGTATATGACAACACACTATTGGCTTGAACCAAAAGAGAGGTAGAACTATCATATTTAAACTCATTTATATTTGTGACAATTTAAAAATTGAATCAAGAGCAACCTTACTACAATTCTGATGGGAACAGTTTTGCAGCAATTTTCTTCACTTGTAGAATTATAAAAATTTCTTCCCATTCTGGAAAAACAAACAAACAAAAAATCCATATTACCAAAATTTTGATCAAGTTCTGTATCAAACTTTACCACAATTTTTCAGAGTTATTTAGATTGAAAAGAACTTTCAAGTGCCATCTAATCTCACTTTATGCTCAAAGTAAGACTGAAGTCAGAATCAAGTGAGGCTACCAGGGTCTTGCCCAGTCAGGCTCTTAAGAGTTCCAAAGCCTCTCCAGATGACTTGTTCCAGTGTTTGACCACTGCCATAGTGAAAGTTTTGCTTTATAACCCATGATCTTCCTTCCAGCAGTTTGCAACAGCCAACTATTGTCCCTTCAGAATCTTGGGCACCTCAGAGAAGACCTTGTTTTCCATCTTCATTAGCAAGACTCCTAGAGGTAACAGAAGTTCCCCTCAAATGCCCTCTCTTCCCCAGGACAAACAGTCCCAGGACCTTCAGTCTTCTTCTCAGTATGTCACATCATCCAGCCCCTTCACCATCCTGCCAGATGTCCACTGGACTGGCTCCACTTTGTTAGTCTCTACTAGTGGGAAGAGGCAAAACCAGGCATAACACTTTCAAGACTTTCAACACAAGTGCTGGAGAACAGGGAAAAATCCCTTCCCTCAATCCAGCAGTTACAACCTGGCCAAAACAGCCTCCTACATGATCAACTTTGACTGCCACTAGAGCATGCAGAAAATTCTCCAGATTAATCCACACCTGCACTATTGCACATGTAGACTTAGTCCATCCCAGTCAAGTGGTTTTGCTGGACTTGCAAGGTTTCTGCCAATCCACTCTCCTACCCTTTTGAGGTCCCCTTGGGTGGCAGGCCTCTGCAAGTGTCATGAGAATACATTTAGCCCTGCTATCCATTAATCATTTGAGACATTTTTGTATTTAGCATTATTATGCCGCATTATAACTTTGTACAGAAGTCAGAACAAAACTATTTTTCCATACCTAAGAAACCTGGTTTTGTTATTAATCATCTTGACAAAGCTATTAAGGATGTTTCTAATATTACCAAAAATCAGCGTTCTTTGACAAAATTGTTCTGACAGAAAAACATCATCTCTTCTTTGGATTAACACTTACACATAATAGTCTAAGTCCTATTTTTAGCAAGATTTGGAATTTTAGATGAGTGCCTGTCAGGAAGCTGATACATTGGAGAGAAATGAAGAGCCTTGAGGAGAGGGTGTATGAGAAGTGACTGAGGTCACTTGATCTGTTCTGCCTGGGGAAGGGGACACTGAGGGGAGACCCCACTGCAGTCTACAACCTCCTTGTGAGAGGAGAAGCAAGGGCAAGCACAGATCTCTGCTCTGTGGTCACCAGTGACAGGACTTGAGGCCTGAAGTTTTCTCAGGGGGGGTTTAGGTTGGATATTAGAAAAAGGTTCTTTCCCCAGAGGTTGGTTGGACACTGGAAGGCTCCCCAGGGAAGTGGCCACAGCTCCAAGCCTGACAGAGTTCAGAGAGCATTTGGACAACGCTCTCAGGCCCATGGTGTGACTCTTGGGGCTGTCCTGTCCCGGGCCAAGATTTGGACTTGGTGATCCTTGCAGGTCCCTCCCAGCTCAGCATATTCTGTGATTCTGTATGAGAAGGACAAACCTAAAGAAATTTCAAAAGAATCTCTGATTGAGGAGCTAGTGCTTATATTTCCTGTGTAAGAATTGCAGATTTTTCTTCCCCACTCTGCCAGTAGGAACAGTGTTACAGATCCTCTAAAACTGCTGAAATATGACAGAGCAAAACAAGCTTTAAAGTATCATCCTAAAGAGGACAAGCACATCTACAAAATGCATAATAATCTGTTCCATGTTTGTCAAGGTTTTGAAAATTATCTTCTTTCATAACTTTATTCTATGAAAGAACACATAAGATAAGTCTGATTTTTATAGGCTTATTAAGTTTAAGCAACCATCTTCCATTTTATATGGAAACTGCAAATGAATGAGAGATTTCAGATTTTCTGCTTTTAAAGCATTCATAATACAGGTATGACCTAGATGAAATAAGCTTTCCCTAGTGGTAAATTCAGTGGGATTTAACATGTGCTGATCTCAGAATACCATTACTTCCTCATAAAAGAACTCCAGCTAAACATGTGGTGAAGCAGCTAAGCTGGGGTCTATACTGATTCTCATAACTTGAAGGAATTGTGGTATTAAATGTAAATTGATTTCTTTATTCAATTTGACAGATACAGAGAGTAACTGGTATTATCTATTTTTTCAAGCTTCCATACTCTCCAACAGAGTGCTACTCGTTCCCTCTAAAGCCCTTCATATGTTACAAAGGCAGGAAAGGGCCCCCAGAAGATCATCTGTTTATATCAGCCTTGTAGAGAACAGAGCTTTTTGATGAGAAAGGTGGGAAATGCATCAGCACTTTATTATAGCAGGGGTTATGATAAAGAACTTTCATTCAAGTAGCAATCTATAAAATGCCTGACGAATTCAATAGTTACTAACTTCTGTTGCCGGGGTAAATGGTGGCAAGTTTCTTTCTGGTTAAAGGTGTAAAATAAGGAAACCAAACATCCAAATTGCCAGGCAATGCTCAACTAAAATAAAGGACTTTTCACATATATTTTCACTTGACAGATCATAAAAGAGAAAATTGGTCCACTAAAAAGTGATAGTAGAGAATTGGCAACAAGGATGAAGATGGCAGATTTGTTAAACAGTTATTTTGCTCCAAACTTTCCAGAGGACAAATGAGATAGAGCTTTTTTTTTTTTTTTTTTTTTTTTTTTTTTTTTTTTTTTTTTCTTCACAGGACATACTCCAGAGGACTGGAAAACAGGAAACCTACAACTGCTATTGAACAAAAAAAGCCTCAAAGTATATTATGGCAAACAAATTACAGCCTGGTTAGCATAGTTAAGGAAAAATGGGGATAGGTGAAGAAATGATATAAAGGACATTTAATGAAGGCTTTCATGTGAATAATTTGATTCTAAATATCCATTGTGGACCCTTAGGAGTCCTGCTTAAACTAACTCACTTTCATTCTTAAGAGATAATATTGCTGCAGCAGGAGTAAGGGAACTGCAGTGTTTCATACACTTAAATTTTCAAAGAGTAATAAGATTCCACACTGAAGATAATTGAATAAGGCAGAGAGTTATGGTACACGGGTTAAAATAATAGCTTTAGGATAGAAAATTAGCTCAAAAATAGGGAACAGTGAAGAGGTAATAAGAGGTGTGAAGGAAAAGGGTTTGCTGGTGAGGTACCTCAGAGGTCAGGTAGCTTTTAACTAATGCATGCAAACAATTTAGATAAGAGGAAATCTCACCTTTTCTGTGCATGCTGCCGTTGTTTTATCCACAGGGGCCGGACAAGAACAGAATATACAATGGAGACCCAGGATATACAGAGAAGAGGGGAAGGTTGGTCTTGGTTTGTTGACAAAATAAAAATAGTAAATGCCACACAACCTTGATTATACAAAGGTATACAAGGATATCATGTGGCTTCAGACAGCTGGGAGTGCAGCTAATAGGAGAGCTGAGACAGCCTGCGTGCCAGCCTCCAATTAACAGAAGCAAGTCAAGTACTCTGGTAGTTACTAAGTTGAGATTTATTATAAATATGCTACAAGATAACACCCCATCAGTAGATGGACAAGAGCAGTAATAAATTCAGGTCAGTATCATGGTCTTCAAAACCTCTGAGGTGCTGAGAGAGAAGGGAGAGAAAAGATAATGAGCTGCAGATGGAACCCCTAGGAGCTCATGTGCTTGCAGCAGAGATGAGGTTAGAGCGAGGCTGGGATACCCAGCCTTCTCCAGCTTCATAATGTTGGTCTTCAGGAGACTCCTAAAAGCATTTTTCTGAGCAGAACATTCTTTATTTTCCTGTAGAAGCTAATTCAGGCACAGAAGCCTTGGAAAAACACAGGGAGAAAAGCCCAGCAACCTAACAAAGCCCATGTCAAAATCTATAGGCAGTATGGTGGGAGGTGGGAAGTATGATTAGGGAGGAGATGCTGCTGCTCTCTTTTATGGCTTTCACTGGAGCCTTCTGGTGTGACAGGAGCTCCAGATTGAATTTTTGAGGCTAAAGTCCTGCAGGAATAATTAGTGCCTAAATTTCTGTTGACTTACTGGTCAACAGTACCACCTACATTGACATATATTGGGCAGCTTGAATTCTTCTCCAAAAACAGAAGTTCAGGATGAATTCATACCCCTTATGTAGGCAAAGTGGCTTTGAAGCAACATCAGTTTAATCAGAGAGGAGATGAAGCAGGCTGTACAGACTCAGATAGCTGTGATTCATACTGATGAAAGAACGGAGAGGCATTCAGCCCAGAAAAATGCTGGATTCCTTCCTGTCATGGTTTAAGAATGTTATCTCCAGTTTAGTGTTCCCATTGAAACACTCTAACACGTGCTGGTCATTTGCTCCCTGCTTCCTCTCCTTCTCCCCCATTCAGTGAGCTGGAGAGGAGAACTGGAAGCACAAAAGGATCATGGGTTGAGATAAAATCAGTTTACTGGAAACAGCAATGAAATAAGAAAACAAACAGCAACAGCATTAATAAAAGAGTGTACAAGATAGGCAAATGATGGACACGTGAATGCTCACCATGCGGAAAAGTGGGAATACATGGATCACAGCCATGCTGCCCTGACCAGGAAGAGACCCCTTTGCCTGTCCCTGGAAAATGTAAGGTGTTATAGGGTAACTTCCAGGTCCTAGCCATGCCCTCTCAGCAAAATTTTGCCCACAGCAAAAATTAACCCTGTCCTAACTGGAACCAGGACACTTCTGTATTAACTTGCGAATTTAAAGAAGAAGCCTGAGGTACAGAGAAATCTGAACTCCTCTTATGCCCTTTTTTCAGAATCTTAAAACCAGGAAGAAGCATTTCAGCAATGCAGATTTGACACTTGTGGAAGGTCAAGGATTCCAACCTGCATCAAAAACTGTAGAAGCAAGGGAAAACACTTCAGCATGTATATAGTGCTGACCAAGCTGTGTAAGCAGGTACTTTACAGCTGGAATTTTCACAAGGTTGTTACAGAAGAGAGATGACATACAATGATTTATTAGAGAAGCATTCATGCCTTCAGTTTCCTCCCTCACCAATGAGGATATTTAAAATCCATTTAGTTTGCTAACTAGTGTTAGATCTGAAGTGTCTTTACACTTCAATTCAGAATTACCCAGCCTACATATTAAAATACTTATCCAACAAAGAGACATTCCACTGGCTTCCATGGAAGGTTGGTCTGGGTGAGGACAATGATTTTCAGCAAAATACAGGTCTTTGTATAAACTAGCTAAAAAGATTTTATTCATTATCATACTTCCGTAGATTTATGTAATTGGCTTGATAATAGTGTTTTATATTAAAAAAATAAATAAATTCTCTTTCCAAGTGTGGGAAATAGTAATCTTATCTCTTATTTAGCAGTGCTGAAAGGCCACAGAGGACTTTTTCTGAGAAGAGCCATAAGAATATCATCTTCATGATTACTCTGTTCTTCAAGACAAACAGTGACCTACCTCCTAGATTTTGATAATTTTTGATTACTTCGATAAAGGTTTCCTTGGTTTAATAACAGCAAGTAGCATTTCCTATTTTCAAGCATTGTGGATTCAAACTAATTTTCAACCTAATTAAAAATGTTGTTTTATCCTCAGAACCTGTTCTAATCAATTGTCAGAAGAGGAGTTTGAAATAATTACTGTACTTAGGCAAATTTTTGAAAGGAGTGATATGTCAAAATAACAGAAAAAGCAGCAGTTTCATAGCACCATGGGATTTAGAAAGTTAAACAAAAATATTTTAGCATGACTATTTCTATCATAGTTTGTTATGTTGGTGTTGTGGTTTGAAAGCAAAATGAATGAGAGGCTCCAAGTCAGAGATATAATTTAATAAGAAGAAAGGTAAAAAGGTAAAAGTAAAATAAAATAAATGCAATAACACAAAGGATCACTGACAGAGTCAGAATACAACCTGAGCAGGATGGTGGAAGCAGTCCAGGTGAGGTGCTCTTCCTGAAGCAGTGATCCTGTAGAAAGGTCTGGTAGCCCTGCTCCTCTGGGAATCCAGTGGGTAAGTGCCCTTGCACTGTCCCACATACCAGCTTATATTCAGGTGAGAATGCTTGGCTCCTCCCCCTGGACAGAGCATCTCACAATAGCATGAGAAGTGTGAAATGGGTCCTTGATGTCCCATTAAACAGAGATAACCCCTGGAGGGAGTTACCTGTGACTCATGGGCCATTAGCAGAAGACACCCCAAAAGTCATTAGCAGAAGAGGCAGGGGGCTTGGGAAAACACTAGCCCACCTGGTTTCAACAGTTCATGAAGATGGTGATAGAATAAATACTTTGTGTACATCCTACACTGCAACCCAGGACAGTTGGAAATAGCTGAGTGGATAGAGAAAATGTCTTCTCCAAAATAGAGAATAATTGCAGATATGAATTAAAACACTTTCTGCTCAAGTCATGTGTCATTGATTTCCTCTAAAATAAACAAGGATATTTGGATATTTTTTCCTGAGGTTTGCAGACAGTTTCAAACAAGAAGGAGTGGCAGTAAATCATTGGCACTAGTATCTTCTGCTGCTGAATATTCTTATTAATGGACACATGTATGAATCAAAGAAACATGGCTGTGTAACAAGCTCATGGCCATGAGGCATACTTGGAGGCAAGTTTGAATTGTAGATATTTTCCATGGAAATTTTAAGATTTGTGCAAATGAAATATGAACAGCAGAGCATGTGTGTTTACAAGTACTTGAAGTAAGAGCATGACAAAGGTTAAAAAATAGTCTGTTTGGAGAAAGAGAATCCAGTTCCTGAGATACTGCCCTCAGGAGTAAGACTGATGATTGTTACCTGACATGAAGACCAGAAGATTTGTACTCTGGTAAGGCCACAGCAGAGTTGTGTCATCAGCAGGAGATCCTGCATCACAATATCAGGAGGACAGCAACAAGGCTGCAGGGCCTCTTATGCCATTCCTTTTCCTGGTGAACCCTCGTGAACAGATATTCCTACTAGACAGAGGGAAAACATTCCTACTAGACAAGGGAAAAACCAGAGAAGGTTACTCCTCATTGTCCAAAATTCCTGAACGTGCAAGCAGGCGAGATCCTAAAACAGAAGATCATCCTTAAACAACTGCTGCCTCCTAAAAAACAGGAAATCTTGGTTCAAATATCAAGAACCAAAACACCTTGGTTGTGCATCAAGAACCACAACAGTAAGTTTTGACTGAACAGTTGGCATCCCTTGTCCTCTCTGAGCATTAATTATCTTGACTATAATATTTACAACATGCATTTTGTATTTCATATACAGCAATGTGAATCAACAAAGTCTGAGAAAATGAATGGGCAAAATCCACTCACTCACAGATTTTGTGGGCCAATCTCGGGGTTTCAATCCGGTTGTTTTCTCACCCGAGATTCCAAGGCTGGCTGGTGGTTCGTGTGGGCACGAAGGGAGTGATTTTCCCTCTTGACCTCTGAAGGATTTAGGGTCTGCTGTCTGACTCTGTGTCTCTGTGTCTCTGTGCTGAGCTCGGTGCTCGGTGTTCTGCGCGAGAATGAAGGGAGTCTCAAGGTCTTGGTTTTCGGGTTTCTCGCGTTGTTTATTAGTTCTTATCTTACAATTCTCTGTGTCCGGCCAAGATGTTCACAGCAGCCTGGACACGAGGTGACTCCCCTTCCCCTGCGTCCTGCCATGATGTCCACTGCAGCTCGGACACAAGGCGACTCCCCTGTGTCCGGCCATGGTGTTCTCAGCAGCTCGGACACAAGGCGACTCCCCCCTGTGATGGGAGGTCGCTACCTCTTATACAGATAACTACGTACCCATTGTTTACAATTCTATGCCAATGTCTATCACCTATACTAACAGGGTCATTTCTACTTTGATCCAATCCACTGAAACTATTTTGTGCCCACGTCACTGCAGAAGATGGATGCCAAGGGAGAAGAAGAAGAACCCAGGGCACCGCCCTAAAATCACCATCTTGTCCCTTTGCATCTACATTCTAAAAATCCATAACTACAAAATCTTCTGCACAGTGATAACTACACTACTCTCAGTAACACCTTTGTGACTTGCAATTCTTCTCTGTGTTAGATGTTTTTCTCATGGACCAAAATCAAAGCCTGTGTCTTCCTGGGCTCTGTGCCAGGCAAATCCCCCTGCACAGACCCCAGACCCTCTTTTTTGGGTCCCAGGCCTCTCTACCGAGGTCTGTGACTTCCCAGGGCGCCCAGAGGGATGCCTTGGACTCCAACATCTCCCCCCTTTGTTTTCACCAAAAAACACCTCTTTGGCTGCTTTGCCATATGCATTAAAGCAAACACGACTTGATCATGAGAAGAATTACAAGTCTCAATAAAATACATACAATTGTTTTCAAATTTTTCTTCCACAACCGTGAAAGGTTGAAGAAATCAAACATGCCATTCATCTGTGATCCGGTTTCTTCTCTGAGTTTGTTCACTCCATTTCCCAACCGCTCTGTGCTCTCGTGAATTGATTCTGAACCATCTGACAAATTCATGCAATACAGAAGGAAAAGAAAACGCAAGATATAAGTCCTTGCACGCAGAATGAAAGATGTCTGCAGTCTTGACACTGGTTCACATCTGCATGCTTTCTTTTCCACTCTTGAAGCCGTCAGAGCTTCTGCGCTTGACATGATTTCCCCATTCTTTGCAGAAATTCACTTGTGCTCTGTATCTGCAGAAACAAAAGCTACTTCTTTGCTATAGGTTAGTAGAAAACTGTACTTTGATGGAAAATGCACAACTCTTGTTAAAACCTGAAATCCATCAGGAAAAGTTTCACATGCAACATTTGTGCTTGTTGATGAACACATCTCTCCTCTAGTTAAAGTCAAGGTGTGGCCAAAACCCTGACCTTACCTAGAGTAATATCCTTTAATACATTTTTAGAACAAAGCTCTTAACAACAACAATTATGAAATGCTTAAACAACTAAAGAACATAAAGGAGAATTTTGAAATGTATCATGATACAATTAACAATACTTGTTACTTAAAACTTATTATCTTAAACTTATCTTATTTTACCAACTTATCTTACTTATTACCTTATTATTTTAACTTATTTATTATCTTAACTTTAACTTACTTAACTTAAAACTTAACTTATTATCTTAAAACTCTTTCTCTTAACTTATTTATCTTATCTTAAAACTTAATATACTCAACTTATTTAACTTATCTTAACATAAAATACACTTAAAACTTACATACAATAAAACTTTAAATTTATAAAATATAAATCTATTACTTAAACTTTATCAATCCTTATCTTAAATTCAACTTTGCCTACTTAACAAATCTTAAACTTAAAACCACATAGAAATCCCTTCTAATGTCAATACAATACTAAAACACAAATCAACTTGGATCCAAATACATCAACACTATAATCAAAAATCCTTTTCCATGTCATGACAATAAGTCTTTTGCTCCTGATCATGCAGCTGCTTTGCAAACATCCAATGATTTCCGGATCTCTGCTTCTGAATTCACAAAACCTGTAACTTTAATTGAATTATTATTTTGCCTGAATGCAGTCCCTCCTAACCCCGAGGGTTACTGCCTTCCCTGGCATCCCTCCCTCTCCTGGATGAGGAGTGGAGACCTTAAAACTCTTGTGCAGCACATGATCCCTGTGCAGCACTGCTTAAGAAAAACCCTTCCTCTCCTGGATGAGGAGTGGGAACCTTAAAACTCTAAGAAAAGGGTAAAGCCAGCATGTAGCCGAAGGATAAATGAAGAAAGGATGTGTGCAGTGAATTTAAGGGAAACCTGGCTACCTTTTGCTGAAAGGAAAACTTGAGGGAACTGGACTGACAATGTCAAAGTGCCGCTTGTGGGCGGGGTCAGGCTCTGCAGCACTTGCTCTGAGGGGGGGGCGCCTTGGAGAAACTCTCCGCCCTGGCCACGCCTCCTCCCTGCTTGCTCTGCCTTTGCCTGCCCCGGTCCTGCCTGTGCTGGCACCGCCTGCCTCGGCACTGCCCGCAGGAGTGTCTTCTCTGTCGGGGTTTGTCCCGCCTGGAGCGATCCCACTGCTCCAGCTGCATCCCACTCGCTCTCTGCCTGCCGCAAGGCCTTCTGGGATTTGTAGTTTCTAGCTTTGCACTTGCGCCGTCCATCTTGGCTCTGTCACTGCGCATGCACCAACCGCAAGGCTTTCTGGGGTTTGTAGTTTCCAGCTCGGTGCTCTCTCTGCCTGTCCCGGCTCCTGTCCGGGACACAGGCCCTGCTCCGCCCGCGCCGCCCCCGCGCTGTCCCGACACGGGGCACTCCCCGGCCGCCCCCAGTCGCGATCGCTTTCGCGCGCACACGCCGCAGTGTTATCTCTCACCACTGACGCGATCTGGGCTTGTTTTCCCTGTTTTCCCGGTGTCTCCTCCACTCCCCCTTCCCCCCTCTCTCTGTCTGTCCCTGGGCTGAAGGGGAAAGGGCAGTGGAAAACTTTCAGGCTGTGTCTGAACGCGCTGTGTCTGAGGGGGGCTGAAAAGACTCCTGGATGCACTTTGTCTCACTTCTCCCTCCCCCACTGCTGCGGCAAGTGTCCCGTGCTCACGGAACACGCCTCCAAAACAAGCATGTCCTTATCTCGGGATGGATTAGAAGTTTTGACTTTCCCGAGACGAATTTCCGGGACTGAATTCCTGAGGACTGTGGCAAACCCAGGGAAAGTTGTTGGCTTTTCTGTGCTAAACTCAAGGAGACCTGCTGACTCTCCTGTCTCGAGGGTTTTTTGACCTCCCTGCGGTAATCCTGAGGGTGCTGATATCTCTCCTTTCCTATTAAATCCCAGGGGAGGCTGATGGCTCTCCCCTTCCCCACCTCCTGTAAGAGGTGTGTGAGACCCGTCTGCTGATAACAGACAGGACCTGCCTGGCTGCCGGCCAGCAAAAGAACCCGCTGCTGCTGCTGGCAACAGACAAACCCGGTGCTGGCTGCAGGCCAGCGGGTGAGGTGTTTCTTTCCTCCCTCCCCGCTACACTGCTGCTGCACGGAGAAGGTTTTTCCCTTATTTTTCCCGGGAGAGGGTCTCCTCCCGTGTTCTAAATTTAACTGTTCTTACCAAAATCGAAGAATGCAGTGCAGGTGTTCTCAAATTCAGCTCGGAGGTTTCCTGATCACCGACCTGCAGATTTCAGGAGACGAGTCCTGGGCCCTTGGAACTCGTCCGTCCGAGGTGAATTTGCAATCAGCTGCCGTCTCTGGTTAGAGATTTCTTCCCCTGTCTTCTCAGCTTGTCTTCTTTCCTTCAGAGGTCTTGCTGTGTCCACTGGAAAGCACCGATTCTGCCCACACCTGTGTCCATTCGTGCCCGTTCGTGCCCATCCATGTGCCCACTCGTGTGCCCACCCAGGGACGCCAATTCTCGGGGTTTTAGTCCGGTTGTTTTCTCACCCGAGATTCCAAGGCTGGCTGGTGGTTCGTGTGGGCACGAAGGGAGTGATTTTCCCTCTTGACCTCTGAAGGATTTAGGGTCTGCTGTCTGACTCTGTGTCTCTGTGTCTCTGTGCTGAGCTCGGTGCTCGGTGTTCTGCGCGAGAATGAAGGGAGTCTCAAGGTCTTGGTTTTCGGGTTTCTCGCGTTGTTTATTAGTTCTTATCTTACAATTCTCTGTGTCCGGCCAAGATGTTCACAGCAGCCTGGACACGAGGTGACTCCCCTTCCCCTGCGTCCTGCCATGATGTCCACTGCAGCTCGGACACAAGGCGACTCCCCTTCCTCTGTGTCCGGCCATGGTGTTCTCAGCAGCTCGGACACAAGGCGACTCCCCCCTGTGATGGGAGGTCGCTACCTCTTATACAGATAACTACGTACCCATTGTTTACAATTCTATGCCAATGTCTATCACCTATACTAACAGGGTCATTTCTACTTTGATCCAATCCACTGAAACTATTTTGTGCCCACGTCACTGCAGAAGATGGATGCCAAGGGAGAAGAAGAAGAACCCAGGGCACCGCCCTAAAATCACCATCTTGTCCCTTTGCATCTACATTCTAAAAATCCATAACTACAAAATCTTCTGCACAGTGATAACTACACTACTCTCAGTAACACCTTTGTGACTTGCAATTCTTCTCTGTGTTAGATGTTTTTCTCATGGACCAAAATCAAAGCCTGTGTCTTCCTGGGCTCTGTGCCAGGCAAATCCCCCTGCACAGACCCCAGACCCTCTTTTTTGGGTCCCAGGCCTCTCTACCGAGGTCTGTGACTTCCCAGGGCGCCCAGAGGGATGCCCTGGACTCCAACAGGCCAATATTATATTTTGCCTCAGAGAAAGTTTCTGAAAAGAATTTCTTTACCGAGTCTAGTTACACCTGGGAACAGGTTTACCTGATAAGTGGAATCTCCTTCACCGAAAATACTTAGGACACAACCTGATGAGGTTCTGGATTAATGACTCTATGACCTTGCTTTTAAGAGAGTGCTGAACTGTACAATACCTGTAGATCTGTGCTCCAGTCTTGACTTGACTGCATTTTATTATTCATTTATATGATCTCATTTTGCCTTTTATTACACAAGTTTTTAAGTGTGTTTAGATTATTTTAGCCAGATGCTATGGACATCATATTGGATAAAATACCTGGAAATAGGTAAAAAAAGGAAATATGGATGGAGTTTGAGATGGGAGTTTTTGTAAAGCATCAAATAATGTTGAAGAACATGCTTTTGTTCTGGAAAATGCTGTTCTATTGAAATAACAAGAATTTTTTTTTTTTTTTTTTTTTTTTTTTTTTTTTTTTTTTTTTTAGTTTAGTTTAGGCCTTCTGAATCAGATTCATATGAGAATGTTCTGATCTCAGGTCACAGACCCATAACCAGTGGACTCACAAAACTGGCCATGGGAAAAGTCCTTACAGACCTAACTCTGCTCTAAAAGACTCCTATGACTTTCAATATATCTTATGCAATGTCTTTCCTGAGCATGGCAAGAATGAAAACAAAAAAGACAAGAGAACTGATAGCAAAGCTTTCCCATGAATATGCTCAGCTGATCAGTGGTGTCACAAAAGTTAAAGACACTGCAAGGGTGGAATTCCCCTCTGTGCTAAATGGAGGTAGCCAGAGGAAGCAGTAGAGTCATCAATGTAAAGGTACAATGATTCAGATACAGACAACCAAGGTTTCCTGGGCCTATTGCTATTCTCAGAAATGAACTTGTTACTGTTTATTTTCCCTTCACCATTCTTTCCTATTACTGCCTAAAAATATGTACTTCTAGAACACAACCAATTGAAAGACTCCTAGGGATAGGAAGTCTAGGTACAAAGCTTGCAAATGCCAATTTTCCACATGAATCATATTTAAAAATGACTTCAGAAAAGATTGCACACTTCTCAAAAGCAATAACTATCACCCCATGCTATGTTTTGTAAACAGCACAAGTGACATTATATATAATTATGCCTGTCAGGAAATTCTAGGCAAACCCACTCTACCAGAGCCTTTCAGATAGAAGTTTCAGCAGCCTCACTGCAATGTGCATTGGCCAAAGCTCCTAAAGATTTGAGTTCTAATTACATAAGAGTGACATGGGCATAAATCTCATTTTCTCCAGTGCACCCAAGCAAGGGGACTAGAACTGCCTACCAGATATGAAGAGATTAACCACTATGTCATGTTCATCACCTCTCTAGTAAGAAGCTGTTATATTGTGATGGATGACTGTTCAAGAGCCATGCCAAAGGCTGTTTGTAATCAAGAACCTGGCAAAAAAAACCCCAAACAGTTTTACACAGAGCTGTGCTGCTCCATGATCGAGTTGAATAACTGAGGGAAAAAAACATTAGACAGATTGTGTTAAATTACTTCTGTGAAGCTCCTTCTGCTCTGTACCCAGATAAGGCATGAGGCAACCTCTCATGCAACTTGTAGGTCCCTAATCTTGGTGAAGGGGGCTTTGAGTGTAGCAGCAGCCAGGTATATATATGGCACTGTACGTGGTGCAAGGTTCTAGCAGGTGTGTGATGACTTTCATGCACTCTCAGGTCACACTGCCATTGCAGGTATCAAAACCATGCAGCACAGCTGTATCACCCACACCACAGTAAGGCTGCTGTTTGCATCTACTTCCAGAAATAATCTGGCCACTAGTGCTGGCAGTTTTGCCTCCTGCTCCTTTGAGCATTAAAGATTAGTTTGCAAAGGAACATAAAAAGAGGCATGGGCAAGTTCAGATGAAGTGTGTTCAAAGCTGTGAATAAATCTGTCAACACAGCACAGTGCTGCACTCTGTAGAGATACCTGCACTAACTCTGAAGCAATGTCATGCTATTGTAGCCCTACTCTTATGGAGAAATACTTCCAGCTTGCAATGCTGTCCAAGACATAACTAGAAAGCACTTTAACACTATCCCAGGTTTGTCTTCAATCATTCTTAGCTCACTCTTGTAGTGCAGAAGACTAATCTTGTTACCCTGCAGAATCTGGGCTTTAAAATAAGATGCTACAATGAAATAAGAAATCGAAACAGGTCAAAACTGCAATACTTCAATATGACTAAAGCATATTGCAAACACTTCACAGAGAAAATACAGCGAACTACATCAGCTATAACTATCAAAACAGAACAGGACTCTATCACTTTTTTTGGTCCTCAATTAGAAATCACCTATTTTACACATTCATACGTATTTACTAGAACACTAGAGTTAAGTTTCAAATTTTCATGTTAAAAAGGAACTTGTCATTTAAGCTAGTCTGTACTTCTTCTTCATCTATAAATAGCTCCTTGAACACAGAAAAATTAGGTGCAATCCTTTCTTCTGTTCGTTCACACCATTCAAAGGAAAATCTGCATGAGGGCGTATAAATCCAGTTTATCAGATTTTTTTTTTTTTTGCTCAGAAATAGCACCAGCAGGGGTTTCAATATTTGAGACTAAGCAATTAAGCGAGACAATCTAGAATGGAGGATCTGCCATAGCATTCTTTATATCTAATTGTTTCTCCAATAACTGTTCTTACACACTAATTGCCAATCTCTAGCTATTTAATTTTAGTGTCATCTTACAGCAATATAACGTCTGACCTCCTCTATTTCCATTACAAATTTATAAGAACAATGCATCAATAAGAATAAATAGGTCCAAAATACTTTCCTTTTACTGTTTTACAATGGTCTGGGCTTAAATCTAGCTAGTTAGATATTGAAGTTACTCAGGCTGTCTTTGGGTGCCAAGAACAGCAGGTCTAGCTTCTGAAACTTATTTTCAAAGACTTTCACCTACATACATATGGACTCTGTACTTAATGAGTGGTAATGCTCACTATTTGTCTTTTAACTATTTCTTCTTGGAACAGTGCAAAATACCTGATTAGTGTCATGACTGTAGAATACCTTTATTGTTTATTTGCCATTTCTCAGGTTTGACTACAGAATAGGTTTCATTACATGGCAATTCAAACTAATGTTATTGAATACTTATGAAGATTACAGTGACATTTCTAGAGAGCTGATCCAATGTTATTTGTTTTCTCTTCAACTGAGATGCTACCATTTCTGGGTACTGGTAGGCCCAGAAATAAAGCACTGAATAGGATATGGCTGAGAAAAGGATGAGTCAGAGGCATTTCTCCAATCCCATCTGCCATGCCTAGAACCTGTGGTAGAGCCTCATACTCCACAGGGCTCCAACATGTTTCATAATTCTGCCAGACATGAGAAGTTTTCATAGTACTTTTTAACAAAAGCAAGCCCCTCATGTACTCCTGGAAAGTTTGCAAGTCCTGCATGGCTTCATGCTGAATAGATGAACTGCACATAGACTCCCGCAGGAATTACTGCACATAAGCCACACTGTGTTTTTCACTCTTATTAGGAACCACAGGAGATTTGTGGCCCTAATATTTTCATACTGAGAGCATTGGACCACTCAAAAATCTCATTCAAAATAAAGATGAGGTTAAGCTGAGGTTTATAACATAATATTGTTTAACAGTTAGAAGTATGCCTCTTTCAAAATCTCCTGTCCATTAAGGTATAACAGAAAACCTAAAGCTTCTTTGTAGCAGCTGCAGCAAATTAGGAAGGAAAAAAAATACCTATGCAAGTCATTATTAACCACACTGCATTGCACTGTTCAGTGTCAGTTCCTCTCTTCTAGATTAAAACAACTCCAAAAAACAAACAGAAGAGCCAGTTACAAGCTGTTCCAGGAACTGAGTGTTCCCTTCTTTCTAGAATCTGACCTAATCATAGTTGAAAGAAGTTGCTTTTTCTTTACCGATCCCAAAAATGTCTATTTCCTCCATCAGCCTATGTAGTAAAGTAAAATGATGTTTTATACTCTGAGTGAGCTAAAGGAAAGTGTTGAGGCTGCAAGCCTAAAGAGTCATCTTTGTTTCAAGCAGCCACAGATGTGCAGATGAAATTTGAGTTAGACAGGTATTTTATAAACCTCCTAATCTCTAGCTAGATTAAGCTATAATTTTAAAAACAAAGAGAAAATATGTTAATGAGGAAACAAAAAGCCAGAGGAAACAAGGTAAGCTATTGGGGGTTAACTCCAGTAGTCAGCTAAACACCACACCATTCTAACTTCATTCCCTTCCTCACACCCAGTGGGACAGCAAAAGGAAATGAAGAGTAAGAGAAAACATATGGGTCAAGATAAGAATGATTTAACGAGCAAAGGAGATATAAAAGAACAGAGGAACAACAGAAGACTCAATAGTACTCACTCACCTCCTCCCATGGAGGGACTAATTCTCACTCAGATCATGAACAAAATTCCCTAACCTACCCTCTTCTCAATTTTACTGCTGAGCATGACATGACACAGTATGACAAAGCTTTTTGGTCAGTTTGGGACACCTGCCTGGTTGCCTGCCCCCCCAGCCTCTCCCAGCCCACTCCCAATCTGTTCACTGGGCAGGGTGGAAACAGGGCAGAATAATAAGAAGAGAAGGCCTTGATGCTGTTCAAACACTGTTCAGCAACACTTAAAACTGTGTTATCAGTGCCACAGGAGAGGACAGCAGCTAAAAAAGCTATAATTTACTGACCTGACTCTCACTTCTTTAACTTTCTCCCCACTAGAAAGGGACAAGGTTTTGTGCTTGTTGGTTTGGATTTTTTTTCACATTTCTACTCTCCCTTTTAGGAACTGAAAAATCTTCAGCCAAAGTGCTTTAATCAGTGGAAAAAGCCATGTACATGTCTCAGCATGGAACCTGCCATACTCTGAAACTTCCATTTTATGTAAAGACATTTTGTACAAAAGCATCAAAGAGATCAATGCATGAAAGTATAAGACCATTGTTGGATCTTGAAGCCAGTTCTGATGGCAACCAACCATGTGATGATAATGGATTTGAGAATCACTGACTCCTAATCAACCCTTGCAAGTGTGCTCTGCTATGGCCCACATGTACAAATTTGTGCTTTTGCTGCATAGTCTGATGCTCAGGTAAGAATGAGTGAAATTTTATGATGTATGATGTTTTATAGGCTGCAAATTTTTATCATCCAATATTTATTTGATTTACTTTTGAGAAAAATTATTCTAGGTGCTTTAAGCCAATTTTATCCTCCTCCAAATACCCATATAATATCTGCTGTATTTCACCGGATACACATATGCAGCTGTTATTTCCAGTGTTCCAAGGTTCCATTATATCAAGCCTGTTTCTCTGAACAGTCCCAAACTTTGCCTACTCTTTGAGAATGATCTCATTTTGCTCAGCATAGTCTTTCAAGGAGATAGCATCTGAAACCAGTCGTCTATGTCTCATATGAGCAGAGGAGGGGAAGACACTGCAGGAAATTCTTGGTCAGTCTTGAGCCCAGATGAAAAGCTCCCTCTAGCCCAAGGACAGTAGAGACTATCAAGATCCTGCAGACTGAGGAAAAAACTTTAACCTGCTTTCAGAGTCAAAGTAGGTAAGAGTTGTCTCAACAGATCCTAATCTTGCTTCTTGCTTTAAAGCCTGTCTTTCTCCAATCAGACATGCATCAGTGGCAGAAATATGCCACTTCACTTGGCAATAGGAAACTATTGATTGATTGCTGTACAAACTGTGCTGATTTACATGATTTTACCATAGAGACTGAAGGTAATTTATTTTAGGTGGCTGGGAGGACATCAGATACTTATAGCATGCTCTGAAGTTTGCTTTACCTGTCTTAAAAAGAGATTGAAATAATTTCATTTACATAGTTATTTTAAAATTGGGTCTCGGTTAGTTAAATCTCTCATTCTGACAAATTGCCAAGTGATTTCTAAAAATAGGTCATTTTGAAGACATACTATTCTTTCAGTCCACTCCCTACAATGGCTTTTTCTAAACCAGAGATTCATATTTGCTACATTATCATAAGAAATAAAAAAGGTCATTAAGCAAAATCACTTTTTTTAAGGAACATCTTTAAAAATGTATGAAATGTACTTTACTGTCATTGGCTTTCAATTAAAACTGACTAAAGTCTACAAAAGCTCTGTTTACAAATGTGACAAATTCAAGTGAGAAAGACAAGTGAGATTAACCAAAATTCATAATAATTTAAACTGGATGCTGCCTTGCTTAATATTTTCCTGCTGTGCTCTTTTTGAACTTTCCATTATGCTTAATAGGATTTGTTTGGGATTTAGGATTAAAGGATTTATGGGCATTCTTACAGAGATCACTTGAATTTAGTGGTAGACCTAAGACATAAAAGTAATCTCTGGAAGTGCATCTGGTCATGCCACGTTTTGGAATATTGACTCATGGAGCTTGTTTTCCAGCTGTACTCAAACCTAAGCATTCAAACCTAGAAACTGGAAACTGGAGTCCTTCAAAAGATTCAATGAATTTTGGTCATACCTATAGTCATAATTTTGCCCTAAAAATCCACTACACCAATAAAAGACAGTCTAATCTTGTCAAAGTTGGAGACATTAAATGACAAAGAGCTGAGTGCCAGGTGGGATGTGATAAATGGCAGCAAGGCAGTAGGTCTCTGCAGCTGACAGTCTGCCTGTCTATGGAAAGCAACTCCAAGGAAGAGAGAGGACAGTGACTGTGCCTAGAAAGACCCTGCTTTCAGACATCTTGAGCTGTCTCTGTTCTTTTAACGAGTCTGGAGTCAGAAAAAATTTATTAGCTTTTAATAGGTCCCCTGGAAACAGGTGTAAGGACAGATGAGCACCAAGACAGGCAGAATTGCATCTGCCTGTCTCATCTCAGACACAGGGAATTGGATGAAGCAGAATTACCAAAACCCTCAAGGAGAAGATAAGTAAAATGGAAATATGGAATGTATTGAGTGCCAGCTGCAGTGAAAGGTGCTGCTATTGGGATCAGTCTGTAAGCATGACAGTACTCTTCAACATCATGTGCCCAGTGCTGTTCTCCAGAGTCATCAGAGTCCAGTGACGGAATATGGCAAGACATCTCACATATATGAGCTTAATAACTGCAATGCTGCTGACAACAGAGAGAGCAGCATTCTGACTGCACAAATTGCCACAGTCATCATTACACTCATCATAGTCTTATATTTAATGACAATGGAGTTCCTGCATATTGCGTGGGAGTTCATAAAATAATTTACCTTATACTTACATGGAATACTTTTCCCTCTCTGCAATGTAGGCAAAGAAAGTCAGAGAAAGGACCCTGAGCTGCTTTACTTACAGTCACAAGCAGTGCTGAAATTTCCCTTGTTGGTCTATTAAGTGGAGGCTGCTGGGGCTCCTCACATTGTCAGAGGGCAAAAGAGGGAAGTGCAAAGTTATCACCAAGTGGGCTCTGCATGGAGGAGCAAATACTGCAGCAGCTGGAAGTTCAGCAGCACCTGAACTCCCAGAGGAGAATACTTCCAGAAAACTTATGCTCTTCTCACCTTTACCCATGCTAGAGGGAAATCTAGGACAGCAATACAGCATCACAGACTGTTCATCCAGACACACCTGCAGGGGGCAGGTGTGATGAGCTAGTTGGGAAATACACCTGCAGAAAACCACACACAACTCCAGGCTGCCATTTTTTCCCAAGCCCTGCATAATCTGGGGATCAGATCAATAAGCATAAAATAAACATCAAACTTTTCACTACAATCTGAGTCACATTGCTCACACTTGTCTCCCACCTTCCCAGAGTTACAGGAGCTAAAAGGAGGGGCAGCTTTTAAACCATGGTGAGATGACTTTGACTATCAGCACACCGTGCATTTTCTGAAAGACTGGCTCTACTATTGCACTCCTGTTTATTGAGATTATATGGCACTATTTAATTTTAAGAGCAACTGCAAATTTCTTGTTTTCTTCCAGTGCTTTTTTATACTTTAAACCTTTATATGAACCTTAGGATGAAAGCATTTTCTTTTTAAAAGAGCCAGGCTTTGTACCACATGGTCTCCAAGGCTAATACAAAAGTTATCTCCCCTACCCTTATGTGCATTTACTATTAGGTGACAGGCCTCCCTGCCTGAAGCTCCGCAGTATTCTCTTACCCAATGTGTTCTGTGAAGCATAGAAGGTGGCCAGGAGGTATTGAAGGGCAAAACTGCAGTTTTTGTCCTTGGAAGCCCAGCACAGCTGTATAGGCACTACTTGCAACTTCCATCTTCAGACTAGTACAGCTTTCTCTGCTTCAATATGAAGAGTTATATCTGTGGCATACAGGAACTGCTAGCCACTGTCTGTGGTGGGCTGGCCACACTAGCAAAGCTACACACATGCAAATTAACACCTCAATAAAAGCCCAGACACAATACCTACAATATAACTCCAGAGTACATGCAGAAGACCCAGGCAGTAAGCTAGAGCAGTGGAAAATAGACTCAGCTGTATGTACACTTACAGCACAGCTGTAAGGACTGAATTCCTCAATCTGATTTACACAGAAGCCACAGGGCCCATGGGCAGGTTTAGGTTGTGGTCCCATGTGAAGCCTGGTAAGGGCAACTAAGTGTTATTAGAGCTTCTAGGGGCTGTCAACAGATTTGTTGATGTTTGTTCTTTCTGAAGAACTTGGCAATAAACACCAGAAAGAGTTTAAACACAAAAAAGGTTGCCTTGAGAAAGCAATGGCAATGCTCTTAGGGACTTGCTCCCTACAGGCAGGTCCTTTCTGCAGGCCTCATTTCCATTCACTCATAGCTTTCTGAGTTTCTGCAAATGCTGTGTAAAACCACTTGGCTCAAAGCTCCTCTGAGATGAGACTGCTTACCCCCCTTCCCAAGCTTTTCTGTGCTTTCCTTTCTGTGCTCTTCCAAGCTCTTTGCTCTTTATCTCATTGTACCCCACTGACCCTTCAGCTCCAATAGATAATTTTTATTATGATTTGCTCCTTGGATACACAGATTTGTCACCTTTCCTCTACCTTTTTCTCTGACTCTGTAAGAAACTTTACCTGTAAACACTTTCCATATGCATTTCCATGAATGTCCTCCTGAGTCACCTTGTTGGGCTTTTTCTGATTTGCTTTATGCAGGGATTCTGATCTTTGGTCTCCACAAAATCTTAAATCATCTTTTTTGTCTTTTTTCTGGGTCATTCAGGAAAGCTGGGCTCACGTGTCATTTCTAATAGTTCTGTCCCAGCTGTGTCTATCTAGACTGAGACTCCCTAGGCTTTGGCTAAATGCTATGTTTGCAGGAAGAGAAATGTTCCCAGGTCTTATTTCCCTGCGGGAGAATGGCATAGCCTGTAGTCCATCACACACAGCAGGCACAGTGACAGGGTGCCTGCCCCCTACTTACTGTTTTACTGTTTACAGTTTCACTGCCAAAGGTTAATGAACACATTGTTCCAGGTCTAGAAAATACATGACTCCTTCAGCAGTTTCAGCCCTTTCTCCCTTGAGCAATTTCCACAGGAATTCTGAAACCAGTATCCTCTTGACAGGTGCTATCCTCTTTTATTTTCCTCCGTCTAAATCTTGGACCATGACACTCCAACATTATTTCAGACTGTATGGCAAGGCTTTCTTCACTATGCTATAAACTTCAAAGTCCTCTAAAAAGTGTTGTAATCAACTCTTAGAGATTTTCTCTGCAGTAGATAGTTGGAAATTTTCCTTTCCATGCTCCTTAGCTGTGCACATCAGCCAAAACTTTTTTGCTGGCATTAAAATAAAAAGGTGTTGATAAATTATTTTCTTTAATATTTTGGAATATAAATTGCAATATACATCTCAGTATTGGAGACCCTTACAAGAACATTTCTTAATAGGATTTCAATAAATATTTTCGGGATGCACACCAGAGTATGACATATGAAGACATCAAGCTGCTGAGTTCAGCTTAGTCCAGTCAAGAGTCTGGTATGACTGGGTACATACAAAATAGATTATTAGGAACCTAAATAGCTACTTTTATAAATATGTGACTGCTTGTGATGTTAGCTTAATGTAAGAGGTTACTGCCTTCTTCAGCTGGAAATTGTTTCCTTAACAGAAAGTAGCTGATGGTTACTATGGTCTTCTATTCTGCAGACTAACCAAGTTCACTAGAAAACTTTTCAGGGTTTATTGCACATTGTAATAGAAAAAAAGCTGTTGTTGTGCCTCAGCTGGAAGGAAGTAACTTCCATTAGATGTGTAATAAATTGTATATATACTTCTGTCTGAGAGGTCAGGGAAATGGACAGTCATATGATTAGTTAAATAAAGTGGTGTGGATTGTTTGCTTTTGGAATGGGAAACTTAAATTCCACCGCTCTTGAATGCTAAGCACCAAAGTATTTTTCTTTTGGATCTGGCTCTTGCTCATTGTCCAAATTTCAGAATCTCATTGAAGAAAGGAGGCAGGTTTGAAAGATGTAAGAATTTAAGTCATCATCATGTTATGTTATACAGAAAGAATCAGTTGCAGAAGGTATTAATGTGACTTACATACTGTTGAAGTTGGTATTAAGCCTGGACAGAGCAGGACACTATGTATATTTTAATTATTTTCACAGGGATTGGTTTCCTTCATAAATGTGTAGGCCTTGTATATACTAAAATGTAAGTTACTTCATTTCATGAGTCATCTTCACCTTCATCTCTCCTAAAATTTCTCATTTAGAGACACATTCAGTGCCAAAGAACTGAGCTGACTTGCTTCAATACTCTCTCTGAGAGTGCTGAATCAATCTGAAGGCCTATCTAATGATCACATGTAAGGAGTTGCAAGTAAACTCACCCATGTGTTTTAGACAATTAGAAGCCAGGAAATATAGATAGACAGCAGTGAGTGGGAGGTAATAGATGCCAAGCTGATTTGCTCAGCCCCAGCAGCACACTGCCCATAACCATAGTACTCTCAAGTGAATGCTTTGAGCACAAGCTGAACTTATGCCCATATGGAATACATTGGAACAGCACATAGAAATACCACAAAAGTGATTGTACAATAGAAATATCAGAACTTGTTCAAGACAGCAGAATAATATGAAAGCTCCAATTTATTGCCATAGATACAAATCTTAGAGGCAAATCAACTTTTATTACATCAAAGGAATGGAGATGTACTGAAAACTTTCTGTAAAGGAAAAGGGGGACAGCTAAGGCCACCCATTCCTGAAGACTAGCCCAGAGCCAATAAATAATATTTCTAAACTGATAGTAGTACTCAAAAAATGTGTTCAATAGTTACATCTGCATCTCAGAGGTCTGCAGGTTCTTTTGTAGAACCGTTGACATGTCATCCATGACAGGATATTGCCATTTACAAGTTATCCCATGTCCTTTGCATCTGTGACTGTGCCATATTCAAACAGCAAGTGCTGCTTTGAACTTGTCTGCTCAAGACGCAACCCAGTGTGATCCAAGTGATGGATCTCAAATCCTTCAGATCTCCAGTCTCTCCTCTGGACTTGCTGTGTAGTTGCATTGCTGTTCACTATTTTCAGTCAGATACATACAGCATGAATTGTGAGTATCCCTCTCTTTGGGTGTCTCTCCACCTCCTATTCAGGCACACCTCTCCAATCCTGTCTGTGTTGTCTCTGTGACTGGAGTGCATGGATTTGGGGGCTCTTTTTCTGTTTGAGACTACTGTTGTCCAGAAGCAGAGCTGATGTCTCACAAAGCCAGGGCTGTTCATGGGCCTGCTGTCAATCACACCTCACCTGCAGAGGTGAGGGCACTATCTCAGCCAGAGCTCTCTCACTGCCCATGGAAGCAAAACCATAATTCAAACCGGACAGGATGGGTGGACATGCAACACATGGGAGTAAAACAACCCCCTGTACACAAAGGGGACATGTAGGTTAAGCAACAGAAAGAACCCAAACATAATTAAAACTATGTAGTTTGGAGGCTGAACCATGTCCTCCCTGAATGATTCCATGAACATCATTTCTGGTCATCCATTTTGATTCATTGTTTTTCTCTCCTCCTGCCAGCAAAATGCTGCCAGTTGCAGTATCAAATCTGATAATCTTAAGTGATGGTTTCCAAAAAAGTTGTTCACCTTTTTTCAGGACTGGTTGTTGTGTCTTCTTTTACTTTTCCAGGGAACTGCCAAAGTTGGCTGGAGAGCTCTGCATGCCTAAGGCAGGAAACACAAGGGTCATTCCTTCATTAGAGTAGTGCCTGATTCTAGAGCCCTTGATTGTGGAAATAGTCTAGGGTAAGCAACAGATGGAATCAGCCAGCATCTCAAAGGGGTGAGGGTCATAGGCCATTGGGGACTGTGGAAAGGAATCACTGCTGTAATTCTCCTGAGGTTTTCACGGGTGGTACAGGGACAGCAAACGTCCTTCAGTAGCAGAGTTAGAGCTCTTTGCTTGGCTCAAGCTGACTGATCTGGATCACAAGGCTTGTTACAGACAGCCCATGTATCACAGCTATTGTTCAGGCATGTTTTCTTGGAATCCTCCTCTCAAACTTAACTATTAAGTGACTAGTTTATCTGCATAGCTGTGGTCTATTTATTGCTACTCTGACAGTCTTCACATTGTTGATAATAGGATTCACTTAACAAATGCAGAATTCATGGAACACCCAGAAAAAATGATTTGTGTGGTAGGGAAAGACAAAAAGGGGTATTAATTTCACAGAAATATTTTTAAATCCTAGTTATAGCTCCTTGAACCTCTTTCTCTTCATATTTAAACTTTATAGCATAGTGCAAGGTACAGAGTTTCTTTTCATATTCCAAGTTTACAGCTGAACAAATACATATTAATATAGAAGCTGTAATGTATTCTGAGTTAAGCTGTCATAAAATCTAGGGCTTCTCACATCATCACTTTTGAAGGTCAGTGCCACAGAGAAGAAGAAGCATCTGTACTGGATCACCATGAACGTTTGTAATACATTGCAATAAATACTGCAATATATTTCATTTTTATACGTTTTTGATGAAGAGGCAAAAGTGCATCTTCCACAGTAGCTTTTCAAAAATTGCTCATCTGTTTGGAACGGCTGTAAAAGAGATTGAAGCTAAACATTATTCATAGATACATTACAGCTCCTCACTGAGACCAGAGCTGAAATGAGAAGAGTTTTCCAATGATATTTCATTTGGAGTATTGATTTTTCTGAGCTTGTCCCACAAAGCTATTGCATGAGTGTTCCAGGCAAGTATGAGAAGATGTAGATTATCGTAGCTGGCTTTCTTTCCTAAGTTTGTTTTTCTTCTCCCAGCTGAGTTGTAAACGTTTTGCTCATTTTGGGATTTAATTCTCCTAGAATGCCCAACAAAGTGGGTGAAGACTGCTACTTTGCAGAAATTTTTTGAAGGTAAGGCTATAATTTGCTCTTCAGAGAGTGTCTGAATAAACTCAGAAGAGGTATGTTTTGCCCCTGAATTTTGCCCAATAATGAAAAATAACAAGTTTTTTTGCTATTAAATACTTGCCAACAAATTAAGTTGTTGGGTGGAAAACCCTGGAAAAGTCTAATCTGTATGTTATAAACATGGCATTAGACTGCTCCATCTGGGAAAATTTAGTCTGTCAAGAAATCTGACCCTGATTTTTTATTTGCAGCAGATTCTCTAGTACTTAAGTTACAGAACTTTAGAGTTGCCTGAGGACTGGACTGTCTCTGAAACTCTCTTATGGTCTGGTCAAATGATCTCATTAGGTCACCACAAGGAGCAGTTACAAAGGAGCAAGGGGACTGCATTTACTTCTTAAGACAGTTTGACCTTGAGGAGCTGAAGTCAGTCTGACTCCTGGCAATGCAGAGAGCTCCTGGAGTAATGGAATGTCCTGCTTTTAATGTATGTTCCCATGTGCCTGGGGGCTGCTGGTAAAAAGACAACTGCACGTTTTCAGCAGTTTCTAAAATGAAAATGTCCATGGAAAAAAGAAAAAGTCGTCTGTGACTTCAAGTTAGGGCTCTGTCTGCACGGCAGAGCATGGGCATCTCCTACATGCTCCACCTTGGAGCAGCTTGCTGTACAGGGGACAAGGGCATTCCCAGCTGGCTTGTGCCACCTCACTCTCTCTGCCACCATACAAGGGCTTACACAGTTGCCATTTTCAGCTTTGCTTGAGGATTGCATTCCTTGAGGGCATTCATCCCCTCCTGATACAGGCCATCAGCATATAAAGTTTCAACCAGGTAGGGGACAGGCTTTATGGGAGACCTCTCTCTCATAGCAGCTCCAAGCCTGATACAAAAATGTAATTGTCCCTTTTCTTTTTGGATGATAGACCAGAGTCTGTTGAGTCTCTAAAAGAAGCACTGTTTTTCTATTCCATAATGACTTATTTATTTCACTATACATTGGATTCTGCATGAACAGCCTATTAACTAGAGAATATCAACATATTGCACATGTTCCAGAAGAAACTGCATTAACAATAACACAAAGTATTTACGATTTTATGAACTCACAATCCTGTGTGATCCTTTATTAAAATGTGTTAGGTTGAACAGTGGATATTATATTTGGATCAGCCTTAGATTAATAAAATGAAAATGTCAAAAAGTCTGGGTTTTTATAGTTCCGTGAAGTACTGAAGTGGTTTCTCAAACACTTCACATTATGATGTGGAAACTACACACACACCAATCAAGCAAGCAAGCTACCCAACAACCAAACAAAAATTTCTAATAAAACTTGAAAGTTCTACTTCACTGAGCTCCCCATTTTAGGGTTTTCCAAACTCAAAGAATCTTATACCATGAAGTAAAGGTAGTAACCAAGATCTGTAAGTATCTCAAATTTGGGGTGCCTATATCACTATTAGAACTCTTGGATGGGATTAAAAAAAAATCCCTTGAAAAAATGCTTTTGTGAAAAAAATATTGTGGAAACACGGTGTGTTTAGTTAACTTCTTTGACACAAAATGATTGATGCAGGATGTATTTGCTTGCCAAAACTGCATGAAAAAGAGTGGCAAAATAGCCAACTGACCTGACCCCAAACTTACATTTTGCAGCTAGCATATTATTTGTAATAATTACTACAAAGGTTTTTGAGCCTTGCTCATTTCATACCTGAGCCCACTACTTTAAAGGTATGCAACCACCAAATTAATATCTTGCTTCTGTGGCTTTTCACAAAAACTCTGAAAAACATACGCTTGAGCCCATGTAAAAAATGAAAAATCATTTGAATAGATTAAAACATTAAAAGTTTTGCATTCCATCGATTATTTTCAATTTTAGGAAAAAAAATCCAGATAGGAAAATAAAAAAATGGGAAAAAAACTTCCAACACTGAGATAGCTACTCTAACTGAAGGAACTCCTAAATTACCATTTAGTTATGAAAACCTATGAGGAGCAATTTTTATTTTTCTTTCTTTTTTTGGTTACATTTTTGCTTGAAACTGCATAGAAAGAGTAGGCATAAATGAAGACAATAAGCAGGTAAATATTGAGCAGATTTATTTGAAAGTTTGTATCTTCTCCCACTGATGGCAGCAATAAAGCTTTCAGCAGTGTAAAACTCTCAAGAAACATTCCCTGAAACTATGGCCAAATGGGTCTATTTTTCACTCAAAGTGTGTACCTTGTGGGGGCCGTAAACTGCCACAGGGTCACATTTAACAGGGGAACCAAGCTAAATAAAATAAGAACCAAGCAGGTAACTTAGTCTCCAACCTTCCCCACCTCCCCACCCTAATATTCATCTTAGTGATTTGAAAACCGAGTTGGTTTTGCTTTATAAATAAATAAATCACTTGCTTTGACACTTGGAGAATTTAGCTGGAGGCAAAATGAGGTCTTTTGAATACTGTTTGTTCTTGCACTGTTTCTGTCAGAAGCCCAGAATCTAGGAAAAATGGAGTTTATGAGAGACACTTTCTTCTGAGATCTATAAAGAAAAAATAGGTAGAGCATTTATCAAGTTCAATAAACCAAAGAAAATATCCAAACCCATGCAAATGGTAGAGGTAAACTGGGAGCTTTTAATCTGTTTATGTCTCTTGACATGTTCTTATTGCTGTTACACAGCTTCTGGATGGACTTGCCACTCATGCCACTAAGACAGATTTGTTTTCTATTTAGTTTTTTCTATGCAGTGACCACAGATGACTAATGACTCTTGAATTACATTTATTAATGCTTTGCACTTGTTTCTGTTGCTGTGTGCATTCACACAGAGGAAACAGAATACCCTCAGATTTTGTGTTTGGTTTTTTCCTCCTTTCACCATGACAGCCTAGGATTAAAAAAAATAAATAAAGAAGTTTTTTCCCAGATGAACAAAAAGACTTCTGAAGTACCTTAAGAAATTATATTCAATAAATCATTTATCGAGTTTTACTGAGCATATTTTCAAAGCATATGGTGCAAAATTAATGCTACATTTCAATGCAAGATTTAAGAAAACATAAAACTCTGGAGTCAGAATTTCAACGTGTCTGCATATCTGTTAGATCCATAATTTTTTAATTAAGATGACCTGCTTCAAAGTGGCAAATTCTAGTGCTGGACTTTTTATTCTGAAAAGCCTTTGACTGGCCAACACTTCAGTTTTCTTACAGCTAAAAATCATTATCCGAAATGATCAAAAATAATCAAACCCTTGTTCTTTTTAAAGAAAATAAATGATCCTGCCCTTCCATATTGCTCAAAAAATAAACGAAATAACCCCCTACCAAACAAAAACCCGAACAAAATATCAAAAACCTGCAAAACATAGGAAACTCATGGAACTTTATTTCCTATTAATGGAGGTTGTTGTGATAATATCATGTGCTCCTTATCTAAATATGTTTATTGTAATGATTACATGGCACCAGCAGGAATATCAACACAGCCTGAATGCTGATGTTTCTGCAATGGTTGTTAGTTTAGGAGACATTAAAATGCACTAGGAGAAGTACATCCATTTCTTTGCCTTTCCTACTCAATATTTTAATTTCATTTTCACATTATCCTGAAGATTTTACTTAGAGGGAGCTCTCAACAAAGGCTGTAATTACCTTTCAGGAGAATTCAAGAACCACTGACAGGTCCAAAAGAATAACTGTTTCAGCAATGTGGATGGAGAAGAGAAAGAAGGCAAATCATGCCAGGTATAGATGATATTTTTCTTTGAGAAAAGAAATTTTCTACTGGCTTGCTGTAGACAACTGAAGTATGTTAGATCCAATTTGCCTGAATTACAGTAAGGCATTCAGGGGAACTCCTGGAGTGAAGAAATTGGGAATTGGGAAACCATTTGTAAGATGGGTTAGGAGCTTAAGGGGAGTTGAGTGACAGCGTGGAGAACATTACAGGTTTTGGAAAAATCTTTGGTCACCCTATCTTTAATAACCTTTATGCAAGAAAAATACTTCTAATTCTATAATGAAATGTGCATAGGTTGTGGACCTGGAAGACATCACCAGAAAATATGAAGAGATAGAGAGACAGTTTTGGAAAAATAAGAGACACCAGTGTGATGTGGTCATTAAAGAAACACTAATATTTGCCAGAAAAAGTCATTTTAGCAAAGATGGATGGAATGAATACTTCCTTACAAAACCCTGTTAAGAGTTTATCTAGAATTCAAAACACAACTCTAATCACAAAGTTTCAAGAGAGATGAATTCAGTGTGGCTAATAGGATGGCAAGGAGAATAAAGAAACCATGCTGCAGAGTCAGAACAGAGGTGTCTGCCTGGATGAGGGAACAAAAATCTGCACTAAAAGAGAATACACTTTGAGTTTCAGAGTTTTGAAAGTTTGAGCTATTCACTGTTTCTGTTTCAGATGGATGTACATTGCCTTTCTTCCTCCAGGGTGCAGGAACTTACTCTCTGAAACTGCATCTTAAAAATAATCAAAACAAAAATCATCAACTCCTCCCTATGATTTTGTGAAGCACAAACAAGAACATCTTTCTGCCTGGTAAATACTTTCAGTCAAGCTGGTCTGCAAAGCCCATTTTACTGAGTCCATTTGTGTTCACAGTGCAGAACCACCTCATACAGACTTACAAAAAGCAGAATGCATTAGAAAAATACTCATAAATAAATATTTCATATGCTCATTAATCAATGTTTTTCCTTCCTTTTCAAATCCAAGCAAATGTCACTTCATTGCAACTTGCTATCCAACACTTTGTGACATATATTCTCATTAAATGATTCCTTATTACAGCACTAATTCCTTGAAGTCTTCATCTATTTAATTCCTAACCTTGGAAAGAGGAAGGTTTCTTTTTAATGAGCACCATAGCTTTCTGATTCTTTAAATTTCTTAGTTATCTGTACTGAAATTTATTTTTGCACTGTTAGAGTAATCCAACACTCTGTCAGCATATATCTAATAAAAAATTTAACTTAATTTACTGCAAAATTCGCCCAGTAATATATCCAAAAATCAGAACCAAGCATTTTTCATCTCTTACTTTAATAAGGATTGTATATTTAAAGGTGTGTTTATTCATATACTTGTTTAAATATTGCAGTATAGAGAAAACAGGGCTATTTTCTTTAAAGAAATACTTTCTTCGTCCCCTGTCCCCAACTTTTTTCTTCCACTGCATATGTACACTTTTTCCTCCTCATTTCTTGCCTTTAATCCATGAGGTTGTAGACACGTTGCACAAAGAGTCAGGAACAGTCTTCCTCATGTTTCATGTACCCATTATACATTGAAAAAAAAATCCTTTTGTGTCTGCAAGAGCCAGGCTTCTGAAGCTGTCTCACAGGTACAAAATTACAATGATACATGGCAAACGTTCCCAGAAATTAATTACAGATTGAAGGAATGGAGGAGAGAAAAGTAGAAGTCATAAAATCCACAGAATGCTTTCTAAAGAATCAATGGAATAAATACACCTGCTTGTGAGACAACTCAATGCATCATCTTGCCTTCTGAAAATATGCAAAGCCATTTTCATTCCCCAGTCTTGAATTTCCATAATGAGTTAACAAGGAGTTCTGCTAAATGACATCCTATTACACAAGCTAAAGACCTAAACAAGATTTGTTTTTAAGTGATTCACTATCCATCATCTTACTATTTGAAATTCAGCTTTAGAAAATATCATAGGTAACATCTCTCAAAAAGGAAAATTCTCAATTCCTGTCTTGCTCCTCTCATTACTGCTTCTAACATGGTTTGCAGTCTGTCACCCAAATGTAACATACACAGGCACACACAAGGGCTAAGAATAACTGGCTGCTGAATTATCCGTTCCTTTTGCTCAGTCTAGTCACTCACAATATCTATTCCCAAAATGTGGGGGGAGATCAAATATCTTCAGGTGGGCTTAGTTTTAGCTCATCTGGTTCTCTCACCCATACCAGCCCATTTTAACCAACTGCAGGATTACACTGAACACTGTCCCAATCTGCTAAACAAAGGATTCTCTTATTTCTGTGGGAAAACCAGCAGATCCTACTGGAGACCTTAGAAAATACATCTTAATTTATTATGTTACAGAATCATGCAACATTTCTAAAGAAAGAAAGAAAGGAAGTTGTAGCAGAAGGTACTGAATTAGTTCTTACATGACTTCAAATTATTATATGCTTTTTGTGACCACAATAAGTGATTTACCTCTCTCTTCCCTTTCTGTAAAACAGGAATAAAAACATGATTTCTTATTCACTTTTTGTCTCTCTTCCCTGGAGTGTGAGCTAGTAGGATATGAAATGCACCCTGTGAGTATACAGGGAGCTGTGCACAGCAAGACTTTTCTGAACTGTGCCATCTGAACAAAGTACTTGATAACGTTCAGTGAACTCTGAAATTTTCAGTGTACCCTTGCTACTTTGAAAAGGCGCCTGTTACATTCTAATTTCTAAACAATAGCATGATCCCACTCATTCTAACACTTGAAACTACTCCTGGAGAAGATGTGAAGGATCAAAGCTTATGAAAAAAAAGTATCTCCAGGCCTACATACATTTAGAATCAATGTTTGGGTTAAAAAGGACCTTAAAGATCTTCTAGTTCCAACCTCCCTGTCCTGGCAAGGTGACTCTCCAGTGACACCTACTATGTCAACCTCTTTCCTGACCTGTGTTTCATAACCTCCCTTTAAGCTTTTCTAGCCCCGGCCTCCCAGCACCCTTTGACAGGGTGCTTATTCCATTGTTTCATTTTCTGTAGGCTCAGCCATGAATGCCATTGAAAATATGACACTTGGCTATGTGGCTGCAGGTTGCCTCAAATATCAGTATTCCTTCCATCTTCTCAAGGGACATGTTCAAAGCTGCAATCAAGAATTATTCTGAATTAACTGCTTCTTCTTGATGCTCATATAGAAGAGATTCTTGAACAATCGTCTACTGCAAGAAGTCCTTTTGTATCCTTCCTTTGGTATTCTGAAGGAACCTCAAGAACTCTTCTCATCTTCAGCTCTTCAACTACTGCAGTACTGTGGCTTCTTTCACAAAATTCTCTGCAGCTGCCTCTGTTCCTGCATTTATATTTTCAGAATTTACCTTCTACTCCTTCAGTTTCTTCCTGAAGAGGAGTTGTCTCCAGTCCCTTTTGCATATAGGTTGTCCCAGAGACACACAGGCTGCATGATAGTTTCCATTCCCCAAGTACACTTTCTGTTTAATTTTTGTCTTTTTCTAACTTACTTCTAAGTTAAAAGAAGAAGTTATACAATCAAAATGTCTAGCTCTAAGTTTTCTGTCAAATCCTGTTTCAGTTGGTGACAGATCAAATTTAAAGGATGTTGCACTGTAATTCAGAAATGCCAAATTGGAATCTGATTTTTTTTTCAGCTTTTTAAAGCATTCTCCTGTCATTTTCTACACTATTGAGCTTGGACATCCTGGACTTGAAATAAAATACTATTATCTTATTTTTCAGAAAATCATTTAATCTGACAAACACCGAGTATGATCTTTTAATTATCATAACAATATTTAATATGTCCAATTTAGTAAGCACTAAAATTTGACATCCAAAAGCCCTGGTATTCTACTGATGCTACTTCTAGATAGAAAAAAACCAATTGTTCAGAAGCTTGTTACTCTTATTTCATCAAAAGAACCTTTTGATACAACTTGGCTTGCTTTTTCTTAACCTTCTTTCATGCATGTATATACCGGGAATTATTCTCTTGCTCTCTTCTTCAAACATTCCCTATTTTAACACAACCAACTTTGCTCTAAAGCTTTGGTTTCTGCTAGCACACAAGGTTGTGCACCAGGGTTTATTTTATAAGTTATAGAGGTTTCACTACTATTTAAGCTGATGTTCCAGTTCTCACATATAATTCTTTGAATAAATTTTGCACAGAGACCTCCTTTTACTTGTTGTCTAAAACTGCATCATTAGCTGAATTTTAGATGCATTCAGTCTTCCTCTATTGACTTTTCTAGAAGATGGTTTTGCTTCTTCCAAATATAGTTTGTCTAGACACCAGATACTGATAAAAATCTGATTTTTTTTTTCATCCTGTTTCTTTTGAGGAAATTCCAATTAATAATTCAGACTTTGAGTGTTTGATCTCATTCATTTCTGTATGTTCATAGGAGTTTTAAGACTTATCCAGTGCATTGACATTTCTTGTTCTCTCTCCTCAAAACATGGAGCCTGTCTTGATTGCCTTCCTCAGCCTACCAAATCTGCATTTATTTTTTCTGTACTAAAGAATTTCTTTCTGAGAATCCTTTTCTCATTTTGGAACTCCTGATTTCTGTTATAACTTGATCTCCAATTGGAAATTGCTCAAGATATCTGGTCTTGAATGTTTGGTACCTGTTTCAAATGTATTGGTATACATGAAAACTTTTTGGTTTTTCTTGGTTTCCTGTGTCAGATATCTTCAGAAATTTCTCTTTTTTTCTTTCATAGGATGGTATTTGCTCTGTCTCTCCTCATAACACTTCAGTACTTTCTCAGCTCCTGTTATCCTACTCAAGCCATCCACTGTCTTAAAGGGCAGCTTCTATTGCTCTGGGCCACCTGATGTGTCACAGTCAGAACAGAATAATCTGGCACTTGGGACCATACACTAGGTGCCAGATTTCTTTCCATGTTAATAAACCACAGTTACATAAAATTTCAAACTGGATTTTAACAGACATTTACAGTTCAGTCTGTAAACTACCCTTTTATCATTTTACCTTTAAACCCCATAAATAAAATACTTCATAAAAGAGAAAAGGTAGTTATTTGGGAAAAAGCTATTATTTATTGTAATGTGTAATCAAGGGTATTGTATTTAAAAATTGTTAAATACTTGTCATGAAATTTTAAATACTTCTTAAATACATGGAGCTCTCTAAAATCTCATATATATATATATATATGTCTGTGTTTTCACAGTTCTATTAAATACTAGCTAAATTGAGATAAAAGCATTTAGCTTCCACTTACGAACAGGTTTAGAAATCACAATCAAAAGAAGAAAATCATAGAGTGAAAAATTTAAAACTGATAGGACTGAAGCAAAGATTGCAAAACCAAGAGTGTATTTTCTGGAACCCAATTTCTAGAAACTTTCTCTTGTATTTTCAAACTATTTTGATTTAAAACTTTTGCCTTCAGCTGCCTGCAGCCTGAACTTGAATGACTAGAGAATAACATAGGTCAGATTGTCAGTTGTGTATTTCGTTCATGTAAAATTTTGAGTACATACCAAGTTGCTATACTCAGCTGGAGTCCCTGTTTGCAAGAACAAAATGACAGTTTTTTAAAGAACTTTAGCAGGAGAATAAAATGTCATAGTCTTCAAATTACTTGTTCCCTTCCTGGTTGAGAGGTCTCTCTTCTTTGCATCTCCTATTCTTTTAAATTTCTGCACTGAACAGAATCTGGATCGCAGTCTGTGAGTCGTGTCAGGTCTTTTGTCTTTCTGTTCAAGGTGAATCAAGCTTCATTCAAATTGCTTACTGAAACAATCTAGACTTGTCTATTAATCTGCTTCAAATACATGGCCTGGAAATAGCTATGAGGAAAGTGATCTGTTAATGGTATTGATCCTCATTTGGCCTTTTATATCATGGGTATTTTCCCCAGGTGGGTGCTGCTTGCTCTACAGGTTTTGTTAGATCAAAATCCCACATACCAGCATCAGACTTTGGGATTTAGGTCCCACAACATTTGCATTTTGTGGTTCAGATCCATCCTTTGTTCTGACAGAAATGTGTTTGGATTTAAGTCTTTCTTTTATTCTATAAAAATCTCCATTGAAACAATAATAAATGTCAATTTTTCCTGCTCCTTGCCCACTTGGAGACCCTTCCAGGGATTGCTCTATTTTACCCAATTTCTCCTTAAAAAACCTCAACCAATTAAAATAATTTGGATTACTTTTTTTTCCCACTCAATATTTCAAAAGAGTGTGAGCCAAATTTTGTTGTGCTTTGGGTCATATTAAGAGTCTGTATTGTAATTTACATGAAGATAAGGCACAGTTTCTTCAATCCAAGTTAGAGGAGCTATTACTGGTGAGAGGCACTATTTAGAGGAAGCAATGACCTGATCCCTAGACTTTGGATTTTAGTAGTTATTGAAATCTTCCTTTTCTCTCCATCTAGCTTATCAAACATTGATTAAACATTTGCCTCATTTTATATTTTACTTATTTGATAGCTTTTCTAGCACTTGCTCCTAGAAAGCAGCACACATAAGACTGTCCCTTCTTAGGGCAAAAAGCATGATGACACTTGCTGAAGAGGTTACAAACCTTGCTTTCTTGCTAGTCTTCCAAGTATCAGTCTGATCAAGGAGTTCAGAAGAGTTGTATTTTCATCCTATGTGAAAATCACATGTAGTTTTAAATAAACTACTAGAAATACACAATTAAAAAAAAAAAAAAAAAGAAAAAAAAAAGAGAAAAAAAAAAGAAAAAAGAAAGGTTTCTTTATCCTGATTGTTGTATGCAAATTTCTTCTTTTTATTTATGGTAATAAAAAGGGTAATATGTAGTATACAGCATCCTCATTATTTCTACCAAATTACTTTTCTCCCCCACCCCAGGGGAAAGGGGTGATCTTCTATTTTTTTTTTAAATCACAGCGGAAGTTCAGATTATTGATTTTTACATACATTTTGACCCTGATGTGTAAGTTTCACACTTTGAAGTGCAAGGGATAGAGCATCTGTCGAATAGAAATCTGTTTCTAACATTTTTTTTATGACTTCACAGTGCAAAAAGCGATAAACATACTACAGTTTAATTATACACTACCACCATGATGTACATGTAGAAATAAAATAATAAAGGTGAAACTGATTTTATGTTTTAGAAATTTACCACCAATTAAAAAACTCTAGTAAATTTGTCCATTCTGTTATTTCCCATATAAAGCTTACACTTTACTGTTTTAACAACATGCAGAGAAAACACCTCAGCTTTGTAAAGAACATTTTGTAAAATTATACAACTTGACATTGCCTTCTTAAAATAGACCTTTGTAGACATTTTGTGTATGAGTATCTTATATTTTTTGAGGCATAGCATTCCTACTGAAATGTTGCAATAACCTTTGGTTTGCTGTTCACACCTCCTGCTGTAGCAAGCCAGCTTTTTCGGGCCCTGCTTATTTACACAGAAAGCTTATTGGTAGTAGAAGAGCATACAAGCAATAGCGCTGTCTGCAAAAAAGGAGGAATAAAAACTCTGAAGACACTCGTTCAACACATGTACAACATTGAAAGTTGTAATTCAAACATAATTTTAAAAGAGTTCTCATGAAGAGTTATTGTCCTGGTTCTAGCCAGGTTAATTTGTTCATAATAGCCATGGAGGCCATGGCCAGGACCCTGATGTTGTTTCGTAGCACCTCTTATCATTGCCAGAGGCAGGGGAAGGAAGCTCTCTCTTTTCCATGCAGAAGAAGCTCCTTCAGGTAGAGAAAACATGGCTGACTGAACAGTCTGGCATTTGTTTATCATCAAATAAACAAATTGTTTTTGTGTAATTATTTTCTTCTTCTTATACCTTCTGTTATTAGTATTTTTGTGGTTACTCTTTGTTTTCTTGTCTCTGTGCTGTTTACAGTAAATTGTTCTTATCTCAGCCTGTGATCTTTCCCTTTTGTGCCTCCAGCTGGAGGGTGTGGAGGGGAAGAGGCAGGATGGTTTTCAGTGAAAACACGAAATTGTAGAAAACTGTCCCTCAATCACAAGAATGGTGTAAATCTATACCCAAATATTTTCTTTTACACAAAAGCCAAAGGTAGTTTTACTCAGCTCTGATAGAAATCTAGTAACATCAACAGTGTCACCTTTCCCTTACATGGTTCTCAGAAGGGACAGATTTTTTTCTCCTAGAAACATAACTAACAACTTTCTCCAAAAGTAGTCGCTACTTAAAATATCTTACACTTATTCAGAAAGTCCAGTCCTAAAAAACCAGTGTATGTGCTATATCTTTATGCCCAGTGTCTACCAACATTTAAATACTGCTCTCGAATGTGCCTTGCGTTTTCTTCACAGATGTTTTTCCTGTTCTTTCTGGTGACTTTTGATAAAACAAAATTGTCTTTTTTTGAGAAGAGTTGAACTGTGAAGCTCCCTAGCTGGATAAACCCCCAGGGAGAACACTGGCATGCACAGTCATCCAGTTTATTCTGGATGTTTTTCACTTTCCACATAGGTGTGGTCTGGGGTGGAAAGGGTTATGAGACAACCCATTTCTTAATGGGTCTTCCACAGAATTCTTAAGGTTGGAAAAGACTTCTATGCCCACTGAGTCCCATGTTGATCATCAAGTCCAATTTGCATGCAACCTGCACGTGTATTCACCATGGCCATTCACCAAAGATTTCAAGATCCCACTGCTGGGCTGGATTGCCACATAGCTGAAAGGTTATCAACCAATTAAATATAAATATTATGGATGTATTAAGAGGAACTAGCTTGGAAACATCTAGCTCTCGATTTCCCCACCAGCCTCCTCAGATGATGAAAACCTTTACCAACATACTCATAGGTACATTGGTACTCATAGAGACTTCAAAGACAAAATAAAAAAAAAAAAATTGATTCTCTTCCTCTTTGCACTCCCACGAGCAATTTGGAAAGGAGAACAAAAAATCACACTCTGTGTCTAAAAGCAGCAAAGTCATTTCATAGAAGCAGCTGTCCAGGGAGCCTAGGAACATTCCCAAGAGACCAGTTTTCACAGCATTCTCCTAAATGCAGAAGGAAAAGGAAAAAAAAAGGTAAAAAGGGGAGGTAAATATACAACATGCACTTGAACATCGTTTTATGAAGTTCTAGCAAAGGAAGTCAAAGAAAATGCTTTGATGATCAATGAGGATAATGAGTAGGTGGAGATAATGAGAAGCAGAGGCTGCAAGAACCTTAAAGAGCCAAGAGAGGCGGTTCCATTTGTAACATCTGCAACAGAGGCACTTTTCAATATGAGTGCCTGGTCTGACCTTACACTGTGTCAGGGCAGAGCACTTTTGTCAGTGTTAAATTTTGTTGCACTTCATACGCTTTCCTTAAAACCATAGCTCATGAAGAATTTGAGCTAGAAAAAGCCTCTGAAAGGAGATTTGTCTGTCTCTCAGTGGACAATTATAATATACAGCACATAAACTATTCTCTCATCACATATTTTTGACATATAAGCTACTTATTTGTGCAATAAGATTTATTCCAGCTATTTTAATTGTTTAATTGCTTTGCTCCTTCACCAAGGCAAACATTGTTCCAAATGATATCAGTTTGTTGTATTTTATATTAGTCCCAATAGGATACTTTGCATTTCACAGAGCAAATACCCACACTGTGTCATACACAGCTGGCTTCTGCCACTTAACCAAACCAGCTTCATTGACTTCAGTGAAGACAAAAGAATGAAGCCCAATTTATACATGCATAAATAAAAATTAGAAACATATGTATCTACACACTTTAGATAAATACTTATTTTTCGAAACAAAATCCAAATCTAGTTGGACTGTTTCTCTTATTTTTTTAAACTATAAAGATGAGAGAAATCTGATATCACCTACATTTTATAGCACAGTGCAAATGTTTGCTGCAGTATAAAATTGTGTGGTAAGGGACATTAAAATATGACTACTGTCATTCAAATACAAGCACTAAGTTAAAGAGCTATAAATAGGATATTAGGTCCATTACTGCATACATTTTTGATACAGTAATATTTACTGGAATTACTTGCATTGTTAATAAAATAGAACATATTTTGGTAACAGTGTGCAAAGCAGGAACATGAACAATTTCTTTCTGAATGATGAATTATTCCACGTCTTTTACTTTCCAGGATTTCAGATGAGTGGGTAAATAAACAATGTGACAGAGAAAACTTTTTCTATGGAACTGGAGACTAGGGATCACAGAGGCTCTGAAATAATCATTGCAAAATGAAATCAGGCCCCAGGATACAGCAGCTGCAGCTGCAGGGCAGGTGGAAAGGACAGAGAGGAAAAACACTGAGACAGAAAGAGAAATAAGGAACAACAGAACCCTAACACCTTTTGCAAAAGAAATGGTGAACTTTTAGGTGTGCAGAAAATCCTTCAGTTCAGACTGTCTCCTGGGAAATGCAAACCTTGATGATAGCACAGCAGCCATTAGTGGTTTTGAGAAGTGTATCCAAGATTATAATGAATTTCAAAATTTATGAGAGGTGACATATAGAAACTAAGGTCAAGCCTGTCTGCCACTTCTGAGCAGGAAAAAGGGGATTCTTAATATAGCATGAGGCTGGCTGAAGCAGATGCTGCTTTTTCTGTAGGAATCTCCTGTGTTTTGACAGCACTTGTGAGCACAATGGCACATATATATCCTTTACCACGCTCCTTTCAAAAGGAATGAGAGAAACAAACCCAAATGCTAGATCCTAGCCTTTGGGCTTGCCAGCATCACAGGTGGAGCAGAGAGAAAACTTCTATTAGTGAAGAAGGCACAAAGTTTCAGCTAGCTGAACTTAAACAATTTTTCACCAGCAACCTGTGGTTATAATACTATGCATGGATCACAAGTTATATTTTCATTTGTCTATCTGCAAAAGATTGATGAGAGTTGTCATCTGTAAGGAAGAAAAATTGTTTGGCTTCTGGATAAGTGTACAGCAAATCTTAAGATTTCCTGAGAAATTTATCATTTTTCTCACTGTTTAAAGTCGATATATTCCAAGAAATATATAAAGTCATATAATCTGAGAAATGGGCCACAGAAGATGCTAGAATTTCAAACTGTAGGATAAGAAAAAGAAATGGCAATTTGTCTAATGACCCAGACCAACCGAATATTGCATATTTGAATTTTTTTTTGAAGCTAAAAATACACAGTAGTTAAGATATATTTTAAAAAGGTACTAAGACCCACACGGTGCTTAGAGAAGCAACTTTAAGATTGTGTTCAAGCTACAGCTGACATAAATTCTGTAACAAAACAGAGGAACAGCTACCTTATCTTTGCAAAAGCCACAAAATTTACTGTCTCTCATCCAGACATGTCAGCACAGGCATCTCTCATTCCCCAGCTCCCTGTTTTCACCATCCCTGGGGAACCTACAAACTGAGAGGGCCAAGCCCTGTGGTGTCTCTTCCTTGCAGTGAGGCATGTTGTCACCAACATCTGACAGGCCTGCAGGTGATTATCAGAAATCAGAAGGGAAACCTCCAGCACACAAGGAGAGACTGGGTCCCTAAGCTGGAGGGTGAGTAGCACTCAGCAAAGCTGTGCAGGGACAAATGTGTTCTTTTAGTGACACCGTTAAGAAAGGCAGGCAGTGCTATGAACCAACATGTGGAACTGGCTGCTGCTCTGGCTCTGCAAGGGGTCTGAGCATCTCACAACTACCTTTCATCCATCCTCAGTGTAAACACTCACCCCTGAATTCCCAGTCACATGGAAATTCTGGAGAGAGTAAACAAAACAGCAAGCACCTTCAACAGTAAAATTACTTCTTGAAGTGTTTTATATTTATTAATATACACTGATTTTCTGGGGTTCTTACAACTCATCCTACAACATAAAAGCCAAAAGAAGCTTTTCTCTTCCTTCTTGACTTGAACAATATTTCAGTTCCGTGTTTTATTCTCAGTAAACAGCTGCTTAATCCAATCAGCCCTGGCTGATTAACTCCATTTCAATAGGGCAAAAATTTTTCCAAACTTAAAAATAGTCTTCACCTAACTTTATATTTTTCACATGCTGAAATGTTTGAACTGGCTGCACTGGAATGAGGCTCTGAAAAGAAATCTGGCCTTTATATATATGTATATATATATATATGTATGTGTGTGTGTGTGTGTGATGTCAGGGACATGAGCTATCTTTCTTTCTTTTAAGAATTGTCAAATAGCATTTATCAGCAACAGGTATTGCATGATGCTGTGGAATTAGTTTTTATTTGTTGAAATATTAGAAACTGTAACCAACACAGCTATGAGAGAATCTGCAATCTCCTACTGCCTCCAAACTAAAATCTTAAACAGACACTGACCTTCACAGGTCCTGGACAGAAAGCTCAGAGGCTCAGCTTACATGGCACAGAGCAAGCAGCACAGGGTAAAAATGAGTTCTTAACATCTTCTACAAAGGAGAGAACAAATTTCAAGGGTGGAATTTTAGTGCTCTGAGACCAGGTCACTGGTAGGTTTCTTGACCAGAGAATCATAGAATAAATAATAGAATGGTGTGGGTTTTATGGATCCCTTAAAGATGATCTCTTTCCAACCTCACTGCCATGGGCAGGGACACCTCACACTAGACCAGGCTGATCAGGGCCCCTTTCAGCCTGGCCTTGAACACTGTCAGGGATAGGGCACCCACAACTTCTCTGGGCAACCTGTTCCAGTGTCTCACCATCCTTACAGTAAAGAATTTCTTCCTAATATCCAATCTAAATCTACTTTCTCAGTTTCCAGCTATTCTCTCTTGTCCTCTCACCGTATGCCCTTGTAAAACTCTCCATTTCCAGCTCTCTTGTATCTTTCTTAAGGTACTGCAAGGCTGCCCTAAGGTGTCTTTGGAGCCTTCTCTTCTTCAGGCTGAGCAGCCCCAGCTCTCTCAGCCTGTGTTTAGAGTTGCTGCAGCCCTCTGAGCATCTTCACAGCCCTACCATTCACCACCCAGCCTGTGTTTGTGCTGCTGCAGACCTTCCACTCGACCTTGTTGCACTTCATGAGGTTTGCATGAGCCCTGAAGCCTGTCATGGGCCACAAAAGGTACAACAAAACAACAAAAGGCAGCTGACAAAATGCTGCAAAATACTTTCAATAAACGTGTTTCAGATTAGTTTTTTAATGAGAAGTGTAGATGGCAACTCATTCATTTCTTGTCAGAATGAAGCAACTTCTTCAATTGTTGCTAATTGCTTCCAGCAGTAAATGTCTAGTACAATATAGCAAAGCTCAGAAGGTCTGACATTTTAAAGAATTTAAAAGGGATAATTTTCCTACCTAAAATGAAAGGAGCTGTAGCATTATAAATATCAGGTGGTTTTTAATTAAAAAAAATAAAACCAACAAACAATAGTCAGTAGGGCAAGACATTATACACATTTTTGTATATGTCTAATGAGATTTTTGTTATTACTGCTTATCAAAGAAGAGCAAGTCCTAAAAGATGTGTTCGCCTCTTTTTGATACTCACTCAGACAAAGCTGCCATTTAACAATAATGATCTGAAAGGTCCTGTTGCCTTTGAAGTGAATATTTACCTTTCATAGCTCCTTGCTCGCCTCTGATAAATCACAAATCCAGCATTTTTGCCTATTGACATTCATAGTTATAGATCTCAAAAATGAGTGAAAGCAGAGCTGGACAACTGACTTATGTAGGGCAGTCACAAGGACCACCATTTGGTGCTAATGGGAGTGGGCAAATGATTACTTGGCATAATTGTCAATTCACAATTCAAAGGGACAACAATGAAATTAAGTGGAAGGGGGACATGTCTATGGGAATGTCTTCTACTTAAATGGATTGTTTATGGGAGACTTTAAATTATCATAGTGTCACTTATTTGTCTTCCGACTAACTGGAAATTATCATTGCTTGAAATTCATTATTTTATGAGAGTAAGTCATTTTGTGATGAAACTGTGTTTTAGAAAAATGACAATTTGGTTGAATTGAGACATTCAGTCTTAGAAATCTGACTGTTTAAAATACCACTTCAAAAATACAGTAAGAGAACAATAGTTTTTTGACTCACTGAGACGCAATGTTTGAATTAAACAGATCTGAAGTGTCCTTTTTTTTCTGTTCAAAATGCCTAAACTTGTCAGCAAATATTCCAATTTTCAGTCAGTAGTCACTGTGACAGAACAGCAATTACATGCATTACTTGGCCCATGTCAACAGGAGAAGACATTAGCACCTTCTAAAGTCAGGTTGGTTACTGTTATTCAGACTCCAGCACACTTACTTCTTAAAGGACAAACAAAGTAATTTTACTGCAAGTACACAAAGCTGATTTTGCTTGACAAAATTAAAGTCAGCTTGCTGCAATCCTAATGAGTTTGCATTTGACTGTTTTCCTTTTAAAATTCTTCATGATACATTAAATGTTTGGACACGTGAAAGAGACAAGACAAATGTGATAGTACTTTTAGGCAACTTAAAATCACATAAATTCAAAGCCCCATGAATATTATTTTTCATATGCTTGTTTGAAAATTGCACCTTTTGTTAGATAGGAACAGTATTCTTCTCCCTATTTACAATTTCTTTAGGATAGAAAGCTTGATCTCAAGTGGGGCTCTAGACCTTTTTTTTAAAATAAATTTATATTGTTGAAAAATATTAAATAGCTAACTAGAGACAGGCTAGTTTTAAAAGCCATGTAAATGTAGAGCACTGATTTACTGGTGTCATCTACTATATTCTATCTTTCAAATCAACTCTGTCACTTCCTCTAAATTTCCACTACAAATTCATACTATTACCCACTTTGCTGAAGCAGTTAGCCAATACATCCTGGCAAGTCGTTCCTCTTAAGATGAAAAATAGAAGTCAGGTATATCATTTGGTGTAATCTTGTTTATTTACAGAAAATAAGCACAAAGTGCAGGTTCTTTGAGAAGAGTAGGATAAACAAACAGCAGGGAGCTCAGTGTCTCAGATAAACCTACATCTGTTGCTCAGTCAAGCTTCACGGTTCAAGGAGTCTCATCCCCTGTGTCCCCTAAAGATGATTCCCTTGTTTCCTTTCTGGATTCTCCCCACCTCCAGCATCACCAACATTCAAAACGTCCTTGGTCTGTAAAGCCCTCAGTGCATTACAGTTAACTTTGAGAGAAGCAGCTGCTACTTAAAATTCCTTGGTTTATTATTCTCTCCTTTATTTTTTAGAAGTTATTCAAAAACCAGAACACATCATCTTCCGTTTTGCTGGCTTTTAGGGGAAAGGGAATGTCTTTTAAAACCTCTGCCAATGGCATCTATCAATATTCTTGTAGCAGTGTTTCTACTATGGTGGGCTTGGCTTTGCTCCACAGTTCCCTTCAGAGCCTTTTTCACTGCCTGCTGTTTTATTTGTAGTTCCTAGTTTGAAAACGACTTGAAATTAAGGACTAGATGTGATAGACATCTGTTCTATGTGATCTTTATTTTAATGGATTAGTGTTACTTCCTATGTGCTATTAACTACAGCAGCTGACCTATTAAAAAACCCCCAAAACTTACTTACAGAAGAAGCAGAAAACAAAACTTGAAAGACTGATGAAACAATTAATCAAACAAAAACCTCAAAAAAGCCCAAAATAACAAAATCTTGAAACAATCAGAAAACCCTCACCTAAAACCCACTAAACTAAATCCCATCAGCCTAATCCAAATGACCTACACAAGTTCTATTAATTCAAAGCATAAATTTGATGAACTGGAGTCAAAAATTATGTCTAAAAAAACCTTCAGATATGAAGTTTCCATAAAAAACAGATAAAGTGAGAACACAAGATGAAGTAGGCAGATATGAGATGTGGAATATAACCAAATCAGAGCTGCAGATAATTGAGCTCTAGTGCAAAGATGGGCACAAAGCTAGAGTACACAGACAAGGATACAGAACAAGCAGTAAGATAATTTAAAAAAGGAAGTCTGGTGATGAAGTGAGAAAAGATATGTGGTAGCAGTAAAAGTGGATAAGGGAATGAAAATTTCAGAAAGCAATGGAAGATATATTCATGAATTGCAAGACAAAAAGCAGGAAAAGCAGAAGCATAAAACTCCTTGCTGGATTAGTAGAAGTATCTGTGACTATTGATGAAAGTGAACTCATGAAACCAGATAAAGACAAAATATTGAAAAATAGGTGAGAAAGTAAAGAAACATAGTCAAGAGGAAACAAAATGATAAATGAAATTGATGGATTTGATGCATTGTGGGAGATAAGACATCCCTCATCTTCTCTAGACTGAAATGCAATACATTTGTTTACTGTGAGAAACAAGGGCACAGCATGGTTCCAATTGAAGATTTTTTTGAGAAAAACAAAGGAAAGACATGCATGAATTTCTGTAAATGGTACTTTCATGCCTGATGTCTGCAGCAGTTCCTCTAAGACTTATAATGAATATATAAAAAGTTATCAAAACAAAGAAAATTGAATATATCAATACTATTTAAAATAACTCCTCTCCTGATTAGACAGATTGTTCCAGTCTTTCTTCTTATTATTTTACATAGACTACAGCAGTGTTATTACTACTTTCCATCATCAGGGATTTAAATAATCAGGGAAAGGAATATAGTTAAAAGTCAAGGAAGTTTTTACACAACTGGAAGCCTGAAACCTTCTGCAAGTTGTTCACAGAATCAGCCTAGATATGATTTTGAATACATAAATATTAATTTGAACAGGAAACACTACCCTGTGTAGACACAGAGGCTCTCACACAAGCGCCAGTCTGCTTCAACTTGAATTCTGTTCTCTAGAAACATATTTTTCATCTCAAAGAAAAATAAACATGCAGTAATAATTAAATAACTTCCTTCTTTTTTAATGGCATTTCTACAAAATAATATTTTGCCTTTTAATGCAAGCGATGAAGATGTACTATTACTGGCCAAGTTACATCCTCTGACTCTTGACAAATTACAGAAAGCAAAGTTTTTTACCCATAGACACTTACAAGCCTGACAGAGCCTAAATGAAACAGAACAAACAAAAAAACCGCCAAACAAACAAACAAACAAACAAACAAACAAAAAAATCAAGGAAAGGAACTCTGTCCTTACCAGAGCTAATTCCTGTTCCTGAATGACTAAACATGAGAAGTGGCCTCAGTTGGAGAGAGCAAGTGAAATTAAGGAAGGGGAACCCAGGTGCTTTTAAGTAGAAGAAAATTCTTTAGGTGTGTAGCCCAAAGATAGTGTTAAATCTTGTTTCCAAAAAAAGAACACTTCCAGACTGTGAATGGCTCTTAGGTGTAGCGAGACGCCTGGAAGAAATAAAAATGTTTTGGTTTAAAGTCCTTTCCTGAAGAGAAGCATTTACCCTGAGCAATTAAGAATCAGCAGTAGACAGCTACTGCTGTAATATCTTTGGGTGGTTTTATAACACACCCTGCAGAAAGACCTTGATATGTTAAAATATTGAGATATGTAGTAACAGCAGTATGGCATCACTATTATTGCAGCTATGGAATAAAACCTCTATGAGTCTTCTCTTTCAATTTTGAGTTCACATAGCTGGAGACACTGTTTTACAACTGTTCATGCTGGCAAACTAGAGGGAAGCTCTCTTCCTTAAGAAAGTAGTAGGACAAAGTGGGCTGAGCTTTAGGTGAGACTGGATGAGACCCCACCTCATGTCACTGGATCACAGACTGGCTCTGCAGACATCTGCTGTTCAAACAGCCTGCCAAAGGAGAAAAAGAGTCATAACATAATGCAAAAGCAATAAAAAATTTCCTATGTGACTTGACACTGAAAACACCCAAGGGAGTAGAAAACAGATGAATGACACGAGTAAGACGTGTCACACACTTGCTCTGTCACATTTTTTCTTTTCTGTACCAGTAAAAGTAAAAATTAACAGTACCCTGCTGGAAAACAGGTCCAGCATTCCCATGATTAGAGTTTCATGGATTCAGATCTTAATTTGCATTGAAAAAATTTGCTGGTTAACTGAAATGAATAGAAGAGAGCAGCTACGGACTCTCATCTTGCACTCACTGAGCCAATGCTTGGCTGCACAAGAAGTTCCTTCCCCCAGCTGTGAGGAATCGCCCTGCAGTGAGAGAGTAACAGGCAGAGCGTGTGCCTGGCTCATCATTCTCAGTGCATTTTCCTGCAAAGTCACACAAATTGGCAGCTTAGGCTGTACTGTTCAGGCTTTGCGGGACCTGAACAACAAGCACACATTGACTCCTGCTGGGTCTACTTTTGAGACAGTCAAGTTGGAATAAAGAAAGACAGGCACTGGGGATGGAGAAAGATCCTCATCCTCAGCAACATAAGTAACTGATGGAAAGTCAAATCCTGGCAAACTGTGGGTTTTTATTCCACAAAACCCAGGGAAAAAAAAAACAAAAAAACAAAAAAACATAATGCTATGCTTACTTGGCTAGAAGTAGCTTCAGTTGTAGTCTCTTAGATGAGAAAACATCAGAAGCTTTCCTTTGCTTGCAAAAAGCCATTAGCCTTTTCCTGGCAGTTGCCACCTCTGGGGTAGAGGAAAGCTCATGCTTTTGTACATGGCAGGCTCCAGCTCCAAAGACTTTAAAGATTTCAAAGTCTCTGAAACTGAAGTGCAACAGTGCTACGACAGAAGCAACAGAAAAAACGAGGTGGCAAATTTTAGATCTACCTTCTTTTTATTGTACAAGGCAAGAAAACCAAAAAACCTTCAGAAACCTAAAACCTACTGTTCCTTATCAAACACTGTTCTCAGGCAGCAGGCAAAATGTTATCTGAAGTGCTCAAAGGAAATCTGTTCCAAAGAGCTTCAACCTCCTACTAAAAAAAACCCAACCTGGCATTGCATGAAATGTCATTTGTTTCTTGTTTTGTTCTTTGCACAAATCTCAGAACACATTTGATCCTTCTGATAAGCTGGATACCCTGGATCTCTACAAATGCTGGAAAGTGTGTTTACACCCAAATTTCTTATGTTTCTCAGCATGCTTTCCTGTGCCATGTGTTTTATGCTGACTTGTCTCCAAGTCTTTCTTCATTATTTTGATACAGAGCTGTTATTTAGAGTAAAAGATTTCCGAGGTAGTTTCACATTTTTTTTAACTCTGTATTGGTCAAGTCTATGTATATTTATCTAAAAAAAAGCAAGTAAAAAGTTATTTAGCAAAGTAGTGTGTTCAGCCAGTTACAGAAAAAGTGCAAGACTAACAAAAGTGTAAAATAGGATATTTTCCTTCTAAAATTCCAACCTTAATCATGGTGTCCTGCAAGTAATCAAGCTCCAGTTTATCTTAATACAAAGCTTTCTGTGGCTTGGATGTAAAATTAAATTACCACTTCCCTTTCCAGCAAGAAACAACTGTCTTTGAACTATCTGAAAACAGATCAGGTTTTGCAGCTGTTACATTCCCTTCCTTCCTATTTCTCTTCCTCCAGATGAAATCAAGTGATGTCTTACAACACTGGAAGTAGTAGCTTTGGCTACTTCTAAATTTACCAACATATTCTGGATGGGATGGGCTACTACACTTCAGCAAGACTTAATAATGAAGATGACTATTCTGAATGATCTGATTCTACCTGCAAAGGATAAAACTAAACTTTCTCTTGTTCAGTCTCCATAGATTACTGATCAGAGAATAAATAGAATGATGTTTAAGGAAGATTATTCTCAAGAAATCAACATCCTCTGTTTCTCCACAGCTTATGTAGGTCCCCTGGTGACCATTCCATTTTGCAGGCACAGGTGTAAAGCTCTGCCAATTCATTTACCTCCTGCCCATGCTCCACTGATAAGGTTTTCTGCACAGTATTCCACACTGAAATTGGTGATTGAGTCCTTTGTGTGAGTAGGCTTCGCACAAAATTTTTGGGCTGAAGATCTAGGTACATTGGGTACTACACTGTGCAAATTATTCAGTGACACAATCAGCAAATACTTTCTGTCAAGTAATTGAATATATCTCTTCCACCTGCCCTTGTTTTGTTATCTGAAAATGTGGTGAAATCAGACTGTCGATCTTTTGAAACTTGGAAAGTTAAGGAAATTTTGTGGCCATCTGAATTTTTTCCATGTTGGACTGGCCTCAGGGGACTGAGGTGACCAAGAAGGTGCAAGGTTTTCCAGCAGGTATAAAGACCTCTGGCTTTCTGGTCTGAGTCTAGATGGATCACTGGTGAAAGCATGTGGCATTTCAGGAAAGGGATGAAAAAATCCAAAAGTTGGTTTATATTTGGCAGCTGGAGTTGTGCCCGTTCAGGCAAAGATACAACCTTAGTCTGACACATACTGAACTTCTAGATATGAAGCAGATTTCTGAGCTTTTCCTCCCTCATTACAGAGTTATAAATTACTTGATCCTTTGGCTACTTTACAGCACGAAGACAGTCACAGGGTACTAAACAGATAAAGGATCTGAAACAGTCGTTTTCTTCTGATTTTCAGATCAGCTTTCTAGGTTTCTCTCAACCACTGCTGTGCTCTCTGGAATTTCTGAATGTTCTCAGAAATGCCCTCAAGAAAAATACCTGATAAAGGCATATTACTTTTATGTTGATTTATGGTTTTGTTGTGCTTTTTTTTCTCTTCCTCCGAAGTATCACTTTGCTCGCTGACTTTCAATCCTGTGCTTCTGAACATCAAAACTTGTACTTCAGCTTCTCAGCTTTGACAGCTGAAAATAAAAGTGGAAGGTGACTGAGCAGGCAGGTGAAGTAACAAAAATGTAGCTCTGTTTTCTCCTGTGGCTATGTTTTATTTCTCTATGGTTTTTGCATCCCTTCTTATTTCTTTGGGCATTATTCTTTGTGCATCTGAAAAATTACGGGAAAATTGTGATTTCTTACTATCATCCCCGGGTTCTAAGTGGTAACTGTCAAATGTGGAACACTCCAGCTCTACTAGAGGTGTGTGAGCAAACTGTCTTTTCTATTCCCATTAGTTTCAGATGACTTTTCCCCTCTCAGTTTTCTTTCTGTTTCTGGCCCAGAAACAGAGAGGAGCACACACAGAGCAGGACTAATCACTCTGTCTTTTTCTAGCTGTGATGCAGAAAGAGATCTTCTCAGTAAGAAATCTTTAGATTGTCTGTACTTCATTTGGAATAACAGAATAAAGAGAAAAATCAAATGCTGAGAAGGGTGAGAACTTCTAATGAAAAATACCCCTGACCCCCAAAAAACTTTCTACAAAAGCTGCTGTTATATGAAGTCTTCTTGACATGGTGGTGGCAAAGACTGCAAATTTCCCTCTTTGAGAAACTTCCACAGGATCCAAGAAATGCAACAGGTCAAAACCGAATAATTCTTACACTTTATGCTATCAGTTACCACTCTCAGAACTGTAACACAAAACTGAATAGATTTTTTTTAAGGTGATTAGTCCTCCAGAAATCATTGTATGATTTCTACCACAGGGTACTTCTGTGTTTAGCACACAAATTCCTGGTCACCAGCCCTCTGAACGTTGCAGGCTAAGGAAGGCTGATAGCTACCAGCAGCTGCTGCTAGGGAAAGAAAGACCTTAAATACCTGAGAAGTTAATAGGTGTGCTAACCACCATAAAAAGCATTTTAGCCTAGCACAGAGTAGGACAGGTGAAGCGACAGCAACATTACACAGAGCTTTGGAGGGGGATGAACAGAAGCTGAACCTCAGGATCCAAGGGTTTCTGGGGCTGCAATGCGGCAATTTCGCTTTTGAGTTTTGTCTGTTGGGAAGGAACAAAGAAGTGAAAAACCACTAGTGGGAAACCCTGAAAAACAAGGAGAAAATTCAAGGTGCACTGGTACAAGGGTGCTCAGAGTGAGACAGAAAATAGAGCCAGTTTGGAGTGCTGGAAAAATAAACTTCCTCTTGTTTATTTTTATTGTATTGAGGGAAGCAAAATTTGTATGCATTCCTTAAAAAGAAGGATTGCATGCAAGTAATACTTGACTACATCATGAATTTCTCTTTCTAACAGAAAGAAGTCAGCAAGACTCTGCATATTGCCTAATCATTCATGCTAATGTGTTTGGGGTGGGTTAATGAAGAGTGTGCTCTGTGAAATTTCACTGTTATACTGTGTTATATTGTGTTTTCCACCTTTTTTGACTTTTATAAGTTTCCACTGACAGCATTGACCCTAGTAGAGTGAATTAAGACTACCAATAATATGTCTGCTTTGATTAGCATTTGCAGACCCCTAAAGCAATCCACAGACTTTCTAAACATCTGTGATTGGGAGATAAAAATAAACAAGGTATGTTTGTGACCAGCTGCTCTCAAATATCTTTCCCTGTCTATTTCAATAGCCCTTATTAAAAACCTCTTACCTCATAAGCAGAGTGGCAGAGGTAACTAGACTTGCTATTTACATTTTTTAATATGTATATTTATGTTTTAGCACAGCAATTTTTAAAAACTTTTATTCCATTACAGAGATTTCTTAGAAAACTCTTGCCCTGCGCATGGGAAGCAATGCATCAGAACATGTGTGAAGATGACTTCTCACGTCTTGGGGAAGTTCACATCACTGCATCATCCCAAAAGCAAAGGCAACAAATGTTAATGATATTTATCTCCTGCTTTCACAGAGAAATACCACAGATGACTGCAGAGATTACATATTGAGGGACAATTTCACCCATCACGGAATGAAATTCATTCACCTCTGTATCATATCTATGTTTTGCAATGCTCCCATTATGTGCATTAATGGACCAATAAAACCTTTCTTGGCATGCTTTAACACTACAGAATATTTCTTCCTACAGTAGGTACCAACTGAGTGAAATGGTTGATCTTGCTATACTTTTTTTTTTGCTGTTTCAAATATTTATATATTTTTGGCACATTTCAGTGTAAGCTGCTCAGGCAGATATCTCTGCTTGTGAGCATCTTGGAGATAACAACTTAGTTCATTCGTTCTATAAAATAGTCAGGTCACTTCTGTGTATCCTGATGGCCATAAAGCACATGATTTCTTACAAAGTATCTGTCAGACCACTTAAAAAGTCACTTGAAAACACTGAGATTACTCTATAACACATAGATTTGAACTTGATTTGCTATACCATTTCTTTAATCATTCTTTCCCTTGACAGAGAGATTTAAACATTTAGTTGTATCAATGGTCTATGCAGAATAGTAGGAAATCATATTGACCTGACCCAGCTCTTAGGATATATGGGTTTTTTCAAGTCTAAGCTGATGAACAATTTTTATTTAAGTCAAAGAATCCACTTATTCCTAGTTTTCAGCATATGTTTGAAAAGCTTTGAATGTGACTATAATCTTCAGACACTTGTCAGCAACCCTGTCTGCTCTTAGATTATAAAACAATCAGAGATTAGCTTTTCGTGTAGAAGTTGGTTTCTGCTGCACTTACAGACTGTGAGGAGCTCTTTCACTGGTGAGGAATTCACAGAAATCAGTGACGTCAAGTAGTAGTCAATCTTGAAACTCTCCAATTGTCATTTTCAAAGCTTTCCAAGCTCAGTGAGAAAACACAAACTTTCAAAGCTGCAGGAGTAAATTTTCTTGAGATAGAATTTTTGTATGACATATGCTGGAAATATAAATATAGCCTCCTTCATAACTTTTAATGTCTCTTAAAAATATGTATGGAACAGACTGAGAAAATCTAAGAGGAATCCCTTTGCTTCCAATTTGTGTCTCGTCAGAATTTAAGATAGCCAGTAGTGAGCTGTAGTCATGAAGAACTACAAGTCCTCAGTATCTGGAAGGCTTCAGTTTGGGACACTTCACAAAATGCTCTGAGTTGGAAGGGACCCACAAGATTATTGAATCCAGCTCTTAAGAGCATGGCCCATATGAGGACCAAACCCACAACCTTGACATTATTTCCTCTGCACTCTAATCAACTCAACTATTCTCATTGGCCCTACATTTGGCATGAACTGGATGCTGTTAGGCTATGAACTAAGGCAGATTTTACAGCTGTGACTCGATTCTCTCTTTGAGTTGGTCTTTTGCATGCTCATCTTCTCTGAGGTTGCCACCTCGGGGTACATCATGGCCCTTCCTTTGTTCAGCCATTCCTTTTCTTTGTCAGTCTCAGATATAATTCGAATTTCTTTAACTTAAAAGCTCCTCTGTCCTTTTAAAGCTCCATTATTAACTAAATAATAGATTTCCACGATCCTTTTGCCTTTTATTCCTCTCTTTGATATGTCTTGAGTCTCCCTTTCTTGCCCCAGTGAATTCAATTTACCCTTCTAATTACTGAAGTTGATCCACTGTCCCTTAGTTCCCTTTAGTGCCTTCACAAAACAGCATCTAATCTAAAGCACCATAGATTTATGATCTGATAATCTGTTAATCTCTTGATCTCTTTCTGGAATACTGTCATCTGGCAGGAAGATATGGACCATACACAGTGATGTGTGTTCCTCTGGGAAAACATTGCAGCATCCAGTTAATCATGGCAGTTTGTCTTCCAGAAGGTTCTGTAAGCAGTGTGACCAGAAGTGGGTAGGAGAAACGAGACCTGATTCTTCCTTTCAACTGTTCTCAGTCACCCCCAACCTCTCAGTTTTCTAACCTTTCCACTTGTTATAATTCTATGTTGTGAGCACAGAATCCTAGAGATGAGACAGCTCTGGTCTGAAAGGGTCTCCTCCTGCCCAAAGTAGGGACAGCTCAAAGGTCAGACTAACTTTCCCAGGGTTGTTTCCAGCTGACTCTTGTAAATCTGTAAGAATGGAGACTGTTCAGTGCCTCTTTGAATCACATTCCAGAGCTTAATTTTCTTGATAGCAGCTTGCTTTCTCTATTGTCTTTTGGGCGTGTTGTCAAGAGCTTGGTGTACTTTTCTACCATGTGTTCCCTTACTTGATATTTATGCCCTGACCCTAGTGTATCAGCTGAGGGATATATTCTAAGCAGTGCCCAACCTCTCTTAGTATTGCAATCAAAGGCAAAACCAGTGGAATTGAGGCTGTATCCATTGTACAGAAAGGAAATGTAGTCTGGATCTGAACCAGCTTCTGCTGTTACTCGGAGTGGTACCCAAAATATGTCTCAATTTGCTCCACATAATTTGTGAGATTGATGTAGAGATGCTTTTGCTACTTTTTCATTTAAAAATAATAAACCCTAAAATTTTAAAGCTGCAAAAATGTAATTATTATAAGATATTTTTCTACATCTAGTGGTGGATAAAAATATTTTTAAGCTTCAGCCAGCGGCCATTTAATTAGATATTAATTATCTTTTATTATTTCAGCTGTAGCAGAGAAGTGGAAAAAGGAGATAACATCTTAAAGATATGAGATCCATCAACATTTCCTAGGGAACATTTTGATAATAATAGAAAGAAAAAGAAAACATCATGTTAATAATGGTGAGGATGACCTTAACGTTTAGGATTCTAAGACTATATTAGTCCTTACTTCCTTCTGTGGAGTAATATTTATTTCAATGATCATTTGAATTTGCAAATAGAAATGGAATAGCAGGACAATATGAGATGGATTGAGGACAAATTTTTTTTTAAGAGGTCATGTTTCAATATTTTCAGCTGTGTTCAACAACTGGCTACTAGAGTTATCTCCCTGAATTTTAACTAGTATCTATGTAGTGTACCATTGTATCAAAGTGATGAAGAAGCATTTTCAGTTGATCTCTCACTGGAACTGTGTAGCTTCACAGTACTCAAATTTATTTCAGTCTGACTGTAGAAAGGCAAATGCATCAGAACATAACTTCAAAAGTATTTTCTAAGATACAGTAAGCCAGATTTTATCACTTTCAATTACTGTAAGCAGCATCTTGAACGAAGGTGACAGGAAATGGTGATCTAGTCCAGCTATATTTACTAATTGTTTATCTGATTTCTGGCATTATTCTTGACATTTCTCCCTCTTCTATCAATCTTTAATAATAAATTATTTTGAGGCATTTACTGGCATCCAACTTTATGTCTTTCAGCATCTCTCTTTGTTGTTGTTGCAGTAATGCATTGTGTGTCTAAATTACAGGGCTAGATAGTAGTGGCTCAGAATCTCTTTTAACCATCAATAGTGGGTCTGGTAGAGTAGCTTCTGAAGGTGTTTTATTGACAAAAAATGGCATTTTAACAGCTGTTTATCTTATTGACCCATGCCCCTCTTTTGCCCAGAGAGCTCAGTGGAAGTCTCTTTTGGATCTTGTTATTATAGGGAATTTTTGAATTATTAAATAAATAATCAACCTAAAATATTCCTACATGTACCTACATTCTCATTCTAATCAAAAATCCTATTGTAACTTTTTCAACAAATCTTTGTCTCTTATCCTCTCGCACATGTATCTCATCTGGCATTGCTTCTTATTCTATGAAGTTGCAGGTACTCTTGAAACTTTCTTGATTTGGTATGAATTGATTGTTTTACTGGCATTTGAGAGAGTAGCCTTTTCTTTTTTTGTTTGGTGGGATTCATCTCAATACCTGGAACAAAAAACAGCAATGTCTCTCCCCTTAAAGACCGCAACATCAACTTACAAGGCCAAATGCATTGTTTTTAGTAAATGTGCATGACAGCTGGTTATTGGCCCAGAAAAATTATTCCCCCTTTAGAAGACAAATGCTACAGAAAAAAGATGGGCACAAATTGTGTAAATTACTGAGGCGGTTTTCCACACGTCCCTGTTGAATCTTAGAGAGGCTCCAGAATGGGGCTGCATCTCTCACTTCCCTTTGGCAGCACCCTGAGGGTGAGGCCAAAGAGTAGGGAAAGGAGGAGTGAGTTCCTGTGGCCCCCATGATGTATGGACACAGCATCAAACCCCAGGGAGCCCAGCTCACCTCTGCATATGCCTCACAAGATCAGCCGTGCCTGTTACCTAAAGACCTACTGTGAGAGTCACTCCAAAAGTTCTCCACAGAATCTAATCCATCAGAACTTCCTTTCTGGCATGTAACATAAATGTCCCTTAGAGCAGTGTAGAAATTACTATTTTTCCCATTCATTACAGGAGGCGAAGTCCACATGCAAACTTCAGTCCATAGAGGAAGATGAGATAATCTAATGAGAATTCCTCTCAAGGTACATCCAAATGGCTACAAATATATCCATCAGCTATGTGCCCAGAGAAAGTCTCTGCTACTTCATGCTCTGTCTCTTCCTGTTTTGTAGAGATCAATGATGTTCATCTATTTTCTCAAGGCCCCACAATCCATGGGTAGCAACTCCAAAACATTAAAACTGTATTTAGGAGATGAACTCTAAAAATTTCAGATAGCACATGGGATGAATAGTCCCTGTATAAAGAATAAAAAAAAGACTGACAGTGTACTGAGCTTTTAAAATAAATCAAAATATAAAACATAAGTCCAAATAAAAAAACCCCCTATGTATATGTAATTTTTGCTCCTACAGCTGGAATCAGCCATATTTTAGGTGGCCCAGAAAACAGCTTTCTGCCTCTCGTGGAATCTATCATTTAGTGATTTCCAAACTTGAAGCTGTATTCCTGTGTGTATACATAAATGCAGTTGTATGTAAAAAATCTTGGAAAAATCCTTTTTCCTTCCTTCTTCACAAGAAGAAAGCTTGCATAAAAAGTATTCAAAAATGGAATCTGACAAATGCAATATGTAAAGCTAGGAACCCTTTTACTCACACCCTATTTCATCCTTAAAGGATGAAGCATCACACTAGAGAAGCTTTATAGGAAGCAGTTTTAAGCTGGCATTGATGCTTTACTATCTGGAAATCAATTTCAACCTTGGACAGTGGAGCTTCCAATTTTAGTGTCTGCTGTTGATGGAGACAACTGGCGGGGATTGAAGAGACTGGTGCAAGTGGTTAATTTCAGATTTTTGCCATGATGTCCAGCATCAATGGGATGGTATTTTGTGTTCACAAAGTCCTAGGGAGACTGGCACCAGGTTGATTACCTTTGTGAGGAGATAAACCTCTTCCAGCCCAAAATGAATGGGCAACTGATTCATCAATCTCATTTATATATATGTGTGTGTGTGTACATATTTAAAGATTAAGTCTTGCAGCTTGCTGAGAATGCATGGAGGTGGACAAGTTTATTACTGTGGATTCATAGGCTCAAGCTGAATAGTTGGAATTTTTACATTTGCTCAACAATTCTGCTAAACTCACTTTATTCCCTAAAGCACATAGCGTTTATTCTGTTTTTTCAGCAAAGTACAACTATTGATTATGAGATAGCATGTACACAAAAATCCTGCAACAAAACAAAAAAAACCTACAATAAAACAAAAAGCCTGTCAGTTTAAGTTTACCAGAGATTCAGTATAAGGAATTTTGGAGCCTTCATTAGTTGAACTCCACTCACAGAGGTTAATTCAACTTAACCCTATTGACTGACAGAGTGCTAAATGGATTTAAGTTGCAGTTCCATTACATGCTTTCTTCTGTGGTGCATCCAGTGTAGGAAATCTCTGAACTCACATCTGTGTCTTCCATGGAAACAATTTCTCCCCATTTTTGGACTGCATTTTTCTGTTCCTTCACCCAAATGACAACTGCTGAGGAGACCACTGGATCACTGGGTTAGGAGTCACCCTGGGAATGGCAGCTTTTACTCTATTTGCATCATGGCACTGATGCCCCACTGATGTGAAGCTTAGGTCTCCAAGCACTGCAAAAGCCCACCTGCAGGGAGCATGAAATGTAGCCCAGGGACTTTCAGACCTCCTTATGGCAGTTTCATCAGGAGAAATGAGGGAAACATACTCCTAGGCCACCTTTTCAGAGTGCAGTTGACTAGACAGCTGCCCCCATCACACAGTTTACTTTTTTGAATAGCCTAGTCCTGCTCTTCCCTCTGTGGATCCACCAAGACACTTCTTCCCCTGCCCTGTCCTTGATCCCCAGATCCCGGCTGTAGATCCCAGCTGTAGATCCCAGCACCTCTCTTGTCTTTGTCCTGACAGTTATCTGTCTGCACAGCAAACCGATGCAGCCCGGCAGGCTCTCTCACTTTTCCTCTGCTGGTTTGGACCTCTGCCACATCAGTGATTATGCCCTGAAGCTGTGCTTGCATGGACGTTTGCCAGGGAAACACGGGCTGGCTTGGCATGTTTTTGTCAAGAGCTTCTTCCCTGTCCCCGTGCCACATCCATTGTTGTGCTTGTCCGGCTGTTTGCTGGGCATTGCAAAGAACCATTACAAAAAGGGATTTAGAGACAGAAATCTCCTCCTGTTTTAGCCAGAGTACTTCACCACTATTATTTCACATAGTCCTGCAAACAGCTGAACCATGGGACAGAAATTGCTGAAGCCACTTAACACAGAGTTGTCACAGGTGACTC